>NC_000072.6:64427039-65027039 GCF_000001635.26 Mus musculus | reverse complement strand
CGGCAAGTCAGTGGTTCTTAACCTTCCTAATGTTGTGATGCTTTAATATAATTCCTCATGTTGTCATGGCCTCCAATCATAAAATCATGTTCATTACTATTTTATAACTGTAATTTTGCTAGTGTTCGGAATCATGATGTAAATACTTTTTGGAGATAGAGGTTTGCCAAAGCAGACACAATCTACAGGTTGAGAACCACTATTTTAAAATATCTATTAGTTTTTGGTTAACCTTGATAAATACTCAATCCAAACACAAATTACAGCATTGTTTGTTGTGCTGGTTAGTTTATATCAATTTAAAACAAACTAAGGCACTGAAAAAAGAAGAAACCAATTTAAAAATGGTGATAGGCCTGTGGACAAGTCTTGGGGCATTTTCTTGATGAGTGATATGGCAGGGGCCAGCTTACTATGGACAGTGCCATCCCTGGACAGGTGGTCATAGTTTGTGTAAGAAAGCAGGTTGAGCAAGTCATGGCAAGCAAGCCGGTAAGTAGCACTCCTCCATGGTCTGCTTCACTTCCTGCCTCCAGAATCCTGCCAAGGGCTCTTGTCCTGACTTCCCTAAGTGATGGAGTTTTTTTTTGTTGTTGTTGTTTTGTTTTTGGTTTTTCGAGACAGGGTTTCTCTGTATAGCCCTGGCTGTCCTGGAGCTCACTTTGTAGACCAGGCTGGCCTCGAACTCAGAAATCTGCCTGCCTCTGCCTCCCGAGTGCTGGGATTAAAGGCGTGCGCCACCACCGCCCGGCTTAAGTGATGGAGTATTACCTGGAACTGTAAGCCAAAGAAACCCTTTCCTCCCCAATTTGCTTTTGGTCATAGTGTTTTATCACAGCCACAGAAAGCAAACTAGGCCAGGTGTCCTCTTCATACCTTTTCATCGTCGTCATGTGTAAATTGTTGAACTCTCCATCCCTGCCAGAATTACAGTGAGGGTTTTTTTTTTTAATTATTATTATTACCTTGTTAGCAAAAGATTTGTTATATATTTTGGTTTTCTCTGTTCCTTGTAGTCATTTACAAACAGAGCTTGCTCCCTTTATCAGGCATGCCTGTTTGTTCTTCTTCTTAAGGCTATATTGGTGTTTTCGGGAGCTGTGGCAGTGAGTGAATAGGATTTGCACAATTCAGGCTCTGATTCAGTGAGCATCTTATGTGTTCTGCTTTTCAGCATAGCCCTGCTATGGATGCCTGTGGACTTTGAACTTCCATACAGAGCACAGAGTATTGCTTGCCCAACCACTGCTCTTCCTTTCATCTTTCTTTTTTTTTTTTTTTTAAGATTTATTTATTTATTTATTTATTATATGTAAGTACACTGTAGCTGTCTTCAGACGCACCAGAAGAGGGCATCAGATCTCATTATGGGTGGTTGTGAGCCACCATGTGGTTGCTGGGATTTGAACTTCGGACCTTCGGAAGAGCAGTCGGGTGCTCTTACCCACTGAGCCATCTCACCAGCCCCCTTTCATCTTTCTAATTGTCAATGAATCTAAGTACCTATGACTCAGGAACATGGGCCATATACTAAAAGAGAGGATTATTGACTGCGAAAAGAGAAAAAAAATCCATCAAAAATACTCCAGCGCTCCTGGTCCTGCTTGCTTGCTGCTTATACTTTGCTGCACCAGCCACTAGCCCACCTTACTATCTGGGTACTCCCAGGGGGTGATGTAACAACCTTGTTATCAAGTTTACAGTGGCTGGCAGGAAAGCTGAGTGGACTGCTGGTTCTTAACTCTTCTTTCCCTGGACTTAACACAGGGACTCCGCATCAGAAATAAAGTACCCCCATACTACCCCCTTTGTAACTACACTGCAACCCCTACTGTTGCAGGATACATGTTACCCACAGAGAATGCTTGGTGGGCTAGAACCTCAGGGGCTTACTCCATGCATATACGGCCAGGTTGTAAATAATTTTATGTTCTAGTATAGCTTGTACCTAGAGTGACCTACTCTGGAGAGGATGTTTTAACCAGCTAGAACCTCCAGATAATTGAGTTAAAAGGGTGACCATTTCCATTGTGTTACTAGGCTCTATCCTTGACATAGAGCTACCTGGAATGCTGGTTTAGGAGCCTCAGAAACATCTCAAGAATTCGAGGTGGGGCAGGTCCAGGTCTCAGAAGCTTCCCCTCCCCCTGGCCTGAGGCAAGGACAATGGGTCAACTGCAGTTTCCAGACCTCTCTAGCAAGTTTCCTGCCTCCACACCCGGGTAATGGAATGTCCATAGAGATGGACCCAACAGATTAAAACAGAGGTCACCCACCCCCAGAATTCCCTACTGGGCTTTTAGATCAGGCCTGCAAGCTGACTTGAGTGTCTGTCTATCTTGGTAATGGCAGCATGCTGGGCTTCTGCAGAATGAAAAACTCTTTGTGTTTACATGCTATTTGAGTCTGGGGTGTCATTCTTTGGCAAATCATAGACCCTTATACTCTAACTGTCCCGGTAAAACTGTCTCTCTCATTGCACTGCCCCTCAAGTAGCTTCCCTTTGGATAAGTCCTCTTCAGTCTAATCTTTCTCAGATTAGTCAGTTTGTCTGCCATTCAACTAGACATCACTTTTAAACATGGCTGCTTCCGTCTGTGAACTACATTTACCTTAATTGTTTGGGATTAAAGGTGTATACTATGGGTGTGCCTGTATTCCATCCAGAGTAGCCATATTGCTGGATTAAAATTCCTCTACACCCTAGTACTGCAAAAAAGTAATACATATTTGTTTAATATTGTAGGATGGGAATGTATATCTTGATAGAACATGCACAAAGTTCTGGGTCGAATCCCCAGCATGACAAAAAAAAAGCATAGGAATTTGAATATTTTACTCTTAGTATAATTTGTACTATCAACCCCCCCACCCCATCTCCTCTCTCTCTCTCTCTCTCTCTTTCTTTCTTCAAGACCTTATGCAACAATAGGCAAGTGATCTCTCATGTAACTATTTACATCTTCAACCATATAGTAAAATCTTACCATGGGAAGAATTTGGCCTTTTTTAAAAAGCCACATTGTCTCCTATTAAAATTGGAGATGAGCAGGGTGGGGTGGTGCATGCCTTTAATCCCAGAGGCAGGCGGATTTCTGAGTTCGATGCCAGCCTGGTCTACAAAGTGAGTTCCAGGACAGCCAAAGCTATACAGAGAAACACTGTCTGGAAAAACCAAAATAACAAACAAAAAAAGAAAGAAAGGAAGAAAGAAAGAAAGAAAGAAAGAAAGAAAGAAAGAAAGAAAGAAAGAAGGAAAGAAAGAAAGGAAGGAAGGAAGGCAGGCAGGCAGGCAGACAGACAGACAGACAGACAGACAGACAGAAAGAAAGAAAGAAAGAAAGAAAGAAAGAAGACAAAACAACCTAGGTATCTGCTGCCTTTCTGACCTTACTGTAGCCATTCTGTTTTATGCCTGTAGTCAGCCATTTTACATTGTTACAGAGGACCTTTTTATGCCCAAGTTAACCACCAATTGCATGTCCTGTTAAGTTCTATGCTTTGATGTTTTTGAAAATTCCCCAGACCCTCGATTGCCTCTATAACCAATTGCAATAAAGGTCAGTTAGAACTGCTTTGTGTAGTTAGCTACAATAAGTAAGGACCAGAACCAACTGCCACAACTGCCCAGTAGCACTTCCTGCGCCTGGGTATGAGCTTTTATGGTTGCTATGAGCTTTTGTGGCTTTTGTCTTAATAACCTGTCCCTGGGAGACTGTCAGGATCACAGTCTCAGCTGGAGATGCCCGTACCTTGCTTTCAAGAGCATCCGGTGCAGTCGGGGCAACCCAGCCTGGTTTATGGAAGTGAAATTCCGGACTTGATATCCCAACCCCCAGCACTCCAGGCAGTTATCTGTCCTTCGGTTTGACCCTTACAGCTAGGTGGGGACAGGGAAATAGCTCTCTGAGTCTTGGTCTACAGAGTGAGTTTCAGGACAACCAGGGCTACACAGAGAAAACAAACAAACCACTAAGTTGACTTTTTAATCTTTTTACTTATTAATTTTTTTGTATGGCATTGTAGAATCCAGAGTCCTAGACACATTAGACAAGCCTTTGCCACAGAAATGTGTAGCCTTGGATAGCCCTTTGGTGTGAGCGTGAAGACCAAAGAACTTCATCACAATACCAACAGCGACTGCCTTGTTTGTGAAGTATGTCTCTTAACTCTCTAGTTTCCATTCCTTGATTTCTATGAAGGCCAATTTCAGGCCGGAAAGTGGGAGGGATTTTTAGGTTTGGAGGTGCTGGAGCTGAGTGTACCTCAGGGGCTCCCTGGGGTTTAAGTTAAATCTAACATCTTAGCATCTAACTACAGGAGCTTCAAAGATCATTTCAGATTCTGGTTCCTTACAAGTTCCTGAACTCGTGTACCAAGAGAAGGAATAGAAGAGACCAAGGTAAAAGAGAGACTGCTTGGGAAGAATGGGACCCCCCCCCCCAGTCCTGTATGCAGTTTAAATGTGCTTTGCCTAGATAAAGCAAAAAATTCCACAAGAATAATCTTGGCTTGAAAATATACCTGGTAAGTCAGTCTTCTAAATGCTGAAGATAAGGAAAAAATATTCGCAATACTATTTTGATGTTAAATTAATGCCCATGTAATTAATTCTGGGCACGACTGACAAGTTTTTTCCTCCTTTTTTTTTTTTTTTTTTTTTTTTTGGCAGGAGGTTTTCATCTTTTCTTCCTTTTTTACTAATCCTGTCTTAACTTAATTTCAGAAGATTCCTTTAGTTGGAAGGGTGAAGAAAATGTTCTTTGTCTCCTTTATGTGAGGTTGAATCCCCACTTGAAATGCCTAAGGAAAAACTAGGTGAAGAGGAGGTAGGGAGAGAGGCAGGAAAGAGGCTAAAAGGACTTGGTTTTAACAGGCAGACACGTGAGAGCCTTCAAAGTCTAAGAGCTTCTGGAGGGTGGGGTGGGGTCATTCCGGGATTAAGGAGGAAGCGCTCCTGTCACCTTTGAATGTGAATAGCTTTACCTGGGCCTCTGAAACAAAGAGGTTATTGTGTTTCCAAACCAGAGTTCCGAACAAGGACCTGGAAAGCAGGCAAAGGGGGCCAGGCAAGCTTGCCTACCTTACAGTCTGTAGCCTTTTCAAAGTGATCATTTCCTTACATGCCCAAACACAGCTGTCAGGAGTTTCCAGGGCACCACAATTAACAGCGATTTATTTTAAAGCCCAATAGATAGTTCTTTGTTCTTTCGTTCCCTAAATAGATATCAGAGAGACGGAGCCTAGGCCTGAGGTGCCAAGGGTCAAGATTCTATGCAATCAAAGCAACTGTAGCAAGGGACATTTGGGATCTAGAATCAGGAATCTATGGCTAAAGGCATCCAGAGAGAAGGTGAATTTAGTAGTAGTTAGAGAGAACTTGTCCCTCAGGCTACCCACAACAAATAAAGGAAGCGGACATCATATCTGGTTCTTGAAGGAGAAAGGAGTGGTGCCCTTAAGTGTTAGCTACAAAAATTGTATGTGCCTTGGGAAATCAGAGATTTTCCCCCAGGAAATCACAGGTCAATGGGCAGTGTGTCCCTGAAATAATTTAAGCTTGCTTTCTTTCTTTCTTTCTTTCTTTCTTTCTTTCTTTCTTTCTTTCTTTCTTTCTTTCTTTCTTTCTTTCTTTAATTTTTTGAGATAGTGTCTTACTTTGAAGCCCTAGCTGGCCTAGAATTTGCTATGTAGACCACCCACCTGCCTCTGCCTCCTGCGTGTTGTGATTAAAGGTGTGTACCACCATTACTGGTTCGGGTGTGTTACCTTCTACCTTGTGGCTTCTTCATTTGTGATAAATGCTGGAATAAAAGGGAGACAAGCAGTTTCCCTACATAGAATACAGAGGAGCAGAGGAAACAGGTGGCTCACAGTCTTTGAGGTCCACTTTCCATAAGCATCCACCACTTTGTGGCCACACTTCGTACAATAGATGATAAGAAATAAATAAAAATAAATTCTAGGGTTGGGAATGTAGATATGTTCGGTTTGTAGAGTGCTTGCCCTGCTTGCTCAAAGCCCTGGGTTAGGTCTCTGGCACTTCATAAACCAGGCAAGGGGCTGAATGAAGCACTTTCATCTTTTTAATCTTCTCTAATCCAGTCCTCAGGGTGCGGAGGCATCTATCTCTGTGAGTTCAAGGCGACCCTATTCTTCATAAAACATTACAGGGCTGGTAAGACACTGTCTCAATGACGATGATGATGATGGTGGTAGTAATGGTGGTGGTGGCGGCGGCAGTGGCAATGACGATAAATTATTATTGAAAAATAAAAATAAATCACAGGACAGAGAGATGGCTCAGCTGTTCAGAGCATTGCCTGCCCTTCCAGAAGACTTAGGGTTCAGTTTCCAGCATCCACATGGCAGCTAACCATTTGTAGCTCTTGACCCAGGGATATGACACCCTCTTTTGACTTTTGTGGGTACTGTATGCATGTAGTACACAGATACGCATGGTGACAAAAACCTATACACATAAAACACATTAAAAAAAAAGTCTGAGTGTCTTGAGGGACAAACTGCACACGGATCTGCATTTTACATGGGACAATCCCCTTAAAGCAAAAGTATGCTCATGTGCTATTTTTTTAAAGATTTATTTATGTATTATTATATGTAAGTACATTGTAGCTGTCTTCAGACACTCCAGAAGAGGGTGTCAGATCTCATTACGGATGGTTGTGAGCCACCTTGTGATTGCTGGGATTTGAACTCAGGACCTTTGGAAGAGCAGTCAGTGCTCTTAACCTCTGAGCCATCTCACCAGCCCTTATGTGCTATTTTTAACTTGCTCTGTTTTTGTAGAGGCAGGAGTATCAGAAGGTATACTCAGCCACACATTGAGTTCAAAGCCTGCCCAAGCCATGGGTATACAATATAAACAATGTGCATGTATGTATGTATGTATGTATGTATGTATGTATAGATAAACTCAAAATCCTTGCCTTGTAGCTTATATACTGTTACAGAAATGGCAGTTCAGTGGTCCGTGAGGACATCCAACCTTTCGGTTAGGCAAGAGGGTAGCTTCTGGAGTAACAGGTAACTTCTTCCCGCAATAGTACATAAGGTACTAGCGATCAGATGGAGCAGCTTGGAAGCTGAACTTCTTAGGAGGAGGATGAAGCTGGGCAGAGAAGGAGCAGGAAGAACAGAGGGGAGGGAGGAACTCTACCCCAGTGAAGGATTCCACAAGTTCAAGTGACTGACCTTCAAGATTATGGTGAATTACAATGTTGCAGACCAGAGTCAATTATCTAAGGCTATTTTTAGCTCCTTTGAAAGCCATGCACTGCACAAATCTGTATCTGAACTAACCTCCTATGGCAATCAAAATTTTATAATGTATCCCCAGCAGACCACTAGCTTTCATCAATCTTAAAGCTAAGGATGCCATCAGCTATCATCCCAAACCTTTAATAGCATTTCACCTGCTTTGCTGTGTCTTGCTTTTCCCTGGCCCTCACCAATGTACTCGAGAAACACTTTCATTTATGACTTTGTTTCCCCCCCAGGGGAACACTGTATTTGTGGCAACCTAAATATAGTGTTCTCAGGATATGATCACTCATATTTGGTCCCAGAAAACATTCTCTCACTCTTCTCTTTGAGGTGAGAAGGTACGGTTTTCTTTTTTTTCTTTCTTTTTTTTTTTTTTTGATTTTCAAGACAGGGTTTCTCTGTGTAGCCCTGGCTGTCCTGGAACTCACTCTGTAGACCAGGCTGGCCTCGAACTCAGAAATCCACCTGCCTCTGCCTCCCAAGTGCTGGGATTAAAGGCGTGCACCACCACGCCCGGTTAAGGTACGGTTTTTCTTGCAGGCAAGCTCCTGACCTCAAAAACAGGATACAAAGAACAATAGATGGCAGTGACCTGCTGAAGCAACTTAAAAGGAGCTTAAAGGGCTTCTCCACCAGGGGAAGGTCAGGTCCAAAGGAAACTCCAACCCAAAAGGCAGTCCAAATTTCCAAACATGAGCTCAATCTGAACTATAGGAGGACTCTAAAAACCAGACTTCCTCAAGAATTTGTGAAACTGGTTCTCTTCTACCTAAGGCAGTTAGTTCCCTTACTTCTGGCAGAAGGGAAGTATGGCTACCTGTGTTACCCATTAGCGCATCCTCCAGCTGTCCTAATGTCCTACAGGCTCTTGATTTCGCAAGTACCTGTCACTCATTTCAAAGTCTATGCTAGAATCCTAGCCTTTTGGCCTCCTCCCCTACCCTAAACATCCCTCCAGCACACAGGTTTCTTTACCTCAGCTGTTGATTCTCCTTACAGCCCTGTTCTTGCTCTGTTTCTCTCTTCCCCTCTCCCTCTCCTTAGCTCTCACTCTGCTCGTTTCTCTCACTATGTTTTCTCTATTCTCTAGCCCCCGATGTTCTCCCATCTCTTACAGATAGCCCTGGCATAGTCAATCTCTCTCTGTCCTGGACTCTCTCAGATGTCTCTGACTGTTCTCTTTCATATCCATAATAAAAACCATTCCCTTAACCACTCACTGTTTATGCTGTCAGTTTATGTGTATACACAGTCTTTAGTTTTAGCCTTTAGCTTCGGCTTCCGAGGTACTTAAATCCCTGCATATATTCTTGCATCTTGCAAATCAATTCATAACAGACTGAATTATGGTTAAAATGGGTTTCAGAAGGAAGCATGTCTCTTTCGGAAGTACTGACCCTAGGAAATGCAAGAGGGAAGGGAAGACCATCAGGAGAAAGATATAATTCCCAGGCCTGCCAGACCGTTGCTCCTGCAGCCCACTCTTCTTGCTTCTTCACTTGCTCTAATTAACCTTTTGAATGTTTGAACTACTTCTGTGTGCCATCTGAATTGTCTTTCAGGAGAACAAGAATGGAGACAAGAATGGGTAATCACAGAGAGTTCTCCATTGTAGAGTTCGCATCAGATTCAACAAACCATTCAAAATCCATGAACAATTAAAGAATCTATACGAAATACAGTGCTGACTCTACTGTAAATACACATAAACATTTCCCTGAAATTCTTCCTTAAAATGTAGTTTAAGTTGAGGAGTAATAGGCCGTAGGGCACTTCAGATATTGAAAGAACCTAGTGGGGAAACCCCCACTCAATTCCCGCTTCGAGGTAGTTTAATGGCGGAGCTCCGCGTTGAAAGGTATCTCACGCAGGAGACAGTGGTTTCGACCATGAGGCTTGGAAGATAGGGGTTTTATAGAAAAGGGGTGGGGCTGGGGAGGTTTTACATGATTGGTCGATTTAAACATCAGCAGCCTGTTCACATTTAACTTAGGTCAGAAGGGCGGGAGGGAGATGCCAGGCCAGTCCGGCTTGTCATTCTCTTTATCTCTCTTTTGTCTTTATGGCCAAGCAGCCTCAGGAATGTCTTAACCTGCTTGGGCATGTCATGGCCTGTTCTGCTATGTTCTCAGCCCCAGGTTTCAAAGCTCACAAACAACTCTTTGGGCTATTTGACATACATTACATGAATCACAGGTCTCAAGTTTTATTTTCTTTCAATATAATGTGGTCTCATTTTCAGACCACTGCAATAAAGGGTCTGAAACATCATAGTTTAGATGGAATTATATTAGTTGTAATAAGTGTCTGGGCAAGCTGAGCATTCTGGCACATGCCTGTAGTCCTAGCACTTGGGAGGTGGAGATAGAAGGATTTAAGGACATCTTTATCTACATATTGAGTTTGAGGCCAGCTTGAGCTACTGAGCTACCCTGTTTCAAACAAAATTTAAAAGTTTTTTTTTTTTCAGAGTCTGCCATTTATTTATTTATTTATTTATTTATTTTTTTCGAGACAGGGTTTCTCTGTGTAGCCCTGGCTGTCCTGGAACTCACTTTGTAGACCAGGCTGGCCTCGAACTCAGAAATCCGCCTGCCTCTGCCTCCCAAGTGCTGGGATTAAAGGCGTGCGCCACCACGCCCGGCTATTTAAAAGTTTTTTGTTTGTTTGTTTATTTTTCTGAGACAAGATTTTTCTGTGTAGCCCTGGCTATCCTAGAACTCACTCTGTAGACCAGGCTGGCCTTGAACTCAGAAGAAATCCGCCTGCCTCTGTCTCCCAACTGCTGGGATTAAAGGCATGTGCCACCAATGCCCAGCCAAAATTTAAAAGTTTATGGGAGAACCAGGTGTTTTGGCTGATGCATTTCATCAGTACCTGGAGGCAGGAGAGTCAGAAGTTCAAGATTAGCCCTGGATATATAAAGAGTTTGAGGCCAGCCCAGGTTATGTAAGACACTGCTTTGAATAAATATGAACAACATAATAATAAGTAAATATTACATAAATATAATGGGAAGCCAGGTGTGGAATTATACATATTTAATATCAGGAAACAGAGGCAGGTAGATCTCTGTGAGTTCAAGTCCAGCCTGGTCTTAAACAAAAATAAAAAGGTTAAAAACGAAAGGAAAAAACTCATTTAAAGGGCTGGTGAGATGGCTCAGTGGGTAAGAGCACTGACTGCTCTTCCAAAGGTCCTCAGTTCAAATCCCACCAACCACATGGTGGCTCACAACCATCTGTAATGAGATCTGATGTGCTCTTCTGGTGTCTCTGAATACACCTACAGTGTACTTATTTATAATAACAAATAAATCCTAAAGAAAAAAGATCCTGCCTCAAACCATACACACACAAACACGTGCATAAGTTATATGTATTAGGTTTTGAGGTAGGACAAGAACAAAGTGGAATTTGGGAGAAAATCACTAAGTCAAATTGTCATCTAGGACAGAATTTGATTTTTAATACAATTATGATTAAAAATAGTATTTATTAAATAATAATTTATAAAAATTTAAAATACCTCTTACTTTGTCTTTGACAATTCCACACATGGGTACAATATATCTTGTTTCTAGTAACCTGCTCCCACTGGCATCCTTCCAACACATCTCCCTTCTCCCTCCCTCCTCCTTCTTCCTTCCCTCCCTCCTTTCCTTCTTTTCTTCCTTCCTACCTTCCTTCTTTCCTGTCTAAAAAAAACCCCAAAACACCGAATCTAATTAGTGCCGCCTGCTGGAATGTTGTCTGGCTTGTTGGCTTGATCTTTTGCAGGTCTTGTGCAAATAACCATAGCTTAGTGAGGTCCTGCCTGCAATGGTCATTCGTGTCCAGAAAAGAGCATTTCTGTCCATCTTCTAGCTTTTACGGTCGGTCTTTCTGCCTCCTCTTCCATAATGTTCCCTGAAAGCTGAAGAGGGAAGAGGTGAAACAGACTTTCTATTTAGGAATGAGCACACAACAGACACTTTTTTTTTTTTTTTTTAGCACGTTGAGACTTTGACTTCCTTGCTATCCCTTTGCAGGAGGGGCTTCCTTGACCAAGCCTGAGAGCATCACAGGTTAACACCCGGCTGCAGACTTCTACCAGTTTTTCAGTATCAGGAAGGAGCCGGCCTCAAGGCCAATCAGAAAGCAGTTGTTTGTTTCTCTTCTGGTGAAATGAGCCAATTCAAGGCAAATTAAGGTATATAGAAGCAGATTTATTGGGAAGCTGCTCTCTCTTAGACATGTCCACTGGTCCCAAGGAACAAGACCGGAGAAGTCACCATGGGGAGGGAGACAGAAGGGAAGGGAGAGAGAAAGAGCAGGTACAGAGATAATGCAGAGAGAGGGAGAGGAAAGGGAGACCAAAATGTCTGGATTATAAAAGGAAGACCTTCAGGGGAGGGGAAGACCAGCTCCTGGGCTGGGAAGCTCAGCACAGAGGGCAGGGTGTGCCAACCATGCCATGTAACGGGTAAGGACTGAGGGATGCTGGGAGAACCTGGAGACCAGGTCTACCTTGGCATATTAAATACGCATTTCAGCCTCTCGTTCTGAGTCTGAAACCCAACACTAAGTGCATCTTGTCCAGCAGATCAGTATTACAGAATTTAGGATTCACCTTTCGGTAAATTAGTTTCCTCCTCCAACACCCTTTTGGTCCTGTGAAAGCTAGGCAGGAGGAAGAAAGTTTTATTTAGTTCCTAATGTGATTTCTCAATATCCTACAACAAAAATGCATCATGTCATTCGCAATAAGTTCTGACCATCCAGTTCCAGTTCCCGTGAACAACCAAGAGCAGTGTTAACAGTCTGTGGGCATTGTTTTCATGTTTGTTTCTGGTTTTGATCCTTTGGGGACTTCCAGATTCACAGGGTTGCTCACACCTGGCCCTGAAGATTTTGCTGGATAGCCCGTGTCTTCTAGGAGAAGCCTTGCCTACCCGTGCAAGATACTTTGATCAGTCCTTTGTTGTTGTTGTTTGTTTGTTTTGTTTTGTTTTGTTTTTGTTTTTTTCGAGACAGGGTTTCTCTGTATAGCCCTGGCTGTCCTGGAACTCACTTTTTAGACCAGGCTGGCCTCGAACTCAGAAATCTGCCTGCCTCTGCCTCTGCCTCCCGAGTACTGAGATTAGCCACAACCCCAGGACGAGGACTCAGGAAGCTTTGTTTCTTCTGGCAGCCTCAAGCAGGGGCTCAGACAGGGCTTATAAGTTTAAAACTTGTAAGCATCTGAGCCAGGTTACTGTCATAATTTTTTACCAAACAGAACTTGGGGATTATGGACTTTCCCCAGGGTTCCATCATTGTCAATTGACATTGAATGTAAGGGTCTTTGCCCAACTAATGGAATCCATTTGTTCTTTCTGTTGTTAGGAACAGGCATTATGTTTTGGGAGGAACTATTGTTGCTTAGTGAGGGGGCTGGACAGATTAGGTAAAATGGAGTCTGAATTCAGGATGCCAGCACTTAAGACAAGTTCCTTTTATTTGTTCCTAAACCTCTGCAACTAGCACCACCAACTGGGTGGGTATAAAGCCTTCAAATGTATGAGACTATGGGGGAGAATCCTCACTTTTATTCCAAAAAAAAAAAAAACCCTTTATTTATTTTTATTTCCTTTGTATGAGTACGTATGCCCAGTACCATCAGAGGTCAGAAGAGAGCATTGGATCCCTTGGAACTGGATTTGCAAATAGTTGTGAGCCATCAGGTTGGTACTTGAAGTTAAACCTGGGTCCTCTGCAAGAGAAAGTATTCTTAAATGCTTAGCTATCTCTCCAACCCCTATATAGGGCTATTTAAAAAATAGACCCTTAGTTTTGGTTGACCCACTCCTTGCCCTCTCCTTTCTCCTATTTCCCCACCTAGACCCCATCTGAGCCTTT
The DNA here is from genome assembly GCF_000001635.26 of Mus musculus. NCBI lineage: Eukaryota > Metazoa > Chordata > Mammalia > Rodentia > Muridae > Mus > Mus musculus. The sequence continues at coordinate 65,013,873 of NC_000072.6, read as the reverse complement.
AACCCCTAAACATCCCCGACCAGGTAAGAGTTTTGATAATTCTGGATGGCAGATGGGCACCATAACAGTATGGCGGGATTCTGAAATAAGAAGCTTCCGTCCTGCCCCCAACAACAGCATGTCTACTCTTAAAAGTTTTGTAGGGAAGGGAGGCCCTGCCTGCATCATAGGGAAGCAGGCATAGTTAAGGTGTGACTTATATTATGTTAAAAAATGTATAGGAGTAGAGATTAGGTTATATAATGGAGGTCAGGGTGTGGGTGTCACTCGTTCTCTGAATAGAAGAATAAGATAAGAGCCAAGTAACAATAGTCAGGCTGCTTCCACCCCACCAGAGGTGGTGGTAGGTAGGGACTGAAGACCTTGGGTGTTCTGACACTGTTAAAACATGGTCACTGATATCTAATGTCACAAAGAAAATGGTATTTTTTGGTTACATACCCAGGATAAGATTTTATTACTTTTTTTTTTAATATAGTGCTGGAGTTGAGCTGAGGGCCTGGAATATATCATGTACTCAGAATTTAGAATGGTGTAATCCATTGTCCCAGACCTTCGAATGTTCTGGACACTCATTCACCAGCTCCTAGAGGAGCCCGGAATCCTGCAAGCTCGTTTGTTGTAAGTTTTCTTTCTGCCTTGCTCAATTTTTATTGTCAACTTGACCCAATCTAAATAACTGCCTGGGAAGAAGGACCCTCAAGTGGAGAATTTCCCACATCATATTGGCCTATGGCTGTATCTATGGCTGTCTTGATTGATGACTGTTATAGGGGGTTGAGCTCACATTATAAATACCATCCCTGGGCTTGTAGTCCTGAGCTATATAAGGGAGATAGCTGAACTTGAGACAGCAAACTAATTCTTCATGGTCTCTGATTCAGTTCCTTCTTTAGGTCCTACTCTGGCTTTCCGCAGTGATATGACTTGAAGTACAGACTGTGAAATAAACTCTCCTCCTCTAATTCACTAATGGTATTCATCACAGCACAGTTCAAATGAGAACATGTTCCTTGCAGGTTTACCTCTTTTGTCTTTTTCCATTCACTTTTTATTTTATTTTTTAAAGATTTATTTCCTTCCTTCCTTCCTTTCTTTTTCGAAACAGGGCTTCTCTGTGTAGCCCAGGCTGTCCTGGAACTCACTCTGTAGACCAGGCTGACCTCAAACTCAGAAATCCACCTGCCTCTGCCTCCCAAGTGCTGGAATTAAAGGCACCACCACTGCCCTGCTATTTGTTTTCTTTATATGAGTATACTTCAGCTGTCTTCAGACACACACTAGAAGAGGGCATCCAATCCCATTACAGATGGTTGGGAGCTACAATGGTTGCTGGGAATTGAACTCAGGGACCTCTGGAAGAGCAGCCAGTGCTCTTAACCGCTGAGCCACCTCTCTCCAGCACCTCGCTTTCACTTATTTAAAAGAAAAAAAGTTTTATTCATTTACATTCCAGTAGTTGCCCCACCCCCCAGTACCCCCTCCCATAGTTCCTCATTCCATTCCTCCTCCCCCTTGCCTCTGAGAGGGTGCTTCCCCCTCCTCCCATCAGGCCTCCCCCTTCCCTGGGGCCTCAAGTTTCTCAAGGATTAAGCATATCTTCTCCCATTCAGGCCAGGCCAGGCCAGGCAGACCTCTGCTGTGTATGTACCAGGGTCATTGAACCAGCCTGTGTATGTTCCTGCTTGGTGGCTCAGTCTCTGGGAGCTCCCTGTGGTCTGGGTAAACTGAGATTGCTGGTCTTCCTATGGGGTCACGATCCCCTTCAGCTTCTTTAATCCTTCCCTTAATTCAGCCATAGGGGTCCACGACTTCAGTCCAATGGTTGGGTGTAAGTATGCGCTTTTGTCTCAGTCAGCTGCTGGTAGGGCCTCTCAGAGGACAGCCATGCCAGGCTCCCGCCTGTAAGCATATCATAGCATAGTAGTATCAGGTCTTCTCCCCCTCCCCCTCGCCCCATGAGATGGATCCCAAGTTGGGCTAGTCATTGGACATCCTTTCCTTCAGTCTCTTCTCCATTTGTCCCTGCAGTTCTTTTAGACAGGAACAATTCTGGGTCAGGAATTGACTGTGGATTGTAACCCTGTCCCTTTACTTGAGGTCTATTTACAGGACGAAGACTTCAAGTTCTTTTGTTGGGCTTTTAGGCTAAGGTCAATCCCAATGAGTCCTGAGAGTGTCACCTCCCAGGTCTCCCGTACTTTCTAGAGGGTCAGCCCACCGCCCACTCCCTGAGGCTGCTTATTTCCATTCATTCTCTTGGCCTCAGGGCCCCTGACACTCCTGGACCCTCCCTCCATATCTGATCTTGCTTTCCTTTTCTCTACCCCCCACCCCTTCCCACCCAGGTCCCTCCCTCCCTCTGCCTTCCATGATTATTTCCTTCCCCCTTCTAAATGGGATTGAACAGACTAAGAAAGAAATGAGGAAAACAACACCCTTCACAATAGCCACAAATAGTATAAAATATCTTGGTGTAACTCTTACCAAGCAGGCTGGAGAGGTGGCTCAGCGGTTAAGAGCACTGACTGCTCTTCCCAAGGTCCTGAGTTCAAATCCCAGCGACCACATGGTGGCTCACAACCATCTGTAATGAGATCTGACGCCCTCTTCCGGACTGTCTGAACACAGCTACAGTGTACTTACATATAATCAATCAATCAATCAATCAATCTTTAAAAAAAAAGAAAAAGAAAAACAAACAAACATAAAAAACCCTACAACAACAACAAAAAACTTCTTACCAAGCAAGTGAAAAATCTGTATAAGATTCCCTGAAAATAGAAGAGGCTGGGCGTGGCGCACGCCTTTAGTCCCAGCACTTGGGAGGCAGAGGCAGGCGGATTTCTGAGTTTGAGACCAGCCTGGTCTACAAAGTGAGTTCCAGGACAGCCTGGGCTATACAGAGAAACCCTGTCTCAAAAAAAAAAAAAAAAAAAAAAAAATTCCACGGAAAGATCAATTCTCAACTTCATATGGAAATACAAAACAAGAAAACAGGGTAGCCAAAACAATTCTGAACAATAAAAGAACAGCTGGGGGAATCACCATCCCTGACCTCAAGCTGTACTACAGAGCAATAGTGATAAAAACTGCATGGTATTGGTATAGAGACAGGCACGTTGATCAATGGAATAGAATCAAAGATCCGTTCAGTTTTTCTTTCTTTCTTTCTTTCTTTTTGGTTTTTCGAGACAGGGTTTCTCTGTATAGCCCTGGCTGTCCTGGAACTCACTTTTTAGACCAGGCTGGCCTCGAACTCAGAAATCCGCCTCCCAAGGGCTGGGATTAAAGGCGTGCGCCACCACGCCCTGCTTCTTTCTTTCTTTCTTTCTTTCTTTCTTTCTTTCTTTCTTTCTTTCTTTCTTTCTTTCTTAAAGATTTATTTATTTATTTATTTATTTATTTATTATATGTAAGTACACTGTAGCTGTCTTCAGACACTCCAGAAGAGGGCGCCAGATCTTGTTACAGATGGTTGTGAGCCACCATGTGGTTTCTGGGAATCGAACTCATGACCTTCAGAAGAGCAGTCAGTGCTCTTAACTGCTGAGCCATCTCTCCAGCCCCCAGTTTTTATTTTGAATGCCTGATTTTTACTATACCCCTTTCATGTTTAGATATACTTCATTTCCATGTTTTCTCTTTACTTTTGCCTGCATGTATGTCTGTGTACCACATTTGTACAGTGTTCACAGAAAAGGGTGTTGGATCCCCTGGAACTGGAGTAACAGACTGTTGTGAGCTACCACATGGTTACTTGGAATTGAATCTAGGTCCTCTGCAAGAACAATACCATTGAGCCATCTCTAAGCTCCTAGTTTTTGTCTTTTAGATGTGTTGAGATATCCAAATTCTTGCTATTTCATTTTAGTTAATTGCCTACAGTATTCTGGAAAGTGATTTTTCAGGGGTGTTATGGTGGTTTGAATATTCTTGGCTCAGAAAGTGGCATTATTTAGAAGTGTGGCCTTATTTGAGTAGGTGTGGTCTTGTTGGAGGAAGTGTGCCACTGTGGGTGTGGACTTAAAGACCCTCATCTTAGCTGTCTGAAAGCCAGTCTTCTCCTGTTTGCCTTCAGAACAAGATGTAGAACTCTTAGCTCCTTCTACACCATGGCTATTTGGATGCTGCCATGATAATAATGGACCGAACCTCTGAACCTGCAAACCAGCCCCAATTAAATGTTGTCCTTATAAGAGTTGCTGAGGTCATGGTGTCTGTTCACAGCAGTAAAATCCTAACTAAGACAGGATTAGGGTGCAAACACACTTTGGAAACACTGTGTCTTTAGTTCCTTACCACAGAGAGTAGAGAAGCATATGTTTATTCTGGTTCTCCAATACATCTAAGAGGGGTTTTGTTTGTTTGTTTTGTTGTTGTTGTTTTTTTTTCAAGACAGGGTTGTTTCGAAGTCCCGGCTGTCTGAGAACTCACTCTGTAGACCAGGCTGGCCTCGAACTCAGAAATCCGCCTGCCCCTGCCTCCCAAGTGCTGGGATTACAGGCATGCGCCACCACTGCTCGGCGATCTAAGAGTTTTGTTACCATTAGTCTATGAATTTTCTAATAGCATTTTGTCTGAGCGATAATATATATACCTTGATTTAAAAGTATTCCATTTGGCAAGTGTTAAAATAAAAGACAATGAATGCTGCTGAATTGATCAGGCAAGAATTATTTCCCTGTTGTGGTGATGATGGTTTGAAAAGCATTTCAGCCACACTTACAAACTCAGAGTCAAACCTGTCAAACCTTCCGATGCTCTTATCTGCAAGTTACTCCGTTAGTCACAGTCCGATGCGGCTGTTTTCACCAAGGTTTATAGCACCTTCGTGGGGAACAGCTCCCATCTCAGGAAATGACTTTGTTTGGTCTTGAGACTGTAATATGAGACAGTCAAGTGTTTAGTTTCAACTCCTTCCACCCCAGCAGTTACTTCCTCCTGTGAAAACTTTAAGCTTTCAAAGTTGTCCCTGAGAGTTGGGTCCACTTTCTAATTATTGTTAATTTTGAATCATGACTGTCTCCCACCCCATGCCCCAACCCACCCTTTTGAGGCAGAGTCTGACTCAGTAGCTCAGACTCTTGCTCTCAGACTATGTAGTTCAGCATGGCCCCAAACCCATGACAGTCTACCTATATGCTTGCTCCAGTCTCTCAAATGCTGGGATTAAAACTGTGAGAATGTTCCTATGGCATATGGCACATTGAATTCTTGTGTAGTTGATGGTGCATCCCTGTAATCTGAACACTTGGGAAGTGGATTATGAAATCAGGAAGCCAGAGTCATCTTCAACTACAGAGTAAGTTTGAGATTAGCCTGGGCTTCTTGAAACCAGATCTCAAAACAAAATAGTACTGTGGTAGGTGGAATGGCTCAGTGGACAAAGTGAATTTGATGTTTAAGCCTTCTGATGACACGGACCTGATTTGGATCCCTGGGTCACCTTTACATGGGGTAAAGATGGAATGAGAAAACAGATACCACAAAGTTTTCATCTGAAAGCCACCCATGCCCTATAGCACACAATATACACATGCCACACATTAATAATAATAATAAAACTTAATAAGGATTGGGAGTTTAAGCTCACCCTGGGTTACGGAGTCAGTTTGAAGCCAGACTGGGCTACCTAATAACATATCTCAACAACAATAATGGCAACAACAGAAAGAATAAAGAATTTTCCCCTGGATGTTTATAAAAATCTATTTCTAAAATTGTAACAATTTATAGCCGGAAGTATCCCTTAGACCACAGGAGGCAGAGTAGATATTTTGTTTAAACCCCTGAAAAGAACATCAACCTCACTAGGCATCTCTATAGGACATGTGCAAAGTGGAGCACTGCATTGTTCCAGAGTAGTGTGCACAATTGGAGTGGTAGATTATGGTATGGTATGGTATGGTATGGTATGGTATGGTATGGTATGGTATGCATTGTTACAGAATGACATGCATATAATATTAGAGGGTGACATGAGGTGTTATGGAGTAGTGGTGTTCTGTCTAGTTTTATGTCATCTTGACAGAAGCTAGTCTATTTGAAAGAGAGCACCCCAACTAAGAAACTGGTTTGTAGATAAGTCTGTAGTGCATTTCCTTAATTGAGGATAGATGTGGGAGGACCCAGCACACTGTGGGTGGTACCACTCCTGGGCAGGTGGTCTTGAGTTGTATAAGTAGGCAGGCTTAGCAAATCACAGAGAGCAAGCCAGTAAGCAGCATTTCTCCATGCCTTCTTCCTGAGTTCCTACCTCAGGTTCCTGCCCTGCTTGAGTTCCTGCCTTGATTTCTCTGGATGATGGGCTACTAGCTATAAAATGAAACAAGCCCTTTCACCCCCAAGCTGTTTTGAGCATGGTATTTTATCTTAACAATGGACACATACAATTATGGAGTGATATGCTGTGTTGTGGAGTGGTATGTGAAGCCATGGAGGGATTGTCCTTGCCCTCTCCCTAAACCTCATTTCAGTATCCTGAAGATGTGCTAGTGCTAGAGACAGATGATGAAACTGGATGGCTAAGAATCTAAAAGCTTCCATGAAAGAACACACATTGACTGACTTCTCTTTCTTTTGTGGTTTTGATTTGTGTACTTCAAAATTACTATAACAAGGCTGGAGAGAGGGCTCAGTGGTTAAGAGCACTACTCTTGCAGATGATCAGAGTTTGGTTACCAAAACCCATGGTGGGTGGCTCCCAAGAGCTTGTAACATCACCAGGGAATCCAGTGCTCTTTTCTGGCCTTCTCAGGCACTGGCCTGCACATGGCATTCACACACAGACACACAAAAGAATGACACAACAAAACCTTTTATAAAAGCACAGATCACATGTCAATGTTCTCCACGAACAATGCAATAATAACATGCTTCAGACACATGAAGTGAGCTCCGGTCATTGGAGATAATGCTGAGAGACATTGCATGTCAGAGGATGTCATCAATTTGTAAAGCAAGCAAACAAACAAACAAACAAACAAACAAGCATCCTCCAAACCAACAGCACCTGTAGGTTGCAATAAAGCTACAGTGAAATCAAATGGAGACTATTGCTGTTACCATCCAGATTGTTCTATTTATTCTGCCAAAGTGTTCTTGTCAGATCTGCTCTGACAAGAACAAAGACTTCCCTACTCAATCAGCTTAGGAGTTTCTAAAAACCCTCCAGCTGCCTTCATGTGAGTCTTCACACACTCATCCCTCATTCTCACATTAGTTAAGGAATAAGGATATTTTGTTGGTTTTCAGATGGGATTGCTTGTAGCCCAGGCTAGCCTAGAAGTCACTCTGTATTGGAGGTTGACTTAGAATCCCTGATTCTCCTGCTATCATTTCCTAAATGCTGGAATTACAGATATGTGTCACAGTACCAGACTCCATTTTCAACCTGTTTAAAGTAGCTAAAGTTAGGAGTCATAGAAATGAGGTCTGACTACGTAGCCCAGGCTGGTCTGGGGCTCTACCTCTTGTCTCTTTTTCCTGCATTCTGAGATCACAGAGGCCTGAATTACAAACTTGGCAAGATTTTTCCTTAAATGTCTGACTTTTAGCCTTGGCCATGATGGTCATAGGATACATTTCTGTTTCTGTTCCTCCGTCCAGGTCATTAGAACTTTCTCTGTTTATAATATAGGCCCTTCTTACATTGCTTGGAGGTGGCATGCTCTTTATCAGCTTTTGTCATTTTCTTTCTGTTCCTCAGGATCACAGGGTTGGGGGATGGGGGTGTCTGGTTGGCAAGAAACATCCACTGGCTGATGCCCCACCATCGTGATAGTTAGTTGTACTGTCACATCCCAGTCAGTCACTGATGACAGATGTGACAGTCCATCATCATCACAGTCTACCCCCATTAGCAGTGCATCTTGTACGCTTAGGGGCCATAAAGAAAAACAACAACATGAGATTAAATCAAGCAGAAGAAATGATGCAACCAAGAGGCCTTGCGAAAAACAGTATGTATGAGGTTGTTGGCATGGCACTCTGGACTGTTTGGCACCAAATTTCTATTGATTTTTTTTTTTTTTTGAAGCAGGGTTTCACTTTATAGCCTAGGCTATCTTGAAACCCACTGTGTAGTCTAGACTGACCCATACCTCTCTGTGATCTTGTCTCTGACTCTCAAGTCCTAGAATTTTAAACATGAGCCATGTTGGCATAGACTTAAGTAAAAGGAGGACTTTAAAGTGATGACGAACAATAGGAGCTAGGTACATAGCTGCTTGGTGTCATTTTCATGTGACTTGTGTGTGACATATGCTTTTTTTTTTTTTAAACAGGACCAGCAGTGTAGACAGCGTATTTACCCTAGTATTACAGTGAAGACGTGAATTGTGCCCTGCAATAGGATGTCCTGCAAATAGGAATTTTTAGCTCCTGCATAATCTCATTGGAAGCTGGATTGGTGGCTCATTTTTGTAATCCAGCCACTCAGGAGCCTGAGACAGGAGGATTTCCATGACTTTGAGGTCAATATAGGTTATAGCAAGGCTCTGACTTAGGAAAAAGCAAATCTCCTAGGAACACTGACAAATGTATGGTCAGTTGTTGACTAAATTGTTTTATGCCTCATTGTTTTACTACTTCGTTTCATATGCTATACTCCTGACTGATGCCAACACTATAGGTTTTCATAGAAAAAAAAACATTTCAGGATCTAATGTGCATCATCTTCTAGATTAGTGTGTAGAAATTTAACTTACATAAAAGATGACTTACATAAAAGAGCTTTGATTTTGTTTTTTTTTTCAATTTAGATTTTATTTATTTTTTATTTCTTTTCTTTTTTGATTTATTTATTTATTTATTTATTTATTATATGTAAGTACACTGTAGCTGACTTCAGACAATCCAGAAGAGGGCGTCAGATCTTGTTACAGATGGTTGTGAGCCACCATGTGGTTGCTGGGATTTGAACTCCAGACCTTCGGAAGAGCAGTCGGGTGCTCTTACCCACTGAGCCATCTCACCAGCCCCTATTTTTTATTTCTTATGTAGGTGTTTGGCGTGCATGTATGTATAACATCATGCCTGCTGCAGGCCAAATGGAGATTGATTTCTTGGAACTGGAGTTATGGGTTGTTGTGAGCCACATGTGGTTAGTAAGAACCCAACCTGGGGCTTTCTTTAGGAGTAGCAAGTGTTCTTAACCACTGAGCTATCTTTCCAGCTCCTCCTCCTCCCGCTCCTTTCTCCTCTTCTTTTTTGAAACTACATCTTCCTCCTTTCTCCACTTTTTCTTTTCCTTCTTCTCATCTTCTCCTTTCTCCCCCTCCTCTCCTTCCTCCTCCTTCTTCCTCTTCTTCTTCTTGCTCTTCATTTTCTTCCTCTTCTTCTCTTCCTCTTCTTCCTTCAGATTACATCCAGGCCAGTCTATTACTTACTGTGTAGTACAGATAGCCTTGAATTCACATCAGTCCTTCTGCCTCAGCTTCTCGAGTGAAACACCTGACTTTGGTGGTAGAAGTTAGAGGTGGTCAGAGGAAATCACCAGCCTCTGAGAATGTTGCTGTGCACATCCTACTTGCACATAGTCGTGCATAGTGATGCTTCTAGCAAGCACACATGATCTGTAATGAGAAGCAAAGGGATGCCATGGTTACACCTGTCTGGATATTCACTAAGGATTATTGATCAGAGGGCAGCAGATATTTGGTCCATCAATTCTCATCTACCTTACTACTAACCAAAATGCTCTTTTTTAAAAAGGACATTTTTTAAAGACAGCATTTCTTGTATGCTAGGCTAGCCTCAAATTTATACAATCTAGACTGGCTTTAAAGTGACTCACTTGCTTTACCTTTTAATTCAGTGCCAGGTTAGATTTGCAGTTGTAATGTTTTTTTTTTTTTTTTTTCTTTCTTTCTATCCCTGCAAATCCAGATTGGGAATTATTTCTCAGAACCCAGCAGCAGCAGCAGCAGCAGTAAGCCTTGCCTGGAGTAATGCAGGTGGTGCTTTAAGACAGCTGACATCTAGACTAAGACCAGGGGATAGGTAGCTGGGTGCCACACATGAGCATGTGTGTGCCTGTGTGTGTGTGTGTGTGTGTGTGTGTGTGTGTGTGTGTGTGTGTGTCTGCAGTTCACTGGAAAGACTTTTCTGCAAAAAGCTGTGGAACTTCACACAGGCTATCACATTAGAAGTTTGCTCTGTTTTGCCTTGGGAAAAGGACAATTCCTCTTTTGCTCCCTTTTCTATAAAAATAATTGTGTTTGTCTGATCTATCGCACATTTAGTTTTTAAGGGGGGATCATTAAAGGTGTAGAAACATAAATGAGATAAAATCTTCATGGAATTAGAGTTAGTATTGGGGGCCCCTGCCACTTGCAGGTGTTGGCTAGGGTGACTCATGCCTGCTCTGCTGTTCTGACTCTAGGAAGGTGAGAACTTAGTAGAAATTGGAATGAGTGGGCTGCTGATAGGATCTACTGCTTTTGTTCTAGAAAGAAAAACAAATCACTTTAAAGGCTGTTGTTGATGTCCAAAATTTTCTATGACTGGTAGTAAAGTTGTTGGCAAATTGCACTGTAACTTGAAACAAGTTAGAAGCACATACTTTGATCTGGAGATAGGTAAAAGAAATAGCCACCTGTAGGCCAGTCAGGGCTACATAGTATCAAAACAACTGCTACAACAACAGCAAGAAATTGTTACCACCTGAGCCTGACAGCAGGAACTTTGTCCAGAGCTGGTGCACATCTTTAACCCAGAGGTGACTCGAGGCAGAGGCAGAGGCAGAGAGGCAGAGAGGCAGAGAGGCAGAGAGGCAGAGAGGCAGAGAGGCAGAGGCAGAGGCAGAGGCAGAGGCAGAGGCAGAGGCAGAGAGGCAGAGGCAGAGAGGCAGAGAGGCAGAGGCAGAGGCAGAGAGGCAGAGGCAGAGAGGCAGAGGCAGAGGCAGGTGAATCTCAGTGAGTTCGAGGTCAAAGTGAGTTCCAAGCAGTCAGAGCTACTTAAAGTGAGCCTGTTTCAAAAACAACAACAACAACAACAACAACAACAACAAAACCAAACAAACAAACAAAAGAGAAGTGTGAAAAACCGAGGAAGCAAAATTTAAATATATATTTGAAACAAGGTCATAACAGCCCAAGCTGGTGTGAACTTTCATTTCTGATGCTCCTGTCTTCTCTGGAGTGCATCTTTCTGGGAAGCCAAGGCAGGAATATGAAGGCAGGGAGTGAAACAAAGACTTTGGCAGAAGGTTGCTTACTGGCTCTGTCCGTTTGGTTCATACACAGGTTTTTCTTCCCGTGAAGAGACAAGAGGACTACTGAAGCTCTTATAAAGAAAAGCATTTAATTTGGGCTGGCTTACAATTCAGAGCTTTAATCCATTATTGTCATGGTAGGAAACATGGCAGCACACAAGCAGACATGGTGCTGGAGATAAATAGCCAAAAGTTCTTTCTACATCTTCGTCTGCAGGCAGCAGGAAGTTTGAGAGACAGTGGGTCTGGCTTGAGCATTTGCAACCTCAAAGACCCCACCCCACCCCTGTGACACACTTCCTTCAACAAGCCACACCTAATAGCCATTCCCAGGTGACTAAGCATTTAAATCTCTGAGCCACAGTATAACTTCAATAAATTCCTTGAAATTTGACTTAAATTGATATAGCTAATCTGTGTTAAGTACCACTTAAGAACGATACTTTGGTAAACTTCGAACCTTCTATTTATTTATTTTTTTATTATTATTCAGATTTGAGGAACTTTCAAATTTTTACATATGCAAGCTGTTTAAAAAGTAGGTAAATCCTCTCTTTAATCCTATACCTCTGAAAGCCTTGAAGGGTTTTACTGCTTTAAGGTGGAAAAATAAAGGTTTCTAGACAGCAAGCAAATGAAGATCTTGGATTAAATACACTATTTTTGTTATAGGTTGATTTAGAGTCTTGGAATTTTTCCTCCATTTTAATTCTCAATGACCTGTTGAACCTGCAGGAAGGCATTTTTTTTTTTTGAGCCTTTTCTTCTCAAACAAAAATGGATTTAAAGCTATCACTCTCTGTGGTGTGTGTGAGGGATGGTTGCGCGTCATTATTTTTGTTGTTGTTATTGTTATTTTTATTGCTTGGGATCAAACGTAAAGCCTCAATATGCTAGGTAACTGTCCATTCACAGAGCCAAGCCTTCACCTTCAGCTGTACTTCCACACTGTTTTTTGTTAATTGTTTTTAACATTTTTTTTTCTGATTGCTATTTTTTGTTTGTTCACTTTGTTCAATTTTTGAGACAGGGTCTCTGTTGTAGCACAAGCTGGCTATGAGCTAAGACTCCTAATACAGCCTCCTGGGTGTGAAGACGAAGTTCATGAACACTTTCACAACCTCAGAGTGTGTCACCTCCACCTCTTACAAGGGTATTTCTTGATTTTAATAGTCACTTTCTCTTTGCTTGGGATTGAATTTGACTAGCGAGCTCTCTTGTCACTGACCTGTAGTGAGCTCTTTAGACACAACCAGTCTCCTTTGTTGTCTTGAAGTGATTTTCTTCTTTCTTTTTTTTTTTTAGAGACAGGGTTTCTCTGTATAGCCCTGGCTGTCCTGGACCTCACTTTGTAGACCAGGCTGGCCTTGAACGCAGAAATCCGCCTGGCTTGAAGTGATTTTCTAAAAAATATTTTGCTGCCGCCAGGCGTGGTGGCACATGCCTTTAATCCCAGCACTTGGGAGGCAGAGGCAGGCGGATTTCTGAGTTCGAGGCCAGCCTGGTCTCCAGAGTGAGTTCCAGGACAGCCAGGGCTATACAGAGAAACCCTGTCTCGAAAAAAACTTAAAAAAAAAAAAATATTTTGCTTTAAGCCAGGCATAAGTTAGTTTTTTTTTTTTAAGATTTATTTATTACATGTAAGTACACTGTAGCTGTCTTCAGACACACCAGAGGAGGGCGCCAGATCTCGTTACAGATGGTTGTGAGCCACCATGTGGTTGCTGGGATTTGAACTCTGGACCTTCGGAAGAGCAGTCGGGTGCTCTTACCCACTGAGCCATCTCACCAGCCCCCATAAGTTAGTTTTTAAGGTATGGTCCTATGAGTCCACATTCTTAGTGCTGGGACCATGCCTGGCACCATAAGATTGTTGTCTCCCTTTAATGGGCTTTAAAAAGCAGATTGGATACTCAGAAAATTTGAAACCATTAGAAATCCTTATGTTTGCTTTTATTTTTTTCTTTCAGTTTTGATAAAGAATCATTGGAAAGATTAACCAAAAATACTTCTGGTAAGATCTATGTAGCTCTAAATTATTTCTAAACTTTATAGTAAATGATATTACTAACAGTTTACTTCATTTTATATCCTTATGGATATTAATAAAATACAAACTATAGCCAGGCAGTGGTGGCACACGCCTTTAATCACTTGGGAGGCAGAGGCAGGTGGATCTCTGAGTTCTAGGCCAGTCTGGTCTACAAAGTGAGTTCCAGGACACCCAGGGCTACATAGAGAAACCCTGTCTCAAAAACCAAAAATCAAATGAAAACAAAAACAAAACAAAAACAACCAAAAAATACAAACTATAAATTGTAGATTATGAGCAAATTTTAATGCAGGGCATGGTGTATCATACATGTAATTTCCCAGCCTTTGGGTGGTGGAGACAACAGGATCAATTCAGGATCAATATAAGACCCGTTCTCAAGAAGACAAACCAAAATTACAACAGAAACCCAGAACATTTTATTACACTCAAGTATTAAATAAAATTAAAAAAATCCACTAACGGATCAAGAGGGATTGTTCAGCAGGAAGACACTTGGTACCAAGACTGACAACCTGGGTTTGATCCCTGGGACTCATAGGATGGAAGGAGGAGAACCTAGAGTTCTTCTCTGATGTCCATGCATATGCTGTAGCACAAGTAATTAAGTGTAAAAAGATTTTTTAAAAATCTATTTATTATTTCTGTGTTGGGAGCTATTAAGACAACTCTTGATCTCTGAATTGGGCCTGTCCCCCTGAGAAGAAAAGGGGGTCAAAAGCGGGCCACCAACACATGGATTCCGAGAACCACGGGATGTTCCAGCCCTAGGTCATCACTGATGTCCTGGCCACACCCTGATACCACCAAGTTCCTGCTTCCCCGTGTAGCTGCCAAAAAAAAAAAAAAAAAAAAAAAAAAAAAGAATTTCTATTGCCCCCCCCCCCCTCCCATAAGTACTTCTCCTTTTTCTTGTATTGCCCTACCTCTCCCACTGATAAGTATCTGTACTTCCCCTTTTGCTTGTGCATTTAAACCTTGGACCTTTCTCAATACATTGGGGTCTTGATACAACTTCAGAACGGTTTCCGTGTCGTTACTCGTACAAAATCCTCATCTCTCTCTACCCCCCATTTGGTTATTAGGAGGAGGTCCCCTCGAGATCCTCAAATAACTGGACCTGCTAGACGGGTCATTTCTGTTCCATTTTCTCATTCTTTTACTTATCCCAGGAAGGTCCAGGGGAAACATAAAGCACTAAAGAGTAGTGTCTTTTCAATGTGTGAGAAAGGTTTTTTCTTTAAGAAACAACCTTGCTGGGCTTGAGAGATGGCTCAGTAGTTAAGAGAGCACTGATTGCTCTGCCAGAGGTCCTGGAATTCAATTCTCAGCAACCACAAGGTGGCTCACAGCCATTTGTAATGGGATGTGATGCCCTCTTCTGGTGTGTCTGAAGACAGTGATAGTGTACTCACATGTATAAAGTAAATCTTAAAAGAAAAAGAAAGAAAGAAAGAAAGAAAGAAAGAAAGAGAGAAAGAGAAAGAAAGGAAAGAAATACTCTTGCATGCGCTTTAAGCAAGCACCTGCAAACATTTAAGATCAAGAGCCAGTAAAATGATTTAACCAGTAAAAGCATGCCCAAGTCTGACTTCCAGAATTTTATTTTGGAAAGCTTTATAAAGGTAGAAGGAGGGAACTGATAGCAGGTAGTTGTCCACTGATGTCTATATGTGTGCATTGTGGCACATATGTCCCCTCCAAATACACACCGTGCACAATCATAAGAGGTCGATAAAAATTTTAAAATGTGTAACTAAGGTATCTTTTAGAAAGTAGAAGGGTTTCCCCAAATTTATAAAAGCTTTATGGAACAAAGTGTAAACAATCTACCTTGAAGTTAGCAGGAAACAAGACAGCATAGCAGAGTTTACAGTGCACTTGTGCAGCAGGTATGAAGCCTAGTTCAGTTCTTAAGTAAGCATCCATGGGTGGCACAATGCTTACGACTTCACACTTCAGAGACAGATGTAGGAGGACCAGAAGGTCAAGATCATCTTTGAGGTCGGCCTGTCCAAAACAAACAAACAAACAAACAAACAAACAAACAATGAAGAGGGAGAATGGGAGGGAGAGAGAGACAGATACACACACACACACCCACACACACACATACACACGGGTGAGGGAGAGACAGACAGAGTGGTAAATGGATAGAAATAGAGACAGAGATACAGAGAGAGGGAGAGAGAGAGAGAGAGAGAGAGAGAGAGAGGTGGATACTCACTGACAATTCCTATCCCTTTATGTTGGAGACATAGAGTAAGTTCAGGGTCACCCTCTGGTACATCCTAAGTCTGAGAGTGGCCTGGGTGACCATGTCTCAGATAAAAAACAAAACAAAGTGAAAGTTTCCTATTTTATATATTTCCTAATCAGTGGAATATTGACTTTGGATGTATGCAGTTTTGTGTACTGAGTGATAAATATTCTGCCCACATTTTAAATAGCGAATACTGAGTTAAGTATGAATTGGAGACTGATGCATGCCTTAGGACTGCATCTTTACTTTGCTTTGGCTGACCACTGGATTTTTGGGTGTTTTAACTTACAGTGCTCCTTGATGCCCACTAGAGGAACCAGACCACAAAGAGTACAGGTTTCTGTCACTCTCCACATTGTGTAAAGCCCTTTCAGACAACAGGCTGAAGTTTACAGAGTGTTCCCTCGCATCTCTTAGCTTCAAAAGGCCTACTTTATCAACACATATGAACACACCTATAAAAACATTGAATACACAGTATCACATGGACAGTTTAGAGAAGAGCAAAAGCTGGTCTATAATCTGGCAGCTTGAGAACTTGTCAGGGCATAGAATAGAGTTGTTCCACTTCAGGCCCAGTACTTCAGTACACGCCAGGTTACATTCTTACAAGTTTGCTGAAACACTCACTAAACAAGGCAAAGCTGGGCTTTGAAATCCGACTTTGTGTGGCAAGTCAACGTACAGTGGATTGTGCAGAATATGAATATTGGTGACTAGCTTATTTTCAATAAAGCCTTGAATTTACTTGCAGTATTTAAAATTATACAGTTTGAAAATATTGTCTTTCAAAATGGAGTCAATGTATGTATTAGGAATCTGAGTCACAAGTCTTCAGTATTTCTGTTTTTACTTGAAACCTGTTTTTCAAAAGAACTTTATGATGTGAAACAACACATTTCATATACTTGGGTTTTTTTCTTCTAACTTAAAGTATTTTTCACATTTTGTGAAACAACAGATGAAGTAAAACAGGGTTTTATTTTACCTGAATATAGTTTACGAATCTCATGTTGCACTATTTCTCTCAAAAAGTCGGCTCCATCAGATAAAGATAACTTCGTACAAGTAGAGAGTCTAATTTTTTTTTCCCTACAAAAGATAGCTTTCATTTCAGTGCCCGGCTTTTTTTTTTTTTTTTTTTTTTTAAATTCAGCATTAACATCGTGATGCCACGTGCTTTGTTTAAAATAACAGCAGCAGGACGCATCTGCTCTCACATCGCTTTCCTCAGACTCAGGAAGACAGTGTAGCAACTGACTGTCCACTAGATGCCACACTTCCTTTGCTGTGTGCAGTGGCGGCTTGCAGCCGGAGGGATTGCACGTGCTAACAGGTTCCCACAGCTGCCCTTTGCTAGTGTTCTCCTGCCCCACCCTGCAATGGTAGGCCTAATCACCACACACTTTGCAGAGTCCAGGCTGGTGAAGTTCCTGAGATCCATAGGGGCAAGCCTAGGACGTTTGCTGACTTTGAATGTCATGTCTAAGTTAATGGAACGTATAGTCTTTAAAAAGTTCACAGTGCCTATCTTGGAAGGCCTTTCCTTTTCATGGCAAAAATTAAAAAGGATTTTGCTTTATTTCTGCATTTAATTTTTAAAAATTCGGTGTTCTTAAGCTTGTCTTGTTCCCTCACTAGAGAAGGAAAAAAGAAAGTTGGTTTTTAAAAACTCCCAAGGAGATGTAATTTAAATTTTTACAGAACTACACTGAGTGCAACTGATGCCCTAGATACCCTGACAGTTTTTGGAGAGAGAATGGTTGTCCTTTTTGGAGATTGTCTTTATAGTCAGACCTTGGCTTGTTAGGCAGCTGAGGAGGGTCTTGAACTCCTGATCTTCCTGTCTCTACCTCCTAAGTTCTGGGCTCGCAGCCATACAGCATCGTGGCTGGGTTTATGTGGTTTTGAGGACAGAACCAAGGTATTTTGTATAACCAAGGTGTTTTGCATGCTACATAAGCACTCTACCAACCTAGCTACTTCCTAAACCTGGCACTGAATTTTCAGAAGTCACTAAAACGGAAAAACAACCTTTCAGGTTTCCTTCCTTCCTTCCTTCCTTCCTTCCTTCCTTCCTTCCTTCCTCCCTCCCTCCCTCCCTTCCTCCCTCCCTTCCTGTTATGCATATGTATGTATGTGTTTGGTATGTGAATACACTTATGTATACATGTTCTCCTATGTGTGGCTATGCTGCATGCATGGGCAGGCCAGAATTTGATGTGGGGTGACATTCTGGGTCCCATCCCACCTTCTATATAAGGCAGGGTCTCTCAATCAACTAGTCTAGCTAGCCAGATTGCTGGGGTCAGGGCACTTCCCGGACTGAGACTCCCAGGTAGCCTCCAGTATTCGAGGAGTACAAGCAGACCACCGAGCATTATCCACTGAGCATCTATGTGAGAGCTGGAGATCTAAGCCCTGGTCCTCATGCTTACTGGCAAGTGTTTGTCCAACAAGCCATCACAACCCATTGCTTTTCTTTTTTTGAGGCATGTAATCCACAATGGGACTACAGCACGGCCAGGGTGAGCTTGAACTTCTGACTTTCCTCCTTTCTGGGTGCTGAGATGGTAACACCCTGCTGTGACTGGCTTTTTTTGACATTTTCTTAGTAGACCAAATTCATTGATGACGTTAGAATTCAGTAAGTAAAGAAAAAGGCACTGTCTAATGCCTTTCCACTCTGTGTTATCAGACAAAGCCAGTAGGACTTAACTTGCAAGTTGTATGTTGTACCTGAGAATTATTAATTGTATCTTAAAGGGAATGCAAGTCATGGTTAGTTAGCATTTGGTGGTATAGGATCAAAAGCCTGCTTAGTCATGTGATTGTGTGGGATTTGTCATCTGCTTTCCTCTGGATTATCAGTTACCTAGGCATGTTTTTCTTAGGACAATTATTATCTTGTAACATTCTTTTTTCCTATTTATAAAACCTTTTAAGGACCTTCTCTATTATCTATTTATACTATCTGCCTCTGTCTGTCTGTCTGTCTTAGGGTTTTGCTGCTGTGAACAGACATCACAACCAAGGCAACTCGTAGACAATATTTAACTGGAGCTGGCTTACAGGTTCAGAGGTTCAGTCCATTATCATCAAGGTGGGAGCATGGCAATGTCCAGGCAGGTATGGTGCAGGCAGAGCTGAGAGTTCTACATCTTTATCTGAAGGCTGCTAGCAGAATACTGACTTCCAGGAAGCAAGGACAAGGGCATTAAAACCCAGGGCTACAGTGACACACCTACAGCAACAAGGTCACATCTCCTAATAGTGTCACTCCCTGGCCCAAGCATACATAAACCATTACACTATCTCTCTACATATCCATCCATCCATCCATCCATCCATCCATCCATCCATCCATGTGTTTATGTGTGTACAGGTGCACATACATGCGTATGGTGAGTGTGTATATGTATGTATGTATGTATGTATGTATGTATGTATGTATGTACCAAGGCCAAAAAACAATTTTGTACACCATTTTTGTTGTTGTTCCCAAGACAAGGTGTCTTACTGGATTGTAACTTACCAAGTAAGCTAAACTGGCTGACCGGGGAGTTTCAAGCATCTGCCTGCCTTTGCGCACTCAAAAGAATGCCATCACCCTTGGATTTTGGGAATCAAACCAAGGACATCATGCTTGCAAGGCAAGTACTTTACTAACTGAGCCATATTCTCCTCCTGTTCATACCTTTATTTTAAAATTGTTTTATTTATTTATTTTTGATTTTCCATGACAGGGTTTCTTCAGGTAGCTCTGTTCGTCCTGGAATTCACTCTGTAGATAAAACTGGCCTTGAACTCAAAGAGATCTGCCTGCCTCTGCCTCCTGAGTGCTGGGACTAAAGGTGTATGCCACTGCCACCATCTCAACCCTGGCTAAAGATTTTTTTGCTATATATGTATGTATGTATACACACACACACACACACACACACACACACACACACACACATATATAATTATATGTATGTATATACTCCTGCATGGCAGAAGAGAGCATCAGATCACATTATAGATGGTTGTGAGCCTCCATGTGGTGGCTTTGGATCTCACTAACCTAGAAGTCACTAGATAACACAGAATTAGAATTGAACTCATGGAAATCCTCTTGGTTCAGCTCCCTGAGTGCTGGAATCACAAGCATGTGGCCAATATATGGCTTAGATGTTCTGAGGAACCATTTTCAGGTGTGCTTCTTACTGTAATGAAATGAAAAATTCCTTCTCTTTTTCTTTTTTTTCTTTTTTGGTTTTTCAAGATAGGGTTTCTCTGTGTAGCCCTGGCTGTCCTGGAACTCACTCTGTAGACCAGGCTGGCCTCGAACTCAGAAATCCACCTGCTTCTGCCTTCCGAGTGCAAAAAATTCCTTCTCAAGCCTTCTTTCTATCTCTCTGTCTCCTCTGTACCTAAGTCTCTCTCTGTCTCTTTGTCTCTCTCTGCAACTGACAAATGGACTAAATTTGTTGATTCCTTTTGAATAAAATATTTCTATATGGGAGGAAAATATTTGAGACATCTCCAATCTAAATTGCCTTGACTGATCTGTCTAGATAACTTGTATATCTGTAGCAGGAAATTGTCAAAATCTGTTATTTTTCCAAGTTTAATGTGAAAACTGTGGAGTTTATGGAGCAAATATGAAGCATCACTTCATATTAACTTTGAAGGTTACTTTATGTCACCAAGAAGTAGTATGATAACTGATTATGTCAGAACTTATGCTTTCCAAAACCGCCAGAAAACAGAAAAGATGAGAATTCATCTATATTGCTGGGGAGTGGGGCTTGCTCAGAAACTTTACACACAGCTGCAAAATCATTTCCTTTCGGCATTGAAATAAAGAAAATTAGAAGACACGGTTTACAGGATCTAAGACATAAATCAAAAATATTTTCAGAAGTTTAATAATGTTTCAGACGGAACTTTAAAAAAATTATTCTTATTCCAGATTGAATCTTTCTTTCTTTTCTTTCTTTCTTTCTTTCTTTCTTTCTTTCTTTCTTTCTTTCTTTCTTTCTTTCTTTCTTTCTTTCTTTTCTTTCTTCCTTCCTCTCTCTCTCTCTCTCTCTTTCTCTTTCTTTCTTTCTTTCTTTCTTTCTTTCTTTCTTTCTTTCTTTCTTTCTTTCTTTCTTTCTTCCTTACTAATTCTCTATAACAAGCATCTCAAAGGAAAACTCAGTAACTCTTTATTAATACAACAACTCTTAAGTACCCAAGCGAAATGGCTGCTTTTTGCTGCTGCTTTTGCATCCACCAGAGTGGGAGCCACTCATTGGAAGCAACAAGTTATCCCTCTTAGGTGAAAATTCCTTCTGCTGGTTTCCAGAGACACCTGGGAAGACTCTGGGGAGCCCTTGGCTAATAATCTCAGGAAAACTGCTGCCCCGGCTGAAACTGGAAGCTCATGGTGGACCCAAGATCTCTTATCTCTGGGACACTTAAAAAAAAAAAAAAGAAAAAGCTATTTTATTCTAATTAAGCCTCTATTTTCTGGGAGACACCTAAAAACAAAGGGCTTCTAAAACATGAACATGAGCTCTGATGTTAGCAACCCAACTTCCACTCCAAAATTACTAAAATATTTATGGATAAAATAACTCATAAAAACATTCTTCTAACTGAAAAAATGAACAGTGAGGAGCTACCACTGATGGAAGTTACCTGGTGATTTTTTTTATGTACTTTTTTTAAATGTCAGAAAATTAATCATAAGCTATGGTTCTAATTGCACAATGGAAAAAGTACAACTTGTTGCCAGAACCTGTGTTTAAGCTGATTTTGGACAGTGAGAATGTATTTCTAAATCTGTATATGGCAAATTTAAGCAAAAGTACAAAGATTTTTGTTTTTTTTCCCCCTAAGATGTAAACTTTTTTTTAGTGCATCTCTATTTGTAAGACACATTTTCCATTTACACATGATACAGTATACTGGAAAGCTTAAATACTCTTAAATATTTCAATCAAATACTGGAAGGCGAAGTACTTTCCAGAGAAGTCCCCACAAAACAAGAGCCACATGTCAGAGAGTCAGGCAGGCTCTGTACTCTGGCTCCAGTCGCATACTATGTTTATAGTAACTTCCTCATTGACACAGCAAGGGTTCCCTGTCTGGCTTTAAATGCTACTAATACACCTAGCTCTTTAAAATTCAGGTAAGACCAACTGTGTGTGTGTGTGTGTTTGTGTATGTGTATACACAGTTATATATATATATATCATATAGCTCATTTCACTTGAGAGCAGGCTCGTATTTACAAGTATGGGATGCCAATAAAGGGCCGTATGGCATTCACAGACCTTGTAGCTTCACACAGAAGCTTGGCTAGAATTAGACAACATAAAACTACTACTACTACTAATAATAATAACCTACCACTTTAAGAATTTCACTTCCAGGCTGGCGAGATGGCCTAGCGGGTGAGAGCACTGACTGCCCTCCTGAAGGTTCTGAGTTCAAATCCCAGCAACCAGATAGTGGCTCACAACCATCTGTAATGAGATCTGATACCCTCTCCTGGCACATTTAAAGAATTATAGTAATAAATCTTTGGGCCAGAGTGAGCACGTTTGACAGGAGCGAGCAGAGGTCCTAAAAATTCAATTCCCAACAACCACATGAAGGCTCACAACCATCTGTACAGCTACCGTGTGTACTCATATACATAAAATTAAAAAAATCTTTAAAGAAAAAAAAAAAAAGAAGAAGTTCACTACCTGGGATACTGACAGTGGCACTGGGAAAGAATCTATTATGAGCCAGCATTCTTTCTGGCTGGGCACAATTTCATTCCTAAGGTGGTAGCCCTAGAATTCCTTCCCGGGACTCCTGCAGAGCTGTGCTCCTTTTACATCCATGAGAACTGCTGTAATCACTACTGTGTTCAAGCCCAGAGGATGAACTTTCTGAATCATACTCTACGTCGGTGTCTCTCTTCCCTTCTTCGCCCTCTTCGGGGAACTGTCTATTCATCAAGGCAAACTTGTGAATGGCTTCTTCCATCGAGTACTTGGTCTGCCCAGAAACACATGCTTCAGTGTCCTCGGAGTTCAGATGGATCTGCAGGAAGAGGTGGAGGCTGTTGTCAGAAAGTAAGAGTGCATTCTGCAGGACTTTTCTGAAGCAATCTTCCAAGCCCTGGTGGTGCTGGTCGACATGCTCGCGATTGTTAATGTTGAAAAATAGGTTTTTAGATGGAAATACTAACAATTGCTTTGGAGTCTTTGCCTCAGCCACACGAACTCTCTATACCTTCTTCTTACACAAGATGTTTTCATTGAAAAACACATGCTATTTGTGTGAATACACATCTCATAGTTGATGTAAGAATGCCAAAAGTCTTCCTTTTGAATCCTGGGGTCTTGGACCCAGATGCTCACGAACTCCTATAATGCCAGTATTCAGGAGCAGAATCACCTTATAGTCAGCCCCAGGCCAGCCAGGGCTACACAGTGAGACCTTTTTTCAAATCACCACAATCACACTGGCTGTCAAAATCTGTTAATATAGCTTTCCTAATATGAAATATTGTTAAGGACTCTTGTTTGAGAAACATAATCGGTTTCCCGTAACTTTTTGAAGAAAACTCCAAGACACAGATCAACTAACATGTGGCTGGTGAGATGTTCTAAGACCAACAAAGCAAGAGTGTGCCTGTGGCCTCTTGTACACTGGCCAGAGGACAGACTACATTGGTAGAATCTAGCGTTTTTGTGTGTGCTTTTAAGAGTTAATACCAAAAACCTAAGTGTGCATTTACAGGTGAAAGATAGCCACAGGCTTGATCTCAAACACAAAACAGAACAAAACGCTTTTTTTCTTTATTTAAACTTTGTTCTTATGAAAAGACAATAAAATCTACTGAAACGTATTTCCATGAGATTTGAAAAAAACGTACTGACTGATTTTAAAGACTCTAAAGTCTTATTTTTAAGAAAAAGTCATCAGAAAAACCACCTAGAAATTACCTGGAGAAAAACTAACAGTCAACAGAGCTGTGTATCCAGAATGTGCACTGATCATCAGGAATGCTGCTTGCGTTCTCTCCGCACTGTGGAGAATGATGAGCTATGTCCTCTTCTTATAACTTAGACCCAAGAGGCAAATGCATGATGTTCAAGTCAGGAAAGGTTTGCATCTGGATTCTGGTGAACGTGAAATGGGTACTGGGAGCCATGTTTTATGTCTTGGTGTGTACTGTTATTCTTAAGCTATCAAAAACCATAAAAAAATTACATTCAATTTTCCTAGAATTTAGAAGTAACTATAGATTGTTGTTTGTTTATGTGTGTGTGTGTTGGTATGTATGCGTGTGTGCATAAGTGTACATGTACAAGTGTGCACATGAGTTCACATATGTCCAAGGAGGCCAGAAGAGGGCATCAGATACCTGGAGATAGAGTTATAGAAAGTAATGAGCTGCCTTCCATGGACCCTGAGAACTGAACTTGGGCTTTCTGAACAAACAGTATAAACTCTTCACTGGTGATCCATCTCTCCAGTGCTATCAGTAGAATATTTAAATAAATAATAGACTCAAGTTGGATGTCAATTGTGCTACTTATTTTTCTATAGCTTTAAATAAATTATAGAAGATTTGAAAAAATGTAATTATCATATTTATTGCCACTGTACTAGACTTTATCATCTTGTGTACATATCTCTGCTCAGGCCTTCTTTAAGAAAGAACTTAAGCATTCATAAATGTCTTTCTATATTCCTAGGTGACGAAAAAGGGGATGGATTCTGGTTGCTCAGATGACTTTCTGCTTTGCCTGGGTTAGGGAATACTTTTGTCTGTCTTTTGTCTTCCCTGTGCATCCCATGCTTGCTTCCCACCCAGCAACAGCATCAAATACTACATAGGGAATAATACTCAAAGAGAAACTAAGTGTCTTGAAGTTCACACTTTGGTTTGACTCGAATTTACTTTTACCTTTTAAAATCACCGCTGGTCATCAGCTGAGGGCAAGAAGGCAATTTATCTCTTTTGCTCCCTAGGACAGCGACAAATTTATTTCAAGCAGTGCCTTATTATGAAGGGTGATTTCTTTAGTTCTTTGAGAAATGTG
Source organism: Mus musculus (assembly GCF_000001635.26). NCBI lineage: Eukaryota > Metazoa > Chordata > Mammalia > Rodentia > Muridae > Mus > Mus musculus. Next base: position 64,989,259 of record NC_000072.6, on the reverse strand, counting down.
TAAATGACTGTGAATACCATGTAACACATTCACATTCCTTCTGTGGTCATCCCATGTTCTGTTTAGTTTGTGGTTGTTGTTTGTTTTTCTCCTGAGACAAGGTCTTGCTATGTAGTCCAGGCTGCCATGGACTCATAGGTTGGCTTTGAACTCTTGATGATCCTCCTGCCTTAGCCTCCTGAGTGCTGGAATTACATACATGAGTTATCTCACCTGGTTAGACGAAAACTACTTTAAATTTTTATTGAACTATTAAAATTTGTTTCTTTAAAAAATTTTTAAAAGATTTATTTATTATTATACATAAGTTCATCTGTAGCTGACTTCAGACACACCAGAAGAGGGTGTCAGATCTCATTATGGGTGGTTGTGAGCCACCATGTGGTTGCTGGGATTTGAACTCAGGACCTTAGGAAGAGCAGTCAGTGCCCCTACCCCCTGAGCCATCTCACCAGCCCTTAAATTTAAAAAAAAAATATTTTATTTATATGAGTACACTATAGCTGTCTTCAAACATACAAGAAGAGGGCATCAGATCCCATTCCAGAGCCACCACCATGTGGCTCTGGAAGAACAGTCAGCGTTCTTAACCACTGAGCCATCTCTCCGGCCCCTAGAAATTTCTTAAGAAGACAAAGCTTTTTAGTCCTGAGAACTGAAGAATGAAAAATTTGTGTTTTGCTAGCTCTAACAAAATGATCCTTTATCAAAAGTTCTTTATCAAAATCATAAAACAAAGCTCTGGGGATTTAGTGATTTCACTGAAGTCTTACAACACTGAAGAAAAATGTATGTATGAGTTCACGGGTTCAATTCCCAGTAGTTCATTAATATTGTCTCCCAGTGAACAGAATCCAAGTGTTGAATGCCTTTAAAATATTTTATTGATCATTATGCATGTATGTTGATAATGTTGGTGGGCGTAGGTCAAGCATGCAATGGAGAACATGTCAAAGCACACCTATGGAGGTCGGAGTGTATTTTCTCTCTTCTACTTTAAAAGGATTCTGGGGATCAGACATAGGTGACCATATTTGCATTGTTGGATGGCAAGTGCCTTTATCTACTGGCTAAGCAATACTGATGACCCTTGATGTGTTTTTATGCTTTAGTTCACCAAAAGCTAAGTGAATAAAGCAATACAAAGACAATCATGCCAAATACAATCCTTGTCCATTTCTCCATGAGGTCTAAGCAAATACTAAGTTGGAATAATTACATCTGGCACAAGTTAACCAGCCATATTCTTCACTTATTTAGGGTACAGCAGTCATACATGGACTGGGTCTTAGGCTGAATGTTGATTCTTTCCTCTCCCCATAGATTTGAAATTTGAACTTCTGACCCTCCAGTGTGATGGTATCAGGGACAAGATTTTGGGAGGTGATTATATCATGATATTGAAGCCCTTATGAATTGATTGGAAGTTTCACAAGGAGAGACACAACACTGGTCTCTGCATCTTCTATCATGTGAGGCTCAAATGAGAATGTGATCTTCAAACAGAGCAAAGGACTTCACCAGAACCCAGCTGAACACTGGTGAGTTTTCAGCTTACAGACATTTCTGTTGTTTGAACTATACAGTTTATGACATCTTATTATAGCAGCCATAACTAAGACATTACTGGCATCACTCCCATGGATGTCTTTTGGGTAGAGTGCTAGTTAATTTTGTTGCTGTGATAAAACACTAAGACCAAGGAAACTTATAGAAGATTGGGTTTATGATAGCAGAGGGATAAGACTTCACCAGGAAGGGGAGATAAAGTGACAAGTGGCAGCCATAATGGCAGGAGCAGGAAGCTGAGAGTTCACACATTAAATTGCAATCACAAAGCAAAGAGAGCAATTTGGAAATGGCCAGAGGCATTTGCCCACCCTCAAAGCTCTCCACTAGTAATGTACAAACCTCCCCATACAGAACCATCAACTGGGGATGAAGCATTCAAATGTTCATGACTATGGGGGACATTTCTCTTCCAAATCACTGTAGATAGCATGGGTAGATGAACAGAAGAACACTGATTTTCAGACAGTTCTTGAAGTAGATTGCAAAGTAGTTACAAATCTTTTTTTTTTTTTTTTTTTTTTTTTGGTCAGGTGACACATGTTTCTTACGTCCTTCTGTTAGACTGAGGGGATCTACTTCTTTGTTACTGAATCTGGTCCAGATAATTCACTTTGAACCAAGAGTGTGTATGTATATATATATATATGAATGACTGGAAATAGACAATTGGCTCACTGGGAGTAGTTTCTCTCATTACTTTTCAAAACTGTACATTTACCATCATTTGAACAAACCTGGGCAAACCTAGTGGGGTAATCAGATCTGTGGTCCAGTTACTTTGTGGATTAGCAGAAGTCCATCTGGGGGCTGGAGAGATGGCTCAGTGGTAAAGAGCACTGACTGCTCTTCCAGAGGTCATGAGCTCAAATCCCAGCAACCACATGGTGGCTCAAAACCGTCTGTAATGAGACCTGACACCCTCTTCTGGTGTGTCTGAAGACAGCTAGAGTGTACTTATATATAATAATAAATAAAAATCTTAAAAAAAAAGTCTATCTGACCATAGAAACATGAGGGCTCAGCTACTTTTCAGTGAGCATGCCCAGTTCTCACTAAAGTCTTAGGTGCCAAGAACTTCCTATCTCCATGGAAAACTGAGATGCTATGTTAGACCCATGATTGAGTCCAATCTGACATGAAGAGGAGTCATCGTGTGAACTCTTCCCAGATTTCTCATGTACAAAATCATGGTTACCTTGTTTTGTAAGTAAACAGAGTTTTAACATAGTTTGTTATGCAGCAGAGACCATATGATACAGACTTTAGGGGACTTAGTTCATTTATCTCATTTTGGAGATGACAGTTGAAAATTTGAGAGGTTAAAAGATCTACTCAACATCAACTATCCAGTAAGTATTGTTTGATGACAAAAATAAAAGATAATATGAAGAAATGTCAGGAGATATTGTCTAAAGGGTATGTTTGAATTGTAATATATAAAGACACCTACAGCTCATGAATGTTCTGTTGTGCTTACCTGCATGGGAAGGCTGAACAACACAGCACATAAAAGCAAGATGGTTTATGTCAAGAGGATGTAAGTTCAAATCCTACTTGACTGCCATCTCATCTGTGTAGCCAACTAATCACTAGTTGCTTTGTCTGTACAGTATGCATGTTTGCACATGCCTCATTGGCATAATAAAAAAGCATTAACATGATGAGTGAAGTATTATGTATGGTGCCTAGCCTTTAGTAAGATTTTCACGAATGGCTGCCATTGATATTATAAACATATATGTCAGAGATTTATTTAGAATGCTCAAGTTAATGATTTTTTTTAAAGATTTATTTATTTATTATATGTAAGTACACTGTAGCTGTCTTCAGACACTCCAGAAGAGGGAGTCAGATCTTGTTACAGATGGTTGTGAGCCACCATGTGGTTGCTGGGATTTGAACTCTGGACCTTCGGAAGAGCAGTCGGGTGCTCTTACCCACCGAGCCATCTCACCAGCCCCTTTTTGAATTTTTAAAAAATGTAATGAACATTTGTAGCTACAATATCTAGAAACTATTGTTAGCTACTAATTTCATTTTTAACAACTTTTATTCCTTTCAAGACAGGTCTCCTCTAGCCGTGGCTGGCCTTGAAATCTCGATCCTTCACCTGCCAAGTCCTGGAGTTTCAGGTATTGGTAGCCAAATGGGAAATCTTAAGCATAGACCCTAGTTAAAAACTTTCATTTTTGTTTATAACTATTTTACTTATCACTATATATACCACATGGGTCTCAGTTCACTATCAAGGGCTTCAACGAGAAAACAACAAAACCAGCTTTCAAACTGTTTCAAAGAAGAAAGGTAGCATAGAAGTCCAAAGACACTAAAATATTCTGACTGGCCCTTTGGCCACAATAGAAAGCTAGCTGGTACAGTTACGAAGCGGAAAGCTATTCAGGTAACCGAGAAAAGAAAAAGCCAGCAGCTGTAACCCCCCGGCTGCAGATGGAAGAAAGAAACATTGCAGAAGAGGCATCTCCAACTTCTCCGTACTGTAGTTTTTGTGAATGACCATTGTCATGTCTCTGGTATGGGACCACATTAAGAAGAAAGGAAGAGATCATCACCGTGACCACACCGCAAGCCTCAGGAAAGCCATTGTCTGTTTCTTGTTGGAGGCACATTGTTCAATGTTTCACCGAGGAAAATATCCCTTGGCATTTCAGGGGCCGAGCTGCATCTCTGAAGCTCACTGTGCTTACAGTTGTCTGCGTATGAATCACATGGTTATCAGCTCAACTTTCAAAAGATGGCACCTCCCTGGACATCTGCTTTAAGTGATTAGCATCTAGGATCTGTGCATAGAAGTTTCTTAAAGTGAAAAATTATGATGTGTGCATTTAATATTAGCTCATTTCAGACGGTGGAAAAAGACACTGTTTAGAAAATGTAGACAGAATTTCATTTCAGCTCTCTCAATACCCTCCTCCACGAACCCCCAAGACAGATATCCTCATGGTGCGCTGGATAGCCTCAGATACCCTACATAGCCAAGGATGACCGCAGACTTCTGACTCTTCTGTCAATACCTCCTGACTGCTAGGTTTACAGGTGTGTAGCATTGTGCTTGGTCTCTGCAGAGTAGGGGGCAGAAGCCAGAGTTTTGTGCATACTAGGCAAACGCTCCACAAACTGACTTGTGTATCTTCTGCCCATGAGTCAAATCAAATTGTATCAGAAGATAATGTAAAATTTTGAATGAAATTAACTTCTTTCAAATCTAGTTAATATATTTATATATAATTAAAATAGTTTATTTCTTGGTATATAAGTGTCTTGACTGTAGGTCTGTGTACCATTTATTTGTCTGGTGCTCACAGAGACCAGAAGAGGGCATCAGATAGCCTGAAACTGGAGTTACAAATGGTTGTGAACCGCCATGGAACACTGGGGAAATGAACCCAGGTTCTCTGCAGGAGTAGCAGTACTATTAGCTGCTGAGCCATCTCTTGAGCCCAATATATATATTGGATAGGGCTTTGCACCTCTGGCTGATTGGGGTCTTGCTATGATTCCTAGACAGGCCTCAAACTCACCTTAATTTTTCTGATTTATCTTCCTAATAGCTGGATGTGCAGGCATGAGCCACAGTGATACGTTTCCTCCGTCTCTTCCTTTTTCTCTTCCTCTTTCTCTTCCTATGTTTGTCTGTCTGTCTGTCTGTCTGTCTTTTTTCTCTCTGTGTCATCACTTCCAAGATGATAAAAATAAAGACTCTCATGTACACTTTTCCCTCCAAGGTGAGCACAAAGGAGAACTGCTTTACCACGACACTTGTGATACAAATGATTTGGTGTTGTCAAGCTGTCCAAGTGTGTGGTGAACAGATGAAAGTTCTCTGTAGCTCTATAAGACAGGTGTAACAAACAATGGCTTCTCTCAAGAGCTCTTCCAGAGAGGGGTCATCTATGCCTGATGAGAGAGACCAGAATGAGGTGGCAGTTCAAATTCCATTGCCCAGTGAGTCTAACCAAGACTTCAGTTGGGAGCTGTTTCTGACAGGGGTGCTGAGTTACAGACTTATGCCTACAATGAACACAGCTGGGTTTGAGTCCCTTTCATATGATGTCTTCCAGCAAGGGACATTCAAGTGATAAGGCTTTCAGTGGCTAGCTGAACTCCTACCAGTTTCCTGATTAGTTCTGAAGCCACAAATTTCTTTCTTGGTGGAAAAGGCGTAGCAGCAGCCTTACCTTCAATTCTGTGGCCTTTTAAGAGGGACTAGTTTTTGTAAAAACCAACCAACAACCACAATCACCACCACCACCACCACCACCACCACCACCACTACCAAACAAAAACCAAAAACTAAAACCAAACACACACACAGACACACACACAGACACAGACAGACACACACACACACACACACACACACACACACACACAAACACACACACACACACACCTAAACAGTCTGATGATATCTAAGACCTTCAGCCCATGTGGCTAAAGAGGAGCATACTTTCTGTATGAGATAATAAACAAGTGGAAACTTTTTGAAGTTTTAAGTTTTTATAATCTTGTTTAACTCTCTCTCTCTCTCTCTCTCTCTCTCTCTCTCTCTCTCTCTCTCTCACACACACACACACACATTTAACTAGATTAAAAGTAGTTATGAGTTTGGATACATAAGACAGTTGGTTTCAGTAAAGCCCAGTGAAGTTGGTTTTAGTAGTTACCACATGCTTAGTTGTTACTAAAAACCTTTTTTTTTTTTATTAGAAAGTATCCCCAGAGATGCTGTGCACCATGGAGAGGCATAATTAAACATTTAGCTACAGTCTCTCTTTAAAGGGAATAGAAAATAGAATAATAAGATTTTGTCTTTAAGTTTCTCTGGAAGTTTATACTAAAATTCTTTTAACGTCAAATTGATTTTTTAATATCGATTTTTTTTAAACAGCCAAGAAAGAAATCTGGTTCATAGTCTGAATTATGCTAAAATAAATCAGCAATTTAAACACTTTGTTTGTTTGTTTGTTTGTCTTAACAAAGTCTGATTAGTGGCTGGTTTAACTTTTGCTCGTGAAGTGCATGTGTGGGTTTTATGTATTGATGACTCTTTTAATCTTGTAAGAACCACATCCAGCAATGAATCACATTCTTCGAGTGAATAATTCAGTCCTGACGCCGACCTCAGAGGGGGAATATTGTGGTCATGCTGTCTGAACAGTGTGGTAGCTATGGCTACCTATATAATTCTTCCCAATGGAAAAAAAAAGTGACAATGACATTAAATTTAATCAGGTTTCCCTTTTCTGTGGTTCCCACTGGGATGAGCCACTAGTGTCCTGCCTTAAATATTCAAAGGCCTTCCTGAGTAGTATGCATGTGTTCATGTACTGGGACAATGTCCTGCTACTGCAGAACAATAGATCTGTCACATAGTGCCCTTGCAACTGGGGGCAAGGTTAGCTAGCGGTGCTGAACACAAGGTTTAGGGGCTGAGCTTTAATCCAGGGAGCATCTTAACTCTCAACAAACATCAGTAAGGAAATGTACACAGGCACTTAGTGTCCTGGGGTAAAGAGCCCTGGTGGCTGAACGAGCTTCCAAGATTTCCAGCCTCACTTCACAGAGGTGAGAGGCCTGATACTGAAGCTCTCATGGTTGAAAAGTCACTGAAAAACAAACTAAGCACATATTTAAGAACAGAACTCACATCTATGACCCTGTATTTCTGCAGAACACTACAGAAAGTAGAGGTCACTTTCCTTTAAGTTATAAACAGAATTATATATTTTATATAAAATATAAAAATACTTTAGCCCATTGTCTGTGTAGGAGGATTATAAGCTGAATGTTAATTTTTTAAAGGGTGAAAACCACCAAGAGATCATTACTGAAGTCTTAGGAGAATGTTCACATCCAGTATGTGGCATTCATCTAAAATATCCCTCGTGCTCATAACTTTGGGACTCTGAAAAACAGAAGAAAGGAATATGCAAATTAAGTTCTATCTTTTCTTTCCTTGTACATGGTAACTTCTGCTATGCAGACAGAGTAAGCCCATTTTGGGTTATGTTTAATACTAAAATCTGGCCAGAAAAGTTTTGAATAGTGTTAATATATTTGGGGATCATATTGTATAACTAAATACAGTGTTTAAATGTTGTATAGTCATAATGTAATAAGACTCTTACATATTACTTTCTACAAATATATATATATATATATATATATACATACATATATACATTTATATAACAAAATACATAATCAAGGTAGAAATGGAATATGTGGTAAATGAAATGTTTCTTTGTTTCTCTTTTATTTCTTATCTCTTTTTCTGAGTGTTAGTTTGTATTCAAATCCGGCTCTATGTCTTAATCAATAGGCATGCTTAATTTCTACTAATACCAATTTGAAGGCACGAGAGGTATTAGTTCATTGCAGATTCTCTTATAGAGTTATATTTTAATTCCCAAGTCAGGTGCTTGAATATGGACAACTTGAAATTGTTTTTAATGTCAAGATCATAATCAAAGAAGTAAGTGTCTCATGAATGGATCAGAAAATCTTTTGCTAATGACATCTCAGTGACCTCAGAGTCATGGAGGAGTTCAAGGTCAACCAGTGAGTTGCTCACAGTGGTCAACTATTTTTGACTGACTGACACTTGTTTTTTTTAACCTTTGAAAATGTGATTTCATGTTTATCAAACTTTGACATAAGGCATTGTTTATAATATAGAAATGGGGACCCTGTGCCATGGCTTTCCAACATAAACTTGACACACAATATATTGGCATCCTCTTTAGGACAGATCAGTGTCAAAGGTTAGGAGGTCAGGAACAGACAGACTTACTGAATAGGTTTCAGTCAGAGAAGGCAGGTTCCCCAGGAGAAACACCCTTCCAGAGAGTCACATTTGTGGACTCTAGGCAGAGCCGCTCAGCTCTTTCCATATTTTCTATTGTTTGCTGACAGGACGTTGGAATGAACAAGTAACTCATGCAAATGTACAGGGGTGACACACAGTCATTATTTAGAGGGGAATGGAAAGAGCCCAGTGAGTTTCAGCAAACCTAGGAAAAAAAGATTAGTAGGGAAAGTTTATTCTTTTTTATGTGTTTCTTTCTGTCTTTTTATGTTTAGAGACAGAATCTCGTTATGTAGCTCTGGTTAGCTTGTAATTTCCTATGTAGGCCGGTCTCATATTCACAGAGATCTTCCTTGCACCACCATACCTAGTTGTGTTTTAATTTTCGTTTGTTCTATTGTTTGATTTATTTTGGACATTTCTTCCAGCAGCCCAGCTGGCCTTGAACTCCTGATCATCTTGTCTTTGCTTCCCAAGTGTGTGCCACCTGCACTACATGGCAAACATTTGTCTTTATCTAATCTTGTGCCTCTTTCTGATTATTCTTCACTCTGGTACATTTTGGACATAGGACACAGCTGATAAACATTTAGTGTATAGTATAATCGAGTCCACTGCCTGGCTTTATTAGATTATTTTAAAATGATATTATTTGTTTCTTTTGTATGGACATGTATGGGTGCACCTGTACCATGGTATATGTGTGGAGACAGAGGACAGCTTGCAGGAATTGCTTCTTTCCTTCAATCACATGGGTCCTGGGATGGAATTCAGATTGTCAGGCTCAGTGGTAAGTGTCTTTTCCCTTGTAATCATCTTCCAAGTGCTCGTTAGATTAAAAAAGAAATATCTAATTTTCTTTAATCTAGAACAGTCCGGTCCCCAGTGTTCTATTTTATTTAATATTTTTTGGGGGGTTTGATAAATCCTTCTTGCTCAGGGATAATACTTTGGTTTTTGTAGCATTACCCTGATATTCCTGTTTCTTTCTTTTTTCCTTTTTAGAAATTTGAAACAAAATTTTGTTACAGAGGGGTTGTCACATAATTGGACACTCCTCTATTTTGTACACACTTGTTCTTCTCTCCATGGACAGCTGCTTCTGAAGTTCTCATCTGGTGACAGCAGGCCCCACAATCCCAACTGTGACAGAATAGCCGTAGAAATGCCTCAGCGATTTACGTTGGAGGTAGGACACTGGGGTTTGGCTCTTGTCCCTAGAATCAGGAATGTGCAGATGCACTTATTCAAAAACACAAAATAAAATTTTTGTAGGCGTGGGCAATGACAGCAAGAAGCCATTAAATATTGTCAACTGAAAGCAGCAAATGAAGGAGGAACCAGTCTTTCTTTCCTTCAGGGACATTTCCAGCTGAATTCTCTGAAGTCATTGGTGAGGAACCTGCATTGAGCGCCCTGCCACAGTTACGGGGAATGACCAAGCACTGTAATGAGAATTCCCACACCCCCCTCCTACTGTGCCCATCCCAGGTTCCCTCTCTTTAGAAATTTCTGTCACTACTGGTTCTGCTATAGTTGACAAAGGGGCCACCCCACAGCAGCCAGTGAAGCAACCCGGACAGCCTCTGTTGAATCAGTGATCCCTCTTTCCTACCATGCTCACAAAATTTCCAAGTATGTTATTATAACCAATTCTGAGAAACTCTACAGAATTTTCTCAACTATCAAAGAACTGCCAATATCTGGATTCTTCCCAACAGGCACTGCAACATTTGCCCACCAACTTTCTGCTCTTCATTAGCAGGATGTCAAAGCAGAGTGCAGCCCCATCCTAGAGCTGCTAGTGTGGTGTTGCGGGCATCTGGAACTCTGTCTTTCTCCTCATTCAGGTCAATATCACATGTCCCTGCAGCCTTCAGCATGGGCATTCCAGTTGTTCAGTCAACTTTCCCTTTTCACGGTCACTATATGGTGTCACTGCTCAGGGATTTCTTTAATACGTTTATTTCAATTTGAGTGTTGCTATCCTTTCCTTCCAGAAGCATGGTATCTTCTATGGCAATGATCTCTCTAGCTTTTCTGAAGTCATGAGTTTGAAAACCTCCAAGGTTTAGATTCAACTCTTCTTTAAATACTGAACCACCAGTAGCAATAGTCATATCTTTAAGCTGGTTCCATTGTTCCCAAACCCTGACGCTTTGACTGCTGCAACCTCAAGACCACTTTTATCCTGTTCAAAACCAAAGTACTTGGCCTTCTTCATAAACATTATGACTATCGGTCTTCCAGTGGATACTGGCAAAATTATACAGTAGGTATGATGGAAAGAACACTTGAAAATTTCCTTCCATTCAACTGAAGATAGGCATGTTAGGATACACATTTTTAATGTTATTACAATATGGGGAAGCCTGGCAGTCGTGGTGCACGCCTTTAATTCCAGCACTTGGGAGGCAGAGGCAGGCGGATTTTTTAGTTCGAGGCCAGACTAGTCTACAGAGTGAGTTCCAGGACAGCCAGGGCTACAAGAGGAACCCTGTCTTGAAAAAAACCAAATATATATATATAAATAGATATGGGGAAATATGTTCTCTGTCATGGTTTCAATAAGAATGACTCCATAAGCTTATGTGTTTGAATGCTTGCTTAGTCACAGCTGTTGCCACTTCTTGAGTATGTTTAGAAGGTGTGGCCTTGGTGGAAATGTGTCATTGGGGGTGGGCTTTGATGTGTCAAATGCTGAAGACAGCCCCAGTGTCTTTTTCTCTCTGCTGCTTGTGGAATAGGATGTAGAATTCTTATGTATTTCTTTAGCACCATGTCTGCCTACATGCACCAAGCTCCCTGGGGGGAGTTCTGGGAAGTCTGGTTGGTTGATATTGTTCTTCCTAAGGGGCTGCAAACCCCTTCAACTCCTTCAGTCACTTCTCTAACTCCTCTATTGGGGACTCCTTGCTCAGTCCAATGTTTGGCTGCAAGCATCTGCTTCTGTATTTGTAAGACTCTGGTAGGGTCTCTCAGGAAACAGCCATAGGCTCCTTTCAGCATGCACTTCTCGGCATCCACAATAGCATCTGGGTTTGGTTTTTGTATATGGGATCAATCCCCAGGTGGGACAGTCTCTGGGTGGCCTTTCCTTCAGTCTCTGCTCAACACTTTATCTCCATATTTGCTCCTGTGAGTATTTTGTTCTCCTTCTAAGAAGGACTGAAGCACCCTCACTTTGGTCTTCCTTCTTATTGAGCTTCATGTGGTCTATGAATTGTATCCTGGTTATTTGGAGTTTTTGGCCTAATATCCACTTATCAGAGAGTACATACCATATGTGTTATTTGTGATTGGATTACCTCACTCAGGACAATATTTTCTAGTTCTATCCATTTGCCAAGAATTTCATGAATTCATCATTTTTAATAGCTGAGTAGCACTCCATTGTGTAAACGTACATTTTCTGTTTCCATTCCTCTGTTGAGGGACATCTGGGTTTTTTGCAACTCCTGGTTATTATAAATAAGGCTGCTATTAACATAGTGGAGCATGTGTCCTTCTTACATGTTGGAGCATCTTCTGGGTAGGATTTTGATTCTTGATCCATTCATTTAGCCTGTGTCTTTTGAATGGAGAATTGAGGCAATTGATAGTTAAAGCTATTGTTAAAATATATGTGTAAATTGTGATCATTACATTGTTGATTTTTGCTGTTGTTTGTGCTTTCAGTGGTACTTTGTGTTTTAATAATGATGGGTTTGTGTTTCTTTCCAGTCTCTCTGTTATGCCCATTCCTCTCTTCAGCTGGAAAGAATGCTTCCTGTGTTTTCTAAAGTCTCGTTTAGATACCCACTTCTTAGGCTGTGTCTACCGAAAACCCTTTTTCTCTCTTCTTCAATTGTGGCAGAGAGTTTTGCTGTCCATATTAGTCTAGCCTGGTCATTAGACTCTTTTAGGATTTGCAGTGCATAGCTCCAGGTTCTTCTAGTGAGAAGTCAGTTGCTACTCTCCCCGATCATCCTCTGTATGTGACTGCATATGTCGTTTTTTTCCTCTTCCACATTTCGGTACACTTTCTTTTTCTTCTGTATTGTTACTGTATTAACTCTGGTGTGCTGTGGAGATTTTCTGGTCTTGTCTATTTGCTGTTCTTGTGTCTGCATGGGTGTGTCTTTCCTTTGTTTAGGGAAAATTCCCTATGATCTTATTGAGGATCTGGCCTATGGCAGTGAATTGGGACTCTCTCTCCTCACCTGTGCCTATAATTTGAAGTTTTTAAATGGTGTTCCACATTTGCTGAATATTCATGTCTTTTTTTCATATTTCTCACATATTTGGTCTAGATCCTCTATCATAGCTTCCCATCCTGATATTCTATCTTCTGCTTGAGTTTCTACTTGTAAAGCTTTCCTATGGATTTTCTAGCTAAGTTATTGGGTTTTCTCGCTTCCGGACTCATTTCATCCTGAGTCCTCTTGAGTGTTTCTATCTCCTTACTGAATCCTCTTCTCACCTTCTGGGTTGTCTTTGCCGTGGCCCCCAGCTTTATCTTTGCGGTTTCTTGGACATCATTCAGCTGTTTGCTCTCCTTAAGTCTTTCTCCTTAATTTTATCGAGTTGTTTCTTTGACTCTTCTTTAAACTCCTTGAATTATTTGATGAAGTTTATGATTGTTCTTTTAATCTGTGTCCTGGGATTCATCTCGGTAATTTTCATTGGTAAACATTTCTATGGTTTTGGAGATAAGATACTGACTTGATCAGGTTGGGGAAGATGAGAGGAATGTGAAGGATGAGCCTTAGAGGCTTAGGTGGGACATGGACAGAGGGACTCAGCTGGTGTATAGGTTGTGCCATCCGGTCCAAGCCTAAAGTGCAGAGATAGATCTGGTTGAGTGGCAAGTTTTGATGTGGCATGGGAGGGTCTTGTAGGTTAGAAGAGAAGTAAGGGGATTTCTGGCAGAAGCCTAGCCATGAGTTGGGGTGCAGGCTGGGGAGGCCAGACTAAGCTGCTGCACTGGATGTGGAACGTGGGCTGGAGAACAGGCATAGATTGGGAGGTTATGGAGACTAACTGGACTAGACCCTGGAGAAGGAACGGGGAGGTCAGTGGTGAGGAGGGCAGATGATGAGCAGAAGGCACCTGGGAGTAGCATGGGCCTTGGGCCACACCCCAGGTAGGAAAGTTTATTCACTTTTTGAGTGTAAGTGTGTGCATGGGGGTGTAAATTTGGATGGCAGCCAGCTTTGAAAACTCAGTTCTCTTTCTATCATGTAGGCTCTGGGGATTGAGCTCCGGTCATCTGGGCTGGTGGCAAATACTCTTAGAAACTGAGTCCTCTCATCAGTCCTGAAAGACCTCAAATTTTTGTAGAAGAAAACTAAAACATTTGGAATAAAATTTTCACTGCAGGAGATAACAGAGGACTAAACTCTGCCATTTTATGAAAACCATTTGATTGCTCTAAGAAGCTCGGCAATCCGTCATCACAAGAAACGGGAAGAAGCTGGACAGTGGTGGTGCACGCCTTTAATCCCAGTACTTGGGAGGCAGAGGCAGGCAGATTTCTGAGTTCGAGGCCAGCCTGGTCTACAGAGTGAGTTCCAGGATAGCCAGGACTACAAAGAGAAACCTTGTCTTGAAAAACAAAACAAAACAAAACAAAACAAAAACAAAAAATGAAAGAAAGAAAAAAAGAAAGGAAGGAAGGAAGGAAGGAAGAAAGAAAGAAAGAAAGAAAGAAAGAAAGAAAGAAAGAAAGAAGGAAAGAGGAAGAAAATGACACTTAGGCACAGTGTGCTCAAGTTGCTCAAAACCCATTGTCTTAGTCAGGGTTTCTCTTCCTGCACAAACATCATGACCAAGAAGCAAGTTGGGAAGGAAAGGATTTATTCAGCTTCTACTTCCATACTGCTGTTCATCACCAAGGAAGTCAGGACTGGAACTCAAGCAGGTCAGGAAGCAGGAGCCTATGCAGAGGCCATGGAGGGATGTTCTTTACTGCCTTGCTTTCCCTGGCTTGCTCAGCCTGCTCTCTTATAGCACCCAAGACTACCACCCCAGAGATGGTCCCACCCACAAGGGGCCTTTCCCCCTTGATCACTAATTGAGGAAATCCCTTACAGTTGGATCTCATAGAGGCATTTCCTCAACTGAAGCTCCTTTCTCTGTGATAACTCCAGCTTGTGTCAAGTTGACACAAAACTGTCCAGTACACCCATGATAAGAGGAAAACTTGGAAACCAGCCATGGCAGCAACAAAACCATGGCACATTCTTTTCAAAACCCAGTGCAGACAAGACTGCAACAAGGTGACATCATGAAGGTAGGTAAAGAAAGAACAAAATTAGGATTCTATACCTAGTGAAAATATATTTCCAAAATTGAAGAGAGGAGGTTGGAAAGCTGGTTAGGGGGAAGAAATGAGAGTATTTGCTGCTCAGAGTGGTGCGTTCCTTTAATACTAATGCTGCTGCTGCTGCTGCTGCTGCTACTACTACTACTACTTTGTGACCTTGAAGCCAGCCTGGTCTACATAATGAGTTCATGAAGAGCTACACAGTGGTCTTAACAAACAAAAAAATCATCATCATCATCATCATCCCCATCCCCATCATCAGTAGTCACAGAGCAGTAGAAGTGGCAGCAGGAGCAGCAACAACAACAACACTGAAAGAACACGTGCTGGCTGTTCGTGCAGAGGACCTGGGTTCTGAACCCAGTGTTCTCCCTGTGGTTCACAAGCCTCTGAAACTCCAGTTCCAGAGGATCTGCTGCCCCCTTCTGGCCTCTCTGGGAACCAGGCATTATCTATGTAAAAGTCTAGTTTTTTTGTTTTGGGGTGTGTGTGTGTGTGTGTGTGTGTGTGTGTGAGAGAGAGAGAGAGAGAGGGAGAGGGAGAGGGAGAGGGAGAGGGAGAGGGAGAGGGAGAGGGAGAGGGAGAGGGAGAGGGAGAGGGAGAGGGAGAGGGAGAGGGAGAGGGAGAGGGAGAGGGAGAGGGAGAGGGAGAGGGAGAGGGAGAGGGAGAGAGAGAGAGAACATGAAGTTGGGATAGGGAGGAAGTGGGGAGGTTCTGCTGGGAGACACTGGGGGAGGGGAAAACATGACCAAAATATATTGTGTGAAAATATTTAAATAAAATAATAAAAATTAGAAATGACCTCCACAAACAAAATATATTTTCAAAACGAACTATTTACTATTTATTTATTTATTTATTTATTTATTTATTTATTTATTTATTTATTTATTGTATGTCAGTACACTGTAGCTGCCTTCAGACACACCAGAAGAGGGCATCAGATCTCATTACAGATGTTTGTGAGCCACATGTGGTTGCTAGGAATTGAACTCAGGACCTCTGAAAGAACAGTCAGTGCTCTTAACCACTGGGCCATCTCTCCAGCCCTACATTTTCTAAAAAATGGAAAAGAGGTAAATTTTTGTTCCAGTGATGTACCAGTTAGAAGAATTACTCACAGATCTTCAAGACATGAAATGCTATGGGTAGAACTCCATGATGTATGGAAATGATACCACATAAGAAGTAGATCCTGAGACGAATATCAGCTCAGGACCCCCAAGACCAAGTTATCAGCACATAGGAGATTTATTTGCACCAGAGGAGCAGAGGGCAGGGATGAGGGTTAGAGACAGGAGACAGAGGAAGAAGGAGAAGGGACCAAAGGAGCGGGGAGAAAGAAGGAAAGGGACAGGGATGAGAGGTATTTGTCCCAGGGGGACATCGGACAAAGTATTGTCTCAGGATAGAGAGGAGACAGACATGCATACAGGAAAATTGCAGTTTATAAAGGTACAAGGGAACCCTCGTATTAGGGCAAGGTGTTTAATTTAATTGGGAATGTTAATTAGGTGAACCAAAGGGAACCTTTGATGGCTGGACTTCAATACTTTGATAGCTGGACGTTGGTAGTCAGTTTCAGGAGGAGAGACTGGCCAGATTAGGGCAAGTGTCAGGGATGTAGTCTAAAGGTCTTTAGCAAGGCAAAGGGAATTGGGGAGAAGGTAGAGACCTGCCAAAGTCATGCTTGCCACAATCAAGTTGGCCAGAGTCCCTTCAGATCCTAGAAATGAAGTGCCCAGTGCACAGATAATATATGATCTACTGTTGTTATGTAAAGCTTTGAAAAGGCAAAGAGCTAATCGGGAAATAGCAGTGTATGTGGGAGTTCACTTACATGGAGAAGGACAGCAAAAACACCAGAGGAGAAGACATGGAAGCCCTGGATCTATGAGGAAATTGGCACTATCTTTGTTGCATGCTGAAAGCTGACTGTGGAACATTAAAGGCAGATGCTGGAAGCACTTATGCCACTGTGCCACACCGAAACAAGCTCCCACCACTGAGAGAGGCTGGACAGCAAAGTAACCTGAAAGCAGTCAGAGGAGACAAAGGAGAAGAGCTCCGAGGCTAAAAGGGACAAATAGAAAGTCAGGATGGAAGTGGCAGCTTACGCCAGCCCTACCAGTAACTGTGGCAGTTTCAATGGCCCAAGGTATAAGATCCCAAGCTGTTGGCAGGGATGCTAAGATATGTGTTAGTTAGTTGACTTTCTTTCTGTTGGATGAGTTTTCTTCTCTCCATCCCTCTTCTCCCCACCTCCCTCTTCTTCTTCTTCTTTTTTTTTTGTACTGAAGATCAAACCCATGGCTGCACGAATGCAAGGCAAGTACTCTGTGCACTGAGTTTCATTTCCAAGTCCCCCTCCCTTTTGGTCTTGTTTTATTTTGAGGCTGTGTTTTCTTAAGCTTTTCAAGCCAGCCTTGACCTCACTCTGTTATTCCAGGTAGGCTTCGAACTTGTGATATCTTGTTTCAGGTTTCCCGGTAGCTTGGAAAATGCCATAGGGCTTGTTGTTGTTAATGCTCTGGAAGTTATTCGATTATTACGTCTTGTTTATATATGTAAGGAATTCTGGGAAGAAGTGTGGTATCCATCATTCTGTGGAGGAAGTCTTTGTGATACACTCCCATTCTCTTTTACTTGTATTTGTTTGCAGGTGTGTGTATGCTGTGAGTGTATGCCATGTGTACCCAGGGAAGCCAGAAGAGAACTTCAGATCTCCTCGAGCTGGAATTACAGGTAGTGCGGCAAACTGAAATCCAGTCTTCTGCAAGAGTGGCGCACACTTTTAACCACTGAGCCACTGCTATTATTCTAACCAGCATATTTTTTTTCAATCAAAAGTCACCAGATTACTAAAGAAGTTGTCACTCTTTGCTGTTTTGATACTTACAAATAGGGTTCCTTTCCATAAAACACACACAGCATCAAAATACTGCTTCATAGAAAGGATAATTATACAGTATTCCTTAGCCTTAAAGTCTTATTTATCGATGACAGTCACACTTTAAAAGTCTTGTGTAAAAGCCTTTAACTGGTGGGAATTATAGTTTTAGTAATTCACAGCTGTTCTGTTATTTGTTGACATGCCATTTTCAAGGTCTGGGGACCAGTTCACTGTCAGGCATTCTGGCCTCATACACCAGCTAATCAACTATACCATATAAAAAGACATTCTCTGGCTTTCATTTGTTGTGTTGCAAATCCTCAGGCATTGTGCCTTACATTTTTGACTAGCAAGTGCAAAATCCAGTTCAGGTTACAGTGGAAGTTATGAGCCCAGTCCCTGGCCTTTGACTTCTAATTTAGTGGCACAGTAGGTGTAAATTAATATATCACAGCAAAGCTTTGCTGCGGGTGTAACTGCACTGTGCCTTTAGCTGCTCTGCAGAGGGAAAATTCTCACTCAAAGAGCCACCACTTTGTGCTTGTGTCTAAAGTGTAAAGACTCCTTCTCGGCTGCTGCAGGTGCTTCACTTCCAGTTTCTTTGTAGAGCTTTTAAGAGAGGTCTGACATTCAGTTTCAGGTAAGAAATCATTGACTGATTGATTTTTACTTTGCTAATGATTAGGTAAGTTTCACTATTGCAGTTTGAAGATTTGTATTTTGGAGAGATACTGACCAAAGCTCTGATAAATATCTTGAAGTTAATTTAAGGGACATGAGGAGTTGCTAAAACATTCTTGATTCTGTATTTAGAAAAAAAAAGAATAAGAATGGCAATCAATGACTATCATTAAAACCAACAGCCGCCGGTTTTCTAAAGTATGTCTTTAATGACTGCATCTATGTGTGTGTCACCCAAGCTATTTTAACAAGTTACCCCCACGTATAAAAATTAGAGTTTACAGCCATCTTGTCCACTCCAGCAGGGTGACAAAAGTCCAGTTGTTCTAGATTCCATAATTAATGCCCAAGATGTACATTACAGCCCAGGGCTGATACTTCCATTATTTGGTACTTAAATATCAACGATTCAGCAAAGGAAACATTTTTGGTTGGGAGGTAGTGGGAGCAGGCTCACGGTTAAACTGCGCGATAGCAGAACTGACGGAGAAAGGATGCTTGGATTCGTTTGCATCCTTCATGGCGAGGTTGTGCTAGAATTGTTGCTACTAGCTATTCACCAGCATGCCACTTGGCGCAAACTTACATATGGAGTGACTTGGCAATAGCTTTCAAGAATTAACATTCATATGCCTTTGGCTCAGCTATGCCAATGCTGTAATCTTATCTGACATGAGCAAATGGTCAAGAAAGTGTATGCCCAGATGCAGCAAGTTACACTGGGAAAGCTGGAAGCAACTTATTCATGCATCAATAGAGAACTGCCAAAATAAAAAAGAGTATGGTATAGTCATGTGCGTGATAACTGCACTGTTTCAAAGCTTGAAATTCAGGTTTTCGTGGCAGCCGAAGTTTTCCACCTTGTATGTTTTAAGGGTGCAGCGATAACTCAGTTGTAAGCGCGGTATGTTTTCATATGGCAAAATACATTTCTACATGTGTGTCTGTATGTCTCTGTGTTGGTATTTTGTAAATCTTTTCCAAATTTTTGTGACAAGATTCAATTCAAGGTGTGAGGTTGGAAGTTGAAGTGGATAGAGATATCTATATTCTTCTATTTTACTACCTTCATTTTATCTGAGTTTATTTTGAAAATTATACTTCATTGGACGTGATGACACACACTTTTAATCCTAGCATTCTGATGGCAGAGGCCGGCTTGATCTACATAGCGAATCCAGGATAACCAGAGCTACAAAGTGAGACTCGGTCTCAGAAAAAAATCTAAATAAATAAATAAATGTAAAAAATAATAAAATAAAAGATACTTGTTACTTCTTTAAATAAACAAATATAACATTGCTCCATTTTTATCTTTCACAATGATGAAAGGACTGAGGAGTAGCATAGGTACACAAATTTATTAATATGTTATTTGAACACGCGACCTTAGCCATGAGGCAGGGAAACTGAAACCTGAAAATTTTCATTCCTAATCTGGGATCCTTTAAATAAGCTTGATCTTATTACTTACCTTTGCGTTCTGAAGAAAGTAATCATTTATTTTGTTTTGTTATAAAATAAGTGCCTTACTAAGAAAAGCTTATATGTTACAATCAAATTTAGAAGAATTGATTTAGTACTTTTTCATTATGTTAAGTTGTTGAAAAATAATAAGTGATAAAAAAATTAATAGTCAAGTTTAACCTTGGATTGGTCTCCATTGTACGTGCAGTGAGATAGAGAATGGATGATGGGCTTACTGCAGGATGCTGGAGAGTGGGTGGGCTTACTGCAGGATGCTGGAGGGTGGGTGAGCTTACTGCAGGATGCTGGAGGGTGGGTGGGCTTACTGCAGGATGCTGGAGGGTGGGTGGGCTTACTGCAGGATGCTGGAGGGTGGGTGGGCTTACTGCAGGATGCTGGAGGGTGGGTGGGTTTGCTGCAGGATGCTGGAGGGTGGGTGGGCTTACTGCAGGATGCTGGAGGGTGGGTGGGCTTACTGCAGGATGCTGGAGGGTGGGTGGGCTTACTGCAGGATGCTGGAGGGTGGGTGGGTTTGCTGCAGGATGCTGGAGGGTGGGTGGGTTTACTGCAGGATGCTGGAGGGTGGGTGGGCTTACTGCAGGATGCTGGAGGGTGGGTGGGCTTACTGCAGGATGCTGGAGGGTGGGTGGGCTTACTGCAGGATGCTGGAGGGTGGGTGGGTTTGCTGCAGGATGCTGGAGGGTGGGTGGGCTTGCTGCAGGATGCTGGAGGGTGGGTGGGCTTACTGCAGGATGCTGGAGGGTGGGTGGGTTTATTACAGGATGCTGGAGAGTGGATGGGTTTGCTGCAAGATGCTAGTTGATGTCTTGGGGGTGTTGAGGGTGGAAGAATAGTCTCTCCTTTCTTATTGTACTTATCCTCTGAGGAGGGAGTTTAAGCATGATATGATTTCTGTAATGATTATTTACATTTGGGTAACAGAATTGAGTCAGTTCTGTTCAAAACAGTCTAGTCTGCTTATATTTATTATAATGAATGCTACAATAACCCTTATCTTAATAGTTCTTAATTACAGTATTGATTATTATTTTATTCATCTTCTTTTTGTTATTTTTTCTTATCATTATTCTCGTATTTTTTCATATTTTAAAAAATATTTAAAATTTTTTTATTTTATTTTTAATTTGTCTTTTATACTCCATATTCCATTTCCTGGCCCCCCATCCACCCTCTGACTGCTCCACATCCCACACCTCCTCCCCACCCCACCCCATCTCCACGTCGATGCCCCAACCCCCACCCCATTTTAAAAAATCTTTTTAACTTTGGAATTGTATTTGGTCATTTTAGAATGGCTGGGGTTACAGTACATGAGCATCTATAATAACCTGCATGTTCAGAGATGAGGTATCTACCAGGTGTTCTTAACTAGGATCCATTTCTATTCTCTTTCCTTCCTATCCACCAAAGGCATCCCTCCCTCCCTCCCTCCCTCCCTCCCTCCCTCCCTCCCTCCCTCCCTCCCTCCCTCCCTCCTTCCCTCCCTCCCTCTCTCCCTTACTCTTCTTTCCTCCCTTCCTCTCTCCTTTTCATCCTTCCTTCTTCTTTTACTTCCTTCTTTTCATAGCTGGTATCAAACCTAGGACCTGACATAAATTATGTTGTCTTTCTTTTCTTGAACTCCATACCTATTTCCTTAGATCATTTTAGGTTGTAATGACTCTAAAGGGATACCTGCTGCTCTCACCCAGTGGATGGAGCCAGATATGTTGTTGACCACCTTCCAGTGCACAAGAACACATCTCTTTTTTTTGGGGGGGGGGAGAATTTATTCATTTATATTCCACATTATAGTATATCATTAAAGGCAGTTTGGGCAGGAACTCAAACTGGTCAGGAACCTGGAGGCAGGAGCTGATGCAGAGACTGTGGAGGAGTGCTGCTTACTGGTTTGCTCCTCATGGCCTCCTCAGCCTGCTTTCTTACCACACCCAGGACCATCTGCCCAGGATGGGCTGATCCCTCCACCATCAATCACTAAGTAAGAGAATGCCCCACAAGCTTGCCTGCAGCCTAGTCTTATGGAGAAGTTTTCTTAATTGAGGAAGAACACGTCTCTTTATAAAGTGTTAACCAGTCCGGAATGAACCAGTTCCTATACTTAGCATTAGTACTGAGTTTGAGGCTCAATTACTTGTGTGTGCACCTGTGTGTGTGTGTGTGTGTGTGTGTGTGTGTGAAAGATGGGCTCAAGTTTCCAGGTGAGACCTAAAAATTCTTACTTTCAAGGTCATCATATGTGTACAAAACCAGGCTGACTAGACATCTCAGTTGAATTGACAATGTTTCAGAAATTCCCAGGATCATTTCCACTGACAGCATTTGTGGTGATTTTTCTGCATTTGTCTGAGTGATGACTGTTAGACAGAAGATGACCTAGACACTGAAGGTGAGGAGACCATTTCTCATGCACAAAGTCTTAAGTTTCTCACCAGTCACACACTTATAAGCAAAGGAACTTTAAATATAATTCTCATTGAATGTTATAAGTTGTTGTCCTCCAGGTTTTATTAATGTAACGTTCTGACTGTTTAAAGCTTTGTGAAGAACCATTTAAATGTAATTCAAGTGTGAAATAACAGCATTTAGGGGTTTTAAGAAAAACAATTATTTCTGGCTCGTTATTTGTGTTATTTACCTAACAAGTCACAAAGAAAAACATTTTTAAAGGGGAATCTGAGCATGGTAGTACGTACATTTCATCCAATCTTCAATGATTGGATCACTATTGGTACATGTACTACACATATGTTAAGATGTCAGGCTGCTGCCGAGCATGGTGGCGCATGCCTTTAATCCCACCACTCGGGAGGCAGAGGCAGGCAGATTTCTGAGTTCGAGGCCAGTGTGGTCTACAAAGTGAGTTCCAGGACAGCCAGGACTACACAGAGAAACCCTGTCTTGAAAAAACAAAAAAAAAAACCCCAAAAAACAACAACAAAAAAAAAGATGTCAGGCTGCACATATACATGGATATGCACATAAACATGCAAAAAGGTAAGATTAAATGTTTAGCATACCAGCTTCATACATTGGAAATAGTGAGAACAGAAAATTCCCAAGTGTTGGGGCTGAGTGTAGGGAATGGCTCAGTAGGTAAGAGTGCTTACCATCTAACATGAGGACCTGTGTTCAAATCCTCAACATCCATGTAAAAGCTGAGCACAGCCACACATGCCTGTAACCCCAGCACTGTGGGGGCAGAGGCAGGAGGATCACTGAGGTTTGCTGGATGTCAGCCTTGCTTCACATTCACTGAGAGATCTCTCATAGGGGAACGAGGCATAGAATGAATGACAGAGCAGGCCACCCAGCATTCTACTTTGTCCTCTCTGTGTGCGTAGATGTGTAGACCTCCACACGCATCACATCACATCCATGACTAACCCCCATCTCAAGCCCAGATTTAGCAAGTGAAGCTTATACCATCTTGCATTCCTTCCAGTAAGGGACAAACATTCTTTTTAGGCTATGTGGACAGTTTTTAAAACTTGAGTTAACGTCCAACAGGTTATCTATCTTATATACTTACAGTGTTCCCCAATCTCTCTGAGGATTCCCTTTATGTGAAGTAGTCAATGGATATATTCTCTCAGGGACATGTATGCTCCCGTGTGTGTGTGTGTGTGTGTGTGTGTGTGTGTGTGTGTGTGTGTGTGTGTGCGTGTGTGTGTGTGTTTCTACAGACAGTGTTCCACTCCGAGGGTGGTTAATCTCGAAAATGTAGGAATTGTCCTGCCACAGTCTCTGTGATATAATTCCTGGCATAATCCACTATGTTCAGCTTGTGAATATTATTTTTCTGATGTGATATCAGGGCCATATGTTTTGGCTTGTATGCTATTTACAGTTTGTACGGTTCACTGTTATGAGAGTTCTGTGAATATTAAGTATCAAACAGATAACAGATAATTGGGAAATATTCAAATAATACTAAAAGATCCTATGTTTTCCTTTTAAAATATTTTATTTTTATTTTTAATTATGCAAATATGGGTGTATCTATGCACACTGTGAATACAGTGCCCGTGGAGGCAAGATGAGGCACCAGTTCCTGTGTATCTGTAGTAACAGACACTTGCTAGTGCAGGGAGCTGAATGTGGGTCCTCTGGAAGAGCAGATAGTGCTCTTAACCCCTGAGACCTTTTTTCCAGCCCTAACTATTCCACTTATATCTTTAGCTAAACCAAGACTAGCATTAAAAAATTGAAACCTTTTGTTTTGAGATAATTATAGACTGACATTGTGTGGGAGGTCAGGCCTTTCTATTCTTTCTTCTCAGTACTTACTGCCCGAGTAACAGGTACAATAGCAAAACTATGAAAGTGCACTGCTATCGTGGGCATGTGTAGTTTAGTCACAAACATTCTAAATCATATTCCTTCAGTGAAAGGTTTGTGTGTACGCACAATGTGGTGCATGTGTGCAGCTCAGAGGAGAACTTGGAAGAGTCCCAGGGAAGAACTTCAGGCTGGCCGGGAGGCAGCAGTACCCCACACGGGGTCTCCCTGGCCATGCTGGGTCATGTTAACATGTGGAGATGGATGAGATCACTGCTGAGATCAAGGTACAGCACTAGGTCCTCATCACGGGGCTCCCCCTCCTGCTTTCTTTCTAGTCTCACCCAATACCCCTCCACACCGCACCCCTGGCAACTGGTGATCTGTGGTTTTTCTTTTCATAAATGATTAGAAACTGCTTCTTCATTTGCTGATGGTATCCCGTGTTTAGGGTTAGTTTGCCTGTGTACTGAAAGTTTATGTAAAATATATCATGCTACCTTTTTTTATCGCTTTGTAACTCTTAGGAAATTCAGGGACACACACACACACACACACACACACACACACACACACACACGAGCTTTGAGATACAGCTTCCTTGTGTAGCCATGTTTAGACTAGAACATACAGAGATCTGCCTATCTCTGCCTCTGGACTGTTGGGATCAAAGGGAAGCTCCAGAGGTGGGATTTGATGGCATGGATGATGGGACCTCAAGCGCTCGTCCTTTATTCATGTGAGCTGTAGCCTTTAATGGCTGAGCCCCAGCCCTCAGGATACTTTTGAGATTTTTTTCATATACATAGATGTTACCTACTTCATAAGTAGCATCTAGAATCAGTGTTTTCCCCTTCCTTTCTCCATCGCTCCCTCTCCCCTTTCCTCCCTCCTCCCCTCCCTCCCTTCTTCTTTTCTTTCTTTTCTGAGCAGGTCTTGCTATATAGTTTGAACTAGCCTTATAATCCATTTCCTTCAGATTCCCAAGTGCTACAATTACAGATATGTGTCACACACATGGCATGACAAGGGGTGGTGCAGACTTTTGTTTCATAAATACTGAAACATGAAATGAACACTGAAAACCATGGCTCTGTCTTTTGGAGTTAGAGAAGTGTAGGTGGCCCTTTTACGTGTTTTCAGATAGGGAATTACTCTGCAGCCCAAGATGGTCCAGCACTCACCTTGGAGCCCACAGTGGTCCCAAACTCATGATAATCTTCTGTCCCTCCCTCTCAAATGCTGTGAGCCATCATATCAGGTTAGAAGTGTAGCTCTTTATACTTTAATTCTAGTAGATGGAAAAGCAGTTAAATTGCTGTTTCTGTCTTCCCAATGCAGACCTGGGGTAGGACTCACAGTCATAAGAAAGCAGGTGCTTGCTGATGCTACTGTGGAGTTTGTTACCTCTGTTCCCTTGGTAGCCATGACAGCTATCACAGCACTCAATGTTCAGTCTTGGAGATGCATGCATATCCCTGGGAAGAAAATGTTTCACTTGCCCTCTGGGGAGAACAGGTAAACCAAATGTACACTATATGAGATTGGCTTCATTTCTACGAGAAAGAAAAATCAGATAAAAAGATTGCTTTATCAAACTCGACATTTGGTCTAAAGCTGCTATATAATAAGATGTTCTAGAAAAAAAATAAAATGAGTAACCCACATGGAAGAAATTAGATAATTTAAAAAATACAGCAAGTAAGAGAAAAATCTTCAAGTATTTGCCCTTACAAGAGCAGCCATGGCGATACAAACGATTCAGCATGTGTTTTCACATTATAGTCACTGAAATTGAACATCAAATGTACAAAAGCACATTATAGCAACTCAAGGCGAACAGCAAAAGCTCACTCTCAGGGGCTGGGGAGATGGCTCCGTGGTTAAGAGCACATGCAGCTCTTTGGGAGTCCAACTCCCAGCACCAGGATCAGGCAGTGTGGATCAGGCAGGCCCAGGGGCTGCTAGGAACCCCAGCTCCAGGGGGTGTTGACACCTCTGACCTCTGTGGGCACTGCTTTCCTGTGATCCACCACATCCCACACACGTAATTAAAACAAGAAAATAAGCAAAAAAGGATTGTACTTTCACACAATAGTCATTCAGATTGAACAACAACTCAGCTACCTAGTTAGCTGTGTTGCTTCTAAGCAGATCATGCTGTGTCTTACCCTCAGCTTGTTTGTAAAAAAATCACAAGAGTGAGCTGTCATTACTGACGCCTGGTAGCTACACTTATAAAGCTAATATAGAAACCTCCAGAATCTTCAAAGTGGGAAGGATTCAGAAGATGATGAACTAACTAACTAAGGGACAAAGAATGAAGTTACCCTTAGAGCTTACACAATGTGGGGACCGTTCACGTTCCATGGTTCAGAGCTTACAGCATGACAGCATTGCTTAAGCGTTCCTTCGTTAGTGAATCAACATCTCTCTGCTGTGTGTTAATGTGCTGGCTGTAATAAATTAATTTACTGGCAGAAATAGTCTTATCTCAAAAAAAGGAATATATTAAAAAACTTTTTATGCTGCTATAAGTCTCCTTTCTTTTCCTTCATTAAAAATCTCAGAGTGAGTATAGCATACTTTCCAGTGGGGGGAAAAAAGCCAGTTCATTCTTCTCAATTTTCCAACCCATTTTTTTCTAAGAAAATTTGTATCATCTCTGTGAGGCTTGGCAAAAACATAATTATCCTATTCTTTTAAATAAGCAGTGATAATTGCACTGGGTTACCTGAATCCCTGCCCTAAGTAACAGGGACAAATGGTTGCTCACAGCACAAAGATCAAGTGCTGGGAGCATGGGGTCAGCGTCTTTACACAACACCTAATGGAACTGTCATTTTTCAGGATTCCCAGTCAAAGTCAGGGTGGCGACAGGGTGTGCTCATCGCTAAGGTGCCATGTCTGGCATCTAAATAGAACCCAGTAGTTCCGGAGGAGCCACGTTATTAGAGTCTAATTGCCACTGTCTCGTAATTCTTTTGAGGTCTTTGTGTATCGGTTCGCTTAAATATTCAATGTATCTAGCTAGGAGCAGTTATTAAAATGTAATCATCTTGTACATTTTTATTTTCAATTCCAAAACACTCTCATGCATTAATAAACAGCATTGAGACAGGCTATGAATATACATGAATAATGCAAGGTTTTTCTGTGCTCTTGGGGGTGTAAATCCGACACTGTTGGCCAGGAGCTCTGGGGAAATAAGGAATCTCCCCCCTTTCTACTGTAGCTCCTGTTCAGCTCGAGAATCTTAGCAATGTTTTTATTAATGTGTTCTTTGCAATAGAGTTATTTGAACTCATCATCATCCTAAGTTTATTTCACGTTATTACTTTCTGGCTCGCCTTCCCAAAGCTAGCTATGAATACACAGTGGACTCCCAAAGAGCAAGGCTGTTCTTGCCGGAAGGCGGAAATGATGCTTTCGTCCCCAGCTCAGGAACACAGCACAGCTCTTCTAAGATATTTAGACACTCTTCCGAAAAAAATGGACACAGAGTCAACAACCAGAGAAATCCCAACACATCCTTTAAGGGGTTAGGGCTTCCTTAAATTCCCTGATTGACAGCTCTGGACTTGCCTAGTGACATTGTCATCTGAGGAGTCCTGCACTTTCTTTCCCAGGTTTTCTGAAGCCTCTTTGGTGTCAGAAGGGGACAAACCCCTGTGGTACTGCCAGGCCCCTCTCTGTCAGAAGGCGAAGACCTGGACTAATTCATTGCAGTGCGGTTTAATTAAACTGCACCGGAGTTGTTTCCCTGGTAAAATAAGTGTGGGAAGAGAATGTGTGTCAAAAGGGACATGCCCCTCACTGGGCATGCTTTATTGTCACACCAAAGCTAATATATTGTGGGAATTCCATGGAGTCGATGATAAACTGTATTATCGAGCTCCATAAAATAGCATTCTACTAGTGCAGGTTACTGTAGCTCGCAATTCTATTAATCCTTCTAATTTATTATATTTGAGCTGTATGTAAGGTCTCATAAATTTATTATACTCCTTTCATCTAAAAAAAGCTGCATGATCGTTTCTCCTCTCAAATAAAATCCTTATTACTTGTTGTGTCTGTCTCTAAAAATGTAATAGCCACTTGTAAGAAATATAGTTACTGGTTGAGAAATGTAAACTGCATTTGACGTGCTGTCTACTCGAAAATTTAAAAATTCGATTAAGCCTTGTTGTATGAGTGAAAATCCAGTCGCACGACGATCCATTGAATTTTTATCTCCAGGTTTCTGGAGCTACCAATTTCACATCAACAATACCACTCTACTTTTCACTTTTTATATCTTGTGCGTGACAAACGAATTTAATTATAATAGTCTTTTCTATTTATGTAGGAGGCCGGTAGGAAGGCACAGATAACCCTGCGTTGACTAAATGTACCTGGCTAACAGTGAAGGTAAATAAGCATGTGTTAAGTAAGTGGTAAGGGGAAAGCAATAAGAAGTTATTTTCTTGCTGTATATCTGTCATGACCTCCCCATACACGTTCATAAGCACATTGGTGGGTAGCAGCTTTGAACAACTAGTTACAGTAGCACAGAACTTTATGTTTTTATTTAAAAGGGTAGCAAACACACAAATAACTCCATCCCAGTATGATGTTTTATTTATTGTCTGTTTTTGCAACAGAAAGGATTGAACCTGGGGACCTGGGCAGACTAAGCAAGTACCTCATTGTGAACTGCACCGCAGCTCTCATTAGAATATTCTAGCTACTACCTACAGGTTGCAGTCCTACACAGTTTCAGAAACCAGGGTGCCTTGCGAAGTAAATCTGGGAGGTTAATACTCGATTGATTCTGTGAGCTGACGCTTCCATGCAAAGGATTCCCGTAGACTGACCTGTTACCGCTTATAATGGTGGGCAGAGTAGTACCTGAGCATGCGTCAACGGGTTGAGACAGGTGTTCTTTGAGAGAAGCCAGCATCAACCACTTAGTTACTTTTATCTGAATTTTAAAGAACAGCGCTGAACAAAACAGGAGAGCAGGATAAACATGGACTAGAAAACCAGCCATTTGACATTTCCTCCTCAATATGTATGCATCACCAGAAGAGCCCTTCTTCAGAGTCCTCAGGATAAAGAGATATTATTAGCTGCTTCCACGTGGATGGTCAGAATCAAAAATTAAAATGAGAGGGGTGGAGAGAACAGGCTGAGCTCCTAAATGGGATTGCTGATTCCTCTCATCACAGTTCAGGTAACAATAAAGAGAGGCTAATTTTCTGGTATTAACTAAATTTCCAATGTTTTTGATGGAAATGAAGATGAGTCTTTGTTTCCTTACTGCTCTTGTTTTCGATGCTAAAAATCAGCAAATGCTTTAAGATACCCTCTGTGAATTGGCTACAGCTGACAGCATGGGTGGCCCTAGGCCCTGCTGTGTTATCTTGATTCCCAGCAACAGGACAGTGTTTGTCCCATAGAAGATTAAAGCTGTTCCATTTCCACTAGGGAATTATATGGCATGGTGGAAGTAATATGACTTTGGAACTTATTGCACCTATATCTCAATCTCTGTATTGCTTTTTAATAACTGCAAAAAAAAAAGGCTTAGTTTTTCAGATTTCCCATCATAGTATTTTTTTAGTAGCAGTTTTACTGCACAGCATATGCGGTGTGCCTAGTATGGGTCCCTCCTCACAGTACCACTCAGCAAGCTTTTGTAATTATTTGCCATTATTATCTTTGCTCCTGTGTTGTGGACACTGAAGGTCCTGCTCCTGAGGTGCTATTAAGATAACACAACTTTCTCAGCACTAGAATCTTAGTTGGTTTTTGTTTGTTCTGTCTTTAACTCTCACACTGCATTTCTGGACAAGGGTAAAGTAAATTGATAGTAGATGCAGTGATCCTCCCTGCCAACAATGTGTTTCTGGACGATGGTGAAGTAAATAGATTCTAGGTTGAGCAACCCTGCCACGTAACCTGCTCTGGGATTAGACTACCTTCTTCCTCTCTTCACTTGGTCCAGAAGGCACAACCAGAACATGTTTCTGTCCCTACTCAGTACAGATGCAGTACTACAGAGAGCAAATGCTCCTCATTTCCTGCTTATGGAGTTGTCTCCAGAGAGATTAAAAAGGAGTGGTTTCTAGAACTTCAGAGATAGACAGGACCTTAGACCCTCCCTTCTTAGCTCTCACTTGGTTAGCATCTCTCCTACTTGTTACCATAACCTGTGATGAGCACTACATAATGCATATGGTACCAGGACTAGCTCACTGAATCTCCACCATAAACTCAAGGAGTACAAGGTTGCCCCCTCTAACCAATGGATGCGCATGCTGATTGTTAGAGACGGTAGGTGGCTTGCTCTAAACTAGATCATACACATAGCAGGTACTCAACCAGGCAACAACTGGGTGGTGATTACTTCCTGTCAGGCTTCTGATTGCAATATCTGCATCCCTCAGTGCACACAAATGCAGCTCTATTTTTCTAGACACTTCTAGATAATACATGGTTTTGGCCAATTCAATGCACATATAAGTTCAGTGAGGTTGATTTTATGCTTAGAGTTGTCTTCCTAAAGGTTCTTTGAAAATGAAAGTGCACATACTAGATAAACACATTCGACTTTTTATTGACATATAATGTGGTAAATGCAACATACAAGGGATTTCTTTTACATTTTGAAGTGCCATTGTTAAGTCTATAAACTGCATTTATTATTATTGGTGTGTGTGTGTGTAATATATGTACCCATGTGTTAGGCATGTGAATGCCATGATATGCATGTGGAGGTGAAAAGCTAAAGTCTGAGAGTTGTTTCTCTCCTTCTACTGTGGATTCTGGCTTTTGAATTCAGGTTATCCTGAGTTATATCACCAGTCCTGTAAGGTTTTTTTTTTTTTTTTTAGTATAAAGTAGAGTGTGACATTGCATAAAAATAAAAACAACTAAGTGTCTTTATAGGCTTACGGCATTAAAATTATAGATGATATTTAATATGTTTGTAATATAGAAATACAGGGACCCTTTCAGTATAGGAAAAGTATTTATAAAAATATAGTTTTAGCTTTTGCATAAAAAATTGAGGTAAGATTAAATAATTTTAGAATGCTGTGTTTCATTTAGATGGTAAAAGCCAGAATATCTGGAGGGATACCAACACAGAAGGGGCTTCAGGACACTCTTATTAGTACCTTAGTTAACACTGGCTCTACAGAAGAGGATACTAGAAAAGCTTCCACCCCCGAGGAAGAAAGCAGTTTTGCCCCCTAGATATGAACGCCACTGGAGAAGTGGACTAAGTACTTTTCAGACTTCAGGAAGTGCTGTGAGACATTCAGGAGACATATGAAAACCTCCAGAGACCTTTTCTGGATGCTGGGGACAAGAGCCACTATTATTTGGAAATATAATGAAAGTGGCTTACCCAAATAGTTTCAAATCAATATATTTTTCTACCTGTGGAGTAGAATGACATTAACAAATGCCAATTTCTTCATTTTTTAATAGCAATACCCATTTCTAAATAAAATCAAGGCATGAGACTTTTGGTCTAATTCATATAAGATTGTTGAAAGGGAGCTATCATGTAGACTCACAATAAAATAGCAATCCAGGGGCAACAGTAAGGCTTAAAAAAAGAGAAACTTGTTAGTATTGCCTCCTTATTTGGCTAATGATTGCATTGCTTTCTACTGATAATGAATCAACTACATGGAAATCTGATTATTGCTTACTTAAGGAGACACACACTGCCCTAGTTACACCTTTCTGTTATTTATGTCTAGGTTGTCTTACTTAGACAACATTACAATGCAACTCAGAACTTTGTTTTCATGCACCAGACTTATATTAAAACTCTGTTACTCTTTTGCCCTCTGGTCCACAGCTGAGACTGGGAATGAGCATCTATGGAACAAGAGGTTAGCAGAAGAGTAACATGCTCTTTGACCTGTTCGTGACATACTGTATAAAGATTTGGGGAAATGCTGTCTAGGATAATCCATCATCGAGTAATTTAGTATAACCTTGATGACCTCACTCTTCCAACACATGGCAAACTCAGTGCTGTGAGTGTTCTAAAAAAATTTATATACTGTATAAAGAAAGACTCATTCCCTAAAGAGTAACAAAAATACGCAATGAGAGTTTGTTGATCCAATTAAAGAGTATGTAGTGTGTACATGAAATGATGCTTCATATGAAAGTTGCTTAGTAACTGTTGAAGTCTACAGACACTGGTGACAACATTTCCAAGCTTATCAACCATATCTGTTAAGTGAGGGCTCACATCAGTTTTCTCTAGGCTGTCAATGCACTCATACACAGCTTGAATATACTGGCAGTTTAATGATACATATAATATCATTTCCCACTTTGATGGGAAAGATACTTAGAGCCCAATAAACATGAACCTAAGGAAAATTAACTAAGAAAGAGAAATAAGACATAGAAATAACAGCCTGGTGTAGGTTGTGCATGCAACAGGTAAGCAATGAGAAGGCATAAAGCCAAAGAGAAAGCAGTGGGGAGGAGGGAGAGAGGGTGAGAGAGGTATAGAAGGAGACTCAACTACAGTTTCAATCTTAGAGTAAGTTGTTTGTCCTACTACTTATCACTAGAGAATCAGTGGCTTAGGATGCTTTAGTGCTTAATTTCTGTTTGGAAATCATCAGCCGTGAGCAGAAAGGAAGCCACAGAGCACAGATGAAGCAACAGGAAAAGTTCCCATCTTTGTTTTGCTCATGTCTTGTTGAAAAGACAAGGACATGGCAGTAAGGAAAGTTAAGAATAAAGTCTATAGTGCTACAAAGAAAAGCACATGGAATGTGGTAGCAAGTCCCTCCCCTAATGGTTTGCACACTGTGCTTGTAACACACATTGCAGGAAAGTAATGGTCTCTGAAGTTTCGGCATTTTAAGGTCAGTATGGGCTTCAGTAGGGACATCAGTACAAATTGATTTGTTAGGAGGGAAAGCCATGTTTAGGAGACCATTATGTTTTGGAGGAGTGTTATATATGTCTGGGAAATCAGTTTTAAACAGACACCAGTCAAGCCCAATGGACAAAAATGGCATGGCAAACACAGACATTCAGTGAACCAGGATCATGGTGAAATTTGGGTCTAAAGGCAAAATGACTCTCTACACTATTTTAAACCTCACTAATCTTTGTGTCACAATATAGCTAGTAGTAAATCACTCAACATAAACCTATTTAGTTCTCTGCATTCAGATTGTGGGTCACAGCGCAGAAACACACAGTTGAACACATGGTAGCGCACAATCTGCTGAGAGACAGGAACAGAGCACAGGGTGCAGTGAGATGACAAAAAGTCATACTTGAGACAAAGGCACATGCACCTCACTGGTATTTTGATTATTTTAAAAAACAAATCAGTAAATCTTAAAAAAGTGCATGAAGGAAGAGGGGAGGAAAGGCATGTGGAGGGGGGCAGCATCGCAGAGAAGAAGAGTGAGACCTGTTTGTGTGCTGTCTAGCGTAAGAAGATAAGTGGTCAGGCCCAGCCTTTGGAATCCCTTTAACAGACAACAAATTGAATTTTAATGGACTATTCAGTCTGTTGTTTATGCCCTATCTGGGGTGCATATAGATTTATTTACATCTCCCCCCGAAAGTCTATATGACATATGTATGATGGTTGGTTTTAAATGTTGACTTGCCTCAGAGGACAAGCAGGAAGCACCATCCAAGGAGCTGTATATATTAGGTTGGCCTGTAGAGGATTCTCTTGCTTGCCTTCATTGATGTGGAAAGACACATGGCAAACATGGGTAGGACTTCTGGTAGAAGCCCAGATAAGAAAGGACACAGAAGGACGACTACCTCATCTCATCTCATCTCATCTCATCTCATCTCATCTCATCTCATCTCATCTCATCTCATCTCATCTCATGTTTGCTTGGCCTTCCCCTTGCTGCTACCTTGTTGGTGTTGTGGCTTATTTCTTAACTACTACTAGAACCACCCTTTTCAGGCTTCCAGTGTAGACCGAGGACCAGCAGTTCTCCAGGAACCATCCAGGTTTGATGCTGAAGTAGGACTCTTGAGGTACCCAGCCTCATGGACTAAGTAACTCCTGGGTTCTCAGCCTCTAACGAGGGTCAACTGCACTGCATAAGTTACCTGAATACTTCTGCTAGTGATATGTATTTGTTCTATAGGCACAGCTTCTCTAGAGAACCTTAACTCGTAAAACACGTTAACATTTCGTAATGTTGAATTGTTAGCCCCTTAAAGTTTCTGTGTTTTCTCTCTGTCACCTAGGAAGTCTCTTGTACCTTTTAAATAGCACATTCACATTTAAAAATATTCATTTACTGTATTTTATATGTGCGAATGCTTTTCTCTGTGTATGCATATGCACCGTGCATGTTCCTGGTACCTGAGGTCAGAAGGAGCATTAGATCTCCTGGAGCCGGAGTTAAGGATTTTATAGAGGGGAAAGTGAGTTGCAGATTCTTCTAATGGGTAGAAGTGCAAGGAGTAAAAGTGATAGGCTCTAACAGAGTTCAAATAAACCCTGGAAAGCTGGCAGCCTCCTTAGTCACAGTCTCTCCCCAGCTGACACTTACAGAGGGTCTATGGACAGGACACATTTCCTTTCAATCAGCTTCACTTTCTAATCCTCTTTTGTAAGATTCTGAAAGGCAAGGATTTAATCTAATGCAAGCTTTACAAACCTTCCTTAGACAAGAGAATTCACAGGTAGACAGGCGAGTGAGTCGTTAGATGTCTGGGTATGGGGACAGTTGTTAGCCCCATAAGGATACTGGCAATAGAACTCAGGTCCTCTGCAAGAGCAACAAGTGCTTGTAACTCCTGAGCTGTCTCTCCAGCCCCTAATCCCACCTTCTAACCTACAAGAATGCGACCTCACATTCTGCTTCCCCAAAAGATGCCCTTCTTCAACAGCTGTGGGCTGCTCTGCAGCTATTTTTATAATGTCTTGTTAAACATTCTTGCCTTTACTATGGAAGTCTTAAAAAAAAAAACAAAAAAACAAAAAAAACCTCTGAGAATCACACTTGTCCAATGTCTTGCAGGTACAAAATATCAGAGCCAATCTGCAGTGTGACGCTATTTTTTGGGAAACATGAAAGAAAATGAAGTTCTAGTCTAGTCTGAGCTGTATGAGTTCTTATGTCAAAAAATCAGAAGACAAACAACAAAACAAAACCACCCCCAAAATGAGAACAAAACAACCACGCCATACACATACATGTACAACCACGCCATACACGTACACGCACACGCACACACACACACACACACACACACACACACAAATAAAAGAGGCCAGATGGAGAGACATTAAGGAGGGCAATCATTAGGTTCAACAAAGGGCTGAAACCTGCATATTCTTCTCTATTAAAGAATTCACACTTCCGAGAACAAGAACATAAAAGCAATAGAAACATGACAAATGGAATTCAAGGAAGCAGCCTAAACCATGATTTATTGGTGTGAGTTAAATATTAAGTCTTGGAAACACCAGCTATCTCTCCAGTCAGAAATGGGAAAGCACTATCAGTTAGCAGATCCTGTCCTCCTGGGAGCCTCCTGGATTGTGTCTGGGCCCAGATAGAGGATAAGGCCCTCCTCCCGCCCAGAGGCCATCCTTCTAAGTACCCACTTGGCAGGCATCCTGGAAAATGGCGATGCCGTGCGGGCTAAGTTACTCTTCTCAGAGATCTCTATTAGACGTGATAAAGGAAAAACCCCACTCAAAGCACAGACTGTATGCAATTCAATGTACATTTTAAAAGACATACTAGTGAGTATTTACACAGTGGGTCAGATTTTTGTTCTGAGAGAATCAAAAGAAGAAAAGGCCCCTTTGAGTGGAGAATCTGCCTTTTTGTTTTCAGAGATGGCGGACAGAGACAGGTGATCCTGAAGGCATCGCTTTCAAAGATGAACATTTTATAAGCAACGAAAGTTTCAGATGTTACACTGACGATACCCCGAAACGGTGTTTCACAGCAATTGTTGACAATTGTTTCAGAGTCTTTTACCTGTTGTTGGTGGAAGGTAAATCTGAAGCAAGCTGTTGTTGCAAATATCCTCCCTCCTCTTCCGTAATCACAGAGAATGAATGTCTGTTATCAAAGAATGGAGAACAAAAGAAAAACTGAAGAATCCAGCCCTCCTCTCAGGCTAGCGGGACAGTTTCCATTTTCAGACTAAGAATGGGCAAATGAATGTGTTAGTGGGAAAGGTTCCTGAGCCTCCTGAAGGAGCAGTTACAAACTGTTTCAACAGTAAAAGCCACACTAGACCACACATCTGATCCATTTACCTTGGGTTAATTTTTACACTTAAAAATACTATTATGATTAATGATTAAAATAAAGAAGCTCAGAACTTTGCAGGCTTATTATTTTTCAGACTGAATTGTCACACACAAGGTCTCAATACCTTTCAGATTGCAGGTAACATAGATTGTATCCTTCCGAGAATGATTACTCTTTTAAACAAGCCTTACGAGTTTTTGTTTTCAAATGATACTTACAATATCACAACTTTTTAAATCACAGGGATGTAAACTTAAAAACCTCCCCGTTGAGAATTCCCGAGATAGTTAAGCGAGCAAAGGCACCTGCTGCCAAGCATGATAACTTCTGAGCAATCTTGAACCCCCCCCCCCCATGATGACAGGAGAGACTCCTGATAGCCGTTCTCCACCTACTCCTGTGTGCCATGTCCTCATTACCGTGATTATGTATAATACATGATTTTTAAAAATGAGTACACTTAATATATAGGCTTCTTTAAACTTAAAGAATCCCTGCATGGAGATATTTTTGTATGCTTAAGAGTATGGAGAGACTTGACTACTATCTTTCTTAAGTTCTGTTCTCTGTGCAGCGAGGATTTTTAGCAGCATATCATTGTTATTGCAAAGCCTTTGCCCACTGCTTTCCTGTCTTCTGGGTCATTAAAGCCAAGCCACATAGCAAGAGGCCATCTGGTGATGACTGTTATTGTTTCTGGATAGAGAGAGAAATTTGCTCTAGAAAGCAGGTTCCCTGCCTGTTATTCATGACTAAGAAAGAGAGTTGTTAAAACCAAGGTCTAACACAAAGGTGGGGTGAACTTAAAACACAGAAGCGGGCAAGCTTCCGTGCTCCAGCTCTGAGTTGTAGTTTTGGTAAATGCTGTGCATACTAAACTGGTAGCTTGAAAACGGAAGGGTTCTTTAAAAGAAAATGATAAGTGTGGTGCCTTACACTTGTGATCCCAATACTAAAAAGGGGCCAAGGTAAGACAATTGCTGTGAGATTGGCGCCAACTTTGACAACACAGTGAAGATCAGGACAGTCAGAGCTCCATAGCAAGACTGCGTCTCAGTTGATCTGTCAACAGCCCATCAAAGATGTGAGAGGGGCTTGTAGGGCCCCACCCCTCCTCTCTGAACTATGAACTTACTGATTCTGGGGCATGAGAAGTCTGTATCTTCAGATGTGTACCAACTGGTGATTCTACTGGGCTCTGTCATCACACAGATGAGCCACTTAGTGACTCACAAAACAAAAGACATGAACAAATATGAGAAAGTTGCTGAAGGGAGGGGAATTGGCAGGGAATGGAAGGGAGATAAAAAAGAGTGGGGAGACAAAAGTAACCAAAATGCATTGTACACATGTGAGAAATTGTCAAAGGAAAAGTTTAACGAATAAACAGATGAAACTGAATGCAGACAATGGGCCTGAGCTTTGAAAGAGACAGGCTAATTGTTTCTCTATTTTTAACTCTGCAGTGGAGTATTCTATGTTCTCTATAATTCATCACTACACTATACTGTTGTCCTATAGTTCATAGTTCATTATTTTTCCCCTTAAGAAGTGATTATTGGAAAATACACTTCAATTAATTGAGTCGGATTGTATTTTGATTCACCAAAATATTCTAACTATGTAGCAATGAAACACAAAGAAGGAAACAGAGCAGCCAAGGCCCAGAGGAAAAGACAATGTGGTACACCCAGGGTGGGATCTTGTGTCAGTTCCGGTCCCTGCATTACTGAAGTCTAAATACAGTTAGAAAATGGGGGACATTTTACTCACGAAACAAAAATGATTGAGAACTATTTTACTATAAGGCTGCATTAGAACTTAGATAGCATTGCTCTGCATTTAATAATAGTGCACAGCATCAGAAGAAACTTTCATTTGTTTTCCTTTGCTGAAACACCGAGAAAGCCATGGTGTAGACACACTGTTATGTGAGCTTAAGTTACCAGCTTTTTTTTTTTTTTTGAGACAGGCTCTCCATGTACACAGCCTTGGCTGGTCTAGAATGCTCTGTGTGATCAAGGATAGCTTCAAACATAAGGTTCTTTGCCTGCCTCAGCCTCTCAAGGGCTGGGGCCACAGGTATTTGCGACTACACCAAACTCTACTTCTTTTGGTTTAAAATTTTTCGTTTGTTTATTTTTACTTATATGTGTGTGTTTGTGCACGTGTTGTGTGTGTGTATGTGTGTGTTCTTTGCATTTTTATAGGTAATTATGAGAATTTGCTCTTTCCCCATGTTACTGAGACTGAGCTGTCCAAACAGCCCCTTTTTTCAATTTTTCATTTATATCATCATACCCTTTGCTTCATTAAACAAGATATTATCAAAAGCATGGCTAGTAACAGTTTGTGGGAGAAATATAGAAAAATTGAATGGTTCAAAGTAGTTATTTTATTATTGCTGGTTTTAGAGTGTATGTGGGACTATGACATAAATAAAAAATAAGTCCTGCTTTGAACAACTATTTTAAAAAAAAGGACAATGAGAATTTCGTATGTTAGAAAACAGCTGATAACATAACCCAACACACAGGATGCATTTCTGTGAGCATGGCCCTTCCAGTTAGAAAGAGTCCATCAAGATTTGAAGGAAGGGCACTGCTGAAATAAAGACTTTAATAGGGTACAAACATGAGAGCAGAAAACCTAGCTGCAACAGGGGCTCTGAGAGGCACCTTGGTGCCTGGTGGCCCTGTGCAACAGAAGAAAGACTTTGCCTTAGATGAAAATTTTCATCTTTACTTATCTCAATAGTTCATGCATACAAAATCAGTTCCAGTCTCTTTCTTATATTGGGATTGAGGTGGACCAATTAGAACAAAGATTTATTTCTTCTGTTTTTACTTTTGTGTGCTCTTCTCAGTACACTTCAGCATGAATAAAAAGAAAATAGGTAGTGCTTAGTGCCAATATGTTTTTTTTTTAAATGATCCTGACCCACAGGTGACACAGGTGAGTGTAGTCTTCACCCCTGAAACTTCTCTGTAACAGATGGAGAGCAGTATAGAAAGCCAACCAATCAAAAAGCTAAGATGTAAAGTCCAGTCCCAATGAATATACCTACAAAACACTCCTGCCCCTAAGGTTCAGGGAACATTGGGAAAGGATGGTGGGAAGATTGTAAGAGCCAGATCAGGGAGTTTGCTATGAGACTGTGTGTCCACATAACACCTGAAGCTATACTCGTAAAGTCCCACCAACATGATCACTCAAATGTGAGCGAACAA
Organism: Mus musculus; assembly: GCF_000001635.26. Lineage (NCBI taxonomy): Eukaryota > Metazoa > Chordata > Mammalia > Rodentia > Muridae > Mus > Mus musculus. The sequence continues at coordinate 64,949,691 of NC_000072.6, read as the reverse complement.
AGATGACACCAGTGATCATGGCAAACTGGACAGAAAAAAAGCCCTTAAGGCCTCAGTTCTATGAACCCAAGAGTTATGGGTCACTGAGGAAAGCTGGGAGCGGGAGAGGGAGTCCTCCGCAGGGAAGACCACACCAACTGGTTATCCAGTGCCAAAAGGTCAGCCCTAAAAACATACATCCAAGCAGCATTAAACATATTGAACAGAATATGTGTATATATGTATTCTTACAAGCATGCAATAGCAAGCAAATGAGAAAAATAGAGGCCATGAAGAGAGGGGTACATAGACGGGTTTGGGGAAAGGAAAAGGAAGGGAGAATAATTGTAATTCTTATCTCAAAAAATGTCACTAAATAAATAAATACAATGTAAAAAAAAATGTTAGAGTCCTTTTCGCCATCTTGGCTCCTGTGGAGGCCTGCTGGGAACAGGACCTCTAAGGCATATATTGCCTGGACAGCAGTGCTGTAAGGCCATTTTTGTTGACTATAAGTGAGTTCCCGAGAGTGAAAGAGAACAGACACATGGGTCTTCTCAAAACTGAAGGTGGTTATGCTGGAAGTGAAACTGAATTCCACTCGGGCCAGAGATGAGCCTATGTGTATAAAACAGCATAGCGACCCCTGCAGGTAAACCGAACACAGCCAGAGTAATCTGGGGAACAGTGCTCAGTGCACAGTCCATGCTGAACTCCAAAGTGGCTTGACTAGGAAAAGGTTGTTGGGTACAGAACTCATGTGATCCTGAACCTTTCATGGATTAAACTAAAGAAATGCAAATAAATAATTGTTCTTATTCTTTAAAAAATGTCAATTATATCTTGGTAAAAGAATCAGCATTGAACGCCCTTCATACTAGCCGGCACCCAGTAGGTTTCATGTTAGCTGGCACCCAGTAGCTCTAAGTTCTGTTCAGAGAAGGTTCTGATTAGAAGTGCAGGTCATCTATCTATCTATCTATTATCTATCTATTTATCTATCTATCATCTATCACCTATAATCTGTCTATTATCTGTCTATTTATCTATACCTATCTGTATATCCATCATCTATTATCTATCTATCTATCTATCTATCTATCTATCTATCTATCTACCTACCTACCTACCTACCTACCTACCTACCTTTCTATCATCTATTATCTATAATCTATTATCTGTATATATATCTATATCTATCTATATATCCATTATCTATCTATCTATCTATCTATCTATCTATCTATCTATCTATCTATCTATCTATGATCTACCTACCTATCTATAATCAATTATCTGTTTATATATCTATATCTATCTATATATCCATCATCTTTTATCTATCCATCCATCTATTTACCTATCTTAAATTATCTATCACCAGGTAGGGACCTTATTAAACCCAAGTCTCTCTAAAATGGCAAATAAAGAACAGGAGCAGTTAGATTGAGAGGGATAAAAGCAAGATTCCCAGGACATAGTACTACCGGAGGATCCTGCAATACCTCTCCTGGGCATATATCCAGAAGATGTTCCAACCGGTAAGAAGGACACATGCTCCACTATGTTCATAGCAGCCTTATTTATAATAGCCAGAAGCTGGAAAGAACCCAGATGCCCCTCTACAGTGGAATGGATACAGAAAATATGGTACATTTACACAATGGAATAATACTCAACTTTTAAAAATAATGAATTTATGAAATTCCTAGGCAAATGAATGGGTCTGGAGGGCATCATCCTGAGTGAGGTAACCCAATCACAAAAGAACTCACATGATATGTACTCACTGGTAAGTAGATATTAGCCCAGAAACTTAGAATACCCAAGATATAAGATACAATTTGCAAAACACATGAAACTCAAGAAGAACAAAGACCAAAGTGTGGACACTTTGCCCCTTCTTAGAATTGGGAACAAAACACCCATGGAAGGAGTTACAGGGACAAAGTTTGGAGCTGAAACGAAAGGATGCACCATTTAGAGACTGCCATACCTGGGGATCCATCCAATAATCAGCCTCCAAACGCTGACACCATTGCATACACTAGCAAGATTTTGCTGAAAGGACCCTGATATAGCTGTCTCTTGTGAGACTATGCCGGGGCCTAGCAAACACAGAAGTGGATGCTCACAGTCAGCTATTGGATGGATCACAGGGCCCCCAATAGAGGAGCTAGAGAAAGGACCCAAGGAGCTAAAGGAGTCTGCAACCCTATAGGTGGAACAACAATATGAACTAATCAGTACCCCCTGGAGCTCATGTCTCTAGCTGTATATGTATCAGAAGATGGCCTAGTCGACCATCAGTGGAAAGAGAGGCCCATTAGTCTTGCTATTAGTCTTTATATGCCTCAGTACAGGGGAACACCAGGGCCAAGAAGTGGGAGTGGGTGGGTAGGTAGGGGAGTGGGGGGGGGTATGGGGGACTTTTGGGATAGCATTGGAAATGTAAATGAAGAAAATACCTAATTAAAATAAAATTTAAAAAAAGAAAAAAAAACAAATCCAGTTCTATTTTGTAGAGAGAAGCCAGGCATTGGTGGTTTAATTAGCATGTTCCATGTTCCATGTTTCATAGCTAGCTACTAGAGGGTAAGGCAGGTTTTGAACCCAGGCAGGCAGGCTGTAGAGCCTATGCTACCCACTACAGAGCAATTAAACAGAGCCCATGTTAACCACTACACTGCAGTTAAATGCATGCTTCATTCAAACTTTGGAGAAGTTATTTGATTGTGATTTATTACTCAAATATTTGTTATTTTAGTTAGATATGGTGTCACCTGCCTACCAGTGCTTGGTAGGTAGAAGCAGGAGGATTGCCACAAGTTAGAGGTCAGTTAGGTCTACACAGTGAGTTCCAGGCCACTTAAGACTGTAAGACTGCACAGTACGAACCTGTCACAAAACACAGAGACACACATACAGACACAGACACACAGACACACAGACACACACACAGACACACAGATAGACACACACACACAGACACACACACAGACACAGACACACACACACACACACACACACACACACAGAGAGAGAGAGAGAGAGAGAGAGAGAGAGAGAGAGAGAGAGAGAAGAGAGAGAGAACTGCAGCTGATGTACACTAACATGGGAAGCTGATCTGAGCTGAGGCAGAGGATTGTCAGCCTGGACTACATAGTGAGACATTGTGTCCCCCAACCCTCTTTGCAATAAAATAACACAAAAGAAATCAACAAACCAAATACAAACAAATCAAACAAAAGGTTCCTGGGTGTATAGAGTCTTGTAAATTCTCCATCCTTTTGACTGTCTTGCATGGGGTGGTGGGCTTGCTGGTCCTAGTAGCAGCTCTCCAGGCAAAGAGTTGCAGAGAAAAAGGAGCTTGGCAGGGCTTCTGGTTGTCTGTCAGCCAGTGCATTGGTCCATAGGGGAATATGATATTAGAACTAGCAGAGCTGGTATGTGCAGTAGGCAAGGGTGCTAGGACAGTCTCGATAACTCTTCAACAGCCTTCCCCTGTCAGTGGGAATACATGGAATGCGGCATTGACTGTGGAATTGTGGGGTGTGAGGGGCGCAACAGCTAAAGTGAAGTAGCCTGGTAAAATAAGAGGGGAAATGAGTCTTTCCCTCAATTCTGACACATTTCGTTGTCTTTCAACTACTTCATGTAGATGTCGGGTCTCAGACAACAAACCATTCTGTTTCAATATCTGCTTAGACCTGGCCACTGAATCCCCATCAGAGCAGCAATTTCCTATGAAAAAGAAATCCTAGCAGGCCCATGTCTGGGTCTGGGCAGCTGATGGATTGCTTCTTTTTATAGAGCCGAGTCATCTTCATAGGAATCAGCTTTCAAGTCTATAAATTTCAGCTTGGAAATCATTTCTCGTGATACTGCTTTCAGCCCTTTTTAAAAGGCATTAATTAGCTGAGTAAATCCACCAAAGAACACTAAGTGTTTCTGCAAAATAATACGATAATTTGTATTGAAAATGTTATTGAAGACTGAAAGAAAGAAAAGAAGTACAAAAAATGGGAAAGTTATAGTTTATTGGAAATCTGGGATAAGTCACCTTTCCTCTGTTTGATCTAATATATCTGATTTTCATCTCACTTTTCCATCTTCCCCCTCTTTGCACAATTTAGACAGTGTCTCCTCTGTTAATTTGTCAGAAAATAGTAACTCAGTTTAAAATCAACACTGACAGCCTACAGAAAAACCTCTCATCTGTGAGGTAAGTTTCAACGTTCACAAAAAGTAGGTCTTTTCTTCCTATTATGTTTTGGCTCAAGATTAAAGGTTCCGGCAAGACTCCTCTCTATAGGCCAAGTGATTTTTATCTCAGATGTACTTTTTATCATGCATTTGTAACACAAGGAACATGCCAAGATACATGTAAATATATTCTATTAGGCTATGAAGAATCCCATTTGCTTCAGTTTGTTGTTGTTTGAGACAAGAGTCTCATTAGGTGGCCTGGCTGCCCCTGGATTTCTCTATGTAGACCAGGCTGAAATCTCCTGGGACTAGAGTTACAAAGGATTGTAAGCTGTTAGTGCTGGGAATCGAATGTGGGTCCTTTGCAGGAGGAGCCAGTGCTCTTAACCACTGAGCTATCTCTTCATGCCCGTCATTTGCTTCATACTAAGGCACTGATATTTTACATCAAGAAAGAAAGTTAAGCAAATTAGCAGTCAGATGTTTTCTCCAGCAGTTTTGTTATGGTAACAGATTTTCACAGATGTAAATTTCTTAGTTAACTTATCCAATAATAAGGAGGCAGTGGAGGAAGGGCTCTGTGATACAGGACAGCAGAGCTGTGATGTCAGTTTAGATTTGGATCTGGCTTGCCTATTGGTAACAAAGTCTTGCCTGAGTAGTTGCCTCTGTTCTTTTTCTGTTCAGTGACTGAATCCTCAAGGGGTTTGTGTGTACACATTAGATCCCACAATGAACAAATTAATGGATTGCTATGAATTTTATAGATGTTGTAGTTGAATCAATGTTCACATAACTCTAAAATATTTTCCGAGTCACATAAAAAGACACTGACTGATCTTTTAGGTGAGATGGCTTATCAGAATGGAAATGGAAAAATTTACAATGTATCTCTTAGAGATTTTTTTCCAAGCTTAGTAAAAAGGGCACATATAATAGTGATACAGGAATCTTGAATCATTTTAAGAATTGATATTATTAATACTTAAATCACTTCCTAGGTTTATGTGGAGGAAGAGAGATTTTGGCTTAATCAACAGTGTTGTCGTTCAGCAATCAAACGAACAAAGAACAAATGGAAAGGCGTTTAATGAAGAAGAAGGGAGGTAAACCCTGGGTGACACTTCAGGGTCACCCATGAAGGAGCAAGTGACTTGGGTGTGTGAATTCAGCGTTCTAGAGACCTATAAAGAGATGCATAATATGAACAGTTTTTAGGCTTCTGTAACACAGAAACGCCACTCAGGGGAGATGAAACTTAGCCTAAGATAGGGGTCCCAGCCTGTGTTTCTCTGGGTGAGAAATGGTGTGACCTGGGACCGAGGCTGTGGTTCTCAAGCTCCTGGGCACCTAGATGCTTCTGGGAACCAAGAGTTGAGAATGGGGCCAGCCGGCCTGAGACCCAGGGCACAGCGGGGAAGAGGGGAAATCCACTTGGCCCATAACAGCTGATTTTTTTGTGTGTATCGAGCTTGTATCTCGCAACTTAGTTTGCTAAATTTCTGACATGAGGTCAATAATTTTTAAGGAACACTTTATTTATTCTTTGACAAGTTCATACAAATATAAAATGTATTTTGACCGTAATCAAGCTTCCTGGGCCATTCACTCAAAACATACCTAGTCCCACTATTATTATACATATTTGCAGCAACTTCTTCTAGTCATGTATATAGCACTGTGGCCCCTTTGCAGATTTTATAAAAGGATTTTCAGGCAGGCACAGTGACGTATGCCTGTAATTCTAGCACGTGGGAGGCAGAGGTAGTGTGACAAGCAATTTCAGAAAGCCTGATCTCCTGGAACATGGACAGCTCCAGGCCAACTCGGGCTGCACAGTGAGAAGCTTCCTCAAAAACAAAACTGTTTTTATGTAGTTCTCATCTGGAAGATCATATCATCCTTGAATAAAGACGGTTCATTTTTTTTTCCTTTTTCTTTTCAACCTGGATATCTTTTATGTCTTTTTATTGTCCAGCGGCTTCGGTTAGGTCCTCTAGCAGAATGTTGATTAGAAATGACAAGAGCAAACTGCCTTTTCTTTCTGCTTTCAGTAGGGAAGACACATTCAGTTTTGCACCATTAGGTGTGATGTTAACTGTAGGTTTCTTGTTTGTTCGATGGTACATGATCTTTATTTATCAGGTAGAGAAAGTTCCCTCCTCTGTCTAGTTTGTTGAGTGGTTCAACAGTGAAAGGGAGGTGGATTGGTTTCACATTCTGCTGAGCACAGTACAACACTGCATGCACTTTTCTCTTTGTTTCTGAAGGACCAGTCCATTATGCTGATGGATTTGATATGTGCAAAGGAGACTGCAGTTTGGACAAACCCGACTTAATCTGGGTGCCCACTCTTGTGCTGCTGGTTTAGCTTTGCAGCATTTTGTGAGGACTTCCGATTCACACTTGTAAGGGACGTTTTCCATCTTTGTGCCTTTATTTGACTTTGGAGTGAAAGGCTGCTCTCGCCTCATAGAATGAGTTAGAAAGTACTCCATCCTCTACCATGTTATGAACAAAATCGAGAGGGATCAAGTTAATTGATTTGATAGAATTTGCCAAGAGAGAGCCTGGGCTTTTCTCTGTTGTGTGTTTTCAAGGACAGGTTCTCTTTACTTATTACAGGTCTGCAGACATTTTTTTATTTCTTCTTGAGTTAGTGTTGATAATTTGGATGTTTTGGGAGTTTTAAGTAGCATCCAGGCTATAGAAATACAGCTTTCCAGGGTAGTTTCTTTTAACTTTCTTTTGTTTGTTGGTGACCTTGAACCCCCAGTCACCCCTCCTTTTTTGCTTTTTTAAAAAAATATTTATTTATTTATTTATTTATTTATTACACTCCAGATTTTATTCCCCTTCTCGTCCACCCCCTGACTGTTTCACATCCCATACCTCCTCCCCGCCCCTGTTTCCACAAGAATTTTCCCACCCCCACCCCACCCCACCCCACCTCTAAACTTCTTGGGGCCTTTATTCTCTTGAAGGTTAGGTGCATCTTCTCTGATTGAACCCAGACTCGGCAGTCCTCTGCTGTATATATGTTGGAGACCTCATAGCAGCTTGTGTATGCTGCCTGGTTGGTGGTCCAATGTCTTAGAGATCTCGGGTGAGGCAGGGGGGAGGGGGTTCAGGTTAATTGAGACTGCTGGTCCTCCTACAGGGTCACCTTCCTCCTCAACTTCTTCCATCTTGTCTCTAATCCAACCACAGGGGTCAGCAGTTTCTGTCCACAGGTTGGGTACAAATATCAGCATCTGACTCTTTCAGCTGCTTGTTGAATCTTTTGGAGGGCAGTCATGATAGTCCCCTTTTTATGAGCATTCCATAGCCTCAATAATAGTGTCAGGTCTTGAGACTTCCTGTTGAGCTGGATCCCACTTTGGGCCTGTTGCTGGACCTTCTTTTTCTCAGGCTCCTCTCCATTTCCATTCCTACAGTTCTTTCAGACAGGAACAATTGTGGGTCAGAGTTTTGACTGTGAACCCTCAGTTTTCCTACCTTGATCTCCTCAGGGTTGGTGTTACAGGTGTGTGCTGCCACACCCAGCTAATCCTCCAGTACCCAGCTAATCCTCCAGTACCCAGCTAATCCTCCAGTACCCAGCTAATCCTCCAGTACCCAGCTAATCCTCCAGTACAGTTAGCAGTCATGTCCCTACTTCTGCTTCTGATTTTTTTTTAAATATTTTATTAGATATTTTCTTTATTTACATTTCAAATGTTATTCCCTTCCCTAGTCTCCCTCCGAAAACCCCCTCCCCGTATCTCCTCCCCTATCCCCCTGCTCACTAACCCACCCACTCCCACTTCCTGGCCTTGGCATTCCTCTACACTGGGGCATAGAGCCTTCACATGACCAAGGGCCTCTCCTCCTATTGATGACCGAGTAGGCCATCCTCTGCTGCATATGTAGCTGGAGTCATGAGTCCCACCATGTGTACTCTTTGGTTGGTGGTTTAGTCCCTGGCAGCTCTGGGGGTATTGGTTAGTCCATATTGTTGTTCCTCCTTCTGTTTCTAATTTTAACTTTCCCTCTTTCCTTAAAAAAAATTAGTCATGTTGAAAGTTTGCCAATTTTGTTGATATGATAAACAATTAACTGGTTTCATTACTCTCTGTCTGTCTCTCTGTTTCTATAGTTACATATAGATTGAATTCAGGGCCTTACAAATGTTGAGTAAGTGTATTTTGCTACTTAATCAATTTTCTTATCTTATTATTTTTGCATGAAGATAATTGTTCTGTAACCATCTTTTCTTACAATTTATTCTGCCATATACTTTCCCCCTACCTGTTATATTTTTGTAAAGAGTGGACAAGCAAAAGTTCTGACAGTGGGTAGCTATTACCCACTGCGGTCTACTGTTCAAAGGTTTTGGGATTCTATTAAGGGCCACACTTGGGAGTTCATAATGAAGTGATCGCTCTCTTGAGTTTCTCCCCCTTTCCATCTTCCCAACAAATGAAGTTCCCACACTATCCTTTCTTGGTTCCTGTATCCTGTGAGGACACCAGTCTGTGCCCTGGTAAGGACCATGTTGAGCTAATGAACTTAAGATTAGAAGTTTATTTTGCTCATAAATTGCCCCACTGCTTTGAGACAGTTGTGAGCATCTTGACTGGGGCCCGTGGCAGAACAAATGCACTTCTCTGACCCAGCCTAGTGTCAGACATCTATGTTACCAGCATTCAGGAGGCTGAAGCAGGGCCATTGTAAGTTTGAGACAGGCCTGGGCTACAGTGAGACTCAGTCTACAACAAAACATGATTAATAGCCAAACAGAAATGAATAAATAAACAAAACATTTCCTCCCCCCCCCCCCCGCCAGTTGCAAGATAAAAATACTGGCTAAGGTTTCAGAATTCCCTTCAAAGGAATGTACTGTGACTTATGGACATCATATAAATTCTCCCTTTTCAAAGTGTATCAGTTCCCATAAGACCATCCTGTAGATCAGCCTTTCTCAGCCTTTCTCATGGTGCAACCCCTTAATAGCTCCTTAGGTTGTGGTGACCCTCAGCCATAAAATTATTTTCATTGCTACTTCATAGCTGTAATTTTGTACTGTTATGAAATATAATGTAAATGTTTTTGGATATAAAGGTTTCCAAAGGGGTCATGACCCACAAGTAGAGAATCACTACTGTAGATCCAGATTTTAATATACAGACTTTCTGGGAGACACACAGTCCTTTTGCTAGAATATTGGCTTTCGTTATATGTTTCATAACTGTTTCTTCCAAAAAGTATAATGGGAGAAATGAGAGAGAGAGAGAGAGAGAGAGAGAGAGAGAGAGACAGAGACAGAGACAGAGAGACAGAGACAGAGAGACAGAGAGAGACAGAGAGACAGAGAGAGACAGAGAAAGTCAGAGAGACACTGGGACTGTCTTGGGCTTTTTTGAAAAACTCAAAGCCCACCCCTAGTGACACACTTTCTCCAACAAGGCCACACCTCCTAATCCTTCTCAAGAAATGCTACTCCCTGTTGACTAAGCATTCAGATGGGGACCAATGTCATTTAAACCACTATAATGTAGAAGAAGAAAAACAAAAAGTCCAAATGTGGTTGGATTTTATTATGCAAAGAAGACTTTGCAGAGAAACTGTTAGTATAAAATAACACAATCTGGCCAGTTGTGGTGGCATACACATTTAATCCCAAGCCTTGGAAAGAAGAAGTAGGCAGATGCTCTGCAAGGCTGAGTTCTAGGACAGCCAGGACTACATAATGAGAGTCTATTTAAAAATAAGATAAAATGGTGATTGTGGTGGGTTGAATAAGCTTGGCTCATGGGAAATGACTCTATTAAGATGTATAGCTTGTGAGGATAGGTTTGGCTTTGTTGGAGGAAGTGTGTCATTATGTAGGCAGGCTTTGAAATCCTATGCTCAAGCTGTGCCCTGTGAGGAAGAGTCCCTCCTCCTAGATGCCCATGAGACAGTCTCTCCTGGCTGCAGTTAGATCAAGGTGCAGAAAACTTGGCTCCTCCAGCACCATGTCTCCCTCCAGGTGCCATGCTTCCTGCCATGATGATAATGGACTGAACCTCTGAAAGTGCAAGCCAGCCTCAATTAAATGCTGTCCTTTTATAAGAGTTGTCTTGACATGGTGTCTCTTTGCAGCAATGGAAACCGTAACTAAGACAATAATGATGGTTATAATAATAACAACAATAATAAATAAATAATCCCTAAATAAACAAATAAATAGCTAACATGTTTTACATTTTAGAAACTTTTTTTACAGTAATGTATTGAGAATGTATTGATAGAGGAAGAAAATGTTTTGAGAAAAAGTGGGTGTGGTCTCTCGTGTCCTTTGTGAGAGGACAAATAACATGCAGGTTTACATAAATCTTTTTGGTTATGGATTTAGTTCAGCATTGAAGCTTTTTTTTTTCCATATAAGACCCCTGGATTTGAGCCCAATGTTAGAACATAAGTTTAACTTTATCTTTAATTAAAAACCACTATGTCAAAGAAATTGTAATGCATATACTTTTGAAACAAATGAGTAAGGTAAATGAATCCTTTAATTATTGTGCTGAAATGTTAGATTGTACCATATACTTTAATCTGAACTTGGGTTTTACTGAGTTAATTTTCACCAATGTTGGTATTCTTCATGCAAATTTTAAAGGGGAAGTTAAGGGTTGTCTCTCTTTTTTTGGATTTTGACATTTAAAATATATATTTTTATCAAGTCATTTGGCTCTGACATGGAACTTGATATGTAGATTAGGTTCATTCCAAACTTAAAGAGATCTTCTGGCCCCTGTCTCCTGAATTCTGGGCATGTATCACATCCCAGCCATTGACATCACATTTTAAAGATCAGTCAATGTAAGTTTTCATCTGAAATTATTTCCCAGTATTAAAAAAAATGGGTGTTTTTGTGGGGCTGGGGGAAGGCTGAAAGGGCTCAGGGGATAGGAACCCTTACTGTGTAAGTATAGTGACCTGTAGGCACATATTTTCCAACTTGCTCTTAATAAGTGTTCAATCCCTCCTCTAACGCACCATCCAGCAGAGGTAGAGGAAGAGAAAAGTTATTAGGATATGGGGGAGATGGTCCTGTTCAGCAATAATTCTTTAGGGCAAGCTTGATCTTCTTGGGCAGCAGTTCAGTCCTGTAGCAAACACCAAATACTACTCAGCAGCAGGAGAACAGTCCTGTAGGCAGGCAGACACCAGGCACGAACCAGTAGCTACAGTCTAGTCCTTTCAGCAAACAGAAACCAGGTAGCCATAGTTCAATCCTGAAGAAACCATCAGCCTTGCCAACTGGTCTCAGGCAAGGCCGAGGTAGTGGCAAGCTGTGGCAGGAACCTCATGAGCAGTTCTTGAGTGAGTTTCTCTCAATGGCAGCCTTACCACAAGTTGAGTTCAACAACGCTATGTAAAGCAAACCAATACATGTGTGTCTTTAGAGAAGAATAGCGAGGCAGAGCAAACCAAACTAATGCTCAGTCCTTGTCCCCAACACTGTCTGTGGGGTCATATTTATACTCCTTCATCAAGTGTCCTTTCATCTGTTTGTTATATCAAAACATACTCTCACCTGTGTCTGCTTCAGGAAAACAGTCTTTCACATGTCTGCTTTAGCAAGACATCCTTTCACCTGTGTACTTCAGCAAAACATCCTTGAACATAACTAAAATTCCAAAAAAAACCTAGAAGTTTCCACTTCAGGGACCCGAGTTCAAGTCCCTATTGCTCATGTAAAAAGATAGGAATGATCAGAAACATGACCATCAGTCTGCCACTATGAGGAGCAGAGACAAGAGGATCTATCTCTTTGTCTTCCTGTCTCCTGGACTTGCTCCAGGTTCAGTCAGAGACCCTTTCTCAAGGGAGTGAGGTAGAAAGTGAGAGAGCAGGACACATTCTCTGGGTTCTGCACATGCGTACAGGCACATGTACCTACAAACACATCGGCACACATCACAAAAATATATACATATATACAAACACCACACACACTCACATATAAAGGTAAATAAATAATAAATAGCCTTTACATTTTTGATATAATTTATGCTATTTATTTTATTATATAGTAAAGTGCTTCAAAATGTGGTGATGGCTATCAAGATGGTTCAGCAGGGAAAAGTTAAGCAGGCAAGTTTAGGAGGGCAGTTTAGTACCCCCAGACTCCCACTTGGTTTGGGATTATGCACAACCCCCTTGAAATAATGGTTCAGCAGCTTAGTTCCTTCACTTGGACGTATTTTGTGCACACACATACTTGTTTCCGAGCAACGCACCTAGTAAATCCCTGACTTCCTACCTGCATTGGGCTACACACTCCCATCTTGGAACACAGGTATGATTCCCTGTGCCTGGTAACAATCAAATTTAGACAGTTTCTACTCAAATATGCTTCCAAGGCCTCTGTATATGAAGAATAGAGACTACTGCTGCAACCTAAACTAGTTTGGGTTGTCCCCAACATGTCCCTCTAGTAATTTTTTTTTTTTTTGGGAGAACCTCATATTTTCTATATTATAGCTATGCATAATTGGTTATGCATATAATTAAAATTAGATACATTTTGGGAAGAGACATGTGCAGTAGAAAATGAATGTATGCACTAACCTATCAATCAAAATAGAGAATCACACAAACTGTCCCCCTGGTAACACCTTGCTCTCTTGAGCTCATGAAAGGAAGCCGTGAACAATAAGGGGCCTTTGAGTGCTCTTGCTCACGTGGCCTGAGTATATGTGTAGGGCTTGAAAGCATACCTCTACTAGCTCTTTGCTCCAAGTATCCAAGTAAACTCATATTGCTTTTTTTTTTTTTTTTTGGCAAATTCGTGTGAATGCTCATTTTCAGCTCTTTACCTAAGAGACCAAGAGCCTGGAAACAGCTGACATGGTCTCCTAGCATCAGCAGCAAAGACACTTGCTGCCAAACCTGACAGACTGTGTTCGATTCCACAGGCACACATTGTGTATGAGAGAACTTCCCTCAGTATGTCCTCTGATTTACACACACACACACACACACACACACACACACACACACACACACACACATATACTAAATTAAAAGAAGGGTGAAATACTTATGACTTTGCATGGCTAACCATTTCAAAGGTATAATTCAGCGCATTTAATACATCTATAAGGCGTAAAATGTTACTAGGGAATTAACAATAATAACCTTTCTATCTCTATTTAATATTTCAATAACTTATGATTTACATTAAGATATAGATATCTATTTTCATGTCATATAAATTATTGTTAGTCTTTTATTCTTCTACAGAGAGTAATAGTTAAAAGGGAATGGAAGATTTTAAGCAACTCCTTTGTATTTCACATGTTCAGGATGTTGTGATGTTTTACTGTTTCTTTAGGACACTTCAGACTATGGCTGCAGAGGATGTTAAGGTGGCCTGTGCTGCTAAAACAGAGCTTCCAGAAAGTTCCAGGGTAGAACTGACAAGGTCAAATGCTTTGAACTCACAGCGGAAAAACTCTTCAAAACGCTTGTCCTTGTCCGGGATTCCACACTTGGAAGGTGGAGGCAGGGAGATCAGGATTCTAAGGCCACCCCCCACTGCACAATGCGTTTTTGGTCAGTCTGGGTCACACTGGACCTTGCCTCTGTGCTAACCCCTGCCCCCACACTAACAAAACAGAGTACTATTTTACTTCACCTTCATGTTGGCAGGATTTTATGAGTTTTGATGTTGTCACCTTGGAAAATTCTGGTGATTTCATGCTGTCAGAGTCTGTCTGCAGGCTGCTATCATTGTGAAGAAACTGCATCGGGTATGTTAGCTACAACAGAGTGATGGTCAAGGACTGGGGCTGATCAAAAAGCTTTCATTATTTGTCATTACTTACAGCTATAATCATGTCCATTTTATATATAATACTGGCATATGCCCTTTTACAATATAAAAATCATCGACAGAGGTGTATGTTTCATTGCAGCCAAGGCACTCAGTAGCCCTTAAGTAAAAGTCTTAGAGCCCACATGCTAGGCTTCAATTATTAATCTCAGGCAGTAAGAGCAGCATGATGTTATCTTGATAGTTCATATTATCTCTTGTTAAACAGTAACTGAAATGCAAAATTCATTTATTCTCTGAACTGATAATTCTGGTCACTTAATATTTAGTAAGAACTACATTAAATAATTGAGTTCAATAATTCAACTACATTGAATAACAGAGTGAATAAGACAGCATTTACAATTACAGAGCTCATTGTCTGGAGGGAGAACAGACAGTAAATTCAAACCACAAGACAATTTCAGATAATGAATGTGGTGATGATGTAAATAAAACACATCCATTGGATCAAAGTGCCTGAAGGGTAAATTTGTGTTAGGGCAATTGTGAATGATGGTTGACCTGAATGGTTAGGAGGCAGCTATGGGGATAGTCACTGGAAGATGCTAGGCAGGATGAAAAGCAACTTCAAAAGTTCTGCATTGAGCATTGGCTGGAAAACAACATAAGTCAGGCAGCATGATGGATCATAGCGGGATGAAGGACAATGGGGCATGTGGCAGTCATAGAGACCGTTTGTGACAGATAGTAAAAGAACACCCAGACAAGATCTCTCTCTCTCTCTCTCTCTCTCTCTCTCTCTCTCTCTCTCTCTCCCTCTCTCTCCCACTGCCCCTCTCTCTCCTTCTCCCCTCTCCCTTGCCCTCTCCTCCCCCTGGCCCCCATGCCCTGTGGATTGAACCTAGGGCCTTACACTATTCTAGACAAGCATTCTACCTTCAAGCTATATCCCCAGCTCTCTTTTTTTAAACAATTATCTCAATAAATTGCCCAGGACTCAGACTATTCCTAGAGTCCAGGCAGGCCTCGAGCTTGAGAACATTTGCTTCAGTCTCTGAAGTAACTAGGATTACAGGCCTATGCCATCTGGCTACATTTGCAATTTTTTCTAAGTCCAAAAAGAAACAATTATCAAGTGTCAAGAAACATGGTATTTTTGTATATTTCAGGATGTGTCCTGGGATTGCTGTCTGGGAAATAGATTTGGGTCTCCATGTGGGAAGCAGGAAGTTTTGAGGCATTTATAAGAGATGCCAGTGGCACCATCAGTGCTGGTAGATATGCCACTGAGAAGTGGGCTGATTACAGGTCTACTTTTTTGACAGAGTTTATCAACTTTATGCTCCATTAGTATGTGATGACAGTGTAGGTGACATGCAGGGTAGAGGTAGCAAGGTAGACCTTGGGGACATTTGTTTGAACAGTTAATTCAAAAGAGGGGTGGTTTATTATTGAGGGAAGACAAGAAGAAATACAAACTCTCTTGGATGGGGAGTTCAAGACAAGAGATGCAGATGGAGAACCAGGATCACAAAACAATAAAGCCATGGACTGGTGAGACCCCCAGCTTACAAGCTGGACAGATAAAGAAATGAGGACAGCCCAACTAAGTCAGGAGAGGCTGAGAGTCCATTCTGATGGACGTAAAAGTACTGATGAGGTTTTCCCTGAGAGGTTAGGAAAAGGAGGAAGTAATTGGAGGGTAGTATTGTAGGTTTAACAAAGGTGTTTTGGATAGCTTGTATGTTTGGGCCTACTTGAGTGATCCAGTAGACAGCCTCTAATGGGACAAAGGAAGCTACATGGTAATTGCTGGCTTAAATTTCTTGAACGTGGGAAAAGGGGATAAAATCCAGAAAGTTGGGAGATGCCTTGGAATTTTTTAGGCACAAGGAAGTGTTTTCATTTTAAGACGAGGAAGGCCAAGAATGTGTGTGCAGATGATACATCTTACCAGCCTGGTGCTGGGAAGCTGACGTGTTTTCTTTCTGATTGCTACTCTCTTCCCAGGGCAGGAAGAGGTGGGATCCCAAGCTGTGGAAAGGAGGGATTTTCAGAGGGTTGAAAAGTGAATGGAAAACTGACTTTCTGAGCATGAGAAATGTTATAAGTTTCCTGGCTGCTGCTGAATGCTCGTCAAAAACTAGTGGTCAGAAATTGAGGCAGAGATCAAGTTATATGGTTGATGACGTTTCATGAAGAACACTTGGCTTTTGGGCAGAGATACAGAGTAGATGGGTGGATGAGTTAGATTAAGACCACATTTTTTTAAAAATTTTTTTATTATGTATTTTCCTCAATTACATTTCCAATGCTATCCCAAAAATCCCCCACACCCCCCCCCCCACTCCCCTACCCACCCATTCCCATTTTTTGGCCCTGGCATTCCCCTGTACTGTGGCATATAAAGTTTGCCTGTCCAATGGGCATCTCTTTCCAGTGATGGCCGACTAGGCCATCTTTTGATACATATGCAGCTAGAGTCAAGAGCTCCGGGGTACTGGTTAGTTCATATTGTTGTTCCACCTATAGGGTTGCAGACCCCTTTAGCTCCTTGGGTACTTTCTCTAGCTCCTCCATTGGGGGCCCTGTGATCCATCCAATAGTTGACTGTGAGCATCCACTTCTGTGTTTGCTAGGCCCCGGCTTAGCCTCACAAGAGACAGCTATATCATGGTCCTTGCAACAAATGCTTGCTAGTGTATGCAATGGTTAAGACCACATCTTAATTAAATAGTTAATGTAACACTTACAGGAGGGATGTGGGAGTTAAAGGAAAGTTAATTGTAATGGCTTCACAGATTCTAGAAGGACAAGATGGAATGAGTAAGCCCAGGATGAAAACCGGAAGTCTTTTCTCTCTACACCACTGAAGAACAGCTGACACTGCAAGCCAAGAGGAGAAGTGTCAGGGAGAAAAAGTCTGTGCCCTCACTGTGGTGGCTTTTCCTCTAGTGTAGTGGACTCATTAGCAATGCCAAGCTATTCATGTATTGGGTATGGGTGAGCAAGATAGATAGAAGCAAAGATTGGAAAAATGATCTGGCAATTGAGAAGATAAGAGATTAAGAAAAACAATGCCCCCTCCCCCATGAGACTGTCTCTGAGCAAATGGAGTTCTGGCCACCTCTGCCCATTAAAGGAGCCATTGATCTGGGCACAGAACTACATCACCCTCCCTGTTATTCTTACTTGACAGCCAGTGCAGTAGGAACTTTGCTAAAATTGTGGACAGTGCATACATAATAGGGTGCAGAGCATATTGTCCCCTCATAAAATATCCCTCTGGGTTCAATATTCCAGGCAAAACCTTAGCAACAATAGTCCTTCAGGTGTAACTGTAAAGAATGATAATCTTAAAACTTCAAATGATAAAGGATTAAAAAGATTAAAAGATGTGTTCTATCAAAATAGAGAATTGTGAGTGTTGATCTTGGACTTTTTCCTAGGAAAGCTCTTTAACATCATGTCCTTTTAGAGAAAGTCTTGGGAATTTGGAAGATGAACATTTGTTGGAGCAGACCTGCATTATCATTATTAGAAAAAAGAAGTTTCCTTTAAATTATAGCATTGTTTCTAGAGATTGGTAGAATTATTTAGCACTGTTTGGAAAATGCTGAGGAATCATTTTCCTGTATTCCAATACAGAGAAATAAAGAAACATTAAATGTGGAATACTGAATAGATTTGTGAATCTTTGGTTACTCTTCCACAAAGCCCTATGAATACAGGAATAAAACTTCAATTTTGAGTAGTGGTCAAGTAAAGTTTCCCAAGCCCTTCCTGGGAACTGACATCCTACTTGGCAAAAAGAAATTATACAAGTACCTGACATCCTGGTTGGCAAGTTAAGACAGGAATGTTACACAAGACAAGTCACATCCTGGTTGACAAGTTAAGATATGAATATTAGACAAGCAATTCTCTGCCACACTTGAGTACCCCAACCAATGGGAGCAGGATAAATGAACAACAAAGACATGTTTCTAAGGAAATCCTCCTATCCATAAATCCTGATTGGTGGAATAATTTGGCACAGATGTTTGTGGATCTCAGGCTTAAAACGCCCTGTAGTGCCTTAAGTTGAGGTTATGGTTCAGCTCTGGAGCCTGAATCATATCCCCTAGTGATCACTCTTGGGTGTGGCAGTCAATATACCATACCTAGTTGACTGAGTGGCTTGTGGGGTGATTCCCAGTCACCAACAGTAACTGAAAATATTGATGTATTTGTCTCAATCAATATATGTGCAACTTGAAGTATGGGCCTTTACATACACTACAGAGTACAGCTAGGAACAAACTATTGGTATTAGTTCATCAGTTATAACAAACCTGCAACTTAAATACAAGGTGCTAATCACTGTAGATGCTACTGCCGTGGGATCAGCTATCTGGAGTGTTCTGTGCTGTTTGCTCAATTATTCTGCTACCCAACCCTGTGCCAAAAAGATTTACTCTTTTAAAGAAGAATGAAATTTATTATTAAAAATAAGGCTCAATGTGGGAATCAGGCAATCAACTATCTTTTATGAAAAAAATGTTTGTGACACGTGTCACTAATCTAGATAGAAGACAGTTATGGGATCCATGAGAAACCACCATTCTTCATGATTACTTTCTTTTTTTTTCCATTTTTTATTAGGTATTTAGCTCATTTACATTTCCAATGCTATACCAAAAGTCCCCCATATCCACCCACCCCCACTCCCCTGCCCACCCACTCCCCCTTTTTGGCCCTGGTGTTCCCCTGTACTGGGGCATATAAAGTTTGCAAGTCCAATGGGCATCTCTTTCCAGTGATGGCCGACTAGGCCATCTTTTGATATATATGCAGCTAGAGTCAAGAGCTCCGGGGTACTGGTTAGTTCATAATGTTGTTCCACCTATAGGGTTGCAGATCCCTTTAGCTCCTTGGCTACTTTCTCTAGCTCCTCCATTGGGAGCCCTATGATCCATCCATTAGCTGACTGTGAGCATCCACTTCTGTGTTTGCTAGGCCCCGGCATAGTCTCACAAGAGACAGCTACATCTGGGTCCTTTCAATAAAATCTTGCTAGTATATGCAATGGTGTCAGCGTTTGGATGCTGATTATGGGGTGGATCCCTGGATATGGCAGTCTCTACATCCTTTCATCTCAGCTCCAAACTTTGTCTCTGTAACTCCTTCCATGGGTGTTTTGTCCCAAATCTAAGGAGGGGCATAGTGTCCACACTTCAGTCTTCATTCTTCTTGAGTTTCATGTGTTTAGCAAATTATATCTTATATCTTGGGTATCCTAGGTGTATTAGTCAGGGTTCTCTAGAGTCACAGAACTTACGGATAGTCTCTAGTTAGTAAAGGAATTTATTGATGACTTACAGTCGGCAGCCCAATTCCCAACAATTGTTCAGTCGCAGCTGTGAATGGAAGTCCAAGGATCTAGCAGTTACTCAGTCTCACGCAGCAAGCAGGCGAAGGAGCATGAGCAAGAGCAAGAGCTAGACTCCCTTCTTCCAATGTCCTTATATTGTCTCCAGCAAAAGGTGTAGCCCAGATTAAAGGTGTGTTCCACCACACCTTTAATCCCAGATGAAAGGCATAGCCCAGATTAAAGGTGTGTTCCTTAACTCGGAGATTCAATCTTCTGGAATCCATAGCCACTATGGCTCAAGATCTTCAAACCAAGATCCAGATAAGGATCTCCAAGCCTCCAGATAAGGGTCACTGGTGAGCCTTCCAATTCCGGATTGTAGTTCATTCCAAATATTGTCAAGTTGACAACCAGGAATAGCCACTACAATCCACCCCTTGTCAACTTGACACAAATAATATCTCATGTTCACATGAAACAATAACAAGGTTGTAAATACGCCTAACATGATATAACTATCCCTCGTACAATCGCAAACGCATTAGTAAATTTACAATGGGCATTCATATTACTTTATAATCCTCGTTTCTGCAACTGGTTACGTGGCCTTAATTGGTATTTATAACTACCTTCCTCTACTACCCATTCTGTATTTCCTTCACCTTCAGCCAGCACCTCAGCAGGTCTTGGCTCTTTTCCTGGAGGATTGACCCATACCTTCATTCCTGATGGGTCTGCGTCCTTTGTCATCCTGCTTGGATTAGGCTGTTGTAGTTTCCCATTGACTTTAATCACAGGACATGGTAGTACTAAGAGACGCCCTAAGGGATCTCCTGCACTCCAGACATAATCTTGCTTACCACCATTGTGAAGAGGTAATCCAATTTCCCCATGGTAATCTGGATCTATCACCCCTCCTAACACTGTTATTCCTTTTTTAGCCTGTTGGTTTAAGGGCATTAGAAGCCCAAAATGACCAGGGGGAAGTCTGAGCTTCCAGTTCAATGGAATGTTTGTTGTAGCTCCTGGTAGGAGCACTCCCCTCTCTGGAGCCAAAACTTCTAGGCCAGCAGAACCTAGAGTTATGGGGACAGGAAGCAAAAATTTTCCTAGAGGGTCACTAGGAGTGATAGTAAGTGGAAATATTCCCTTTTCCACCCCTTGATTCCTGGACCCATGAATCCTGGCTATGGGAGAAACTGTACCATATATCGAGCGCTGATTCAAAGCATATACTGCCTTCTGAAGAACTCTACCCCAGCCTTCCAAGCTGTTACCACCTAATTGGCGCTGTAACTGCGTCTTTAAAAGGCCATTCCATCTTTCTATCAGACCAGCTGCTTCAGGATGATGGGGAACGTGGTAAGACCAGTGTATTCCATGATCGTGGGCCCACTGTCGTACTTCTCTGGCTGTGAAATGAGTTCCTTGGTCAGAAGCAATACTGTGTGGAATACCATGACGATAGATGAGGCATTCTGTCAGTCCGTGAATGGTGGTTTTAGCAGAGGCATTACGTGCAGGAAAGGCAAATCCATAACCAGAATAAGTATCTACTCCAGTAAGAACAAAACGCTGTCCTTTCCACGAAGGAAGTGGTCCAATGTAGTCAACCTGCCACCAGGTTGCTGGCTGGTCACCTCGAGGAATGGTGCCATATCTGGGGCTCAGTGTTGGTTTCTGCTGTTGGCAGATCTGGCAATCAGCAGCAGCTGTAGCCAGGTCAGCCTTGGTGAGTGGAAGCCCATGTTGCTGAGCCCAAGCATAACCTCCATCTCGACCACCATGGCCACTTTGTTCATGTGCCCATTGAGCAATGACAGGGATGGCTGGGGAGAGAGGCTGATTGTCCACAGAACGGGTCATCTTATCCACTTGATTATTGAACTCCTCCTCAGCTGAAGTCACCTTTTGGTGAGCATTTACATGGGACACAAATATCTTCACATCCTTTGCCCATTTGGAGAGATCTATCCACATACTTCTTCCCCAGATGTCTTTCTCACCAATTTTCCAATTGTGATCTTTCCAAGTCCCTGACCATCCAGCCAATCCATTGGCTACAGCCCATGAGTCAGTGTATAATCGTACATCTGGCCATTTCTTCTTGCAAACAAACTGTAATACCATGTGTACTGCCCGAAGTTCTGCCCACTGTGAAGATTTCCCTTCACCTGTGTCTTTCAAGGTTGTCCCAGAAAGGGGTTGTAATGCTGCAGCTGTCCACTTCTGGGTGGTGCCTGCATAACGTGCAGAGCCATCAGTAAACCAGGCTCTAGTCTTCTCCTCTTCGGTCAGTTGATCATAGGGAACACCCCATGAGGCTATAGGTGCATGCTTGGCAGCAGATGGCATTGTAACAGGAATAGAAACCATAGGCATTTGAGCAACTTCTTCATGTAACTTGCTTGTGCCTTCAGGACCTGCTCTGGCCCGATCACGTATATACCACTTCCATTTGATAATAGACTGCTGCTGTGCACGTCCCACTTTATGACTTGCAGGGTCTGATAGTACCCAGCTCATGATGGGTAGTTCAGGTCGCATAGTGACTTGGTGTCCTATTGTCAGACGTTCAGTTTCCACTAAGGCCCAATAGCAGGCCAAGAGCTGTTTTTCAAAGGGAGAATAGTTGTCTGCAGATGATGGTAGAGCTTTGCTCCAAAATCCCAAAGGCCTTTTCTGTGATTCACCTACAGGGGCCTGCCAGAGGCTCCAAACAGCATCTCTATCAGCCACAGACACCTCAAGTACCATCGGATCTGCTGGGTCATATGGTCCAAGTGGTAGAGCAGCCTGCACAGCAGCCTGGACCTGTTGAAGGGCCTTCTCCTGTTCCAGGCCCCACACAAAGCTAGCAGCTTTCCGAGTCACTTGGTAAATAGGCCTAAGTAACACACCCAAGTGAGGGATGTGTTGTCTCCAGAATCCAAATAGACCCACTAAACGTTGTGCTTCTTTCTTGGTTGTAGGAGGGGCCAGGTGCAATAACTTATCTTTCACCTTAGAAGGAATATCTCTGCATGCCCCACACCACTGGACTCCTAAGAATTTCACTGAGGTAGATGGTCCTTGAATTTTGGTTGGATTTATTTCCCATCCTCTGATACGCATATGTGTTACCAATGAGTCCAAAGTGGTTGCTACTTCCTGCTCACTTGGTCCAATCAGCATAATGTCATCAATATAGTGCACCAATGTGATATTTTGTGGAAGATCCAAACGATCAAGATCCCTTCTAACTAAATTATGACACAGGGCAGGAGAGTTAATATATCCTTGAGGCAAAACTGTGAAGGTATACTGTTGGCCTTGCCAACTGAAAGCAAATTGCTTCTGGTGGTCCTTATGGACAGGTACTGAGAAGAAGGCATTTGCCAGATCAATAGCCGCATACCAGGTGCCAGGAGATGTGTTAATTTGCTCAAGTAAGGAAACTACATCTGGTACAGCAGCTGCAATTGGAGTTACTACCTGATTTAGTTTTCGGTAATCAACTGTCATTCTCCATGATCCATCTGTTTTCTGCACTGGCCAGATAGGAGAGTTAAATGGAGATGTGGTGGGAACCACCACCCCTGCATCTTTCAAGTCCTTGATAGTGGCAGTAATTTCTGCAATTCCTCCAGGAATACGATACTGTTTTTGATTCACTATTTTCTTTGGCAGAGGCAACTCTAAAGGCTTCCATTTGGCCTTTCCAACCATAATAGCCCTCACTCTACAGTTCAGGGAACCAATATGAGAATTCTGCCAATTTCTGAGTATATCTATCCCAATTATACATTCTGGAACTGGGGAAATCACCACAGGATGTGTCCGGGGACCTACTGGACCTACTGTGAGTCGGACATCAGTCAAAACTCCATTAATCACCTGCCCTCCATAAGCCCCTACTTTAACTGGAGGGCCACAATGTTTCTTGGGATCCCCTGGGATCAGTGTCAACTCAGAACCAGTATCCAGCAGACCCCGAAAAGTCTGATTATTTCCTTTTCCCCAGTGTACAGTTACCCTTGTAAAAGGCCGTAGGTCCCTCTGGGGAAGAACTGGAGAAAGGGTAACAGCAAAACCTTTGAGTGTCTTATCAAGATCCTTCCTCAGAGGAACCTGGCCACCCCTTCATTCAAGGGGTTCCGGATCTGCAAACTGTCTCAAGTCTGGAAATTGATTCACTGGCCGAGATTGCTGTTTACCACGATCTAATGTAGCCTTTCTTTCATTTGTTTGAGAATTTTTCTGCTTATACAGATCAAACAAATATGCAGTAGGCTTCCTATGTATTTCATTCCTGGAAACACCATGATTGATTAGCCAGTACCAAAGGTCCAAGCGAGTCATGCCATTATAAATTTCACCTCTCCTGTGCTGACCATTACTGGGTATGTTATTATAAACAGTCTTTTGTCTACGCTGTCCATTATAATAACTAGGATCACCTTGTCTCCGGCGATTCAATGCTGCCACCTGGCCCTTGTTACCTCGGGATCCAACTAAACCCAGTGAATTTAATTCATCTAATTGAGCAGAAGCATCTCCAATGCTAAGATCTGGCACAAGGAAAAGGGAAAGAACAAAACCCTTCAAATGTGCTGGTGCCCCTCTCACCAATTTGCGTCTTATAGAGCTGGTGAAAGGCATATCTTCTGGACCTTCCCATTGTGGACAATTATGCTTTACACAATATATCCACTCTAGCATTGCAATTTCCCTAAGTCTTAAAATCCCTTCATCAACACTAAGCCACGGAATATCAGGCATCTCCAAGTCATTTCCAGTAGGCCATCTTTTGATAAACACCTCAGCCAACCATTCAAACAAACTTTTGACACCTTTTTTAACTATGCGAGCTTCCGTATTAAACCTAGAATCTCTACTCAGAGGACCCATGTCAATAAACTCAGCCTGCTCTAGTTTTATGTTCCTTCCACCCTTATCCCACACCCTTAAAATCCATTCCCACACATATTCACCAGGTTTCTGCTTGAATGAATTAGCAAACTCATTAAGCTCCTTAGTAGTGTAGCGAATTTCCTCATGGACTATACTTTCTACCTCCCCTCTAGGAGCCTGTTTTGCTTTGAGTCTGGTTACAGGTCTAGAAGAAACTATTGGTGGGCCGTGAGCAGACTCTGCAAAATTAATTTCCTCATGTGGGGAAGGCATTATTTCAAGAGGTGGGGCTGAGGGTACTACTTCCTCAGGTGGGGCAAACCCTTGAGAATCTGAGGATTCAAAATTCTCAGCTTCAACATGGTCTTCCCACACATCCCCGTCCCATGTTGTAGGATCCCATTCTTTGCCAATTAGAGCCCTTACTTTAACTGTCGACACACTCTGAGGCTGAGACTTGAATTTTCTCTGTAGTTCAGCCAACCTTACAATGAGAGTTTCTGTTTGATTTTCTGCAACTTGAGCTCTATTGCTACAAGAGAGAAGATTCTCCTCAAGGACACACTTAGCAACTTTTAGATCGTTTACTTGTGTCTGGAGCCTTTCGATTTTATCACACAACTCCTTCCTTTCATTCATCATTTTTTCCACAGATACTAAGAGCAGCCAGCCAGTAAAATCATTTTTCGATTTTTTCCCCATCTTGTAGAAAGCTTTGTGCACTGAATCACCTAATTCATTAAGAAAATCAAGGGCATTAGCTTCTTTAAGTTCGGAATATAGTTTCAACCATGGGTCTTCAAAATTCTCTGAGCTCCCAGGAGGGAGAGAATCTGGAGAGGTTTCAATATTTGAAAGTGCTGGTGGATCAACAAGCCAATTCCAGTATTTTAAAAGATTCATCCTTGTACTTCTGTTACTCTAGAACCACTCCTGGTACCAACTTCTGTATTAGTCAGGGTTCTCTAGAGTCACAGAACTTACGGATAGTCTCTAGTTAGTAAAGGAATTTATTGATGACTTACAGTCGGCAGCCCAATTCCCAACAATTGTTCAGTCGCAGCTGTGAATGGAAGTCCAAGGATCTAGCAGTTACTCAGTCTCACGCAGCAAGCAGGCGAAGGAGCATGAGCAAGAGCAAGAGCTAGACTCCCTTCTTCCAATGTCCTTATATTGTCTCCAGCAAAAGGTGTAGCCCAGATTAAAGGTGTGTTCCACCACACCTTTAATCCCAGATGAAAGGCATAGCCCAGATTAAAGGTGTGTTCCTTAACTCGGAGATTCAATCTTCTGGAATCCATAGCCACTATGGCTCAAGATCTTCAAACCAAGATCCAGATAAGGATCTCCAAGCCTCCAGATAAGGGTCACTGGTGAGCCTTCCAATTCCGGATTGTAGTTCATTCCAAATATTGTCAAGTTGACAACCAGGAATAGCCACTACACTAGGTTTGGGGCTAATATCCACTTATCAGTGAGTACATATTGTGTGAGTTTCTTTGTGAATGTGTTACCTCACTCAGGATGATGCCCTCCAGGTCCATCCATTTGGCTAGGAATTTCATAAATTCATTCTTTTTAATAGCTGAGTAGTACTCCATTGTGTAGATGTACCACATTTTCTGTATCCATTCCTCTGTTGAGGGGCATCTAGGTTCTTTGTTTTTTTTTTTTTTTTTTTTTTTTGTTTTTTTTTTTTCATTTTTTTTATTAGGTATTTAGCTCATTTACATTTCCAATGCTATACCAAAAGTCCCCCTTACCCACCCACCCCCACTCCCCTACCCACCCACTCCCCCCCTTTGGCCCTGGCGTTCCCCTGTACCGGGGCACACAAAGTCTGCGTGTCCAATGGGCCTATCTTTCCAGTGATGGCCGACTAGGCCATCTTTTGATACATATGCAGCTAGAGTCAAGAGCTCAGGGGTACTGGTTAGTTCATAATGTTGTTCCACCTATAGGGTTGAAGATCCCTTTAGCTCCTTGGGTACTTTCTCTAGCTCCTCCATTGGGAGCCCTGTGATCCATCCATTAGCTGACTGTGAGCATCCACTTCTGTGTTTGCTAGGCCCCGGCATAGTCTCACAAGAGACAGCTACATCTGGGTCCTTTCAGTAAAATCTTGCTAGTGTATGCAATGGTGTCAGCATTTGGAAGCTGATTATGGGGTGGATCCCTGGATATGGCAGTCTCTACATGGTCCATCCTTTCATCTCAGCTCCATACTTTGTTTCTGTAACTCCTTCCATGGGTGTTTTGTTCCCACTTCTAAGGAGGGGCATAGTGTCCACACTTCAGTCTTCATTTTTCTTGAGTTTCATGTGTTTAGGAAATTGTATCTTATATCGTGGGTATCCTAGGTTTTGGGCTAGTATCCACTTATCAGTGAGTACATATTGTGTGAGTTCCTTTGTGATTGTGTTACCTCACTCAGGATGATGCTCTCCAGGTCCATCCATTTGGCTAGGAATTTCATAAATTCATTCTTTTTAATAGCTGAGTAGTACTCCATTGTGTAGATGTACCACATTTTCTGTATCCATTCCTCTGTTGAGGGGCATCTAGGTTCTTTCCAGCTTCTGGCTATTATAAATAAGGCTGCTATGAACATAGTGGAGCATGTGTCCTTCTTACCAGTTGGGGCATCTTCTGGATATATGCCCAGGAGAGGTATTGCTGGATCCTCCGGTAGTACTATGTCCAATTTTCTGAGGAACCACCAGACTGAATTCCAGAGTGGTTGTACAAGCCTGCACTCCCACCAACAATGGAGGAGTGTTCCTCTTTCTCCACATCCACGCCAGCATCTGCTGTCACCTGAATTTTTGATCTTAGCCATTCTGACTGGTGTGAGGTGGAATCTCAGGGTTGTTTTGATTTGCATTTCCCTGATGATTAAGGATGTTGAACATTTTTTCAGGTGTTTCTCTGCCATTCGGTATTCCTCAGGTGAGAATTCTTTGTTCAGTTCTGAGCCCCATTTTTTAATGGGGTTATTTGATTTTCTGAAGTCCACCTTCTTGAGTTCTTTATATATGTTGGATATTAGTCCCCTATCTGATTTAGAATAGGTAAAGATCCTTTCCCAATCTGTTGGTGGTCTTTTTGTCTTATTGACGGTGTCTTTTGCCTTGCAGAAACTTTGGAGTTTCATTAGGTCCCATTTGTCAATTCTCGATCTTACAGCACAAGCCATTGCTGTTCTGTTCAGGAATTTTTCCCCTGTGCCCATATCTTCAAGGCTTTTCCCCACTTTCTCCTCTATAAGTTTCAGTGTCTCTGGTTTTATGTGAAGTTCCTTGATCCACTTAGATTTGACCTTACTACAAGGAGATAAGTATGGATCGATTCGCATTCTTCTACATGATAACAACCAGTTGTGCCAGCACCAATTGTTGAAAATGCTGTCTTTCTTCCACTGGATGGTTTTAGCTCCCTTGTCGAAGATCAAGTGACCATAGGTGTGTTGGTTCATTTCTGGGTCTTCAATTCTATTCCATTGGTCTATTTGTCTGTCTCTATACCAGTACCATGCAGTTTTTATCACAATTGCTCTGTAGTAAAGCTTTAGGTCTGGCATGGTGATTCCGCCAGAAGTTCTTTTATCCTTGAGAAGACTTTTTCCTATCCTAGGTTTTTTGTTATTCCAGACAAATTTGCAAATTGCTCCTTCCAATTCGTTGAAGAATTGAGTTGGAATTTTGATGGGGATTGCATTGAATCTGTAGATTGCTCATGATTACTTTCTTGTAAAGTGGGAAAGAGGGGCAGGCAGCTTCAAGAAGAATGTCACTGTGCTGGGTGAACACTATTATATCCACACACATGGGTTTAAAGCTTTTTAGGCTGAGCATCCTGCCTGAACCCTGGAGATCTTATCTATGTGAGAATTATAATGTTGGCCTTTGGGCTGTGGTAAAGATTTAGAGGGCCTGGTCATCAGAAGTGTCACATGACACTTTTGTCATGCTTTAAAAAATATTTTTATATTCTTTGTGAGTTTCCCTTCATGCACCCCGATCCTGTTTATTTTCCATCCTCTCATATCTGTCCTTTGCCCTTGCAACCTCCACCTAAAATAAACACACATACACACTAGCAAAAAAAAAAAAAAGTAATAGACAAGCAAGATGATTACTATGATCTTGATACCAGGCCATAGTGAGACCATTAGAAGTGTGTGTGTGTGTGGGGGGGGGGAGCAGCAGCACATCTCAGTAGTTTTAGGGCCTGGAGAGATGTCTCAACAGTGAAAAGCTCCATGATATGAGTTTGGTTCTTAGTATCTACATCTGAAGACCTCTTCTGGACTCTGTGGGCACTATACACACCTATATCTACACACAAGTAACTAAAAAATAAACCATTAAAAATGCTGAAAAATGTTCAACATCCTTAATCAGCAGGGAAATGCAAATCAAAACAACCCTGAGATTCCACCTCACACCAGTCAGAATGGCTAAGATGAAAAATTCAGGTGACAGCAGATGCTGGCGAGGATGTAGAGAAAGAGGAACACTCCTCCATTGTTGGTGGGATTGCAAACTGGTACAACCACTCTGGAATTCAGTCTGGCGGTTCCTCAGAAAATTGGTCATAGTACTACCGGAGGATCCTGCAGTACCTCTCCTGGGCATGTATCCAGAAGATGCCCCAACTGGTAAGAAGGACACATGCTCCACTATGTTCATAGCAGCCTTATTTATAATAGCCAGAAGCTGGAAAGAACCTAGATGCCCCTCATCAGAGGAATGGAGACAAAAAATGTGGTACATTTACACAATGGAGTACTACTCAGCTATTAAAAGGAATGAATTTATGAAATTCCTAGGCAAATGGATGGACCTGGAGGGCATCATCCTGAGTGCGGTAACACAATCACAAAAGAACTCGCACAATATGTACTCACTGATAAGTGGATATTAGCCCAGAAATTTAGAATACCCAAGATGTAAGATACAATTTGCTAAACGCATGAAACTCAAGAAGAACGAAGACCAAAGTGTGGACACTTTGCCCCTTCTTAGAATTGGGAACAAAACACCCATGGAAGGAGTTACAGAGACAAAGTTTGGAGATGAGACGAAAGGATGGACCATCTAGAGACTGCCATATCCGGGGATCCATCCCATAATCAGCTTCCAAACGATGACACCATTGCATACACTAGCAAGATTTTGCTGAAAGCACCCAGATATAGCTGTCTCTTGTGAGACTATGCCAGATTTTGCTGAAAGGACCCAGATATGGCTGTCTCTTGTGAGACTATGCCGGGGCCTGGCAAACACAGAAGTGGATGCTCACAGTCAGCTATTGGATGGGTCTCAGGGCCCTCAATGGAGGAGCTAGAGAAAGTACCCAAGGAGCTGAAGGGATCTGCAATCCTATAGGTGGAACAACAATATGAACTAACAAATACCCCCCCCCCCCCCCGCCCCCTAGCTCGTGTCTCTAGCTGCACATGAATCAGAAGATGGCCTAGTCAGCCATCAGTGGGCCATTGGTCTTGCAAACGTTATATGCCTCAGTACAGGGGAACACCAGGGCCAAGAAGTGGGAGTGGGGGGGGGGTAGGCGAGTGGGGGGGGGAGCGTGGGGGGGACTTTTGGGATAGCATTGGAAATATAAATGAAATAAATACCCAATTAAAAAAATGCTTTCAATTGAAATAGATCTGTATCACTTTCCCTTCCCTTCCCTTTCTGCAACCCTCCCCATCCACTCTCCTTCTCAAGTCGATAGACTCTTTTTTTTTTTTTTTTTTTTTTTCTCGTGCTCCAGTTGTGGTGGACTTTTCAAGGCTTGCTGTGGTAGGATATCTGAGCTCTGGTGGTAGCATGGCCTGACTGTTGTTGATTGTGTTCTTATGCTGGCGTCCAGGCGTCTGGGTTTGGGGTGGTTATAGGTCTAGGTGCTGACTCCTGGGTTTATTTTGCTGCATGGGTGTTTTGTTCCTTAGTTATTGTTTTGTCTGGTCTTCTGGCTGGTGTGGCCTGTGGTTGAACAGGGGGTCACTGCCCCAGTTGGGGACTGGAATATGGTGATGAAGAAGGAGGAAGAATTGGGGATTAGGTGGGGGGACACTGAGGAAGTGAAGCAAGGTTCTAGGGTGGGTGGCTTACCTGGAATTCTCATTTTTTGTTTGTTTGTGTGTTTGTTTGGTCTTATTGTTTTTTTTGTTTTTTGTTTTTTTTTGAGACCAAGTTTCTCTGCGTAACAGTCCTGGCTATTCTGGAACTGCTCTGTGGACCAGGCTGGCCACTGTTGTCGTATTTGTAGTTATTATTATTATTTTAAATAGTATTTCTTTTATTTTTAAGATTTATTTATTTATTATATGTAAGTACATTGTAGCTGTCTTCAGACACACCAGAAGAGGGAGTCAGATCTCATTACGGATGGTTATGAGCCACCATGTGGTTGCTGGGATTTGAACTCGGGACCTTCAGAAGAGCAGTCGGGTGCTCTTACCCACTGAGCCATCTCACCAGCTGATAGACTCTTTTTCATTGATTATATTTGTTACAGATGCGCGCGTGCGCGCGCATGTGTGTGTGTGTGTGTGTGTGTGTGTGTGTGAGAGAGAGAGAGAGAGAGAGAGAGAGAGAGAGAGAGAGAGTGAGTGTGTATGTGTTCAAATAGATATAAATACAACCCATTGAGTCCCATTTTGTTTGTGTGTATCCTGGTTTCTGCACTGAACAACCAATAACTGGACTCGTGCCCCAGCCATTAGTGGCCTGTAGGTATTTGTTTAGGGGTGAGAGCTCATGAAAATTTCATTGTTAACATTGATTGATGTTGCTATTTTTTCTGGTCTTTTTTATCAGCCATTTTTAGGAGACACTTTCTCTGTAGTCTTGGTTGTATCTGGCTTTTACAATCGTTGTACTCGCTTTTCCATGAGTTTTCTAAGCCATAGATGCAAAGGTTGTGATGTAGATACTTTCATTAGTGCTGAGCTTCCTATGATCTGTTCATCTCCTCTTTGTGTCCACTGGTGGTTTTCATTTGCTATAACAAGAAGCTTCATTGATGAGGGGTGGTAGCTATACTTATCTGTTAGTATAAGGATACAATTTGTAATATAGTAAGGATTTATCCTGGTTTTGCAAAGTGGTGCCAATAGATTCGTTTCCAAGGTCCATGACATCACTAGCCCTGGGAAGCTGGCTAGGTTTCCTGTACCAGGCATGATTTCCTTCCTGTTGAATGGCCCTTAATAACAGTTAGGCAGCTCTTGGTTTCCACCCACATGTGAATGCTACTTACTGTTTGTTATCTGTACACTTATCTTGCCATGCTCATAATTACAATGGTTTATAGGACATGTCATAGGACTGTTTGTTTCCCTTCCTTGACAGCTTGCATAATATTTTTTGGAACCATGGAAAGAGACTTTCAGGTCAGATACAGCTTGAGTCATCCAAGTCGAGGATCCTAAGTGCGTGATGATGTTTTCAGCAATAGGAGCCACCCTCAAACCATTAAAGTCAACTGAAAGCTACATCTATAGTCTATATTGAATGCTGGGCACTTAAAAAAAGCATCTCTTGAATTGAGAGTTACATAGCTCCTGATGAAAAGTTATTCTTTTTATAAAACAAAACAAAACAAAACAAAACAAAAAACAGAGAAACTTGCTTATTAGACTCTTGGTTATTCAGACAGGACCTACAGAGACAGGACCCACACATCACGGCTAACATGAGCCCACACAGACACACAGCTAATAGTAAAATGTTAATCTAGGAACATATTTCTTTTTAAGTGTGTCTTTCTCAGTTTGCTCTGGAAAGTTCTGCAAAGCATCTGTAGGTTTAAAGGCAGTTCAAAGTGGGCACAGAAAGGAAGGAGATTTAACCCTCTCTGCCTGGTGCCCATTATTCGCCCTGTGTCTCAGAGGAATGTGGACTCTGTCATACTAAGCTGGGCTGTATAGGAGCAAGGGAATGTTACAGTGAAACGAGAGACTGAAGCAGGTCATTCGCCTTTGTTGAGTTTCTCCTTCTTGTCGAGCCACCAGTTGTAGCTCTTGCTTGTCACTGAGAGCCTATCACAAAGCCCCTTCTGTTATGACACTGCACCTGAAACTACCACCAGCCAGCCGAGCATAAACAGTAAGGTGGAGCCAGCGTCCCAAAGCTCCTTGTGCACAATAGCCTCTGCTGTCACAGAGCCACAATCCCTGGCTCTTAGGGTGGTATATTTTTCCTCAT
Organism: Mus musculus; assembly: GCF_000001635.26. Classification (NCBI taxonomy): domain Eukaryota; kingdom Metazoa; phylum Chordata; class Mammalia; order Rodentia; family Muridae; genus Mus; species Mus musculus. The sequence continues at coordinate 64,917,227 of NC_000072.6, read as the reverse complement.
CATATGCATGACAGAAAGTCTAATGGAGCCTGGAGTAGCTTTTAAGATCCTATAAAATGGTCTGTTATCAGTTTCATCGGTGTCCCCAAGATGTCTTCCTGGATGTCAGAGAGCCCACAGTGGCTGTATTTACAGTCATGAGGTCAGTTGGGAGTAGAAAATAATTAGCTGAAAGAATAAGGGGGGGGGTGCTGTTTGCAAACCAGAGTACAAGCTCACTGCTCATGGCCTCTAGTGAGAGTTTCTTCAACACACTTTTGATTATGCTCAACCTCAGTCTCCACAACTGAAACATAAAATGTACTGGGATGTGTATTTCTTAATAAACAGTTTGATCTCTGTCCTTAATGACAAAAATCTTAAAAACTTGACAAGATTTTATTCCCGAGTTTGGGATACGTTTTTGTTTTTGTTGTTGTTTTGGTTTTTCGAGACAGGGGTTCTCTGTGTAGCCCTGGCTGTCCTGGAACTCACTTTGTAGACCAGGTTGGCCTTGAATTCAGAAATCCACCTGCCTCTGCCTCCTGAATGCTGGGATTAAAGGCATGCGCCACCACTTCCCTTTGGGATACGTAATTGTTAATGGTACTGGGAAAATATACAAAGTAAAAGAACCCTGAAACAACATGACATGGTCATGTCTGTTGTTTTCTAAGATTTTAACATTGTGATAAAAACTGAAAAGACATTTTTTGATGCTTTAAAGTTTCTATTTCATGTGTTCTTTAGATAAGATCTCACTCTGTAGCCTAGGCTTGGCTGGAACTCACTGCCTAGTACAGGTAGTTTCAAACTCATGGTAATCCTTTGGTCTCAACCCCTGAAGTACTGAGAGAGGAATGAGCCACCGTGTCTAGCTGGAAAACACTGCAAAATCTTTTTAAACCATTTCTTTTATTTTCTTCATTTATTTATTGATTCATTCACTATACATTCTCGTTGTATCCCCCATCGTCTTCTCCCAGTTCCACCCTCACAAATCCCTCCCTCCACTTCCTCCTCTTCTCCTCAGAAAAGGGGAAGCCTCCCCCTCCTTGGGTACCAACCAGTTCTGGGACATCAAGTTCCAGCAGGACTAAGTGTGTCCTTTCCCACTGAGACCAGACAAGGCAGCCCAGCTTGGGGAAGGAGATCCAATGGCAGGCAAGAGAGACAGAGACAACCCCTGCTCCGGTTGTTGGGGGACCCATATGAAGATCAAGCTGCAGATCTACAAATGTGAAGGATGCCTAGGTCCAGCCCCTGCATGCAGTTGGTTGTCGATTCAGTCTCTGTGAGGTTCGATGTTCCTAGGTGAGTTGACTCTGTATGTCTTATGGTGTCCAACTTAATTCTTTTTATTTAATGTTAATGAGTCTTTTTTTTTCCATTTTTTATTAGGTATTTAGCTCATTTACATTTCCAATGCTATACCAAAAGTCCCCCATATCCACCCACCCCCACTCCCCTGCCCACCCACTCCCCCTTTTTGGCCCTGGTGTTCCCCTGTACTGGGGCATATAAAGTTGTTAATGAGTCTTTTGATGGCATGTATATCTTTGTGTACCACATACGCATGCTCTTCCCACAGATTCCAGAAGAGAAGATGTATTTCCCTGGAGCTGGACTTACAGCAGTTGTGAGTCACCAGGGAGCCAGACATGGGTCCTCTGCAAGAACAGCAAGCTCTCTGAAATGCGGGGCCATCTCTTTAGCACCCTGGAAAAGACTTTGGCATGTACAAAGTAACACTCTGTATGACCTAGATCTTATAGTCTAATAAGAACTGAAACTACTATTTTCACATATTGGTTCCTTTTACTATTCCTGGAGTTCCTGAAATCTTTGTCTCTCCTCTTGAGGCGATCAATACTATTTAGGCCTTCTCACTGAGTGCAGGAGCTTGGGGACCTCTCTTACTTTAGGTTATTATTGAACATGCCCCAAAAGGTCAATGGGATGTTTAATTTTGTGGACCATTCTCAGTTAATCTGAGGATCCTATTGTCTTGCAGGGAAGGTGCTTAAATTAGATAAGATCATCTCATCTAAGGCAGTTCAGTGAAATACATCTGACCAACGTGTCATTGGTGGATGCCATCATTCTCCACATTGCCCTTAGAAGCGGCTAATCACTAGCTCTTCATGCCTGGCCCCTGTCATATGAGTGACCCTTCCCTTGCTTTCTAGTTAGTTTTACTGTATGCAAGTATTTATGGTCCCTCTAAGTGGCGTGAATGTGGAAGCTTCCAAGGTGCCTGTGGCCCAGCTTCCCATGTACAGGGTGTAGCATTTCCTTTCTGGCTCCTCGGAGACCTCTCTAGGAACACAGGGCTCAGCACCTCTCTCTATGAACACAGATCTTTGCTTCCATAACCTTCTTCTGAAGTTTCAGCCTCCCACACTGAGGGACTCCTTTGTAAGCCTTGGGAAAAAAAGGCCTTCCTCATTCCATGACTTTCCCCTTGCTTTTTCCCAAGGGGATAGACTTCAAGACACCATAGTGGTATAATTAGCCAGTTTCTTTTTATCCTGCCTTTCTCTTTCTTCTGGTCAGTGAATTGAGCACAGACCCGACTATCTGATTGGATAGGGGAAAGAAAGGTGAGATTCAAAGTGGAGGAGGGTAATTTATACTTCAAATCTATTATTCTGCCTTTCATGACCAATTACTTTTTACTCTGAATAATGCTCAACAATTTAGTGTCAACTTATATAATGCTCAAATCTTTGTCCGTTTTCTTAAATAAAACCCAGAAATTCAAGCACATAAGATCAGGTTTCACTACTAGAGCCAATTCTCTGTGTTAGCTTGGAAAATTTCTCCTCCTAGTACATTGCTCTTTTTGTAAATGTTGGTGGACACTTTGCAGTCACCTTTGCCTTATAGCTAGCCAGCCTACTGAAGCTAATTGTTACAATTATTTATTTTTGTGTGAGGGCCATATGTGGAAGTTAGCTCAGCTTGTAGGAGTTGACCCCAGCCATTATGTAGGTTCTGGGAATAGACCTCAGGTATTTATTTATTTATTTATTTATTTATTTATTTTTGAGACAGAGTTTCTCTGTATAGCCCTGGCTGTCCTGGAACTCACTTTGTAGACCAGGCTGGCCTCGTACTCAGAAATCCGCCTGCCCCTGCCTCCCGAGTGCTGGGATTAAAGGCGTGCGCCACCATGCCCGGCAGACCTCAGGTATTTAGACTTCAGCATCAGTAAGCTATCTCACTGACCTTTAAACAACCTTTCTTAAATTTACAAATGGACACCATGGTCAGGTGTCTGCCAGGCCAAGCTGTTTGAACACAGAACAATGAAAATTGCATTACCTTATATGGTGATGACAGATGAAAGATGCCTAGCATTGGACTGTAAATGAGCTTTGGATCAAGGCTCTGCCTCTTGATGCTGTATTCAGACTATAAATAGCACCATCTTGGAAGTTACTAGCCATGTATTAGCCTCAGAAATACTAAGAAAATCTGGCATAAGATCTACATGGATGCACTTTCAGAAACTTCCGGTAAGACTCTGATGTGAATTAAAGTTTTGGAACATAAGCAAGTGATGCTGGGCAGGAGGATTTGCCTCTAAGACTCAGTTTTCTCATTTAGGATTAAGGAGCATTCAAGATCTGTGCCAGAGCAGGCTTTCAACCTGTGGGTCGCTACCCATTCATGAGGGTTGCCTAAGACCATAGAAAAACCCAAATATTTACATTACAATTTATAACAGTAGCAAAATTAGTTATGAAGTAACAATGAAAATAATCTAATGATTGGGGGTCACTACCAAATGAAGAGCTGCATTAAAGGGTCACAGCATTAGGAAGGTAGAGAACCCCTGATCTAGAAGGAAGGTGTTTGCCCAAGGTACTTGCTCAATTCTGTGATTGTGACAAGTCTCCTTGACCTGATCCTTTCTCTTCAGAGCACAGATGCACATCAAGTGTTTGGAAGCATTGTATGTCCCTGAGTGGTGACATAGCAAGATAAATAAGGTTCAGGGTCTCTTCGAGTCAAGCCTGTGGCTGAATGCTGAGCTTCATTTCTTACCAAGTGACTTATGCTAAGCTCTCAGTTTCTGAGGGCCTTGGTTTTGTCTCCTGTGACATTAAAATTGTGCAGTAACAACTACTGTGTCACAGAGGCAGAATGAGAAGACATTCATGTGACAATGAGCTTGGACAGGGTGCATGCTTTACAGACCAGCACAGCAGATGCTTACAGACGGGTTGGTGCTCGAGAAATGCCAATGCATTTTTAGTTGAACACATTTCTAAGGGTCAGAGCCAAAAGACACTATTTCTGCCTTGAAGGATCTTCTAAGAAGTACTAGACATGTAAATGTACAATCTCAGAGGTATCTGTGACTTCCTAGTAGTTATCTGAAAGAAAATTTGAAGACACAATAATGGGAAAAGGACAATTTGAGTGAGGAAGCTGGTCCATCACTTCAGCTGATAGAAGGTTAACAGAACTCTCAATAAAATCCCAGTGGAAATACCAACAACTAGTACACTGCTGCCTGCCAAGTCCTGCTCAGGACCTTAGTCTATCTCCTCAGGAAACAAAGGGACAGGTGACATTTGCATTTGCTACACTTATGAACTTGGAACCCTGACTTTATGACGGCAAAGGCTGATAAAGAAATTAATGGAACTAGATGGCAGGTTCTGACAAAATCACACCAAACAACAGGTCTCATGTGGAGGTTTATTAAAAGGGAGGAACAAGGAGGACACAGAGGCTGCCTTCGAGGGGAGAAAGAAAGAAGGGGTGGGAGGAATGTGGCTCTATTGCAGGGGGACATGCAATAGAGGTGACAATGGCAATGTGTTGCCTCTGGGCAGCTAATGATATATCTTGTCATTGGGTTGCCTAATGGTCCTATTGTCACCAGGCAGGGCTAGCAGTGGAGGATGCATGACTGCTAACAGAAATAAATACATACTACTATAACAGGTCCCAGAACTTAAGACAACTGACACCACACTGGAAGCACCGTTGTTACCTTAGGTCACATTATATATGCCCCAAACACCTGTAGAAGTGGGAACAAAGACCTAACCCACTAATGACCTAGTCCAAAGTTCCAGAATCCAGGGCAGTCCATAAATGTACTAACCTAAGTGTACTAACCTTGGCTTCTGGAGCTTTGCTTCTTTCTAACTGTTCTTGCTAACAGAAGTATATCAACCAGGATATGGGTTTTGTGCATAAAATAATGAAGGGTGATGGGGTTTGGGGTACATGATTTGGGCAAGTTCCCCATGAAGTTACCTGACATAGACTTGGTCTTTGAAGTTAACGTACCTGGGTGTTCTCTGAAGCAGTAACCTTGCAACAGTGTTGCCCATAGAGATTTGCCAAGCCTGAGAACTTCAGAATTGCCTCATCTTGGTGCTGGAGGTACTAGGATTGTGTGTAGTGGTGGTGTGGAGTCATCTGACTCTGTAACACCAGCCAACTCCATCTTCTGAGCACCCCTGTTCTCCATCTATTTGTTTCTGTGGCACTTGACTAGTTAGTGAGCATCCCTCCTTATCTCCACCTGCATTGGAGCAGCTCCTTAATCTCATCTGAAGATTCTTGATTGAGAAAATGCAAAAGAGATAATTTACAGTTTCGGATATAGCTCAATGGTAGAGGGATTACCTAGCAAGTGAGAGGACCTGGGTTCAGTCTCCAGTCCTGGGGGAGAAAAGAGGCAAATGATCAATTGTATGGGAAACGTACCTTAAAAATGAAAGAAAAGGCAAAGAGAAATTATAGTAAAGTTGCTTTATTGAACATAATATTGTAAACTGAAAAAAAATGTCTTACTAGTTAGGCACGGCAGTTAATAAGGAATAATGGTGCTTTAATCCCAGCAGCTGGCCAGAGGTGGGGAAAAAGGTCACTGAAACAGGAAGATTGTTAAGAATTTGAGGCCTGCAAAGGATACAATGGGTTCCAGGCTATTCAAGGCTCTCCAGGAGTATACCTCAAACAAAATAAATCAAAGCACAAACAATCAGAAAACAAAACCAAACAAAAACTTAAAACCTTAAAAGTTTTATTTAATGTACTTCTTAGAGGAAATACATCTTTGACTAGTCTTTCATAAGAGCTTATTTTTGAGAGCATGTGCAGACAGCAGGGCCTGTAACTTCTACTGAAGGCCTAGGGCATTCCAGAAGGTGGACATCACCTTGGGAATGCAAACAGTTGCATTCTGGATGAGAAATATGCGAACATTGTGTATTCCCCTTTGGTTTTGAGAGTGTCGCAATACATAGGTCACCCAAGCGAACAATATCTAAACTGTTCGGAGACTTCCCAGAATCTCCTGGGAATGGTAAAACAGGATACAGCCTTTTATTCTCATTTCCCTCCGTGAAATGCTCTCCTCTTCTTGGAACGCAGGCTGGTTGCTGTGCATAGAGATAGGCGCTCACAAAGGGGAATGACATTTAAGCATCTCACCTTCTATGCCGTACAGCCTGTCTGTCCTTTTAAACCTTGCTGCTGGGCCAAATGCAAAGGAGCTACTGTGTGACTTTTCGTTTATCTTCTGTACCCAAGCTACAAAGTTAGTGCTTGAGTGTGTCAGGTATCACCTGGGGACTTGGGAACGAGGCTTTTTACAGTGAACCCAATCCCATGACCTGTACCACACTGCCTTTGATTTGAAGGCAGGTTAGTTGACTACCAAGACAGCCTACGACATTAATCAGAATCAAGTTCACCTGAAATGTGGGCACACAGTAATTGCTAGTTTGCCACATGATAGCTTTAGGCATACTGTGTTACACTCTGGGTACATGTGCCTGGGGTGGGGGTGGGGGTGGTGGGAATGCTTTTCCTCCTATGCGTGCTGCTTGAGCAAGGCTTTCAGTTCATAATTCTTAAGAAATCTGAAGTTCAAAGAGTTAAAAAATGTTCATCTAACATCTTTGTGCTTCTTTAACCAATATTCCTGCTTGTTATTTTTTTCCCTGTGGCTCATTTTCTAGCTTTGTATGTGCAGTGAAGATTCAAGCGATAATTTGAACTTTTTAACCATAAACCATCCATACTGTGTTGCCTTGTCTCTTAATACTTTAACTGATAATACTCAGTGGCTGATAATACAGCCACTCCATGAAGACAATTTAAGGGCATACCAACATTTTTTCTGCACTAACATTTCTTCCAGTGAGCTCACCTCAGGAAGCTGGGAATAGATCTACCTGAATGAAGACCCAGACATATTACTCTTGGACCCAAAGAACTCTACATCATACTACAGAGACCCATCTTCATCATATTCATTGCTGTTTTATTTGTAATAGCCAGAAATTAGAGACAGACTAGACGTCTGTCAGTACATGAATGGATAAAGAACATGTGGTACATTTATACAATGGACTATTACTTAGCTGTTACAAAAAACAAAATTATGAAATCACTAAGTAGATGGATGGAGTTAGAAAAAAATTTATTCTGAGTGAGATAGTCCAAACCCCAAAAGACAAATGTGTGTAGTATATTTGCTTATATGAGATGTTAGTTAAGTCTTCCATAAGCATGTTACAATAGAGGTTAGGTGTAGAGTAAGGAATTAGGGAGAGGGAAGTATCTCCATAGGAAGGGGAGATAGAGTATACAGTTATAAATGGCGGAGGGGGACTGGAATGAGAGAATTAAATGAGAGAAGGAAGGAAGAGGGGAATAAGAGAGGGAATATGGGGAGGGACAGCTAAAACTAAGGGCCATTTGAGAGGTTGCATGAAAACATACTACAGTAGAAGCTTCTTAAAATATATACATATATGACACAAAATCTAAGTGGAATCACCAAATAATGGGGAGACAAAGCCCTGACTAGACATCTCTTGTCACCAAATGAAACCTTCAGGGCCAGGAATGGATTGCATCTTAGCAAGTGGTTGGCCACAGGGGCCCCAAGGAAACCCCTAAATAACTCAGGCTATAGGTCGATCTTCACAAACTGGTGGTCAGGCCCTGTTGCTGAAGATAACACCAACATAACTCAATGACATAGCTCATGGAGAAGTCAAGCTGGTGCCTACCTAGAGCCTTTACCCCTACTGACTAGTGTTCATGGTACTAGAAGGTACTCTGTATGTTAGCAGAGGAGAGGGGTAAACACTGACTCAGCTACAAACCCTGTGATCAACAATGGTCACCTGCAAGAGACACTTGTGCAGTAGTGGCACAAGTAACCAACCACTGTCTGATTAGATTTAAGGCTCACTTCATGATCTGGAACCCATGCCCAGCATTTCTTGAGTATCCAAGACCTGGACACTAAATAGGCCATAGTCTTTGGGGAAAACCAAATACTACTGTTTTGTTAAAGGAATGTCGCAACAAAATGACTCTTAATGAATTTCCTATGTGCAGCCATCATCAGAGAATACTATTCCTCCAGGAGATAGGAACAAATACAGATATCCACAACTGGACAACTCCACCTAGGGCTTAGGGAACTCTTGGGAAGAGGAGGAGGCAGAAATATTGTAAGAACTAGAGGGGATAGAAGACACCAAGGAAACAAAGCCTTCTGGACATCAACAGGACTGATGCAAATGTGAATTCATAGAAACTGTAGCAGCATGCCCAGGGCCTGTATAAGACTAAGTCAGATAGGGTCCTAGCACTGAAAGGGGAGTTGACAAATGCCCCCATTCACTATCTTTTCATGTCCTCTCCTCTCTTTAGATGCTTATGTCGTCTTGCTCTCTCTAGCTTCCAAAGGAAATGAGACTTACTTGGAATGACTAATGGAGAATTACAAATAAACTTTCAATTTTTACACTGAAATTGGGCATTCTATTTCTCTGTATTAATACTGATAGTTAAATAATAGCAGCCTTCATTGATAGACAAATAAATAGGCTTCCAGCAAATGAGCTCATAAACTCATATCAATTTAGATTACAACAGAATTGTAAATACCATCTTGGATTACTAACGACAATAGATAATGACTTCATGTGTAAAATAGTGCTCTTATATGAACTACAGTGTGTACACAGTACAAAGAACAGTAAACAAGAGTCTGTGACCAACAACATCATGACCAAAGGAAACTTGGAGAAGAAAGAACTTATTTCAACTTATACTTCCAGGTAACAGGTTATCACTAACTGAAATCTGGGCAGGAAATAAAGGCAGAGAACTTGCAGGCAGAAACTGTATCAGGATCATGGAAGAGTGTTGCTTACTGGCTTGCTCTGCATGGCTTGTCCAGCTACTTTTCTTTTTTTTATTAGATATTTTCTTCATTTACATTTCAAATGCTATCCTGAAAGTCCCCCATACCCTCCCCCCGCCCTGCTTCCCAACCCACCCACTCCTGCTTCCTGGCCCTGGCATTCCCCTGTACTGGGGCATATGATCTTCACAATACCAAGGGCCTCTCCTCCCATTGATGGCCCACTAAGCCATCCTCTGCTACATATGCAACTAGAGACACAGCTCTGGGGGCGGGGGGGGGTATTGGTTAGTTCATATTGTTGTTCCACCTATAGGGTTGCAGACTCCTTTAGCTCCTTGGGTACTTTCTCTAGCTCCTTCATTAGGGGCCCCATGTTCCATCCAATAGATGACTGTGAGCATCCACTTCTATATTTGCCAGGCACTGGCATAGCCTCACAAGAGAGAGCTATGTCGGGGTCCTTTCAGCAAAATCTTTCTGGCATATGCAATAGTGTCTGGATTTGGTGGTTGTATATGGGATGGATCCCCAGGTGGGGCAGTCTCTGGATGGTCTTTCCTTCTGACTTAGCTTCAAACTTTGTCTCTATAACTCCTTCCATGGGTATTTTGTTGCCCATTCTAAGAAGCAGTGAAGTATCCACACTTTGGTCTTCCTTCTTCTTGAGTTTCATGTGTTTTGCAAATTGTATCTTGGATATTCTGTTTCTGGGCTAATATCTGCTTATCAGTGAGTGCATACCATTTGTATTCTTTTGTGATTGGGTTACCTCACTCAGGATGATACCCTCCAGATCCATCCATTTGCCTAAGAATTTCATGAATTCATTGTTTTTAATTGCTGAGTAGTACTCCATTGTTTAGATGTACCACATTTTCTGTATCCATTCCTCTGTTGAGGGACATCTGGGTTCTTTCCAGCTTCTGGCTATTATAAATAAGGCTTCTATGAACATAGTGGAGCATATGTCCTTATTACCAGTTGGAACATCTTCTGGATATATGCCCAGAAGAGGAATTGCTGAATCTTCTGGTAGTAGTATGTCCAATTTTCTGAGGAACCACCAGACTGATTTCCAGAGTGGTTGTACCAGTTTGCAATCCCACCAACAATGGAGGAGTGTTCCTCTTTCTCCACATCCTTGCCAGCATCTGCTGTCACCTGAATTTTTGATCTTAGCCATTCTGACTGGTGTGAGGTGGAATCTCAGGGTTGTTTTCATTTGCGTTTCCCTGATGATAAAGGATGTTGAACTTTTTTTCAGGTGCTTCTCAGCCCTTCGGTATTCCTCAGTTGAGAATTCTTTGTTTAGCTCTGAGCCCCATTTTTTAATAGGGTTATTTGATTTTCTGGAGTCCACCTTCTTGAGTTCTTTATATATATTGGGTATTAGTCCCCTATCTGATTTAGGATTGGTAAAGATCCTTTCCTAATCTGTTGGTAGCCTTTTTGTCTTATTGACAGTGTCTTTTGCCTTACAGAAGCTTTGCAATTTTATGAGGTCCCATTTGTCAATTCTTGACCTTACAGCACAAGCCATTGCTGTTCTATTCAGGAATTTTTCCCTGTGCCCATATCTTCAAGGCTTTTCCCCACTTTCTCCTCTATAAGTTTCAGTGTTTTTGGTTTTATGGCCCAGCTACCTTTCTTATAGCCCAGGTCACCTTCCCCAGGGATGATCCTACCTACAATGGGCTGAACCCTCTTATATCATTCAGCAATCACAAAAATGGCTCCAGACAGGGCCATGAGCCAATCTGCTAGAGACAGTTGATCATTTGAGATCTCTTCTCCTTTTTCCAAATATATCCAAGTTTATGTTTAATTTTCAAGAACTAACCAGCACTGTGCAATTATGAGTTATATTAAGGCAGTATTATGATAATTGAGTACTAATAGTTCTCATGTCCCTGGCAACAGAAATATTTAGCCTTGTAACACATAGACAACTCTTGGTAAGGAGTGGAAGTCCCCAGTGTATTACAAACCATAAGTATAAATGAATACAGCTAGTATGTCACACTGTGAGAAGAGCTGAGAAATGAGGAGGGCCTTGCTTCTGGGCCTCTTAGGGTCTGACTCATGGAAGTTTCTCAACACAGTCTAACAGTCAAACAAACACAAACAGTTGTGTAGTTACATTGAAAACAGTTGTATCTAAGAACCATGTGTTTGTGTTAAATATGAATCCTGTGAACTGCATCCCTATGAACCAAATTAAGATGTGCAAATTTTAGCAGAAAGATAATTTCAATTTCTAACATTTTCAATTTTAAAGATTTTTTATGGCTGTTTTATATACTTTAAAGTACTATTATTGGATATGTTTAGAATTCTTGTTGGCTCAGTGTTCTTGTACATCATTTATTTTGTATTTAACTTTATTTATTTTGATGTGTTGTACTTGGGGGGCGGGTATAAGAATGCCATATTGTGCACGTGGATATCAGAGGGCAAAATCCTTGTGTTAATTCTCCCTTTTCATCATGTGAGTCCCAGGAACCAAATTTAGGTCCTCAGACTTGAGAGCAAGCAAGCACATTTACCCATTTGTTTAGCATTGTAAACCAAATAACTGAGCTAGTTAGGGGGAGTTTTAAATATATATTTAAATTAAACTTTAATGCGTTTTCCCAAACACATGGATGATTAAATATATTTCGCAGCTTATAGGACTTATTTTCCAAAGATTATACTATAGGCTGAATGTATGCTAAAATGAGTTGGATATGGTTTAATGCATTTTGAGGTTGATCCTTGGTTTGGAAAAATTATAGGCGATGAAACATTTTTAAGATTAAAAACATTTTTAAGTGTATGAGTCTTTTGCCTGCATGTATTTGTACCACATGTATGTCTAGTGCCCACAGAAGCCAGAAGATCTCCCGGAACTGGAGATACAGAGAGTAAAAGCCACCCTCTCAGTATTCAGAACAGAAACCTGGGTCCTATGCAAGAGTATCAAGTACTCTTAGCTGCCAAGCCAAGTCTCAAGGCAATGGGACCTGTCAAATGTGATACCTACTGGAAGGTTTCTCCGTAGGTGCGACTCTGTCTTCAGAGTGAACTGCTGTAGCTCATTTGTAACTCTGGTTAGTTCTTAGTGAAGGAATGTCAAAACAAGACCGCCATTCCTTTTGCTCTGACTTCTTGTGTCACCATGCACTCTCCTTTCTGCAACTGCTCCTGCTGTGACTCCATTGGCCTTTCTTTGTTAACAAGTCGTCACTGGAGCTAAACTAGCACCACCCCTGGGCCTTGAATGCCAAAATCGTGGGCAGGTTTTGTCTGATTTCAACAAAACATCCAGCCTCAGGCATTTTATTTTGATAACAGGAAGTAGAACATTGTTCATGTGTCCCTCCAAAATTGATTTTGCATACTATGATATTGTTAGGAGATGGGGTTTTTGGGCATAATTAGGTTAGGAAGCCTCTGCCCTCACAAATGAACATAATGTCCTTATAAGACAGATGGAGGGAGCTAGTGTGTATTTTTGTTCTTGAATCTTTTCTGTTATGTGAGGTCACAGCATTTGCTTCCTTCAGAGTACAGATGATGGAGTAACAGAATACCATCAAAGAAGATATTGTGAGCCTGTATCAGACCCTCAGTCTACCAGTGGCTTGATCCTAGACTTTCCAACTTCTACAATAATGTGAATAAACTTTTATTATTTGTAAGTCTTAGGTATTTACTTTTAGCAGCACAAACAGATGAGACAGAGATGAACCACAATCTTGTGTTCATTCCCTTGCCCAGCTATACAACCTGTCTGTCTCCCACCATGGGCTGATGAATTTTTCTCTATCTTATTGGAGATGAACGGTCTCCATGATTGCTTTAACCATCACAGCATATCTGAGTGATACCAGGAGGTTTCTGTTGAAGCCTTTAAGTAGCCTGAAAAAAAATCTTTGCATCTATCTACTATAAGAGAAGTGTGAATCCCACAGGACACAAGGCTATGAAAATTCAAATTATTTGAGAGTCTGTGGAAGACAAGAACTTAAGTAAAAAGTGGGAGGGAGGAAGGAGAGAGGAAACAATGACTGCTACATGGCATACAGTATGTCAATAGCTGCTGTTTCAGAAACGGCGGCAGCACTCTCAGCCACCGGGACTAAAGCTGAAGACAAGTGATAAAGTGCCCTGCTAAGCCTCTTTGAGATGTCTGAGTCAAAACCCATGAGCAAAGTAAGTATTGCTTCAAGCTATTAAATTTTGAGTTACTTTCTTAGGTAGCAATCCATAACAAAAATGTAAATATTGACATGTTCAAGGTTTATTACCTTCCAAACTGTAACGTATGCTCATGTCTTCCTCTGTGGCACAGTGCCAGGATGAGTCACAAGTGTTGGCATACAAATTTTAAAGATAAATTTTCCCTGCTCCTCAGTGCTCAAAATTTAGACACAGAAACAACTCCATAGGGTCTATGAGACAGATGCAATTATAAGATAACATAAGACCACAGAAGGAACAATTAATTGTTATATTAGAAATTAGGTACTGCAAGAAAAAGAACTCTATGTTCCACACTAAGTAGCATGAGGCTGATGCATCTGGAATCTGACTCTCTCTCTCCTTCTCCTTTCCCTATTTCCTGTCTGTCATTCATCCATCTCTCTCTCTCTCTCTCTCTCTCTCTCTCTCTCTCTCTCTCTCTCCCTCTCTCTCTCTCTCTCTCCCTCTCTCCCACATCTATCTACATAGTGTTTGCAGTTATGGGGATCAAACCTATGGCCGGGAGTGGTGGTGCACGCCTTTAATCCCAGCACTCGGGAGGCAGAGGCAGGTGGATTTCTGAGTTAGAGGCCAGCCTGGTCTACAGAGTGAGTTCCAAGACAGCCAGGATATACAGAGAAACCCTGTCTCAAAAAGAAAAAAAAAAGAATTAAAAACTAAAACCAAGATATTAAAAAAAAAACCGACAAAAATGTTTGAAACCAAAAAAACAAAAAAAAAAAAACCCCAAAAATCTATGGCCTTGGACATACTAGGCAAGTGATATACCATAGATCTCTACCCTCCAGTAAATCTTTGTTGAGTAAATAAGAGGACAAAGGAATGAGAGAGATAATGAATGTATGGGGTATGAGGTTTGGGAAGGAACCCTGAAAGAATTGAGAAAAGACATGATATGAACATATCCCAGTGAATGTGTAGAATTAGTTTATTGATTAAGGATAGTGGAGGAAAAAGAGAGCTGCTCAAATATGCTAATAACTGAGGTGGCCTATCACATGTCATCAAAGAGCACTGCACGGTCAGTATTGGAGACAGAGAGCAGAGAGGATGGACTGAATCTCTAAATGGAAAAAAAATCTCAGCATGAGTTGATTTTTAAGCATCAGCGCTCTCCCTCATCCTTGCATCCTACACATCTCTCAGACCGAATAACTATTGTCATTCAGAATTGATTCTTGACGATAATTACCACATTTCACCCAATTTTTAAGCTTCCGAGTTTGCCTTATAGACAACCTAGTTTTCATTTATCAATAAACTAAGATAACGCTTACATCTCATTTTATCTTTGGGAAGTCCCAAATTACTTTTCTTTGCCATGTTTGTCTGTTTTTCTGAGACCAGGCCTCTGTGTCCCAGGCCTCTTAGTTCAAGTCTCTGTATCTCATGTCTCAGTATCTCAGATCTCTGATTTCAGGTCTCTGTATATTTTAGACCTCTGTATTCCAGGCTGCCATTGGCTTCTGATTGTAGCAAAGTATGATTTTAAATTTCTGTTCCTTCTTGGTCAGCTTCCCAAGTGTTTGGATCATAGGCATGCACTCAGTTTTGAGGGTGAGTCTTGAGGTTTCAACCCAAGGCATCCTACATAAGCATCTCTCAGCCCAAGACCATTATTCTTGACCACTAGGCCTTTAATTTATAGGAGCATCCTAGGATGCCTTTTATGTTCCCATGCATTAATTCATTGACATACTTGCTCATATTTGCTGTAAGTAGTCTCTGGAAATATGACAGAGCATCACTAACTATCAAAGGTTTGATCCCTATTAAAACCCTAACAAATAAGAATAGGTAGACCCCAGGCAGGGAAGATCTATGTCTTGCTCAGGTATCCTCAGAAAAGTCCCTTCTGCAGTAGATGGGAACAAACACAACCACAGCCAGACATTATGTAAAGGGAGATCTTGGGACATTCAACCCTAAATGGGATTTTTTAAAATTAAATTTCTCCCCTTAGAGTTCAGGGAACCCACATGAAAAGGCAGCAGAAAGAGTAAGAGCCAGAAGGAAAGAGGCATACAAAGATAACAAGGCCTTCTAATCCAACAGGATCTCTGCATGTGTGAACTCACAGAAACTGAGACAACATGCACATGGCCTGCATGAGTCAGCACTCAATGGGGTCCTAGAGGTGAAAGGAGAAGAGGGCATACGCTCCCATCCCTAACCCAGAAGCAATGTCCAACTGATAAGTGCATGCAAATGAAAATTTACTTTCCTCAAAAGGAGTCTCATTGTGGAAACAAACCACACTTAAGGGACGGCTGCATATCCAGCAGTAGATGGTCAACAGAAAAAGAACTCTATGTCATCTTTGGAGGTTTGTTGACTTACAATGTCATGTCAGGGCACTTTTAAAAAAAATTATATTTTCTACTTTTATTATATATTTTTCTTTTGTCTTTTTACTCTACATGTTCTTTGCATATACATTATAGCTTCCACTTCTGTGTTTTTCTGGAATTCGTGAGTATGTGAAAGAGTGGGTCTCTTGTGTTTTGTGACTTTTCTTGGGCTCTTCTCCTTCTGTTTGCTTTGTTTGATACTGATGGATTTTATCTTACTAAATTTTATTGTTATTCATTAGAAACTTGTTTGTTTTCTAATAAGAGACAGAAAGGGGTGGATCTGGATTGGAGGGGATGTGGGGAGGAATTGGGATGAGAAGAAGGGGAAACTGTAATGAGGGTAGATCATATAAGAAAAAAATCTATTTTCAATAAAAGGACAAAAAGAAAAAAAAAGAAGAATAGGTAAAAAAAATTAGACTACCAAAGTTATTGACATATGGATTTTGTAATGGACTTTTTTGCAAATATATTGAAGAAACAGGGTAATAAATGGACTATATGGACTCTGTTTATAAGGTATTTAAAATGTAAATAGTTTAGAGTATTCCCAAATAAATACATAAAAACTTAAATTAAATAAAGAAATAGATATTAGATGCAACATGAATGACAGTGTTGACTTGGGGCTAATTCTAAACCATGCATAAAATGAGAATTCTTCCTTGTATAACTTTTTATTTTTCTATATTGATGTGTTTTCATTAGAAGCTGCTGGCCTAGGACTTGCTGTGAGCCCAGGCAGGACTCACATTTGCATTCTCCTGCCTGTCTTCTAACTGCTGGGATTCCAGGTATCTGCTCCCAGGCTTGCCTATAGTGATTTTGCTTAGGTGGCTGTGGTAGCTCACCTGAAATGCTGACAAGGTGGCTTGCTTCTGCGAATCTGAGTGGCTGAGTGGGAAAGGCAAAGGCCCTTTCTCACTCAGGTTTATCTAGCAACTATTACCCAGTAGTCCCAAAGAAAACTCAAAAATTAAACTGACAAATTTCGATGTTCAATGAGAACCTAGGAAAAGATGATGCTTGTTTCACATGTCACAGGGAGAATGCGGTTTCTTTTCCAAAGTGTCTGGTAAGCTATTTTCACTATGAATTATCTCTCCCAACATCCACATTTGTTTATGTACCCTAATTGAAAATATTGATGAGCTAGAAATCACTATACTTTTAGAAAAACTTTATTAAGTACTTATTGGTGGAACATCAATATGAACTAACCAGTACCCCCAGAGCTCGTGTCTCTAGCTGCATATGTAGCAGAAGATGGCCTAGTCGGCCATCATTGGGAAAAGAGGCCCCTTGGTCTTGCAAACTTTATATGTTTCAGTATGGGGGAACGCCAGGGCCAAGAAGTGGGAGTGGGTGGGTAGGGGAGTGGGGGGGAGGGTCTGGGGGACTTTTGGGATAGCATTTGAAATGTAAATGAAGAAAATGCCTAATTAAAAAAATAAATAAATAAAAAAGAAGAGTAAAAAAAAGGTAGGAGATAGAAAAAAAAGAATTTTATGGATGTTTTGTCTGTATATCATGTGTGTGCAATGTACACAGAGGCTAGAAGAGGAGTTATCTTTGTTATATATTTCTTTTCCCTTTTTATTCTACATGTCCTTCACATATATAATATAGCTTCTAGTTTTGTGTTATTGTGGAATTTTTGAGTATGCGAACAATTGGGTCTCTTATTTTTTGTGCCTTTTCTTGGGCTCTTTTCATTTTGTTTTTTTGGTTCAGTTTTGATGTGTTTTTGTTTTATCTCATATTTTATTATTATCCATTATAAGCCTGTTCGTTTTCTAATGAGAAAGGGGTAGATCTGGATAAGAGGGGATCCCCTTGGACTGCAGTTACTGCTATCACTTATGTCTCAGGAATTGAACTGGGCTTCTCTGGAAGAGAAACCTGTGCCCTCAATGGCTATCTCCATATGGAACTTTGGGGGTAGTTCAGGCCTTAAAGGGTATGCTGCTAGACTCTTTTTTTTTTTTTTTTTTTTTTTTCAAAAAGAACATAAAACTTTATTAGGATCTTACACTGTCATCAGATACAGCCAAAGAAAAGGGTTTATAAAAGATGGAGTATCCTTTTTCCATGTGCTCTTGACACGGCAGACTAGATGGCAACAGATGCTGTGTATACACAAATCCATTAAGTAACCCAGTGTTCCCTTCTGTACAGAGAAGAACTGAATTCACACCGTCAAAAGCTTTTTCTAGCACAACTGAGAAGCAGGGCTCATCTCTAGGAGGAACTCCTAATAGCTAGTACAATTAATAGCTAGTGTCGGGCTTTTGCATGACTTCAGAGTGGGGACTGAGGAAGGCCCTCCTACCTCCCAGTCACTGTCCTCTCCAGACTCCAGACCAGTTCATGAACCACACACCACAAAGCTACTCACAGCAGTGACAGCAGACAACATCCTCTGAACTGTGAAAATCATGAAGGGTGGATCATCGTAGTTTTTGTTAATGCTACGGGATTTCTTACAGAGAAACCCTGATTCAGAACGCTGTGAGCAGCTATCACAGCAGCTACAGGCAGGACGGCCTTCCTCGGGGAAGGCCGGCTACAGAGCTCAGCTCCTCTCCAGACTCCCCGCTCCCCTACGGCTCATTTACTTACTGTAGTATTGTAGGAGCAGAGGGAGCACCGGGAATCTGCTCAAATTGCCACTCCGACAGCTCTCTGCACTGTTTGTGGAGAAAAGAGGAATGGTGTCCATTCACAGCACAGGACCTTGCTACAATGTGACATACTTTCCCTTGAGGGCCAGACCAGGTTGCTCTCATACTTGTAATTTGCCTCCGGTACATGGGAGAGAAAATGTGCATGATTTACAGCTTGGTATTTTATACCCCTCACCTAGGCCCATTTCTTTTTTTCTTTTTCTTACTGCAGAGTCTCACTCATGTAACTAATGGCATTGATCTCACTCTACAGACCAGGCTGGCCTTCACAGAGATCCTCCTGCCTCTGCCTCCCAAGTACTGAAATTAAAGGCATGAACCACCACACCTGGTTTAAGCCCATTAAGTTTAGTCTTCCTTTCAGAAAGGAACATTAACGACTGTAAGGCTGAAAAACTTACTTCTAGAACAAACTGTACAGTCTGTTCAATTAGTGAGCTAACCAACAACTTGTGGTTTGGGGATTCGGGTTTTGAGTACTAGCATTTATCACAGATCTCATCACGCTCTTTAAAAAAATAATACATTTTATCATAAATATTTAGATCAGATAGTGGCATCAAAAGAGTATCTAAGTCTGTCTTCATGGTGAAAATATTTCAGGAAACTTCTAAAAGAGTTTATATCTTCCCAAGAGTATACCATTTATAAGTTAGTTTTAAATGGAAAAGTATCTAGTTTAGATGGATAAATCACTGTGTCAGCAAATCATAAATAAGTTTAAGATACTGAAAATAAGTTAACACACAAAGCTTTTGCTTTCCAAAACAACAAAAACTTACTTGGCATACTTTCAAAACAGGCATAATCAGGGTATGTAATGTGCATCTCCTTTGCTGACTCTTTCTTAGATCACTACCCCTAAGGAAAGGATAGCAGCACTGGCAGCCACCCCAGTGTGAAGGTCTGGCTGCTGCACACAAACCCTTATTTGACAGACAAACGCTGCTCAGGATGTGCGAGAGCCACTTGTCAGCTCATTACAAGCATATCCGAGGTCCAGTGGTTTGGGCTTCCAGTTGAGCTTCAGCGGTGTGCACAGAGAACAGCTATAGCTTCTGTGAGGAAATGTGTCCTAATTCCCAAAAGTTGTCATTGGAAGATAGAACATTCATGGGACGGGGTGATGCCATACATGTAACTCTGTTTTGGAGAGAGGCCAGTGTTTAAAGCACTGTTCCCAAATCTACTGGCTATTAAAGAAAATTACCTGTCATTTCTTCACATGGAAATTCATTTCAACTATATCCTCTAATACTGAGAAAGAAACAGTGAAGCCATTCAGAGTAGTGAGTATAACTGGCCTGTGAAATCTAAAAGGTGTCCTACAAACTATTCACTTGGACTCTGATTACATGAGAAATGCAAAGCAATAGAGGAGAAAAACATCTCCCTCTGCCATCATGAAACACAAACCTGCAGCTTCACAGTGGAACTTAAGAGAAAGCTGGAGAGCATGCACCTGCTCTAACACACCAGGTTCAAGTACAGATAAAGGTACATTTGCTGTGTATTTACACCTGTAAACAGACAAATATAAAACTCACCACATCTACCCTGTAGTACAGCATTGCTTAATTCCAAAATATAATCATTCAAAAACATTACAGAAATAAACTGTTTCGGGCTGCGTAATTGAGCACTATGGGTACTGAGTTGTTGAGCTGCTCAGGCTAAGAGCTACGTTTACATGACATGGGCAGGGATTAAGCACTGGGACTGTGTCGCTGCCTGGTGTTCCCTTTACACCCCACAGCTGGTGTTTTGTTAAAGGGATCTGATGTAAGAAGACTGACGACAGAGCTGCTAGACTCTTAAGAGTAAATTTTGTATGAAAATGTCACTGGAACATGAAGTGCCCATAGTTTTGAATGTGTGTGTAAAATGTTTCTGGTATACATTAACATTTGAATTGGTGAAATATATAAAATAGATGGGCATACTCCACATAGGTGGCCATCCTCAGTTTGCTGAAAGAACGAATAGACCAAAATGGTGGAAGAAAGTTGATGTTCCTATGTTGGGACTTTGACCTTCCCTTGCTCTCAGTGATCCCCGTGTCAGCCTTTAGACTGTAGCACCAGCTTGCCTTTGGCTTGCACACAGATTATGAGACGTCTCAGCCTCCACAGTTCTATTACTCCATTCGCTGTGATAAATGTATCTCTTTTTTCTCTTTATCTCTCTTACTTACCAGTTCTGGAGAACTCTTATCAATTACATACCATGTGCTAAAACACACCCTGGATTAATATGTCCTTTAAACCGGATCTTGGAAGCATTATACATATGGCATCATATGATAACAGATAGCCATTAACATTAAATTTTATATCACTCACTGGAAAGGCTCTAAGGTAGCAGGTGACTCGGTTCAATCCTTAAACCTGTCTAGACTGTAGAGCTAACTGCCGCGTGACTGTTAGTGGTTTTAAGGTGATTATTCATTCACAGGCATTTGGTATCATTCCCAATACTGTTAGGAGACAGGTGTTGGGCTATAATCTGTGCACGAAAGTCAACCTTCTTACTTTGTTTTATGATAACACGTGTTATGGTTGAGTAAAAAACTTTATCACAACGCTGAGCAGAGGCAGCAGAGCACTAGAGCACTTAGCACTGCATTTTTTTCTAATAAGAATAGCTGACATGGCTTGGTTACATCCTATAATGCCACAATTGTAGATATTTTATCAGGAATATGCAATCTCATATTAATAATATTAATAATCATATGTAATATGCACATATAGCTCTTTCATTCTCACATACATTTGCTACCTCTGCTTTTTGGAAATGATGCTGAGGACTGGTCTCACCACTACTAGCTAGTTGCTCAGAACTTCAACCCCAGGTTTGGGCTCCAGAATATCTACTTATTCTTTTAACCACTGTGTTGACATTAGACAGTGAAGAGATAGCACTGTTGCTGTTTATGTATGAGATTATAATCACACATTATTTAAAGATTACCTGTGGAGGTTGGACACTAGCAGTAGATTTAGCTTAGGATGAATGATTAAGATCAAATTAACAGCTGTGTTTTGAGTGAACTGGGTGTGATAATTATAGGTAAGCAAACCCAGAAAAGCCTGCCAAATGTCAGAGACATAAATTCTAATCACACCAATATTAAACATGAAAAGTTGACAGCAATTGTTTCAAAGAATGGGATGGCAGATGAATTCACCAGGCGTGAGAAGGAACTATCATTTTCCCACTCTTCAAGTACGAATGTAGCCAACGCAAATGGGAGAATGATGCCTTTAAATCCCCATTGGTTGAGCTTTTAAAAAAGACAACGTGATTAAAAAACTAAGAAAAGCAAAGCAGTTCAAAACTCTGAACAGAAATTCTACTAGTAAGTCATTTCAAATAAAGTCAGTTGCAAAGGGACGTTGCTTGTAAATTAAAATCAGTATAAATGTAAATTAAAGATTTTCTAGCACCACATATACAAGTATAAGTCCACATGCAATTTGATTTCTTATAAAATCTTTCAGCACAACATCAATAAAATCATTTAACATCAAAAGGGACAAAGCCCAGAACTCCTTCCTCCATGTGCCATGTGCCATGCAGGCCATTTCACACACCTGCTGTGGGCGTGTTCTTATTGCCAACACACAAGACATGAGCAGAAATCCATTCTTTAAATAATTTACTCAGAATGAGAAACCTTCCTGTATGCTTATTTCTGGTATTGATCAGGTTAGCTACTTCTACTACACAGGATATAAAAAGTCTTTTCAATTGCTTCTTTTAATTTTGAGTTTATAATCACATAATTTCTTCCTTCCTTTTCCTCCCTTCGAAGCCTCCCATATAACCGTCCTCTATCTCTTTCAAACTCATGGCCTCTCTCTCTTTTTTTCAATTGATGTTACATGAACATATATGTATGTATATATACATAGTCCTAAACATAGCCTTGCTCAGTATGCAAAGTGTTACTTGTATATATGCTTCAAGGGCTGACCAATTGGTGTGCTCCTTCTTCTTCCCTGGGGAAGGCTATTCCTCCCTGTCTCAGCATTCCTGGGTTGCTTGCGGTTCTTTATGTAGGGCTGAGGGATCTAGAGGAACAGTATTGGAAACATTGTGTGGAAATGATGACTTTATTTTTCTGTGAAACTTTTAGTAGCTAGTAGATTGCTAGAACATTATGATCATGATCAATAGCTTGATTTGGCTTCACGAGAAACACAAGCAAAAGAAGTTAAGTGAAAATGTATAAGAATGCTCTTATATGTTTGAAAAGTTATTTTTCTTCAAATTCAGAAAACTAATGTCTATTTATTTTGTTGACTAAGTATACTGTTATAAACACTATTACTGGGACTGCATAGAGAAATTGCAAAATACTAATCCTTCAAAAATGAAACAAATCTTCCTTTTTTGTTATATATATATCACCCTCAATAGCTTAGGCTGACCTCAAACTTAAGTAATCCTTCTGCCTCAGCCTCCTTAATCCCTTATTAAAGGGTGAGTCGCTATGCTAGTCTGCTTCTTCCACACTAAGAGCCTGCTTCTATAGCATTTCTGGGAGAGTCTGAATAAGAAAATATTGGTGCGCGTCATGAACAGACGGGATGAAAATGCCTGCTCTCTGTTAGAGGTGCTGACGATTTCTTAAACACCGCTCTAAATGTTATGTGTTGATGCTTCAGCTAGATTTAAATACAGACTAATTTATAAACTTCTATTTTTCTATAGTTCCTGATGAAAAGTCTCAGTGATCCCGGCAAACGTGAGCCCGTTCAGATGTGGGAGAATTACCTGAAGCACTAGATCCTAAACAATACAGCTACTGTCAATTCCCACTTACAGTCTTTTGATCTTTGGGGGCGTTTTTTCTCTCAGTGTATTTCTCTGTGCTCAAAAAAAGCAGAGAGAGATTACAAAGTGTGCTTTAAAGCGTATTAAATATAACTTATGGCAAATTTGTAACACCTCTTGAAAAACCCTGCTCTCAGGTCCCCCATGTGCTTCCTCTGGGGGAAGATAATACAATTGTGTTGATTTAAAGGTTCTGTCTAGTTCTTTTAAGCATTCCTTTGATGCTGTGTCGCTCTGCCTGTAATAGACTGTTATTGCCCTATATTGAGTTTACAGAGTGAGGGTAAATCTTTGGTGATGTGATTGAGCCTCTGCAAACTCAATATTGCTCACCCGGCCTTTATAACTTTCAGCTATACTGCCACAGAACAGCACACATTTTCATTTTTACCTTTTTAGATTTTCATTCTTTGTTCTGAAGCTGAGAGTGGGTATGCTGATATATGGTCTTCGGCGTTTACTTGGGGAGGCAGTAACTTATAAGCCAAAAGAACACTGTCAAGTGGGTTATTTTTCTTTTTCTGAAATCATTGATTTTGTGTTTGATCTTTTTTTTTTTATTGTGTTTCATTAAGTTCTCAGCTCTAATATTGAGAAGACACAGCAGCCAGGGGAAACTTTACCAAGGTCTAGTTCAAATGAGATCTTAGAGGTCATGGGCGGGGGGCACTCAGAAAAGCTTCTCTGGAGAACTGCTTCTCCTTGTTGAAGATGACAGACGAGGGCATGTGAGATTGGAAGCATCAACATACATTGTGCAGACTCAGGGAAGCCTGAGAGAATGTAGTCCTGGGTTAACGTCTGCTGTTGATATGACATGGCCATGTCAAGGATCTTCAATTCACACCTACAGGAAAACGGCAAAGCCTCCCCACCCTGACCTCGTGAGGCTCAGAGCAATGGCAAAGCCTTCCTCTTGTCTGAACATGGATGCTGATGAGTACAGAAAATCTATACTACAACTTTCTCCCTATAGGATGAGTAGGCATGAAGACTGCTCTCCCAGAGAGACTGCTCCTGTGGGATTAGCTACATGCCTGCTTCCTTGTTCAACTGTATACCATAGACCCAGCCTCCCTTTTATCTGTTTGTAATAATGCCGCTCCCTTGTTTATCTTTATAAAAGAATGCTAGCTATGTGTTTAGCTATATGAACTAACCTCATCTCCCTGTTCAACAGTTTATAACAAATACTGAGCTTCTGGGGTGCTGAGATTTCTCTATCAGAAAGCCCACTCCACATGGATCCAACTTCTTTTTTTGGGGGGGGGTATCTTGTTTTCTTCTTTTTTTTTCTTAGATATTTTCTTCATTTACATTTCAAATGCTATCCCCAAAGCCCCCAATATCCTCTCGCTGCCCTGCTCCCCACCCTACCCACTCCGGCTTCCTGGCCCTGGCATTCCCTTGTACTGGGGCATATGATCTTCGCAATACCAAGGTCCTCTCCTCCCACTGATGGCCGACTAGGCCATCCTCTGCTACATATACAACTAGAGACACAGCTCAGGCGGGGTTGGGGGTGGGTACTGGTTAGTTCATATCATTGTTCCTTCTATAGGGTTGCAGACCTTTTTAGCTCCTTGGGTACTTTCTCTAGCTCCTTCATCAGGGGTCCTGTGCTCCATCCAATAGATGACCGTGAGCATCCACTTCTGTATTTGCCAGGCATTGGCATAGACTCACAAGAGAGAGCTATGTCAGGGTCCTGTCAGCAAAATCTTTCTGGCATATGCAATAGTGTCTGGGTTTGGTGATTGTATATGGGATGGATCCCCAGGTATGGCAGACTCTAGATGGTCCATCCTTTTGTCTCAGCTCCAACCTTTGTCTCTGTAACTCCTTCCATGGGTATTTTGTTCCTCATTCTAAGAAGGAACAAAGTATCTACACTTGGGTCTCCCTTCTTCGTGAGTTTCATGTGTTTTGCAAATTGTATCTTGGATATTCTAAGTTTCTGGGCTAATATCTGCTTATCAGTGAGTGCATACCATGTGTATGAACCCAACTTCTTTGTCTGTGTGTCTGTCATCTCTTCATTCCATTTATTCTCATATTCAGGTCAAGTCCCTGGGAACTGTGTAAGGAGTAATAAATAATACTAATATTGACTTTCTTTTCTTTATTAAATAATTATCAGCTTCTTTGGTTAAACATTTTGCAAAAATTAGCATTTTTTTTTTTTACTGAAGTATAATACAAATCACAGTTTAAAGCTATCAGGACTAGGGTATACCTTGCTTTTGTGATATCTATAAGTCCTGGGTTTGATCCCTAGCACCACAGTAAATTCATCCCCCTCCAAAAAAAAAATAACTAGCCTATAACCTAAGGTTATACTACTGCTACTACTACTACTACTACTACTACTACTACTACTACTACTACTACATCTGAGACAAGATGTCCTGTATTCCAGGCTATCCTTTGAACTCACTATGTAGCTGAAGAAGCCCTTGAACAGATTGCCTGACACTCCTGTCTTAACCTGTAGGTACTGGAATTACAAACATGGGCCACCATGCCCAGTTTAAGGTAAGGTGCCACGTATTCTATTGATAATGTTTTTCTCCTGTTGTCTTAAGAGATCTAACCACAGAGTTTTGGAACAGATATTAGTTGGTAAATCCTTGGAAATCACTCATTCTGCCATCCCTCCCCTCCCCTCCCCTTAAGGACTGGACTCCATTCATAATTACCCATTTGTTGTGTTTTGGATGTGACTCATCCCCAGAGATGCATGTGTTCGAATACTTGGTCCAAAGCTGATGGTGCTGTTTGAGAATGTTATGGAACCTGAAGGAGTTGGAACTTTCCTGAGGTGAGCACATTACTAGGAACAGATTTTGACATTTTATAGCCTAGCTCCACTCTCTGGTCGCCCTGCTTTCTGAACTGCAAGTATATTATGATGGTCCTGTCTTGAAGGTGTTTTTCTCAGGATATTTTTTGTCATAGTAACAGAGAGGTTATTAAGGCAGAGGCTCATATCAGTCATGGGGTAATCATCATAATAAACCTGATTATGTGTCTTTTTGGTCTTAGGAAATGTTTTTTGGGGAAGGAAATGGAAGAGTTTGGAATCTTGGGTTAGAAAACCTTCAGAATGCTGCAAATAGGCTCTTTCAGTGGGAAGCGGAAAGACAGGATGTGGTGCCTGACTCAGCAGGTTACAGAGGGGAGCAAGGACCATATCAGGATTCGGGATAGGGGCCATTCATGTTGTAGTCAGGCAAAAAGTGTGGCTGCCTTCTGGTCATGTCCTGAGAACTTGCAAGAGGATGCCTTTGAAAGTAATGGACTGGTTTCTTTGGTGGAGGAGATTTCAAGATAGCATAACATTGATTCAGTGGCATGGTATTGTTGATTTATCTTATGCAGATCTACAGGGAAACATAACAAGTGGGAGAAAGAAATTGTTTAGATGTGCATTTTAGAATGGAAAAGATCTTCAGGAAGCTTAGGGCTGATGTTGAACCTTCTGTTAAAAGGCTGTAATCGTTAAGGAGATTAGCTCCATGTAAGAGAAACCTAGTGGTCAGCAGTGAGATAATAGGAGAGATGCCCTGAGGTCAAGGCCCCCCAAAGTCAAAGGCTCCACCTCCTGAAAATTTAAGTTCATCGAAAAAAAGAAAGGAGCCTAAGGTCAAAATACTGAAGGACCTTTCTGGTCCTGTAAAGTGTCTGCCTAAGGAAGTAGTACCTCCTACCCTCAGCCTCAGCACACAGAAGCTGCTGAAACTGTGGTCCAAGAGAACCAGACCCCATCCTGAATGGTCTGCAGAACTTTGTAGTATCAACAATTAAACATTGGTTTTGGAAACATAAAAGACACAATATTGAGGAGGTTATGGATCTTTCTCCCATGGTTGCAGAGAGCTGCTGAGGCCAAACAATGAGTGGAAAGGTCAGAGTCCCTGCAAGGAGTCCCTGAGATACCGTTTTGTGAAGCCATTAAGATGAAGCTTTGGTTACAGAGGAGACCTCCAGATGCTGTAGATGCCAAAGACATGAGATGCCTGCCAAAGATGAATATATACAGAAAATGGAACCTGCTCACCAGACTGGTGTTTCAGGCCACAAAACTCAAGGAGTGGAGCTATCTAAACACTTAGAAATTGAAATAATTTTATCCTGTGTGTCAGATGCAGGACATAGAGCTGCAGGCTTTGATGTTTGCCCTTCCAGGTTCCAATTTTGCTTTATTCCAATCTTTCTTTGCTGTGCCTTCCTTCTGCTCTTTTGGAATGGAAAGGTTTACTTTGTGCTATTGTATGCTGGAAGTGTATGCAAGAGTTTTGGACTCATATATACAAGGGGAGCATAGTAAAGAAACTGCTGACATAAATATGATATGGTGAAGGGGAAAGTTTTTATTGTAGATATGAGAAAGAACAGCTAGGTCCATGTAGAAGACTCCAGATAAGAGAGAAAAAGAAGTAGATTGAAAATGGCCAGCAATGAACATGGCCAGGATGATCTGAGAGGGAGAGAATAGCAGTAGCTAGAGAATAGAGAGTGCATAGTGAGAGAAGCAAGAGAAGTGAACTGAGAATAGCCAGATTATAAGGAGGCATAGGTGAGGGGAGGGAAGGGCCAGGAGACAGTCACAGGGACTTTGAAATGTATAACAAGTTCTTGAGAATAAGGACTGAGGGACCCGGGAGGCATGAACCTTGATATGTTAATGGGTACCACATATAGCCATGTGTCCCTTTTGTCAGAGGTAAGGGAAATGACTCCTTTGACAATCTGGAACTGGCTTTCCAAGTTTCTGAGGAATGTTGGCTTTTATCTAACTCCCAGAAATCCTTCAATAGTCCAGGTTGTCCTCAGTTCTGGATATTTGAACTGCCTTTTGGAGTTTGGGGAATTGAAGTTTCCTTTGGTCTTTACTAAGAGTATGTCATTGTTTTTATGATTATCATTACTATTTATTTTATAGGTGATCACTATTTAGGGATTGTCTTGTGTTTACCTAGAGATTTGGATTTTGAACAGATTTAGACTTTTAAAGACCATGGGGACTTTAATGTTGAACTGAATGTTGGACATCATTGAAATGTCCATGAGTCATATTGTGGTTTGAATGTGACATGTCTCCTATCGGCTTATGTTATAGTGTCTCCATTTGTGGGTCTATTTGGGAAGGTTGTGAGACATGTCAAAGGTAGAACCTTCCTAGAAGAAGTAGGTGTGCTAGGGGAGACCTTGAGGTTTTGTAGCTAAGCTCCACTCCCTGTTTTAACTCTTTTTCCAGACTGCTGGTTCAATGTGATTAGCTGGCCTCACTCTCCTGCCCATACCTTCCCCACTATGATGGACCCATTCTGGAAACATAAACCAAAATAAACCTGATATCTCTTAGTTGCTTTTGGAAGGTAATTAAGACACCATCCTATTGTATTCAGTCTCAGCAATATAAGGAACTAAATCCATGAAGTGTTTCTTGATAGGAATCCATTTTACAGATGAGTACAGAATACTTCATGAGAATGGGGAGGGGGGGTCAGACGCCTTCCTTGTCCAATTCTGCTTCTCTCAGTCACTCACCAACTCATCGGACTTTCTTTTTTTTTTTTATTTTTTTTCCATTTTTTATTAGTTATTTAACTCATTTACATTTCCAATGCTATACCAAAAGTCCCCCATATCCACCCACCCCCACTCCCCTGCCCACCCACTCCCCCTTTTTGGCCCTGGTGTTCCCCTGTACTGGGGCATATAAAGTTTGCAAGTCCAATGGGCCTCTCTTTCCAGTGATGGCCGACTAGGCCATCTTTTGATATATATGCAGCTAGAGTCAAGAGCTCCGGGGTACTGGTTAGTTCATAATGTTGTTCCACCTATAGGGTTGCAGATCCCTTTAGCTCCTTGGCTACTTTCTCTAGCTCCTCCATTGGGAGCCCTATGATCCATCCATTAGCTGACTGTGAGCATCCACTTCTGTGTTTGCTAGGCCCCGGCATAGTCTCACAAGAGACAGCTACATCTGGGTCCTTTCAATAAAATCTTGCTAGTGTATGCAATGGTGTCAGCGTTTGGATGCTGATTATGGGGTGGATCCCTGGATATGGCAGTCTCTACATGGTCCATCCTTTCATCTCAGCTCCAAACTTTGTCTCTGAAACTCCTTCCATGGGTGTTTTGTTCCCAAATCTAAGGAGGGGCATAGTGTCCACACTTCAGTCTTCATTCTTCTTGAGTTTCATGTGTTTAGCAAATTATATCTTATATCTTGGGTATCCTAGGTTTGGGGCTAATATCCACTTATCAGTGAATACATATTGTGTGAGTTTCTTTGTGAATGTGTTACCTCACTCAGGATGATGCCCTCCAGGTCCATCCATTTGGCTAGGAATTTCATAAATTCATTCTTTTTAATAGCTGAGTAGTACTCCATTGTGTAGATGTACCACATTTTCTGTATCCATTCCTCTGTTGAGGGGCATCTAGGTTCTTTCCAGCTTCTGGCTATTATAAATAAGGCTGCTATGAACATAGTGGAGCATGTGTCCTTCTTACCAGTTGGGGCATCTTCTGGATATATGTCCAGGAGAGGTATTGCTGGATCCTCCGGTAGTACTATGTCCAGTTTTCTGAGGAACCGCCAGACTGATTTCCAGAGTGGTTGTACAAGCCTGCACTCCCACCAACAATGGAGGAGTGTTCCTCTTTCTCCACATCCACGCCAGCATCTGCTGTCACCTGAATTTTTGATCTTAGCCATTCTGACTGGTGTGAGGTGGAATCTCAGGGTTGTTTTGATTTGCATTTCCCTGATGATTAAGGATGTTGAACATTTTTTCAAGTGCTTCTCTGCCATTCGGTATTCCTCAGGTGAGAATTCTTTGTTCAGTTCTGAGCCCCATTTTTTAATGGGGTTATTTGATTTTCTGAAGTCCACCTTCTTGAGTTCTTTATATATGTTGGATATTAGTCCCCTATCTGATTTAGGATAGGTAAAGATCCTTTCCCAATCTGTTGGTGGTCTTTTTGTCTTATTGACGGTGTCTTTTGCCTTGCAGAAACTTTGGAGTTTCATTAGGTCCCATTTGTCAATTCTCGATCTTACAGCACAAGCCATTGCTGTTCTGTTCAGGAATTTTTCCCCTGTGCCCATATCTTCAAGGCTTTTCCCCACTTTCTCCTCTATAAGTTTCAGTGTCTCTGGTTTTATGTGAAGTTCCTTGATCCACTTAGATTTGACCTTAGTACAAGGAGATAAGTATGGATCGATTCGCATTCTTCTACACGATAACAACCAGTTGTGCCAGCACCAATTGTTGAAAATGCTGTCTTTCTTCCACTGGATGGTTTTAGCTCCCTTGTCGAAGATCAAGTGACCATAGGTGTGGGGGTTCATTTCTGGGTCTTCAATTCTATTCCATTGGTCTACTTGTCTGTCTCTATACCAGTACCATGCAGTTTTTATCACAATTGCTCTGTAGTAAAGCTTTAGGTCTGGCATGGTGATTCTGCCAGAAGTTCTTTTATCCTTGAGAAGACTTTTTGCAATCCTAGGTTTTTTGTTATTCCAGACAAATTTGCAAATTGCTCCTTCCAATTCATTGAAGAATTGAGTTGGAATTTTGATGGGGATTGCATTGAATCTGTAGATTGCTTTTGGCAAGATAGCCATTTTTACAATGTTGATCCTGCCAATCCATGAGCATGGGAGATCTTTCCATCTTCTGAGATCTTCCTTAATTTCTTTCTTCAGAGATTTGAAGTTTTTATCATACAGATCTTTCACTTCCTTAGTTAGAGTCACGCCAAGATATTTTATATTATTTGTGACTATTGAGAAGGGTGTTGTTTCCCTAATTTCTTTCTCAGCCTGTTTATTCTTTGTATAGAGAAAGGCCATTGACTTGTTTGAGTTTATTTTATATCCAGCTACTTCACCGAAGCTGTTTATCAGGTTTAGGAGTTCTCTGGTAGAATTTTTAGGGTCACTTATATATACTATCATATCATCTGCAAAAAGTGATATTTTGACTTCCTCTTTTCCAATTTGTATCCCCTTGATCTCCTTTTGTTGTCGAATTGCTCTGGCTAATACTTCAAGTACTATGTTGAAAAGGTAGGGAGAAAGTGGGCAGCCTTGTCTAGTCCCTGATTTTAGTGGGATTGCTTCCAGCTTCTCTCCATTTACTTTGATGTTGGCTACTGGTTTGCTGTAGATTGCTTTTATCATGTTTAGGTATGGGCCTTGAATTCCTGATCTTTCCAAAACTTTTATCATAAATGGGTGTTGGATCTTGTCAAATGCTTTTTCTGCATCTAACGAGATGATCATGTGGTTTTTGTCTTTGAGTTTGTTTATATAATGGATTACATTGATGGATTTTCGTATATTAAACCATCCCTGCATCCCTGGAATAAAACCTACTTGGTCAGGATGGATGATTGCTTTAATGTGTTCTTGGATTCGGTTAGCGAGAATTTTATTGAGGATTTTTGCATCGATATTCATAAGAGAAATTGGTCTGAAGTTCTCTATCTTTGTTGGATCTTTCTGTGGTTTAGGTATCAGAGTAATAGTGGCTTCATAAAATGAGTTGGGTAGAGTACCTTCTACTTCTATTTTGTGAAATAGTTTGTGCAGAATTGGAATTAGATCTTCTTTGAAGGTCTGATAGAACTCTGCACTAAACCCATCTGGTCCTGGGCTTTTTTTGGTTGGGAGACTATTAATAACTGCTTCTATTTCTTTAGGTGATATGGGACTGTTTAGATGGTCAACTTGATCCTGATTCAACTTTGGTACCTGGTATCTGTCCAGAAATTTGTCCATTTCGTCCAGGTTTTCCAGTTTTGTTGAGTATAGCCTTTTGTAGAAGGATCTGATGGTGTTTTGGATTTCTTCAGGATCTGTTGTTATGTCTCCCTTTTCATTTCTGATTTTGTTAATTAGGATTTTGTCCCTGTGCCCTTTAGTGAGTCTAGCTAAGGGTTTATCTATCTTGTTGATTTTCTCAAAGAACCAACTCCTCGTTTGGTTAATTCTTTGAATAGTTCTTCTTGTTTCCACTTGGTTGATTTCACCCCTGAGTTTGATTATTTCCTGCCGTCTACTCCTCTTGGGTGAATTTGCTTCCTTTTTTTCTAGGGCTTTTAGATGTGTTGTCAAGCTGCTAGTATGTGCTGTCTCCCGTTTCTTCTTGGAGGCACTCAGAGCTATGAGTTTCCCTCTTAGAAATGCTTTCATTGTGTCCCATAGGTTTGGGTACGTTGTGGCTTCATTTTCATTAAACTCTAAAAAGTCTTTAATTTCTTTCTTTATTCCTTCCTTGACCAAGGTATCATTGAGAAGAGTGTTATTCAGTTTCCACGTGAATGTTGGCTTTCCATTATTTATGTTGTTATTGAAGATCAGTCTTAGGCCATGGTGGTCTGATAGGATACATGGGACAATTTCAATATTTTTGTATCTATTGAGGCCTGTTTTGTGACCAATTATATGGTCAATTTTGGAGAAGGTCCCGTGAGGTGCTGAGAAGAAGGTATATCCTTTTGTTTTAGGATAAAATGTTCTGTAGATATCTGTCAGGTCCATTTGTTTCATAACTTCTGTTAGTTTCACTGTGT
The DNA here is from genome assembly GCF_000001635.26 of Mus musculus. Lineage (NCBI taxonomy): Eukaryota > Metazoa > Chordata > Mammalia > Rodentia > Muridae > Mus > Mus musculus. The sequence continues at coordinate 64,884,318 of NC_000072.6, read as the reverse complement.
CCCTGTTTAGTTTCTGTTTCCACGATCTGTCCTTTGAAGAAAGTGGTGTGTTGAAGTCTCCCACTATTATTGTGTGAGGTGCAATGTATGCTTTGAGCTTTACTAAAGTGTCTCTAATGAATGTGGCTGCTCTTGCATTTGGTGCGTAGATATTCAGAATTGAGAGTTCCTCTTGGAGGATTTTACCTTTGATGAGTATGAAGTGTCCCTCCTTGTCTTTTTTGATAACTTTGGGTTGGAAGTCGATTTTATCCGATATTAAAATGGCTACTCCAGCTTGTTTCTTCAGTCCATTTGCTTGGAAAATTGTTTTCCAGCCTTTCACTCTGAGGTAGTGTCTGTCTTTTTCCCTGAGATGGGTTTCCTGTAAGCAGCAGAATGTTGGGTCCTGTTTGTGTAGCCAGTCTGTTAGTCTATGTCTTTTTATTGGGGAATTGAGTCCATTGATATTAAGAGATATTAAGGAAAAGTAATTGTTGCTCCCTTTTATTTTTGTTGTTAGAGTTGGCATTCTGTTCTTGTGGCTGTCTTCTTTTTGGTTTGTTGAATGATTACTTTCTTGGTTGTTCTAGGGCGTGATTTCCGTCCTTGTATTGCTTCTTTTCTGTTATTATCCTTTGAAGGGCTGGATTCGTGGAAAGATATTGTGTGAATTTGGTTTTGTCATGGAATACTTTGGTTTCTCCATCTATGGTAATTGAGAGTTTGGCCGGGTATAGTAGCCTGGGCTGGCATTTGTGTTCTCTTAGTGTCTGTATAACATCTGTCCAGGCTCTTCTGGCTTTCATAGTCTCTGGTGAAAAGTCTGGTGTAATTCTGATAGGCCTTCCTTTATATGTTACTTGACCTTTCTCCCTTACTGCTTTTAATATTCTATCTTTATTTAGTGCATTTGTTGTTCTTATTATTATGTGTCGGGAGGAATTTCTTTTCTGGTCCAGTCTATTTGGAGTTCTGTAGGCTTCTTGTATGTTTATAGGCATCTCTTACTTTAGATTTGGGAAGTTTTCTTCAATAATTTTGTTGAAGATGTTTGCTGGTCCTTTGAGTTGAAAATCTTCATTCTCATCCACTCCTATTATCCGTAGGTTTGGTCTTCTCATTGTGTCCTGGATTACCTGGATGTTTTGAGTTAGGATCCTTTTGCATTTTGTATTTTCTTTGACTGTTGTGTCGATGTTCTCTATGGAATCTTCTGCACCTGAGATTCTCTCTTCCATTTCTTGTATTCTGTTGCTGATGCTCGCATCTATGGTTCCAGATCTCTTTCCTAGGGTTTCTATCTCCAGCGTTGCCTCGCTTTGGGTTTTCTTTATTGTGTCTACTTCCCCTTTTAGTTCTAGTATGGTTTTGTTCATTTCCATCACCTGTTTGGATGTGTTTTCCTGTTTTTCTTTAATGATTTCTACCTGTTTGGCTGTGTTTTCCTGCTTTTCTTTAAGGGCCTGTAACTCTTTAGCAGTGCTCTCCTGTAATTCTTTAAGTGACTTATGAAAGTCCTTCTTGATGTCCTCTATCATCATCATGAGAAATGTTTTTAAATCTGGGTCTAGATTTTCGGTTGTGTTGGGGTGCCCAGGACTAGGTGGGGTGGGAGTGCTGCGTTCTGATGATGGTGAGTGGTCTTGATTTCTGTTAGTAGGATTCTTACGTTTGCCTTTCGCCATCTGGTAATCTCTGAAGCTAGCTGTTTTAGTTGTCACTGTTAAGAGCTGGTTCTTCAGGTGACTCTGTTAGCCTCTATGAGCAGACCTGGAGGGTAGCACTCTCCTTAGTTTCAGTGGGCAGAGTATTCTCTGCAGGCAAGCTCTCTTCTTGCAAGGCAGGTACCCAGATATCTGGTGTTCGAACCAGACTCCTGGCAGAAGTTGTGTTCCACTCACTAGAGGTCTTAGGATCACGTGTGGAATCCTGTGTGGGCCCTTGCGGGTGTCAGGCGACTCAGCTGGCAAGGTAGCCCGGGGCTCGAGTGGAGCGGAAGGGGTTTGTGCCCCAGATCAGGCCCGGGTAGCCTGCTTCCCTATGTACCACAGTCTTAAGTTCCTCGCGATTGGATTGGGACAGGCGCTGTGTTCCACTCACCAGAGGTCTTAGGGTCCCGTGGGGAGTCCCGTGTGGGCCCTTGCGGGTGTTGGGCAAGACTCTGCTGTCAAGGAAGCCCGGGGCTCGAGTCGAGCGGAAGGGACTTGTGCCCCAGATCAGGCCCGGGTAGCCTGCTTCCCTATGTACCACAGTCTCAAGTTCCCCGCGATTGGATTGGGACAGGTGCTGTGTTCCACTCACCAGAGGTCTTAGGGTCCCGTGGGGAGTCCTGTGTGGGCCCTTGCAGGTGTTGGGCAAGACTCTGCTGGCAAGGTAGCCCGGGGCTCGAGTCTCGAGTCGAGCGGAAGGGACTTGTGCCCCAGATCAGGCCCGGGTAGCCTGCTTCCCTATGTACTGCAGTCTCAAGTTCTGCGCGATTGGATTGGGGCAGGCGCTGTGTTCCACTCACCAGAGGTCTTAGGGTCCCGTGGGGAGTCCCGTGTGGGCCCTTGCGGGTGTTGGGCAAGACTCTGCTGGCAAGGTAGCCCGGGGCTCGAGTCTCGAGTCGAGCGGAAGGGACTTGTGCCCTAGATCAGGCCCGGGTAGCCTGCTTCCCTATGTACCGCAGTCTCAAGTTCCCCGCGATTGGATTGGGGCAGGCGCTGTGTTCCACTCACCAGAGGTCTTAGGGTCCCGTGGGGAGTCCCGTGTGGGCCCTTGCGGGTGTTGGGCAAGACTCTGCTGGCAAGGAAGCCCGGGGCTCCAGTCGAGCGGAAGGGACTTGTGCCCCAGATCAGGCCCGGGTAGCCTGCTTCCCTATGTACCGCAGTCTCAAGTTCCGCGAGATTGGATTGGGGCAGGCGCTGTGTTCCACTCACCAGAGGTCTTAGGGTCCCGTGGGGAGTCCCGTGTGGGCCCTTGCGGATGTTGGGCAAGACTCTGCTGGCAAGGAAGCCCGGGGCTCCAGTCGAGCGGAAGGGACTTGTCCTCATCGGACTTTCACCCACTCCCTCAGCCCCTTGTTATTTGTACTTGCTTTTCCTTCAGTTGTATTCAGTTTTATTTTCATTTCACTCCAAGGTAGCTGTGAACACTGGGGAGTGAGTGAAGATCTCTTTCACATCACACACAAACTGAGCTCTACCCAGTAAGTTTGTGGACCTGCACAAATCAATTAAGGGGAGGGTATCCCAAGGCCCGACTCCTAGCTGAGGAGCTATTGGCTGAAGACTGCCTGAGCAGGAAGAGTCAGTTCTCTTCAGGAATGTGGTCACTGGGAGTTCCCCACATTTATGTGCATATATACAAGACTAAGTTTACTCAAAAAAAAGTAAAAATTACAAAAGCACAGTATGAACTTCACAGGGAGATATGATGGGAGGTTGTTAGAGGGGAGTGTCAGGGGGGATAGATGAAGGCACACATTATACACATTTAAAATTTTCAAAGAATAAAATTTCAACTAAAGAAACAAATGTGGTTTTGGGGGGCACGCATCTATTTGAATTAATTTCTTCATGAAAGGGAAGAAGACAACTATTCTAACTATCCTGAACTCCTTAGTCTATGTCTTATTTTTGAACTTAGCAGTAGGCTCTCCTTTAACATGTCCTATGCAGTATATTTTTCACCAAAAACTGTCAACAGCCCTCCCATGCCTTTGGTGGTGTGAGGACTTTGTGCATACTTTGCAGATTTATATTTGTCACCTTTGCCTTGAGTGTCAGGAAAACTCATGCACAGGATTATGATGAATGGGCATTTCCCTGAGTTTAACTTTATTATCTAAAGCTTAGTTGCTTTTCCTATTATTTTGTTTTCCTTATCTAATATTTACCTAGGTATATTTTGGTTCTATTTGTTGAGGAAACAAAACCTACAAGGTTTACTATGAAGATTAATTAAACTATGTGTGCTAGCTCAAAATAGCAGAGAAAGGGGCAGTATTATAGGACAAATTTAGTTCGTTGTTCTGTGTTGTTATTTTACTAGAATAGACTGGTCAACAACCATAGAGATCAACCTGCCTCTGCTTCCCAGTGGTGGGATTAAAGATGTGTGCCACCAAGTAGAGAATGTGCTTTTAATTTTAAGCCACTTCTATTTCCTTTTCCCTCTCTTTCTTTTTAGAAGAGATAACAAAAGCTAAAGCTGCTTTTTACTACATATTATTTCTATGAAATCATAAATATGGAGCAAAATCCATAGTGTATCATGATACATATAATATGGATTTTGTGGTGTATATGTATTAGTGTATATGTGGATTTGGTCATGCATGTGCTCATTCATATGGCTATGTGGACCTTCACAATGTTTACACATTGTTCTCGGCTTTCCACTTTCTTTGAGACATGGTTCTTTGCTTTTGTATGAGGTGGGTAAGCTCTCAGTAATTCCCATCTGGCCTCCCACATCCCCCATGATTTGTGGAAACAACAAACACTTTCACTATTTCTTCTAGTTTCTATCTGGATTCTGGGGATCCAAACTGACGTCATCAGACTTTCGAAGCAAGTGCTTACATCCCTGGGAGCCATTGCTCCGGCCTCAGCATTATTTATTTATTTATTTATTTATTTATTTATTTATTTATTTATTTATTTATTACCATGCTAGGGCATTGAAATGTAAACTTCCATTCAAGTTGTGAAAGAAATAAAAGTGGAAGGGCAAGGAATAAAGTCTGTTAAGTGTTCTTACTATCATTTCTAACAGCAATTATAAGGTGTACTACCAAATAGCACCTTCGAATTCTTTGGTGGGTAACATTAGAAAATATTTTTCTTCCATCACATCTCCTATCTATGCATCATCTGTTGACAATCTAGCATTATGTTCATCTTCTATCTTTCCTCTTTCGGTGTGAGAGGATGCTCAGGATGTGCATTCTTCAGATCCTCATGCTTTGGATTACATTCTCCAATGAGATGCACTCAAGTCAACATCTGCCTCATGTATCTCATTCATCCCTCATCCCCATCTCTGGATTCACCCAGCTCTGGCAACCTCTGTCCCTTACAAACGCTTCATCAACACCAGATTCTTTTCATTAGATTCCCGCTGCTAACACTAACCATGGAGGCCAAGTCAGGTTATTCCCATGGCTGGGGCTAGAATCAAGGATTTTGGAGCATCTTGAGAAGTGAAGGACCCCTATACGTATGGAAAGCAGTTCAGAAATCTTAGCGGGAAAATGGTTAAAAGGAAGTGTAATATAGATGGACTGTCCAAAATCTGAGAACAATTTTAATCAGGAATAGCCTGATTTGTCAACACATACAGCACACACACACAAAAGGTAGACATAGAAGAAGCAAGGAAATGACAGAAGTCAGAATTGTCCACAGCCCATTCTGAATGTCTGTGATGGACACTTCCCTGAAAGCGTCGTGGGCGTGATTGCAAAGGAGAACTTCCCTGAACCCACTGTACTCAAGCCCAGTATTTGAGCTGGACTCAAACCAACTACTCTGAGTGATGGGGTACAGTTGGAGTATCTCAGTCTAGTAGTAAGTATTCTTGTATTTCCTGCCTGTCATTGTCCACATCAGTCATCCCTAGAGAGAGGAACTGGTCCAGCATGTGCAACAAGTCAATAGTGAATATTATAGAACTTGTCACTTGAAGTCCACTTACATCCTTGGTGGTTCCTCCAAGGGACCACCCATACATGATTTGGAGGTGGAAATCTGTATTAAAACACTTGAAAGACTGACTGACATTTTAGAGTGTGGGAAAACCAACCTGAGAACAACCTACTTTGTTCATGATGAAGAAGATAGAATGCTAGGGGTAGGCTTTGAACCCCAAATATGAAAAGCTGTGTCAAGTAAGGAATTATAGACATATTTCTCTATGTAGTGGTATTAATAAGAATTGGCCCCCATAGGCTTGTAGATTTGAATAGTCACTGGGGAGTAGCAGTATTTGAACAGATTAAGGAAGTATGGCCTTGTTGAAGGAAGTGTGTCACTGGAAGAGGGATTTGAGGTTCCAAAACATTACTCCAGGTCTGGTGTACCTCTCTGCAGATCCAAATGTAGAAGTCTTAACTTCTCCAGCACTATGTCTACCTCCATGCTTCCTGCCGTAATGACAGTTGACTAAAACTATGGAACTCTAAGTCAGCCCCAATTAAAAGCTTTCTTTTGCAAGAGTTTCTATGGTAATGCTGTCTCTTTACAGTAATAGAGCAGTGACTAAGACACCCTACTACATCCCTGAAACAATTTTTAGAGTTATTTTCTCCTAGAAAATGTAGGCAGAGTTTTCAGAAAATAACCATACAGTGATTTGAAAAGCAAGTAATAAAGGCAGCACGTGGCTTTCTAACTAAAGAATTTGAAGATTAAAAAAAAAGTTGTGCATGCTGGAAGAATGATGGTACCAGGATTTTCTTCACCTGGAAGCAGGCAGACAGGATACCTCTGCAGATGTGAGCCTGGTTTAAATTTTGAAACTATTTCTGCTTTCTTGGAGACTTTTCTCCTAACATTCACTGCTTCAGTCTGAGAAGGTAAGAGCCAGGAGGGACCGTGAGACTGTGGGAGATCAGAGCAGGAAAAAAAAATACCTTGTAGGTTAACGGTTCTGTTTGCAGTTAAGAATAAGCTCCTTGAAGGGGTCTGCAACCCTATAGGAGGAACAGCAAGATGAACTAACCAGTACCCCCTGAGCTCGTGTCTCTAGCTGCATATATAGCAGAAGATGGCCTAATGGGCCATCATTGGGAGGAGAGGCCCTTGGTCTTGCAAAGATTACATGCCCAAATACAGGGGAATACCAGGGCCAAGAAGCAGGAGTGGGTGGGTTGGAGAGCAGGGTGGGGGGAGGGTATAAGGGACTTTCTGGATAACATTTGAACTGTAAATGAAGAAAATATCTAATAAAAAATTGTTAAAAAATGTTACTGGTGAACATTTAGATAGATTTTAATCCTTGCTATAAAGTGGTGTTTCAATAAAAAAAAAGGAATAAACTCCTGTTTGACCTATGTTAAGTCTTTGCAAATTGAGGTTTCTATTTGTAATTACAAAGTTTCTGTTTGTTCTATGCAGGTTAAGGATTTTGTTTGGAATTAAAAGAGTTTCATTTGTCCTGTGTTAAGTCCTTGAAAGTTAAGGTTTCTATTTGTAATTAAGAATAGTTTCTGTTTCTTAGATGTGATGTAAACTGCTTGCAACCCCATTCACCTGAACAACATCGGAACCCTTCCCACTTCCCATTCACTGTACCTTTTTTTTTTTTTTTCCTTCTGTGTAGCCCTAGCTGTCCTGGATCTCACTCTGTAGACCAGGCTGGCCTCGAACTCAGAAATCTGCCTGCTTCTGCCTCCCAAGTGCTGGGATTTAAGGCCTGCGCCACCACTGCCCAGCTTCATTGTATCTTTCTAACAACGTATAACAAGCAACCCTGCTGCCCTTGTGAAGACCTAATCTCTCCTATCAAAGCAATGTCAAGGGGCTAGCAGGGGCTTCTCTTTCACATCTCGACTTAGCATAAAACAGCTGGCTGGCCAGTCCTGGGTATACCCCAAACACAGCTTGTTTTGATTGGACAGCCATGGATGTAGTCTCTTCTACTCACAATTCTCAGGTTTAAAAGCTATAACAGAACATCTAATGCTGAGGACTTTATGAAGAAAAGAATTTTCTTTAGCTCACGGTTCTGGAGGCAGAAGATCCAAGTTCAAGTAGCAGTCATTTCAGCCTTGGGTATTCACTACATGGCAGATGGCATCACAGTGTAAACAGATATGATGAGACATTTAATGATCATACAGAATGTTAAAAAAATCCAACAGCCAGCTTGTTTTTTAGTAATAATTTATTTTCACAAGAATTACTGGGAATTCCATCAATCCTCTCTGAAGGCATATTATTTTCCCCTAGGTCTGACTTTCAAGATTTCTCCACCTCCCAACATTGCTATACTGGAGAACAAGCTGCAAATAAATCTTTGGGGGTTGGGGTCTGGGGGAGGGGATGTTACTCTAAAACCATATCCAAACCATAGCACAAGAAAAAGAATATCTTAAGACAGTGTCTTTCTTAGCTTATATTTCTGTGATGCAACATCATGATCAAAATCAACTTGGAGAGGAAAGCTGATTTTGAAAACACTTCCATAACACGTCCATCATCCAAGGAAGTCGGGACAGAAGCGCAAGCAGGAAAGAAACCTGGAGGTAGAAGCTGATGCAGAGGTCATGGAGGAGTGCTGTTTACTGGCTTGCTCATCACAGTTTCTTGCAGAATCCAAGACCAGCAGCCCGGGGATGCCCCCACACACATGGGCTTCACTCTGCCCCACCAATCACAGCTTAAGAAAAAGCCCTATAGACCTCCCTACATCCAGAATTTATAGGGGCATTTTCTCTGTTGATGTTTCCTCCTGTCAGACTACTATAGCTTATGTCAAGTTGGCATAAGACTAGCTAGGATGTTACCATAGCCAGTGAAAACATCTGTGACAAGCTAATAGAAACATAATTAAAATCATAAATGTTCTTTTTCATACCTCAATTTCAATAGTTGGCAAAGTATTCTCTATATCATAATTATGTAGTAATTATTTACTGATTTCGATACAAAAAGAGAGAAAAGAAAGTTTGCTTCTTCTTGTAAAGTCTTCTTTATTTAAATAGAACTCCTCATGTGAAAATCTTTGGAAGGCGTTCTTTGTTTGACTTTGTGAAGCACAACCAGTGTACTGAACAAGTCTTTTACATGTCTCCACTCCTGAAGGTTCATTTTTATCTTGGGCCTTGGGTTAGCTTGGCTTCTGGTAAAATTGCTACTGAAAACTTATTTAAATAAGCATGAACCACAGTAAGAACATTTTTGTGATGGAGCCACATGTAGTCCAGGAGGCTAGTGCACAGAGATCTTCTACAGCCAGGTAGAGTGTGATTAATAGTACCATAAGCTGACCCTTCAAAGCAACCCAGCATGCAAGAGAGATGTTTTCATTGGAATTTCGAGTAGTTCCTCTTTGGAAAGATAGGAGTTACAGTATTACATGTTTCTCTACTTCAATGCTTGTACAGATTATTGCATAATTTGTGCTGAATCCCTGATAGACAGCTTGCACTGGACTCTGTTCTCTGGGATGACTGTGTGGGTCCACTGCACAGGCTGAAGGTCTTTAATAAGATTCTGCTTTGTCTTGGATAACATGATCTAGTCATTTCAACTTGTTTGCATAATTTTTAAAACATTAGTGACAAAATCCCCCAAAACAATATTAGTTAAGACTGTAAAGGTGATGTTTTTTTAAATAAAAATGAATTGATAATACGCAATGAACCATCTGAATACATGGTGAAAGCTACTGATAATCTGAGGTTTCTTATAAATCTCACTGACAACCAGGTTCACTTTTTAAAAGTTGTTTTTTTAAAAAATATTATTTGTTTTGTTTTTGAGATTATGATGTAACTATATAATTTTCTTCTTCCCTTCCTTCCCTCCAAACCTTCCTATGTACCTTTCTTTCTAACTTTCAAATCTTAAAAGAACCTATAAGTTTTCATTAATTGATGTTTTACACACACACACACACACACACACACACACACACACACTCCTAAGCATATAAATACAACTTGTTCAGGTGATATAATATTACCTGTATGTATGTTTTCAGAGATGAGCATTTGGTATTGAATAGTCAGCTTGTGCCCTTTCCTGGTGAAGACTATTTCTCCCATTCTCAGCATTCCGTAGTCACTCGTAGTTCTCTGTGTATGGTCGAGGTCTCATGGGCTTTCCACTGTCTATTGTTGTCCTTGTTAGTTCATGTTTAGGCAGTCATGTTGGTAGACTTTATGGGTGTAGCTGCTGTTACTAGGTGACACAAGTTCAGAGCAAACCTCCTATTCATCTGGCTCTTGCAACCTTTCCACCTCCTTTCCCACAATGGTCCCTGAGCCTTAGGCGTGTGCCGAAGTTGTGGTGTAGTTGCATTCAGCGGGACTCTTCATTTTGAAGTTTCTTTAAACTCTGTGGTTTTCTCTAAGAGTCTCTGTGACAAAGAGAAGTTTATTTTATGAGGGGTGAAGACTGCACTTACCTATGGGTCAGGTTTGTTGTTTTAAGAACAGAGTGTCACTAAGCGTGACCTGTTTTCCTTTTGTCTTTGCCTATGTCACTAAGTGTGACTTGTTTTTCCTTTGTCTTTGACTATGCTGAAATGTACTGAAAAGAGAGTATACATGCGTAGAAACTAGATCAACAGCAATGTTGCCTTTCTTGCTGTGTGATCTCTCTTTTATGCCCCCACTTCCATTTATGCTTTTGCCCATGTGTGGAGCAGCATTGAGACCTCATCAGGAACTTAGGTAGGTGTGGCTTCCTCACATCCTGGGGACTCCTTCTAGGACTTCAAAATAAGCAAATCTCTTTGAAACAAACAAAACCAAAATCCTACCTAGCTTCAAGTATTTTTGCTATTTAATAAAAATAAAATAGACAACGAATCAAAGTTTGGGGTGTCTAACTCAGTAGATAGTGTTAGGCCCAAAGTGAACCCCCAAATGACAGTGCTGCTGACAATGTCACAAACAAAAGGACTGGAACCATGTAAACTAAAAGATTGTCATTGGGTAAACAGAAACCTAAACTCAGTGTGTCTCAGGAACCTCTGTTTACCACGAAAGCAACTACCTCTGTTATCTACCCCAGTGGTCACATCAATTACCTCTGACAAGGGCATTTAGTTCCTGATTAACACAAACACGGTGTATCAGCTCAAATACCTTCTGACTATCATGTGGTATTTTTTTGCATTCCTGCCAAGCTGTTGTTCTCTACCCTCTGAGGAAGCCTATGAGTTTGTTTCTCTAAATAAACTTTTCTTCTACCCATAGAATAGTGGTCAAATTTGGTGGTTTCACTGTGCCTCACTTAAAGGTAGAGAGTACAAAGTCCTGGGTGAACTCCAGGACTACATAAAATCAGGTGTGGTAGTACATTCTGTGGTCCCAGCAACACCAAAAGTTCAGCATTATTCTTGGCTCCACCAAGAGCTAGAGACCAGCCTAAATCATATGACACCTTATATTAAAAGAAAAATAACTCAAACAGCCTCCCAGAGATAATTATTTTATTAGGTATTTGAATGGTAAGTGGAAAAGAGGAGAAAGGAGAAGAGGAGGAAGAGGAGGAGGAGGAGGAGGAGGAGGAGGAAAAAGAAGAAGAAGAAGGAGAGGAGGAGGAAGAGAAGGAAGGGGAGGAGGGGGAGGAGGGGGAGGAGGAAGAGATGGAGGGGGAGGAGGAAAAGAAGGAGCAGGAGCCGGAGGAGGAGGAGCAGGAGGAGCAGGAGGAGGAGGAGGAGCAGGAGGAGGAGCAGGAGGATGAGGAAGAGGAGCAGGAGGAGCAGGAGGAGGAGGAGCAGCAGGAGGAGGAGGAGCAGGAGGAGGAGGAGGAGGAGCAGGAGCAGGAGCAGGAGGAGGAGCAGGAGCAGGAGCAGGAGGAGGAGGAGGAGGGAGGAAGAAGGTGGTTATAGCTAGTGGAAAATTTGAGGAAGTGAGAGGCCCAAAATTTAAATGATTTTGTGTTTTGAAAAGGACTTGGGTGAGAAAAACTCTTACCAAATAGCAAAGTCCCCTGTGAATGAGGAAGAGCAAACAAACTAATGTCTCGATGGCATGAACCTGTGTGGCCTGGGGTCGTGCTAATTCATAAGTTTTATATTGTACTTAACTCAATGCCCACTGCACATCACCCTGCTCCCTTTTCTTTTTCTAGCAGTACTGGGGATTTGTCTTAGGGGTTTACTGCTATGAACAGACACTATGACCAAGGCAACTCTTATAAGGACAGCATTTACTTGGCACTGGCTTACAAGTTTATAGGTTCAGTCTGCTATTATCAAGGAAGGATCATAGCAGCATCCAGCAGTCATGGTGCAGGGGGAGCTGAGAGTTCTAGATCTTTATCTGAAGGCTGCTAGGAGAAGACTGGCTTTCAGGAAACTATGAAGAGGGTCTTAAAACCCAGGTCCACAGTGACAAGAGCACACCTTTTCCAACAAGAACATACCTTCTAATGGTACCACTCCCTGGGTGAAGCAGATTCAAGCCACCACAGGATCCTTATGAATATTTGGCAAGTGAGCTAGATGGAGTTACATACAGCCCCTGCTCTTTACATTATACTTAAAAAGAAAATACTGGACTAAACGTTGCATCAGAGGAGTAAAGGGCACTAGTTCCTAATTCTGAAGTCGGTGAAGATATGAAAAATTAACTGGCTATAGATAGAATTTTAGTGACAGAAAAAACAAACAAACAAAACAATAGCTTCTAACCTTCCAACCCCAGGGAGTTATTGCCCTAAGGCCTGAGCTGTTGAACCTTCTCAAATAGGCTGTCTAGTATTGTCCAGGATCAACAGTGTCATGGCAAGGTAGCTCTAAGGAGACATAGGCCTACATTTATGGCTGCCCTAGGTAAAGACCTCTCAGTGGCCTTGCTGCCCCTTTCTGTTTGTAGAAAATGCCTTCACTTGGATGTCCCCTTCTTTCTCTTTCTTCCAGCCAGGCTAAGCGTAGACATTCTGCCTGCCTTTTTATGTTCTTTTGCATTTTCTCCCACTTAGCTATTGTTCTTAAGAGAGTATTTGCCCTTCAATTCCATCTTAGGACTAAAAAAAAGATAAGAGTTGGCTCCATGGGGGGAGTACTTGACTTAACAAGAAAGTCGAGAAAATGAAGAAAGGCCAACACAGCTTTGCTGGCCTGGCTTAAGAGTTCTCAGAGGTATAAGGAATAGCCAAGAGGAAGATTCATTTTTCTGAAAATATCACAGTTTGAACCATTTTTAAAAGATGGTTCATCTGCTGAATGTGAAGGAGACTATATGTAAAATGTTATTAGAAACAATGCTGATGAAAATGCCTAGGAGATGAGAAGGCTGTGTGGAAACTTTTCCCAGGAAGGATGCGTGAGGGAAGTACTCTGCACTCCCTCTGTAGCCCTTCTCCATCCATCTTCCCTTCCTGTTATTCACCACAGGGTATCTTACCATTCTCTCTGCTGTTTGGAGTATTCCCGTCAGATATTAGCTATTAAATACTCGAGTATTTGGGTCTTAGACAAAGTGTAGAATGAAACACACATGGCACCCGGAGAGCAACCTCATATGGTCCAGCCAGCATTCGCTGGGCCTGGTGCAGCTCTTTAAATACGGTGTCCTGGTGCACAGGGCTCTGCCCTCTGGTTCCAATCTTGTACCAGGCATTTACAAGCTCAGAGAGACTATTTAGGGGAATGGTTGGTCCAAGGGATTAAGTCAGTTTGACCTTTTCTTGTGCACTCAGGTGCCTCTGTTCAGGCCAGAGTGCCTTGTTCTTCTTGTCACTCACCTACATTGTCATACGGATGATTTTTCAGAGAGTATGATTAAAAGGCTTCAAGTTATATTTGTTGAACTGAGTGAGGAAGTCGGATGCTGTCTTAGTCAAGTTGACAACCAGGAATAGCCACTACTTACCCCTTGTCAACTTGACACAAATAATATCTCATGTTCACATGAAACAATAACAAGGTTGTGAATATGCCTAACATGATATAACTACCTCTCGTACAATCGCAAACACATTTGTAAATTTACAATGGGGTAATGTCCCTTGGGAACATCCTTTTAGTGTCTCAACTTAAATACAAATTGATGTTAAAGAAGTTGAAAGGAAGACAAATATATTCATTAGCAAAATAAGACAGGGGCATTCATATTACTTTATAATCCTAGTTTCTGCAACTGGTTACATGGCCTTGATTGGTATTTATAACTACCTTCCTCTACGACCCATTCTGTATTTCCTCCACCTTCGGCAAGCACCTCAGCAGGTCTTAGCTCTTTTCCTGGAGGATTGACCTATACCTTAATTCCTGATGGGTCTGCGTCCTTTGTCATCCTGCTTGGCTATCTCTGGAATACAGCCTCCTTGTGCTTTCAGAAAACACTTCCCAGAAGATGTCACCTCAACGATGCTGGTCTCTTCTTAATCACCGCCAATTTCTTAGCTCCACCTAACCAGCATCAATAGTCCCAGTAGTGCAAAGGTTTTGCTTTAGTAGTTCTGGTATCTTGTTAATCACAGCTGATTCTTCAGCCCCAGCTAACCAGAACCACAGAATCTTCACAATTCAAAATAGCAATGGCCCTGAAATGAGTCTTTAATTTTCCCTCTGAAAATTCACAAGCCAGGCCTCCATTTTTCTGCACTGTTCTCAACATTATCTTCCAAGCTCCTACACAACATCTCACAGAGTTCTTAACAGCGAATGGATCTTCTGGCCCAAAGTTCCAAAGTCCTTCCACAGTCCTCCCCAAAACATGGTCAGGTTGTCACAGGAATACCCAACTATGCTGGTACCAATTTGTCTTAGTCAAGTTGACAACCAGGAATAGCCACTACAGATGCATACAGTGGTTGTGGTTTGAGGATGATTTCTCAAAGTTACTGAGAATTGCTCTGTTCAACAATACAGAGAGGTGTTGTATACACTGACTTGAATTTATAAAATTCCAGTTTCAGTATTTGATAGAAATGACCATGAGAAGACAAGTCCAGAAGAGAAAGTCAACAAAGGTTAATGAGATGATGAGCAGAGTCCCATCAAATCTGAGCATATTTTAACAGGATTGGAGACCTGTAATAACCTTCGGTGGTGGGGACTGGTTTTGTCTGGTCCACGGCAGCAGTGATTCGGCCTCAGAACAGGCCATAAAATGCCTACCCAGAACTTATATGGAATGAATTTCAGCATCCAGGGACTTCTAAGCACCTTCCTAGATGTGCAAGTCAGTGTGAGTAGGAATGACAAGTTCCAGATGGGGAAGGTCTTAGTGTTTAATGCTGATGAACTTGGATGCTAGACTATAATGCTAAGTGTGGTTGGACTGGGGTTTAGAGAGACAGTGTGTTTTAGATGGCTGACGACCTTCTGTGTCTTCTTGTTGGTGGAAGAGATCATTCCTTTAAGCCTTTTTACAAGAGCACTCACCTCATTTAAAAGACTATTCTTTTGGCCTAATTACTTTCCAGAGACCCTCCCTCCAAGAAGCATCGCCTTGGGAATTTGTGTGGGACACATGCAGTCAATAGTGGGGAGAAGAGACTTCTAAAGCATTTGCATGGATTTGCCAATTAAATCCTTTCCAGGGGTGGGGTGGGGGTGTGACAAAAAATCCTTTCCAATTTATCTATCACTTATTTCTATAATCATTTAATTCTGCAAGAAGGTGAAGAACAATATTCCAGATGCAAATAGAACTTCCTCCAGGAAGGAAAATTGAAAACTTTCACAGCTACTCCTCTTATGTTCTTATACACATATCTCTTTATCCTACAGCCCTTGCCTTTTCTTCAACATTACTGCTTGAGTGCATAAATAAGCACTCGGTCTCATCTAGCTCATGAAAACCACTAAGACTTGATATTCTACAAAGATATCCCTATTCACTTACATTTTTATGAATGGATATTTTTAAAAAAAAAACATCTTTTCTGGATGCAAAATTTTTGTTTTGATTTAGAGACAAGGTCTTCAGTAGAAGCCCAGGTTGGCCTCAAATTCAAAATCCTACCATGTGTCTCAGTGATTACAGGTATATGTCACCGTGCCTGCCATGACTGAAGGCTTCTAAAAGATGCACGCTTTCTAAAAGACACTTATTGCTTTCACACACTTGAACGTTGACTGTTTAAACCTGTAGCAGGAGCCCAAGACTTTCATAAACTCTTTTAATATTTTTTACCAGAGACAAAATAACTTATATGCTGATGTTCCTTCAATAACTGTTATAGATAAAACATACACCTTTTCCTTTGAGAAAGCTTAGGGCAGACACTTGGTGGTCTTCTATTTTAAGATCGATGTCTCATCACGTGGAACATTAGACGCAACAGACCTCTGTAGGCATAGCTGTAGAGTTTGGATGTGAATAGTGTGACCCAGGAGGTGAACTTCACAGAACATAGCAGAGAGGAACATCAACAGCCATCATTCAAGCCGAGTCATTTATAGTTCTCTCCAACAACACACCTGTTATTTCAGATGAGTTGGCTATTCTTCAAATGCCCTAATTTGCATGGACTCTCAGTGACCTATCTGTAAGCACACAGCAAACACACACCTGCCGTGAAGGTTGGACCTTCTGTTTGTAAGTCATTGCTTATTGTAGAGAAAAATAGTAAAGCTGATATTTAAAAGGATGTAGGAAGAGCAAGCAATCTGAGTACGAAATGAGAGTGTGGTTGTCAGAGAGTAAAATAGAACTGAAGTCAGATTGATTTATATCCAGGAAACTCTCTGCAAGCCCTGAAAAACGTCTCTCATGGAACTGAAAACAACACAATAAAGTAAACTTTTTTCTTTTTAGGACAAGCTACATTTGGAAAGGGAACCCTGCAGCCAAGAAAGCCCGAGAGTCTGAATGTATATTCAGTTCATCATTTTTGTTGATCCAAGGCTTTTCAGTTACAGAGGAGTGCAGAATTCAGAAAACCAGGACGTCCTGAATATACTTGAGGACACCCTACCTCTTCTACACGGGTGGTGCCCTCAGCTTTGGCTGAGAAGGATTTGCATTGCCTTTTCTGAAGCACGTGGTCAAAGAAAGAAAAGAGGAGTTTTAAGACGAGGAGTTTTAGCTTTTCAGGACACATTGTGTACTGAATTTAAGAAAAAAAAAAACATTTTAAAGAAATTTATTATTTCCTTGGCATGAATCCTGAATATACAAAGGAAAGCAGGTAGGAACTGCATTCTCTGGAAGGTGGGAAACCCAGACATCGAGTTAGGAGAGCTAGCTCTTAACTTTGCTACCCACCAGTAATGTGTCACTACGAAGGAACAGCTACTGTCTCTAGGTTGTTGCCTCACATTTGTAAATAGAGGTTTTAGATTTGATTTTAAAGTTTCTTTCAGCCCTAACATGTTATGGCTCACCTTGCCCTCCCCAAGGAAGCTTTTCTCATAAATGTTAACTTCATTGTGGCATGTTCTGCTCTGGTAAGAGTAGAAAATCCAGACTAAAATCAATATACAGCACTGCCTGATGTTGAAACATTGTAAGAAGTAGATAAAAGTGATTTTTGAAGAAAATACATCATAGCACTTCATAGAGCTATCCACCAATAAGAATACAAAGCAGTGTGGCTAGCCAGGAGAAGCAGATGACACCTGTCACTGTTCCTGGTAAAATTTTCCATAAAGAAATCTCTCTCTGCGTGTGATGACCCAAATCTGAATTGCCTGCTACAAACTCATTTTGAATACTTGTTTCCTATGGGACATACTATATTTTAAAGTCAAGAGGGGCTGAGTTAGCAGCTTTGGGTCAGTACAGGGAAGCCCTTGAAAGGTCTAGCCTGGCACCTAGTTCTGGTCTCTAGTTCTGTGTCGTGGTCTACCGTGATATGGCCAGCCTTTGCTACACACTTCAACCTCTGTGACCTGAGCTGCTCCACCAAGTCTTCCCCACCACAATGGCGAAAGCCCTCTGAATCATGGAACCAAACTAAATATTTTCTCCCCTGAGTTGTTTTTCCTCAGGTGTTGTACAAACAATGCAAAAGACAGAACATTTGTATTATATCGGTGATTCATCCTACTGAAGAAATTTGCTACAGAGGCAGGGAAAAGTCTGACCCAAAGGAAAGCGATTTCCATCCTCCCAGGCCTGAGATTGGAGCGTTCATTCTTTTTCTAGCGAGGGGATGATTTCTGTGGTTCTGCCGCTGGAATCACACCATTGGTTTATCCCTGTCTTGTTCTCATTTCTGTCCTGGTCCCATGAAGAGGCTGTGTTGACCCTTAGAGGCAACAGCAACAGTACTAAGTTTGCTTGCCCCTTGGTTTCTGTAGGAGTTCCTTCTAAGGGGTCATGGGAAGAAGTCAGCAGATAGGAGAAAGTGGCACGGTGTAGTCTCTGTTCCTCATGGCCCTGGATCTGTGGTTATCCTCTTATAGGGCAGAGTTCTCATGTGGTCTACAGATACAGCTTCTCCCACTCACCTAGGACCCTCACCATGGCAATGTGCCATAATGGTGCCGTTTCCTGTCTGAGTTCGTTCTGGTCCTGATCATCTTGTTTTCAATTCATGGAAATACTGTGTTCATCGTTTGTTGGTATCCTAGAGAAAGGCTCTGGCTCCAGAGACCCTATCATCCTCTCTAAAGAGTTTCTAAAACTGGTCTCTAACAGAGAGCTAGAGAAAGGCATAACTAAGGTAGACTTTGATTTTAAATCTAGACTTGTAGTCTGTACGAATTCCTAATTATTAAAATCCTCTGTAAAAGAATATATATATATATATATGTATATATATATATATATATATATGTATATATATATATATATATATATATATATATATATTGCAATGCTAGCAAGCCTTGCATATGTTAGCTTTGTTGTCAAATCAGACAGCATCCTCATAGCTCACACTGATCTCTGGAAAATCTCCTGATACCTTTTCCTTCTCTTACAACTCCTTTCTCACCCCACTGAAAAATAAACCAAGCCTTTCTCCACCCTTCTCCCCCAGAGGAAAAAAGAAACCCATGCAAATCTTTCTGGATTCACTAGTTCTTATCAGTGCTACTTTATACCCGGGAGAGTAGCAATTTCTATTTGGTGATATTTCCCCCTGCCTCCTTAACATTTATGTGCAATAGATGCTATAAGATTGACTCTCCAGTGTTACCACACAGCACATCATAAGGCATGCACAAAAGATGAAAGACCCTGGAACAGGCCAGCTGATAGCTGAGCCTTGATAGCCAGTGCCGCCATCTCTGTTTTCACTTAGCCAATGCTTTGAAAGGAAGTGGGAATAAAAGGCAAGGAGCAGAATGCCCAGTTGTCCAGCAGAGATTTCTTTCGACTAAAGATCACCTATCATGTTTGTTTCTGCTTCCTTCTTCCTTGTTAACTGTCTCTGGCCTGCCTGACAGATACTGGCTTTTGCTTCCTTTCCTGAGGCTCCATCTTTTTCTCCACTCTTAACTTTCCCGATTCCTTTTTTTTCTTCCTCTTTCTTTCTGATCTTACTAATGACCTGTCTCCCAAGTGTGGGCTTTGAAACTTCTTCAGAAAGAAGAAATTTGATTGTACAAATTATTTATTCAAGTTGCGGTAGGGTAGAATACAAACTGCTAAAATATAACAGGGAAACTGCTTTACTGTTGATGGGTACTTTGGAACATCATGGAACTTGCTGCAAGGATAATAACATGTTGAAAAAAAATGATGAAATCAATGCCCACAGTATACTACCTGGGGCTGTTTTTTCCCACTCTGCTTGTTTCATTCTCTCTCCTTTTTAAAGGGTTAAAGTGGGTGGCCTTTAGAGATTTACAAGAGAACTATTAGTGAAAAACAATCTGATACATTCAACTTACTAAGGCCCTACTCTTTCCCTCTAATCTTTCAGCAGGACCCAAGGGAGGCTAAAGTTTAGATCCGTCTATTCTCCACAAGAACTTTGATTCACTATTAAATTCCGTCTAATGAAGATGACTTTGCCATCCCACGGCCATCAACAGGCTACGTGTGGGACAATGCAGAATCCACCTTGTATAGAGGGACATTGTTCTTTCTGCTTAGTTCCCCCGGTTGAATAGACTCCTGTGGAAGTTCACATGCAGAAGAGACTTGTGAAATGAGTCACAGCGCTCATCTGCACTGTGCTTTGGGACTGGACTGAAGGAAGTAACTATTTTGCTTAAGTCCACTTGGCCATCTCCTTCAGCATGGAATGATAAAAGCAAGCAAGTGAGAGGGAGGGAGAAGGAAAGATGGAGACAGATGAAGCGGAAGAGAAGGGAGGGAGGGCAGAGATACCTCTTAAGGCTAAAAGTTACAACCTGTGTCAATAGTTACAGTTACTGACTATTTGTCTTGGAGATAAAAACAAATGAGAATGTTCCCATTTGAGAGGTACAGAACTTGCTTGACTATATAATGAACTCAGGTGCATTTCCATCTTTACAAAAGGTATCACATCTTATAGAACAAAATTTGATTCTGAAATCAAGCTCTAAATAAAACTCTGTAATTGTGTTTACTCTATTTACACTGCATATTAAAAATCAGTGAAAAGTTATACAACACATTTGAATTTAGACCATGTTGGCACAGGCCTGTAATCCCAGTTATGGAGGATGAGGCAGGAGGATTACAATTTCAAGGCTGGCTAGGCTACAGAGTGAATTCAAGGGCAGCCAAGGAACTTAGTGAGTTCCTGTCTCAAAAATAAAGACAAAAGAGCGACCAAATACATTCAAGGTTTTCCTGTCTTGTGTGAGGCTCTCAGATCCCACGGCTGAAGAAATAAGATTTGAACCACGCTGCCGGACACACGATGCTTTTTCTGTGGTCAGCAATGACCAGAATAGCCAGAGGTTTGTACCTTTAGTCAGTACAGCCTGTGGTTGTTTGCTCTGAAAACATTTTTTCCTTCCCCAAATTCTTCCACATGCCACCTATGCTGCTAAGGCAAAGTATTTAACCTCCTGAATTTCAGTTTACAGGTCCGTAAAATGATAATTACTCCTCAGAGAAAGAGTTCTTTCTTTGTCTGCAGTGTTGAGATGAAAATTTTCTTTTGAGATAATGCATACAAGCAACCCAGAATAATTGGAGCATAAGCTACGTAGGCTCTTTCTACTCCTGTTTAATTTACCAGATACCGTGAGCATTGTTAGTTAGCAAAATGCTTCACTGTTTAGCAAGAAAAAAACCAGTTTAACATGGTAAAGAAAAGACTTTGAAATATGATCTGCAACTACAAGCTAGCATAGAGTAAAATGTTAATTGTAGTCTCATTCCCCTTATTTAATTGGTAAGAAAAGCAGGTGACTACTTGTATCTGTGGTGAAGTGGATTCTATTAGATCAAACTTCCCACTGATAGGAACTATACACTTGCTGGTGGGGATTGTAAATAAAGACAGGTTCCAGAAGCTTGGTATAGTAAATTAAACAGTGCACGGAGCCTGGAGACCATGAGTCTTGGAGGATGGCACGGTTCTGATGACCTTTGGTCTTGAAGATTTTTGCCTGAGGGCAAAGCACTCCATGCTGCCTGCAACTCTACCCTGAGTAGACATCTGTATTTTTCATGGTAGGAGGCCTATTTAGTGCTACATGGGACAACTACAAGCTGGATAAATACTTGCATTCTTCATGGCTCAAAGTCCAAAGGCAGAGGGTGTGGCTGCCTAAAGCAACAGCAAATGAGGGAGCTTGTACTGAAGCAATACCAGCACCGCAAATACAGGTTTAGATGGAATTTGTGGCCTTACCTGTGGAAGATGAAGAGCACTATGTGGGAATTCTTTGAACTATGTTACGTTTAAATATAACATTTCAAATGAAAGGTTTACAATTTCGAAAGTATTAGAACATCCAGTAGGCTGAGGCAGGAGGATCATGAGTTTGAGGTTAGCCTGTGCTACATAGTAAGGTTCTGTCTGAAAAAGTTTAAATTTTAAGATGAAAGTAGCCCTTGTACGTGGCTTGCTTCCCCATGCCATATAGTTATTTGTAGGGTGTTTGTTACCTGCCACTTTTTATATTAAATTGGTTATAGACATACTCTATGAGTTTCTAGAATTTTCTTTTCAGCAGCGTATATACTAAAAACAAAACTACAGGAGTGTAAATTGACTCATTCCACTCAGTATTCTTTACCATGGAC
The DNA here is from genome assembly GCF_000001635.26 of Mus musculus. Taxonomy (NCBI): domain Eukaryota; kingdom Metazoa; phylum Chordata; class Mammalia; order Rodentia; family Muridae; genus Mus; species Mus musculus. Next base: position 64,862,579 of record NC_000072.6, on the reverse strand, counting down.
CCAACTTTTGGGGCAGAAGATAAACATACCATAACCATGGCACTGATGTCCTAATTTTACATCGCAGTCTCTAATGTCAAATATGCAGTGTCCGTCAGTCTCCACTTGGAACTGCTCTATCTGACATCTCTTTGTTCACATCCTTATCTGGATAAGAGGTAAGACTGACCTTCTGTCTTGTACACACTCTTGTCACCAGGATATAATAATGTTAAATAAATACTTGTTTCTTAAAGTTTTACTTAAATTTGTTCAAAATGTATATATCTAACACATATTGAATGATATCATGGCATTTGGCTGAAAATGGATGGGCTCTGTGTGTGTGTGTGTGTGTGTGTGTGTGTGTGTGTGTGTATGCATGTGTGATGATGAAGCTAGAAAGAGATCATGATGGGGAGGAAGAGACCTTAAAGGATGTGGGGGAACAATGGAATGCATGTGCTAAAAAAACAGAGTGGGCACAGTCTGGGGAAGGAAATTCAGATGGGAAATGGGGACAGTCTATGTTCAAGAAGAATGAATGAAGCAAAGTATAATGACTTATGTATGTCAAAGGAGCCATAATAACACTCATTGCTTTGTATGCCAACATGAAAATTAATTATATTATGTTGAACCTCACAAGGTAGCAATATAGAATCATACATTCTTTACAAAGTGCATAGAAATATTTCGTGTGTTTTGCCACACATCCATCACACCTGCAGTTGAGAGGGCGAAGTGGATCCAGAGTTCTATGCTCTCCTAGACTACATAGTGAAATCCTGTCTCAACCATTCTCAAAGAACACAGTTCCAACTATGGGGGTATGTATTGCTGAGGACATCAGCCAGTCAGTATTGATTACAAACACATTGATAGTCTGCTTGTTTAAAATGTCTAAAAGAAATTAAGTAGCCCCTGCCAGTCCATGTGCATCATTAGAGAGTCTGCAAATCTTTGAAGAAGACATGCTAGTGAACGAATCATCACAAACTTCACCAAATTGACTAGCCAAATTGCATGTGACCTGGCCATGAAGACTGCAGCTGTTTTGGTGCAACTTTCAATTTTATCATCCAGTCAAGTGCTCATCTCTGTCAGTGGACCACCTTGTCTGCTATTTGGGACCATACAACTCTCACTAAGCTAATGCCACAGACTTAACCTCACCAAAAGATTTTCTGGCCAACCAAGTTCATCAGAATTCCTGTAAGCTGTCACGTAGTGCAGGGAAGTAGAAGCTGCTCTATGGGAGTGCATGAATGGCTGCCTGCATGGCAGCTCTGATCCTGCAGAGACCTGTCTGTCTCCTTCATCATCACCTGAGCCAGCACAGAGATGCATAGGAAGCTGCTCAGAGTCAGAGTTTAAAGTTGCTGATGAAGCTGATGAAGCATACTTGACTTTCTTACTCAAATGACAATTGACACCACAAACACAGAGATTTTTCCATTTTAATGTTGAGCTTTTATATTGTTCCATAAATATCCCAAGGTACAAACTCTTAAAGAGGACCACTTTTGTCACTATATAATGATCCGAATCATCAAGTGCTTCTTTGGGTCAATTGTTCACTCTGAGAAATGATATTAAAGACTGCATTTCCCACAATCATTTTCACCTTTCATTCAAATCTTTGATATGAGTAGACTTTTTCTCTTTTACTGAGTCTTTTAATTTTCAATCACTTGTCTCAAATGCTGATCGTATTTCTGAGAAGTTATTTTGTGAAAGAGATGGAGCAAGATAGAGTTGCTGCATCCTCCTTTTTTCCTTTTCTGTGAAATGATTTGGGGCTAAGTTTGTGGTGACAGGATTGCTTCTCTCTGATAGGTTCTGTGCCGGGGGAGGAGGCTGATGAAAAGAGCAGTGCCAAGGTCTCTGAGTCTGTCTAGCCTCACATCCTCTTTCACAAACACAGGTACCTTGGCTTTGCATGGCAAGATGTGCACAGTGACTCTTGTTGATAATGTAATATTTTAAAAAAAAAGTATAAGCTACAGTAAAGCTGACCCAGTGCCACATGATGAGTGTTCTTTGACATAACTGATGGTTTGATCTCCCTGGGTCCTCCAGTCTCTTGAGGGTTAGGTGCATCATCTCTGATTGAACACAGACCCTACAGTCCTCTGCTGTATGTGTGTTGGGGGCCTCATATCAGCTGGTGTATGCTGTCTGTTTGGCGATCCAGAGTTTGAGAGATCTTGGGGGTCCAAATTAATTGAGACTGCTGGTCTTCCTACAGGATTACCCTTCTCCTCAGCTTTTATCAGCTTCCCCCAATTCAACCACAGGGGTCAGCAGCTTTTGTCCCTTGGTTGAGTGCAAATATCTGCATCTTACTCTTTCAGCTGCTTCTTGGGTCTTTTGGAGTGTAGTCATGACAGGTTCTTTTTTGTGAGTGCTCCATAGCCTCATAGTGTCAGGCCTTGGGGCTTCCACTTGAGCTGGATCCCACTTTGGGCCTGTCACTGGACCTTCTTTTCCTCAGGCTTCTCTCCATTTCCATCCCTGTAATTCTTTCAGACAGAAAAAATTATGGGTCAGAATTTTGACTGTGGGATGGCCCCCCTCCATCATTTTATGCACTGTCTTCCTGCTGGAGGTAGGATCTACAAGTTCCCACTCTCCACTGTAGGGTATTTCATCTAGGGTCCCTCCCTTTGAGTCCTGGGAGTCTCTCACCTCCCAGGTCTTTGATACATTCTGAAGGATCCAGGTCTGGTGTGGTGAGGTAGAGTGGGAACATCCTTGTAGAGACAGTGGGGCAGGGAGGAATTCTGGGATGCTGAACAGTCCGAGGATGGACCGGGAGGGAAATAAAATCTGGAGTGTAATAAATAAATAAATAAATAAATAAACAAACAAACAAACAAATAAATAATAGTAGTAAAAAGGTGTGTACCAACATGCCCAGGTGGAAAGAAAACATGATAGTTTGAAATACATTTTTAAAATTTTTATAGAATGAGAATAACTGTCACTTAAGATCTGAAATGGAAAGGAAGAAAGAGAATGAAAGAAATAGTCTTACACGCGTTCTCGCGACCGGCCAGGAAAGACGCAGCAAACCGGAATCTTCTGCGGCAAAGCTTTATTGCTTACATCTTCAGGAGCCAGAGAGCAAGAGTGCAATAGTGCAAGAGAGAGAGCAAGAAAGCAAGAAAAAGAACAAGAACAAGAAAGCAAGAGAGAGAAAAAGAACAAGAACAAGAAAGCAAGAGAAAGAATGGCAAAACCCCGTCCCTTTTAAGGAGAATTATCCTCCGCCTAGGATGTATTACTCCCTGATTGGCTGCAGCCCATCGGCCCAGTTGTCATCATGAGAAAGGCAGAACACATGGCGGGAAAACTGCCCCTGCACGTGTGCAGATTATGTTTACCACTTAGAACACAGCTGTCAGTGCCATCTTATAATGGCAAATGTGAGGGCGGCTCCCAACAAAATAGGAAGAGGAAAACTGAAAATGGAGGTAAGGACTTATTCCCAAGTCCTGTAAGAGCCGTGTTGGTCATGCTCTTGTTCTGATTTGTTTTTCCTTTATTGAAAATAGATGATATTTTCCTTGTCTGCTTGTCTTTTGTTCTCTTTTGTAACAAGGTTTTCCTGCCTCAAGAGCCCTAGCTGCCCTAGATTCCTGTTGTAGACCGTGCTGCCCTTGAGTTCCCAGAGATCTTCCTGACTCTGCTTTGTGGAAGAAATGGCTCTGCACCTCACCTGGATAGCATGGCAGACCTGATCTTGGTGGCAGGGGTGCAGGTGAGGTAGCCCTGGGGATGTGAGTGCAGGAGAGCCACACTGTGCTACTCCTCTTCAGCTGCAGCTCTCCAGAGATTGGGCCCTGAACCTTGCCAGGGCTGTGTTGGGGAGGTGGCCTTTGTGCCATGGGTGCAGAAGCCAGAGGCCTCCAACTAGGACAATGACTTGCTGCAATGAGCATTTGCTGGCAAAGCTGTTTGCACAAAAGGGTATACTATCTGACACACCGAGACACACCACAGCTTCCATGGCTAGGTGTTTGATGTATGTATGTATTCAATATATATAATTCATATATTCAATATATATATTTCTTTTTGGGAGGAGGTTGCATGGGTAGAAGGTAAATATGGAGGGATAGATAGATGAGTGGTATTGGAGTGCATGATGTGAAATTCTCATAAAATCAATAAAAGATAAAAAATTAGTTTTTCCATACAATATGTTTCGATTACAGTTTCCTCTCCCCAAGTCCCCTTTCCCCTTCCATCTGAATCCATACCCTTTCGGTCTCTTTATAGAAAATGAACAGGTATCTAAAGAATAATAATAAAATGAGATAAAACAGTAAAATTTGAATAGGACAAAGCAAACATTCAGAGGAAAAGGAACTAAAGAAAAAGCACAAAAAGCCTGAGAACACATGAGCCATCCTGCCAGGAAAACAGGTAAGCTAACTGCAGGTCTCTCCTTCCTCTGTTGCATGCCCCACCAGTCTCATCCCCAGCTCTATAGCAGACTACCCACTGCAGCCTCTCCATCCTCACTGTTACCATTCCCAGGGGACTAATCAAACCGCTCATAGAAAACTCTGCATTCCATTCTCCTGTGGACCTCCTCACCCCTACTCCTGCTTTTTCCCACTTGCTAAGTCTCAGTTCCCAGTACCTAGGAAAACATTTTACCTGAAAACTCCGAAAGCCATACCCATCAAGATTTCAGAAGAATTTTCTACTAGGTAACACACAGCTACCACATTCTTCTAAGAATCAAAGAGGGCAAGAGAAACAAAGGAACAAAGCACATACCCCTCAAACAAACAAACAAACAACAACAACAACAAAACCCCAAGACCAGATATCAGTACCTGGAATTACAGTCTTCCCAGATGCTTAGATGCCAGCATAAAAACACAATCAATATCAGGCAGAAAAATATGTCCACCAGAGCCTAGAACCCTACCACAGTAGGTCTTCAAGATTACAACATAGCTGAAGCACAAGACAAAAACCTTAAAAGATCCTTTATGACTATGATAGAAATCTTTTTTTAAAAGATTTATTTATTTATTAATTATATGGAAGTACATTGTAGCTGTCTTCAGACACTCCAGAAGAGGGAGTCAGATCTCGTTACGGATGGTTGTGAGCCATCATGTGGTTGCTGGGATTTGAACTCTGGACCTTCAGAAGAGCAGTCGGGTGCTCTTACCCACTGAGCCATCTCACCAGCCCAATAGAAATCTTTAAAGAGGAAATGAATATATCCCTTAAAGAAATCTGACACAAACAAACAGTGGAAGGAAATTAAAGCAGTTTAAGACATGAAAATGAAAATAGAATCAATAAAGGAAACTCAAACTGAGGGAATTCTGGAAATAAAAAATTAGGAATGTGAACAGGAACCTTAGAGTCAAGACTCACCAATAGAGTAGGAAAGAAAAAGAGAGAGAATCTCAGGCATTGAAGACACAGTAGAAGAAATGGATACCTTAGTCAAAGAAAATGTTAAACCTAAAAATAAAAACAAACAAACAAACAACAACAAAACCCGAAAAACATGTGACACAAGACATCCAGGAAATCTTGGATACCAAAAAACCCCACAACAACTCTAAGAATAGGAATAGAGGAGGAAGAAGAAACCCAGGTTAAAGGTACAGAAAATATTTTCAAAAACTCATAGATGAAAATTTTTCCTACTCTAAAAAAGACATGTCTATCAAGGTATAAGAAGCATACAGAACACCAAATAGACTAGACCAGAAGAGAAATTCATTCCAATACATGATAATCAAAACATTAAATGCACAAAACAAAGAAAGAATACTAAAAATTGCAAGGGGGAAAGACCAAGAAATGTATACAAGAATTACATCACTTTAATCCTGTTCACTACCCTCCTCCTGCTCACTTCTTCCTACAATTCTTCCCCTTCATCCCCCCTTCTCCTCTGAGCATGTTGGGGACCCCCAGGCATCCTTACACCCTGGTACTTCAAGTCTCTGAGAGCTCTCAGGGGTCCAGGTTAGTCAACTCTGTTGGTCTTCCTGTGGGTTTCCCATTCCCTTCAGGGCCTTCAATTCTTCCCCCAACTCTTCCATACACTCCCCGACCATCATCTAATGTTTGATTCTGAGTATCTGCATATGTTTCAGTCAGCTTCTGGGAAGAGCCACTCTTGGTATGTACTCACTGATAAGTGGATATTAGCCATAAAGTACAGAATACCCATGATACACTCCACAGACCCAAAGAAATTAAACAAGAAAGAATTCCAGAGGACCAGGAGAATGGATGAAAATCTGCAGCTTCTGGGGCTGGTGGTGGTATCTCTAGGAAGTCCTAGAGACCTGTGATGGGGCACACTACCAGATTCAGGTTGGATGACCTAGCCAAGATGCCAAACAGTGGCGATATGAAATCTGAAGAGGCAACCTCCTATAGCCAGACAGGCCCCACAGTGGAGAGATAAAGACAATAACCGACTGACAAAACTTTGATCCAAAATTCGTCCTGTCTAAAAGAAATGCAGGGACAAAGATAGATCAGATTGAAAGAGTGGCCAACCAGTAACCAGCCCAACTTGAAACCGGTCCAATGGACAAACATCGAACTACAACAAATCAGAAGAGATAGGGAAGGATACCACATACTCATCAAAGGAAAAGTCTACCTAGAGGACACTGCAATTTCTATGCACCAATTAGAGGTACGCAAGTTTGTAAGAACAACACTGCTACAGCTTCAATCACATATTAATACATATTAACACTGATAGTGGAAGACTTGAAAACTCAGATATTGCCAATGGATAGGTAATCCAGCCAAAAACTAAACAGAGAAATACTTGAGCTAACCGATAATATAAACCAAATAGACCTAACAGATATTTACTACAAATGGATCAAAGACCTGCAACATAAAAGCAAATGTACAGAACAGAATGTGAAGAAAAGCCTTAAACTCATGGGCACTGGAAAGGCTTTCTCAACAGAACACCAATTTCTTAGGCACTATGATAAATAAATAATAAAGAGTACCTCATAAAACTGAAAATCTTCTGCACAGCAAGGAACACATTATTTGTATAAAAGAACAGCCTACAGAGTGAGAAAAGTATTTTGTCAATTACATATCTGATAGAAAGCTAATATCAACACAATAAAATAGAGTACAGACCTAACGAAAGGAATTTTAATAGAGGAATCTTCAACAGCTGAAAAACACTTGAAATGTTGTGCATCTTTAGACATCAAGGAAATGGATGCAGTCTCGAAGATATGACCACAGGGGAAACATTCCTGAACAACACAGTAATGGCTTGTGCTTTAAGATCAAGAATCAACAAATGGGACCTCATAAAATTGCAAAGCAAGGCAAATGACACTGTCAATAAGACAAAATGGCAACCAACAGATTGGGAAAAGTTCTTTACCAACCCTACATCCAATAGAGGGCTAATATCCCATATATACAAAGAACTTAAGAAGTTAGACTCCAGAGAACCAAATAACCCTATTAAAAATGGGGTACAGAGCTAAAAAAAGAATTATCAATGGAGAAATACCAAATTTCTGAGAAGCATCTAAAAAAATGTTCAACATCCTTTGTCATCAGAGAAATGCAAATCAAAACAGTTCTGAGATTCTACCTCACACAAGTCAGAATGGCTAAGATCAAAAACTCAGGTGAGAGCAGATGCTGGCGAGGATGTGGAGAAAGAGGAATACTCCTCCATTGCTGATGGGAATGGGAGAACTAACATTGTGAAAAGTGACAGTTCTACCAAAAACTATTTAGGGATTCAGCGTAATCCCAATCAAAATTCCCATTTTATTCTTTACAAAAATATAAAAATTATACTAAAATTCATATGGAATCACAAATGACCCCCATATAGCCAATACAATCCTGAACAAACAGAACAGTGCTATATTACATTACAAGGCTAGATAATGATGGATTATCGTATCAGATCTTAAGATATATTACATAGGTATAGTAATAAAAGCAGCATTGCATTGTACAGATACAAACTTGGAGTGGGTAGGTTGGAGAGCAGGGTCAGAGGAGGGTATAAGGAACTTTTGGGATAGCATTTGAATTGTAAATGAAGAAAATATCTAATAAAAATTTTGAAAAAAACCATTGTCACTAGAAATTATGGAGTTGTAGATCAAAGCAAATTGGCAATTTTATTTTACATTAACCAGCATGGCAAATATTAATGGGAGAACTGACAGCAAGTGCTGGAGAGGATGTGAGGGAAAAGGAACCTTAATACACTGTTGATGGAATGCAAACTGCTCTAGCCGTTATGAAAATCTGTGTGGAAGATCCTCAAAAAGCTTAAAAAATAAATCTATCATATGACCCAGATACCACCCTTTGGCATATGTCCACAGGACTCTATATCCTACTTCACAAATGTTTGCTCATTCATTTTCGTTGCTGCTCTATAGCTAGGAAATGAATATTGTACTATGAATGAATACTATTAAATACTATTCAGCTATGAAGAAAAATAGAATCATATATGTTGCAGATAAATAGGTAGGACTAAAAAAGATCATACTGAATTAGCTGAAGCAGACCCAGAAAGACAAACATTGAGTGTTCTCTCATCAGACTCTTAGACCTAAATCTTCAGATACCTTTATCAAGGAATAACTAGAAAGCAGGAAAGTAAAAAAGGCATGGTGGGGGTAAAAATAAATACAAGGAGGATACAGATGATCTTACCAAGGATATAGGAAACAGAAGAATTTTTAGGGAGGGACCAGGGAGGTAAATATAGAGAAACGACAGAAGATGGTAAAGGGGAATAACATGGTAAATGTAGTATGATCAGGAAAATGGGTACATGAGAGCTTGATAGGGTCTGGGATAAATGTAAATACAGAAAAAGAAGAAGAAGAAGGAGGAGGAGGAGGAGGAGGAGGAGGAGGAGGAGGAGGAGGAGGAGGAGGAAGGGAAAAATAACAAAATAGGATGTCTAAAATGCCATAAATAGTCATATTATTAACTACTTAAAAGGAAGAATACAGTTTAACTGGTAATAAGGACACATGCGCAACTAGGTTCATAGCAGCCTTATTTATAATAGCCAGAAACTGGAACGGACCCAAATGTCCCTCAACAGAGGAATGGATACAGAAAATGTGGTACATTTACACAATGGAGTACTACTCAGCTATTAAAAAGAATGAATTTATGAAATTCCTAGGCAAATGGAAGGACCTGGAGGGTATCATCCTGAGTGAGGTAACCCAATCACAAAAGAATTCACATGATATGTACTCACTGATAAGCAGATATTAACCCAGAAACTTAGAATACCCAAGATACAATTTGCAAAACACATGAAACTCAAGAAGAATGAAGACCAAAGTGTGGACACTTTGCCCCTTCTTAGAATTGGGAACAAAACACCCATGGAAGGAGTTACAGAGACAAAGTTTGGAGCTGAGACAAAAGGATGGACCCTAGAGACTGCCACACCCGGGGGATCCATCCCATAATCAGCCTTCAAGCATAGACACCACTGCAAGCCAGCAAGATTTTGCTGAAAGGAACCTGATATAGCTCTCTCTTGTGAGGCTATGACGGTGCCTGGCAAACACAGAAGTAGATACTCAGAGTCAGCTATTGGATGGAACACAGGGCCCCCAATGGAGGAGCTAGAGAAAGTACCCAAGGAGCTAAAGGGGTCTGTAACCCTATAGGTGGAACAACAATATGAACTAACCAGTACCCTGGAGCTCTTGACTCTAGCTGCATATGTAGCAGAAGATGGCCTAGTCGGCCATCATTGGGAAGAGAGGCCCATTGGTCTTGCAAACTTTATATGCCCCAGTACAGGGGAACACCAGGGCCAAGAAGTGGGAGTGATTGGTTAGGAGACGGGCCGGGGGGGGGATATGGGGGACTTTCAGGATAGCATTTGAAATGTGAATGAAGAAAATACCTAATAAAATTGGGGGAAAAAAAAAAGGAAGAATACAGTTTAAATGAACATTTCCCACAAAGGTTCTTACTTTAAGATAACTTAACCAAAACCCCAATACATGACATAATAACACTGCTTTTTAAAAAAAATTTATTAGATATTTTCTTTATATACATTTCAAATGCTATCGTATCTTCTGCTACATATGCAGCTAGCGATATGAGCTCTGGGGGTACTGGTTAGTTCATATTGTTGTTCCACCTATAGGGTTGCAGACTCCTTTAGCTCCTTGGGTGCTTTCTCTAGCTTCTCCATTGGGGGCCCTGTGTTCCATCTTATAGATGACTGTGAGCATTCACTTCTGTATTTGCCAGGCACTGGCATAGCCTCATACGAGACAGCTATAACAGGGTCTCTTCAGCAAAATCTTTCTGGCATATGCAATAGTGTCTGGGTTTGGTGGCTGATTATGGGATGGATCCCTGGGTGGGGTAGTCTCTGGAGAGCAGGGTCATCTTAGCTCCAAACTTTGTCTCTTTAACTCCTTTCATGGGTATTTTGTGCCCTTTTCTAAGGAGGAATGAAGTATCTACTTATTGGTCTTCCCTCTTCTTGATTTTCTTGTGTTTTGCAAATTGTATCTTGGGTGGTCTATGTTTCTGGGCTAATATCCACTTATCAGTGAGCGCATATCTAATAACTCCTTTTGTGATTGAATTACCTCACTAAGGATGATATCCTCCAGATACATCATTTGTCCAAGAATTTCATAAATCCATTGTTTTTAATAGCTGAGTAGTAGTCCATTGTGTAAATGTACCACATTTTCTGTATTCATTCTTCTGCTGAGGGACATCTGGGTTCTTTCCAGCTTCTGGCTATAAACATAGTGGAGCATGTATTCTTATTACCAGTTGGAAGTTCTTCTGGGTATATGCCCAGGAGAGGTATTGCTGGATCTTCCAGTAGTATTATGTCTAATTTTCCGAGGAACCTCCAGAATGACTTTCTGAGTGGTTTTACAAGCTTGCAATCCCACCAGCAATGGAGGAATGTTCCTCTTTCCCCACATCCTCACCAGCATCTGCTGTCACCTGAATTTTTGATCTTAGCCATTCTGACTGGTGTGAGGTGGAATCTCAGGGTTGGTTTGGTTTGCATTTCCCTGATGATTAAGGATTTTGAACATTTTTCAGGTGCTTCTCAGCCATTCAGTATTCCTCAGTTGAGAATTCTTTGTTTAGCTCTGAACCCCATTTTTTAATGGGGTTATTTGAATTTCTGGAGTCCAGCTTCTTGAGTTCTTTGTATATATTGGATATTAGTGCCCTATCAGATTTAGTATTGGTAAAGATCCTTTCCCAATCTGTTGGTGGCCCTTTTGTCTTATTGACAGTGTCTTTTGCCTTACAGAGGCTTTACGATTTTATGAGGTCCCATTTGTCAATTCTTGATCTTACAGCACAAGCCATTGCTGTTCTGTTTAGAAATTTTTCCCCTGTGCCCATATCTTTGAGGCTTCCCCCCCCTTCTCCTCTATTAATTTCAGTGTCTGTGGTCTTATGTGGAGGTCTTTGATTCACTTAAACTTGAGTTTCAGAACACCTCTTTTGAGTTGTTGGTCAGTGATATTCAAGGGACTTCCAAAATATACGGCTTACTGCTATTGATCTTTGCTGCCTACCGCCCCCTCCCTCAAGAGGTGGAAAGAAATTACCTATTGCCTATTACTGAAGACTCCATGCACTTCTGAAAAAGGGCCATACAAACTTCCAAAGGCAGGAAGCAACCAACAGTCCAACCCGGCTATGATACTTATGAACCATATCAATGACTAAGATAACCAAATAACTCTAAGGGTTCAGGAGTGGGACATATACCTTGGAAGTAACCACCATTTCTCAAATTGGACTTAAAACCTGCTCAACAAGGGGGAAATCATGTCTGGTACTGGAAACATAGCCAATTACCCAGGGGTAGAGAAGTTATAAATCTTGGGAAAGAATCTACAATGATTATTTTACTAACCAGCACAATCCCTAACTATATTCTAAATATGTGTCCTTTACCCACAGAGAAGTTTAGTCCCCAGTCCTCAATCAAAGAAACTGCTTTCTGCAACAGATGGAGACCACTATAGGGAACTACAACCAGTAAAATGCAGAATTGTGGAGGCCAGTCCCTGTAGATACATCTACAAAAGAATTCCCACACATGGCTCAGGAATAGTTCATGGAAGAGGAAGCAGAAAGATTGTAAGAGTCAGAGGATCAGGAAATTTGCAGAGATTGTGTCTTCTAATGTGGTGTAGATGCTATACCCATAAATTCTCAACATGACTGATAACCTATGAGAGGACATGTCCCCTGAAGAAGACTGATTTACTCTCAGCCACAATTAATTGCCTATAACTCTTTATTTAGGGTTGAAACTTCATGAGATTACCCCAACCATGTTGACATATTTGTTGGTATTGTCATTTTCTAAGTGATGCTTAGGTGACCATAATTTAGAGATTTCATGATGCAGTCTCCCTGTCAGCTATAGAAAACACTATTATGCGGCAGACTTCTTGACACTCTGGCTCTTAGAATCTTTCTATTCTCTCTTGCATCATGTTTGTTGAGCCTTAGGTGTAGGGGTTGTGTTGTAGGTGTGTCAGTTGTGGTGGGCATCCCTTAGTCAGTTGCTCTCTGTATTTTTCACTAGTTGCATTTTTCTGTTGATAGTCTACTGGGAAAAAAAAACCTTCTTTAATGAGGAGTAAGAACTACACGTACTTGTGCATTATAAGAGTGAATATTTACAATGCAGCTAGAAACTATACTGGGCTAGGGATGCAGCATTAGTTGGTTCCACTGTAGGTTCCATGAGCCGCAAGTTGTGGGATAGGTTTACAGTACCAGGCATTGGTTCCTTCCTATTAGGTGGGTCTTAAGTGTATTTAGGTGGCTTTTAGTTATTCCCAGGCTATAAATGCCACTACTGCACCCGTCAGGATGTCATACTATTCTGGTCATTTTGTGGGCACACAAGTTTTATGTGTCTTAGAGATCACTTGACCTCACTCTTTTGTCTTTGTTCTCCAGAGATGGTGCCATGCTCTCTGAATGGAAAGGCTGCACTCCATTCATCTCCCTCAAGCACCTATTTACAATGACTTGTCTTCATTAAGTCCACTCGAGAGGCTGCAGCCTACCTCAGCACCCACCACTGCTTGATCTCTTAGCACTGATGCTTTGTGCTAAGTTAATTTGTTCCTGTTTTCATGTCCTTTTTGAAAGGGCTGTTATACTTTTCATCTGCACTTTGTTCCCCTATTATATTGTAAATCTCCGAGAATGAGAACAATGTCTTTTCCTTCATTTGCATATCTCCATGGCATCCAGTTGAGAATGCCATTAGAAGGCAGCACTCATTAAATCAAATTTTCACTGATGAAATCATGTCTAGGTTGAAAAAAAAAAACGCATCAACATAGCCATTACATGTCTATTCTCTTGAAGTCTTTGAGAAATATAGACATGAAAATCCGTGTAAAAGATATTCATTAATGAGTTTTAGAAAAAACTCAAAATTAATGTACTCAAATATAATTTAAAAATTCAAGTTATTTATAGTAAGATATCATTGATTGTGAAGGCGTGAGTGTGTGTGTTTGTGTGCATTTGTGTGTGTGTAAGTGTTTGGGAAATAATGTTCATTCATGCTCATAATATTTAAATTGATATAATTTTGTAGTATATACTTTCATCTGAAGAAATAATGCTAATCTGACTGCATATTAAAAGATGGCAGAATCTGTGATAGACTTACACACACACACATATTAGAGAGAAAGAGAGAGAGCGAAAGGAGAGAAAGAGGAGACTCTTCAATTTTTGTTTTTTATTTAAAAAATTTCTTTGAACTCCTTAACTACATTAAATTTATGTCTAATTTACAGAACTCTCTTTATAGTTTATTTGACAAGAATTAACATGAATTGTTATAGTGATTTCTAAACATGGAAGGACAGCAGAGTTAGTCATGAATACAACTAAATGCCTGGGTCTCATTCCCAACCTAGAGACATATTTTAATAATCTATCTGCATGTGTTCTGTTGACAACTCAATGATTTAACCATCTCTTCTTCATATATAAAAAATGTGCACGTGGAGTGAGCACACTGATCCTCCTAGTGAGTATATGTGTGTGAGTGTGCATACATGTATTATATAAGTACACAACTTCTCCTAATGCAGGGGGTGTGTCATGTGCTGTGAATATGCTGTTCCTGCTTGTGCATGTATGTATGTGCATGTGTGTGTAACTGTGTTGAGAATTTATTTTTCTTCCTCTCCCCTTTGTCAGGATGACCCTTTGCCTCAGTATCATACTTAATTAACTTTCACCTTTATGATCATATTAATTGTTTAGTCACACTTTTATCTGCATTACTCAGGCAATTCCATCTTGGAGTCTTTACCCATAATTGATAAATGGTTAACAAGTATTTGAAGTGAATAACTAAATTTCAGTTTGTGACCAACATTCTTATTTTACAATGTCTTTTTTTTTTTTAATAAGTCAGGCCTATTGTCTTACACCTTTAATCCTGGAGTTTGAGAGGCAGAGGCATGAGGATCTCTGAGTTTAAGTCCAGCCTGGTCTAAAAAGTGACTTCCAAGATAGCCAGAACTACACAGAGAAGCCTTGTCTCAGAAGGGAAAAAAATCATTAAAGAACTCTTAAGGACATTTAAAATGCTGCCAAGTAAAAGTCACTTTTATTTGCTTGATGGAATTGCCATCTTGGGGGCCTACTGCTGAGTAAGCTCACCCTTTCTAGCTCTTTCTGAACTCCAGCTGACTGGTTCAACTGTGCTGTTCTGGCACAAACTCCTCTCAGAACTGACTGATTCAATCTGTCTTCTCTCAGCTTCTCACTGACGTGTTTTACTTTTCCCAGAATAACTCTGAAAATCTGTTCTAATCTTCTGGCTCCTTCTCATTGTCTGTTTCATTCTGTCTTCACCCATGTCTAGCTTGTTCTTTCTGCAACCTGTCTCTGTAAAACTGTTCATGTAAGAACTCCAAAACCAAACTGATATGAACTCCACTCCACTCTCAACTCACTGACTCAACCAACTGACTATAAGAACTCATATCTGCATGCCTCTGTCTCCTATGTACTGGGATTAAAGGCATGGACCTAAGATTTTCTTTACTTGGAACATGTTCTGAACTTGACTGGAATTAACTCAAGTGACCTGCTTGCCTTTGTCTCCTGGGATTAAAAGTGTGTGTTAAAGGTATGTCTTTATTCCAGCCAGAGAAGGCATGTGGCTGGACTAAAATTCCTCTACACAGCATAATGTTTCTCTGTATTAAATCAAGAGTATAAACTAAGAAGCATAGGAAATATATGATGCTCAGAAAAAGAAACACTACAAAATACATAGTGGGTTTTGTTGTTTGGTTTGTTGTTTTTGCTGTTGTTACGCTTTGCTTGTTCTGCTAAACCAAACTTCAACAGTATTTAATTTGAGAGATTTAAAAGTTAAGTCACTGAAGAATAACAAACTATGGGTTGGTGTGGTGGTTTAAATAGGTATGGCCCCCATAGACTTATGTGTTTCAATGTTTAGTCCATGGGAAATGGCACTATTAGGAGGTGTGGCCTTGTTTGAGTAGGTGTGGCCTTGTTAGAGGAAGTATGTCACTGTGTAGGTGGGCTTTGAGGTCTACTAGTGTTCCATCTCTGCCCAGTGTGAAATTCAGAGTCTCTTCCTGACTGCCTACAGTACAGTCTCTTCCTTGCTGCCTTTGGATCAGAATGTAGAGCTCTCAGCTCCTCTAGCATCATGTCTGTCTGAATGATTCCATGTTCCCTGCCATGATGATAATGGACTGAACTTTTGAGACTGTAAGCCAGACACAGTTAAATGTTTTTTTCCTTCTTTTCATAAGAGTTGTTTTAGTCACAGTATCTTTCCACAGCAATAAAATCCTAACTAAGACAACTGGGGAGATGACTCAGTAGATGAAGTATGTGCTATGCAAATGTAAGGAACTTAGTATAAATACACGAAGCCAACATAAACCTGAATACAGTAGCATACATGTCTATAAACCCAGTGCTACTATGAAGGCATGACAGGTAGAGACAGGAGAAACTCCAGAAGATTAAGGTCAACTAACATGATACAAACAGAGGAAAAGATTGAAGACACCTAAGGTTGGCCTCTGATCTCAGCACACACACGCACACGTACACACACATGCACACATCCAACCATACAAAGATTTAAAAAAAAAATCAGTGTCTAGGCTATACATGGTATCACATGCCTTTAATCCCAGCATTCAGGAGGCAGAGACAAGTGGAGTCTTGTGAGTTCAAGGCCTTTGTCTAAATAGAGAGTTCTTGACAAGCCAGGGCTATGCAGTGAGACCCTGACTCAAAACAAACAAAAGTCAGGTTCTAGCTTGCAGAATTTTGAATTAAATCCATCTGTGAAGGATGAATAATTATGAAAATAAGTGCTTCTGTCTCATCAAATTTTAGATTTATACCAATATTCATAGATTAGATAGGCCTCTTGAGATAATCTACCATTTCCCTTGGAGATGTTGCTAGAGAAGTGGAGTCACTAACAAGATGCTCAGTGGGGCTTACTTCTAGATGGTATTACAAGGACACAGGGTGACTGATCCACTATGTCCTTAGTGAAAAGCACTCTCTAAATTCCTCTTTCTCATTCCTCTGGTTTTCTTGTCTCTAAATGAGACAATGGAGATTCACTGTTTGTTTTCATATCTGTAGGACTCCAATCAGACACTGTCATGCTCTTCACAAATAACTCCATTTGGAATAAGGTTCAAAGTTTCTTTTGCTTTTATTTTAAATTCCTCTTCAAGTTGACAAAATTATAACTATTTAGATAGGTCTTGGGCAATTTGTAAATATGAATTGAAAATATATTTATATTGTCCAGAATTTGAAATATGCAGAAAGTACAGTATATATGAAGAAATTACAAATTGCTGCATATTTTATAAATTTGGCTTTAACTATTCACTGAAATGGTAAAATATTTCTCAGATTTTATTTTTATTGGAAAACTGTTCCATTTACTAAGTAGCTTCTTTCTCTTGCTCATAATCATTTTTAATTATTGTGGAGCATCCCTTAGGTAAGCTATTATTAGTCTCAATTTTATGGTTACTGCATCAAACCTGTTTTATGTTTATTTCTGATTTCAAATGCAGGTAAGTCCATATCCTGGCAAAATTGTTTGTAACTTTTCTGTCTTGCCGCAGTTCCACCTGAGCTCTATGTCCCTTTACTGGACAGTAGCTCTTTTCTTGAAATCATGATTTACATCCATAGGCTTGCTGATTTCTGTAGGTCTTCTGGTGAATAATTGTAATGTGAATGTGTGCATAGACAAATTAACACTCTTATATTTCATGCATACCCTTTATTGATTGCTTTAAACCACTTATCAAATAGTGCGAAAGTGACAACAGTTTATTTGTATATCTTTGAATGGTTACTAAAATAGTTGAACATTCTTCTCACTGCTGGTCACCAGGTCTCATGCAGAAATAGTATTTGTTATACCTTGAGGGTCTGCAGAGCACAGGCAATCTGGTAGAACTTTTTTGCTTGGAAAAATTTAAAAATTACTTGCTAACTTAGTGAGTCAATTAACAGATATATTGATAACATAAATAGTCACTAATATTTTAGGCACACATTCTTTTCCAAATACCTCTTTTTCCATTGTAGGGCAGGATTCTCTCTCTGTCCTTTTCTCAGGTATGCATGACCTGAGGCATTCAAACTAATACATTGAAGCAATACTCACTGTGATTAGCATTTAAGCTAACATCTGAAATATCTTTTCAAACCATTCAATCTAGAAAATACTTTTTTCAGTAAGTTTCTGTTGTATTTTGGCAAACATGTATTTGGGGTTGACTGGAATATACCTCTGCAGAGGACACCTAGAAGTGGACTATAATTTCAAAGAAGTGGCCAGTGTCACGATGGTGGGCCCAGAGTAATGAGGAGGGCACTCAGAGAGTGCTGCAGCTTACCCTGAAAGTGGACAGTGAGCAAAAAGGTGCACAGTGTTCGGGTGCTGTCTGTAGCAGCATAGTAGGGATGCAGTGTATTGAAGGGCTTAAGACATATTGGCTTACAGCCAGGATCAGTTTGGTTTTCCACATTGTCAGTCTAAAGATGCTCATTGGTGCCAGTCAACAGTCAGTGTCCCAGTCAGGGATGCAGCTAGCTGGGACACAGAAAAACAAACACATTCAGTGATTTTTTTTTCAGAGAAGGAAAAACTGGTGGGACCTGGGCACAGACACTACAATCTCATCTCAGAATCAAAGCCTGCATCAATACACAAGAAATAAGATATTGATTTACATTTTCTGACTGTAAGACTGCACATTTTCAAGTTAGAGTACTCTCTTGTGTGGTCAACAAACTGTTTATATTTAAATCTCAAAAAGCAAATCACAAACCAAGCCAGAAGAATGTGGCAACCAAGAGAACAAAGTTAGGAAAAGATTGCACTGAAGACAAAGGCAAATGGTGTCATTCACCGAATCCTAAAGTTGTGTCTAAAAGGGTCATGTATGATGCTTAAATGTCCTTCACAGTTTAGTAGAGAGCTACAAATGGGAGGAAGAAATAATCCAGCCAGTCCAATAAATACAGGACACTGTGACGGTCAATGGAGGTGTACTCCAAAGGCTTCAGAAAATATAGAGAGAACTGTCTGAAGATCTCCAGAGATAACAGAACATAGCTCTAGAAAGCTGTTTTTAGTAGAACCTAGGCCTCCAGCTTGGGCACACACACACACACAAAGAAAAAAGAAGAAGAAGAAGGAGAAGAAGAAGAAGAAGAAGAAGAAGAAGAAGAAGAAGAAGAAGAAGAAGAAGAAGGAGAAGAAGAAGAAGAAGAAGAAGAAGAAGAAGAAGAAGAAGAAGAAGAAGAAGAAGAAGAAGAAGAAGAAGAAGAAGAAGAGAAGGAGAAGAGAAGGAGAAGGAGAAAAGGAGAAGGAGAAGGAGAAAAGGAGAAGGAGAAGAAGGAGGAGAAGGAGAAAGAAGGAGGAGGAGGAGAAGGAGAAAGAAGGAGGAGGAGGAGAAGGAGAAGGAGAAAGAAGGAGAAGGAGGAGGAGGAGAAGGAGAAGGAGAAAGAAGGAGGAGGAGGAGGAGGAGAAGGAGAAGGAGGAGGAGGAGAAAGAAGGAGGAGGAGGAGAAGGAGAAGGAGAAGGAGGAGAAGGAGAAAGAAGAAGGAGGAGGAGGAGGAGAAGGAGAAGGAGGAGGAGGAGAAGGAGAAGGAGAAAGAAGAAGGAGGAGAAGGAGAAAGAAGGAGGAGGAGGAGAAGGAGAAAGAAGGAGGAGGAGGAGGAGAAGGAGAAGGAGAAAGAAGGAGGAGGAGGAGGAGGAGGAGAAGGAGGAGGAGGAGAAGGAGGAGAAGGAGAAAGAAGGAGGAGGAGGAGGAGAAGGTGAAGGAAAAGGAGGAGGAGGAGGAGGAAGAGGAGGAGGAGAATTATTCAGGCAAAGAATGATTACTTATATGAATGAGTACTGACAAATGAGTCAAAGAAGTTTGTTAAGATGGAACAGTAAGCTAAATTCCAGGATGTTAAACACCCCTGGTCACTGACCTCACTGGTAGACAGCTAAACCAACAACACCTATCCCAACTATTCATCCAGTAAAAGCCTGGTAATATTGCAGAAGTAGGTACAAGTTTGGGATCCCAGAAAATCAAGACACTAAAGGACCACAGACAAGAATACTATTTCTATGAAGGATGGCTGGGATAAGCCTGGCTCCTAAGTAGCTGTTTTCAAAAAAATATCCACATACACCCAGAGATTATATTTAAATAATTCAAAATTGACTTTAAACATTCAAATGTTGAGGCTGAACATACAGTTCAGTAATTAATGGCACTAGCTACTCTTGCATAGGATCAATATTTGGTTCCTGGCACCCAGATGGTATCTCAGAACCTACTGTAACTCCAGTTCTGAAGGATCTGGTACCCTATTTTGATTTTTATGGACACCACACACACACACACACACACACACACACACACACACACACATGATACATACACATCTATGCAGGTGAAATACATACGAATAAAAAATTCTTTAAGAAATCATCACAGAATACTGAAATATAGAAAATTTACAACAACCCCCAACAAATTATAATCAAAAGATGTCTTAATGAAACACCTTTTGGGTAATAGAATGAATAGATATTAGAAAATACACTTGAAGCTCTCTAGAAAACCTAGTGGACTGAGTATTGGAGTACACTGTGAGATGACAGGCTGAGAGAGAGTACGAGGACTCAGGGTTGATCAATACATTTTATGAAACTGCCTTGATGATTTTCTACGTTAAATATTTTGGGGAAAAGATAATTTATAATAGTATATAGTGATCATCTTTTGATTCAAATGAGCAACTTGATAAAAATCTATGAGAACATGTGCCTTTATTTCAATGAATATGTTTGAATTATCAGGGTTATGGCTGTAACTCAATAGTAGAGTGTGCCCCTAGCAGGCACTAAGTCTCTGGTTCAGTCCAAACTATTTCAAATTACAATGGAATCCCAGTACATTTGAAAAAGCAAAATAGTCTAATCTTAAACAAGGGGCAGGATTGAACTGTCCTGCAGGTAAAGACTCAGCTGTTCAACTTTACCATTCACTGGCAGTTTTGCAGAACTCTGAACCACATTAGGTGTCAGGGTATGAAAATTACCCAGAAGAAAATCATCTTTGCTGATGTGATAGATACCCACTGAACCTTCAGAACTAAGCCACTAGGCGTGTTGTATTCCCTCTACATAGCAGATGCTCTCCTTGATGTACCCTGCAGCAACTTTTTAGGCATTCCATATGGCTTGTAGAACTATTAACAAGAACATGCAGTAGCCTGTGGGCTGGAGTAAAACTCAACTGTTTAGACAATTGATTTATGTGCGAGAAGTGCCACGCATAAGGAAATTCATGACATTATCGCAATTAAATAATTATATGGTGACTTTAACTCTAACTATCAGAGTTATCAAATAATTATAATTTTAGAATTAGACTAAGAAACAAAAACACAGTATTCCCTGGTCAATCTTTTTAAAAAATTTTTTTAGAACTCAGGGTGGTGTTTATCTTCTAATTTTCATAAGTATGCTGGTAGGTACTTGTTAATATAAATAGAAATGGCATTCAGCAGAGAATTCTATAATGAGGAAGTACTTAAGTTTGGATAATTATGTCAGGTTCATGGAACACACCCTGTAAAGAGAGCTATCTAGTTGGACTGGTGCACAGATGACAATTTCTAGAATGTTCTTAAAAGAGATTAAAGTTTGGAATAGAGAAAGTCAAGTGTGGTCTATACTCTTTCTTCAGTTTAACCACTTAGCTAACTATTTAGTCTTTTTAAGCTTACACTTCTTTATTGTGGAAAGTTGGGTGTGGACTGAGGTCATTAATTTTTTTATTTATTTTTTGATGTAAAAGCATGAGGTAGTTTAATGACAGAGCTCCGGGCCGACACATATCTCCTGTAGGAGCTCTGTCATTAGAGGTGTCGACCACATGGCAGAGCCATAATGGTGGAGCTCCGGGTAGAAACGTATCTCACGCAGGAGACAGTGGTTCCGACCCTGAGGCTTGGAAACTAGGGGTTTTTATAGAAAAGGGGTGGGGCTGGGGGAGGAATTGGCACGGTTTCACATGATTGGTCCATTTAAACATCAACAGACTGTCAGAAGGGTGGGAGATAGGGAGGCACCAGGCCAGTCAGGACATGTAACGACGGGCCTGCCTGGGCATGTCCTGGCCTGTTCTGCTATGTTCTCAGCCCCAGGTTTCAAAGCTCACAAACAACTCTTTGGGCTATTTGACATACATTACATGAATCACAGGTCTCAAGTTTTATTTCCTTTCATTCCCCTCTTCTTCTAATCTTAGAATTTCAGAAGTCTATTATCTCTATGTAGAGAATAGAAATCATAAGAACAAGAAGGGATAGTAAACAGAACTAGGCAGGGACCCTTCTGGTGAGGCTTGAGGGTCTGGGCATGATGTAGGTGTGTGTGGGTCAGATCTCTGGCTGGAACTAGTGAGATGTCTTTGTGGTACCCAGCTCGTTCGCTGTAGCCAATTGTGACCAGCCTTTTTTCTGCACCACCTGCAAGCCTTTTAATTTAGCATACAGATTATTATTACAACAACATGTAGGTTTAAACACATTATTTCAGACAGTTATGGGCATGGGAGCCTCATAAAGGATCTTAAAAAGAGTAAGGCTGAATCAAAAGTGAGTACTTCTAGTTCTAAATAGGGCATGGGAAAGGAGCACCAAGTCTGCACCAGTCTCTTTTAGAATTCTATTCATCTTTTTTTACCTGTTCTGAGCTTTGGAGCTTGTATGCACACTGTAACTCTTAACCAATCTCTAATATCTTGGCCAGTCCCTGATTTACCTGGACAACAAAGGCAGGTCCATTACTGGACCTGATTACCTTGGGTATCCCAAACCTCAGGAAGATTTCTTTAAGGATCTTCTTGGCTATCACATTGGCTGTCTCAGTCCTGGTAGGAAAAGCTTCTATCCACCTTGAAAAGGTGTCTATGAACACTAATAAGTACTTGTTGCCATATCTAGCTGGCTTAATTTCTGTAAATTGTACTTCGTCATAGCACAGGCCTTGCAGCTTTTGACTATTTTTTCTGCCAAGTCAGAGAGTCCTGTAACATAGTAGTCAAAGGGCCTAACCATACCTTTAAATTTCTTTGCCCCCAGGTGGGTCAAGCAATGCCCATAACTTGATAGTGCTCACGGGTGTATCTAAAGCTGGTCTCTCTGACATCATAATAATCTTTAGGCTCCTTGACTGCCAGGATCATTGCTCTTTGGGCCACCTGTTTGGCGGTTAGATTTGCCATCTGATTTCCTTTAGCCACAGCATCTTAGGTCCTTCTCTGCAGATGTCAACAGCCCTCTTTGTATCAAAGTCACAAGTTCAGCTTTTTGGGCTGACGTCCCTTTAGGGAGGCTGCTGGTCTAGATCACTTGCTTTCTGTCCACCACCGTACTGCTGTCCCCACCTTCTGCTTACCTTCAACCGTGAGGCTACTGCCATCAGTGTACCAGCTCGAACTCTCAGGCCAAGGCTCATCTGATCCTTCATATCATTTCAAGTACCAGTTTCTTCTGCCAGAATGTCAGCGCAGTGATGAGTAGGTGAAGTCTCAGGCAGTAGTGTAGTGAGATTGAGGACAGCAGGTGGAGCGAAGGTCACTCGTTCAGTCAACAAAAAGCTCTGATGTGTCACAGGAGCGTTGGTTGTCATCCATCAGTCAGGGGGCTTTCAGATAATGCTTTCAAGAGTGTGGGATGCCACTACAGTTATTTGCTGTCCCAGAGTGAGCTTATTAGCATCCTTGACAAGCAGAGCTATGGCAGCAATAGCTTTCAGGCAAGAAACCACCCGCTGGCAACAGGGTCTAACTTCTTGGATAGGTAAGCCACTGGCCTTTTTCAAAGTCACAAAGTTTGAGTAATGACTGGCTGAGGTCATTAATATTCCAACAAATTTTAAAACAGAAAAATTCCTTGTCTTCTATTTTATGATTGTGTTTCATAAAGAGCAAGTGTAGAAGAGATAATGTAATGTTAGATGTAGGGAAATGCACACCTGTACATACACACACATATGCACGCACACACACACACACACACACAGCATTAAAAAACAAAACAAAACAAAACCAACCAACCAACCAACCAACCAACCAACCAACCCAACAAAAAATGGAAGGAGACAGGGTAACAGTTGTCAGCTTGGTCTACAGAGTGAGTTCCAGGAGAGTTAGGGCTTCACAGAGAAACCCTGTCTTGAAAAAAAAATATTTCAAGGTAAACTATCAAACTGAGACCTGAATGCTTGTTGTCCTTGACTCAGGAGCTATTTGAAGCCCTTCTTGAGGATCATTTTTCTGAGTCTGGGGTGGGGTTTGTTTTTAATCTCATCAAAAAGCATTTGATCACAGAATTTTAATAACAATGTGTATGAGCAGCATGTGTAATTTACAACCAAGACAATTCTTCCTCCATCACCAGCAGATAAGGTAAAACCTTATCAGTCAAGGGCAGACTAAACTATGACACATGACCTGGGGGAGAGGACATAGCTTTCTTGTTAGGTGCATATGTTGTCACTTAGTGAGCAGAGGTTAGGTTCTATGCCTCAGATCATGAATAGTACATTTTATTTTTATTGGCATTCCATTTCATGATGTGTACATTAAAATAACAGTGCTGTAATTTCTTTCTTTTTTTCCTTCTTTTTATTTGTTAATTTTTTTTACACCTCAGAATTTATCCGCACCCCCAACGTCCACCATCCTACTATTCCACATCCCATATCTCCTCCCTGACCCCCCTGTCTCCACGAGGATGTCCCTACCCCCAGTCTCCAACCCAACCAGACCTCTAAACTCCCTGGGGCCTCCAGTCTTTTGAAGGTTAGGTGCATCTTCTCTGAATGAACACAGACCTAGAAGTCCTCTACTGTATGTGTGTTGGGGGCCTCGTATCAGCCTGTTTATGCTGTCCAGTGTTTGAGAGATCTTGGAGGTCCACATTAATTGAGATCGCTGGTCCTCCTACAGGGTTGCCCTCCTCCTCTGCTTCTTCGAGCCTTTCCCTAATTCAACCACAGGGGTCAGCAGCTTCTGTCCATTTGTTGGGTGCAAATATCTGCATCTGACTCTTTCAACTGCTTATTGTGTCTTCTGGAGTGCAGTCATGACAGGTCCCTTTTTGTGAGTGCTTTATAGCCTCAGTAATAGTGTCAGGCCTTGGGACCTCCCCTTGAGCTGGATCCCACTTTGAGCCTATTGCTGGACCTTCTTTTCCTCAGGCTCCTCTCCATTTCCATTCCTGTAATTCTTTCAGACAGGAACAATTATGGGTCAGAGTTTTGACTGTGGGCTGGCAACCCCCTCCCTCACTTGATGCCCTGCCTTCCTGCTGGAGGTGGGCTCTAAAAGTTTCCTCTCCCTACTGTCAGGCATTTCATCTAAGGTCCCTCCCATTACCTTCAGCTTGTTGACCTTTTTGAGTTCTGTGGACTGTATCTTGCGCATTCTTTACTTTTTGGGGGGGGGCGCTAATATCCATTTATTAGTGAGTGCATACCATATGTGTCCTTTTGGATCTGAGTTACCTCACTCAGGATAATATTTTCTAGTTCTATCCATTTGCTTGCAAAACTCAGGATGTCCTCATTCTTAACAGCTGAGTAGTATTCCATTGTGTAAATGAACCACATTTTCTGTATCCATTCTTCTGTTGTGGGACATACAGGTTGTTTCCAGCTTCTGGCTGTCAAAAACAAGGCTGCTATGAACATAGTGGAATATGTGCCCCTGTGACATGGTGAGGCATCTTTTGGATATATTCCCAAGAGTGGTATTGCTGGGTCTTCAGGTAGATCTATTTCCAATTTTTTGAGAAACCTCCAGATTGATTTCCAGAGTGGTTGTATCAGTTTGCAATCCCACTAGCAATGGAGGAGTGTTCCTCTTTCTCCACATCCTCTCCAACATGTGTTACCACCTGAGGTTTTGATCTTAGCCATTCTTGTTGGTTTAAGGTGGAATCTCAGGGTCATTTTGATTTGCATTTTTCTGATCACTAAGGACTTTGAACATTTCTTTAGGTGCTTCTCAGCCATTCAAGATTCCTCTGTTGTGAATTCTTGGTTTAGTTCTATACCCATTTTTTAAATTGGGTTGTTTGGCCTTTTGATGGTTAGCTTCTTGAGATTTTTTTTTTGACTAAATTTTTTATTAGATATTTTCTTTATTTACATTTCAAATGTTATCCCCTTTCTTAGTTTCCCCTCTGAAAGCCCCCTATCTCTTCCCCCTCCCCCTGCTCACTCACTCACTCCGTCTTCCTGGCCCTGGCAGTTCCCTATACTGGGGCATATTACCTTCATAGGACCAAGAGCCTCTCCTCCCATTGATGACTGATGAGGCCATCCTTTGCTACATGTGCAGCTAGAGCCATGGGTCCTTCCATGTGTTTTCTTTGGTTGGTGGTTTAGTCCCAGGGAGCTCTGGAGATACTCGTTAGTTCATATTGTTGTTCCTCCTATGGGGCTGCAAACACCTTCAGCAACTTGGGTATTTTCTCTAGCTCCTTCATTGGGGACCCAGTATCCATCCAGTGGATAGCTATGGACATCCACTTCTGTATTTGCCAGGCACTGGCATAGCCTCTAAGGAGACAGCTATATCAGGCTCCTGTTAGCAAGCATTTGTTGGGATCCACAATAGTGTCTGGTTTTGGCAATTGTTTATGGGATGGATCCCCAGGTGGGGCAGTCTCTGGATGGTCCTTCCTTCAGTCTCTGCTTCATACTTTGTTTCTGTAACTCCTTCCATGGGTATTTTGATCCCTGTTCTAAGAAGGACTGAAGTATCTACACTTTGGTCTTCCTTCCTCTTGAGTTACATGTGTTTTGTGAATTGTATCTTGGGTATTCCAAGCTTCTGGACTAATATACACTTGTCAGTGAGTGCATTTCATGTGTGTTCTTTTGAGATTGGTTACCTCACTCAGAATGATATACTCCAGATACATCCATTTGTCTAATAATTTTATAATTTTTTTTAATAGCAGAGTAGTACTCCATTGTGTAACTGTACCACATTTTCTGTATCCATTCCTCTGGTGAGGGACAACTGGGTTCTTTCCAGCTTCTGGCTATTATAAATAAGGCTGCTATGAATATAGTGGAGCATGTGTCCTTATTTCAAGTTGGAACATCTTCTGGGTATATGCCCAGGAGTGGTATTTCTGTATTCTCCAGTTGTATTTTGTCCACTTTTCTGAGGAATCGACAGACTGATTTCCAGAGTGGTTGTACCAGCTTGCAGTCCCACCAGCAATGGAGGAGTGTTCCTTTTTTTCCACATCCTCACCAGCATCTGCAGTCACTTGAGTTTTTGATGTTAGCCATTCTGACTGGTGTGAGGTGGAATCTCAGGGTTGTTTTGATATGCATTTCCCTGATGACTAAGGATGTTGAACATTTTTTTCAGGTGCTTCTCAGCCATTTGGTATTCCTCAATTGAGAATTCTTTGTTTAGCTCTGTACCCCATTTTTTAATAGGGTAATTTGTTTCTCTGGAGTCTAACTTCTTGAGTTCTTTGTATATATTGGATATTAGCCCTCTCTCAGATTTAGGATTGTTAAAGAACTTTTCCCAATCTGTTGGTGGCTTTTTTGTCTTATTGACAGTATCCTTTACCTTACAGAAGCTTTGCAATTTTATGACTTCCCATTGGTAATTCTTTATCTTACAGCACAAGCCATTGGTTTTCTGTTCAGGAATTTCACCCTGTGACCATATGTTTGAGGCTCTTAACATGGATAAAATTATAAAGTCCCAATCTTGTAAAATAGTTACTAACTTATTGTAAGCTGTTAAAAATAAATAAGACTGTAAGTTAGTGGTCAGTCTTTCTAAGTACAAATGTAATATACTTACAGAGATAAGCTTGAGGATGAGAACAACTGTTAATCTTCCATCATATGGTTTTCTTTGCTATTTCACATAATATAGTATTCTGTATATGTTGTCAAAGTTTAACCTGAAACAAGTAAGTCAAAACAAGTTTAAAGTGAACTTAAAGCTTGTCTAATGTAAAATAGCATTCAAAATCAGGTACATTTAAAATTGGTTATGAAAGAGTGAATGCTTGAATAGAATGGATTACATTTATAACACAATGGGTTGGCAGGAGGTTCCCAGACTTCAGTCATTCTCTTGAATGGAGCAGCATCTCACCAGAGTTAAGTTACACGCTAACCTTATTACAGGACAAGGATGTATGGGAAATAAGACTTGTCAGAAATCTGTTCTTTTGCTTCTGGTTTACAGGAGTGATCTGCTCTGGC
Organism: Mus musculus; assembly: GCF_000001635.26. Taxonomy (NCBI): domain Eukaryota; kingdom Metazoa; phylum Chordata; class Mammalia; order Rodentia; family Muridae; genus Mus; species Mus musculus. Next base: position 64,834,642 of record NC_000072.6, on the reverse strand, counting down.
CATGTAGACAAACCACAAAGAAATGTCCTTCTTATCAAAAAATGAGTTACTCCTCATGTCTCACATGATACAAGGATAGCATCCCTTGTCCAGTGCAGGATCTCAGCGTCTATAACCACATCCTAAACGTCTGAGCTGATGGATAGACAAATAGCAATTACTCTGTCTTCTGAAATGACACATAAAGATGTTGAGAAGAGGAGGAAGACTACCATGTAACTGATACAAAACCTGCAGAGAGATCTGTTGGCTATGTCTTTTACCCTGGAATTCAGTTCTTCCTCTTAGCACAAGCTAAATCCAGGGTACACACACTAGCTACCCATAGTCTCTGATTAAAGAAGGATGCCAGGCATACTGTCATCAACCTCACAGCTTTGGAAAGTTATTCAGGATATCCAAGAAGTCATTGACAGTTGATTTTGTATTGTAGATTCAACAAATGATTCTATCAAGTGATGTCCCAAGTGTTTAGATTTCCTCAGGAGGAAATGATTTAGATGAAGGAGGGTCTTTCCAACCTTAGCTGGCCTGTGGCACTTTGTGAATATAATATAGTATCTTCCCAGGTAGAAAGCGCCAAGGCTAGTGCCTATGCTCTTATCCTGAAGATTACATGGAGTGTATCAGTGATGCTTGGGATGTTGTCTAAGAAATTCTGAAAGTCGGCATTTTGAACAAAGTTGCTTCCACATCATCAAATCCTAACTGGTTTGAAATGTGGTTTAAAGACACAGAGATCAAATCAAAATTTCTTCTGCTTACCTCCAACTCCAGCTCCTCCTCTTGATCACACCTTCCTTCTTATTCTCATGCCTATGTTTTTACCCTGTCTTTAAAATGTTTTGCTTATTGAACGTCACCCCATACCCAAACAAAATTTTCCACTCAAGATCTCCTAAAAGCTTTCACTGTACAACAGCTCCATTGGTTCCCAATACATTTGCAAAAAAACCTTTTATGTGCTGTGGAGATCCACTGGCTAAAGTGGACCTTTATCTTCCTCACCTAAAACCAAATACAATTCTTAACATTAGTCCTTTATTTTCTGCTGTTTCCCACCTTGGGTGCTCTGTAGCTCCCTGCTGATTCTACAAGTTTATCTTGGTGCAACATTCCTGACAATGGGACCAGTTGCTCATATCCTGCATTAACTTTATGCCCACTTCCTCTCAGTCTCTGACCATTCTCCTCTCTTCTCATTTTTTAAACCTCAACAGAAAAATCTCAGTTCTACTCTGTAGCCAAATCATCTGCTAATAGCCTCTAAAATTATTTCACAAGTCTCTTCAGTGATACAGGGTGAAAATGACCTGACCCATTGCAATGGAGCAAGTTAAGACCCTTTCCTTGGTATAAGAGCAGAGAATCCCCACTTCAATGGACTCAGAACTACACCATCCAACAAAATAGTCAGCAGAAAGCAGCTATAACACACCTACCCTGAGTTTTTATATCATCTCATAGTTAGGAATGTTAGTTTCCTGCAGAAGGATGGACTGCACTCCCCCACTTTCCTTGAGGAGTATGGGAGTCATTTTGGCTCCTATAAGGGGACTATGTCCCATCTTTTCTACAGGCATGTTGGTTATCTGCACAGGTGAATAAACATGGCCTTGCATAAGATCAAAGTGAGTCTCCTTTTCTTTTCCCTTTCTCTTTTGCTACAACTACTTTAAATAATCTAACACCATGGGAGAGTTTGGAGCTGCTTTCTAGAAAACCCTAAACTGCTGTAAAGAAAGTTTAGTGCACCATTTTCATAGAAGTTCAGAAGAGAGTATGTGGATGGAAAGAGAGACAGTGAAGGCCAGGGCCTTCAGGTTCCAGATGCTAATCAGGGCTGAGGACTAGGCTAGTGGCAAATAATCTTGCTGTGTCCTGTTTATGAATTTGAGTGAGGCTGGATTCAAACATAATGACACAATTATTATTATTATTATTATTATTATTATTACTTTGTAAAGAATAGTTCAAGACTGTACAACAGTCACTTGGTTGTGACACAGTTTGTGCCTATGACCTTTAACCCATCATTCAGTGAGGTGGAAAAAAAGAAAGTGGGACAAGAGTTAAAGCCATGTGCATTTGGGGGAAGAAAGGAGTGTGAGAAAGGTAAAGTTATAGGGAAAACATTTAGCTATTAGAGACTGGTACAACCGGAGAGAAAACTCAACAGACCCGGTGCCTGGAGAGCAAGACCCTGCCCTACAAAGGCTCCAGACTGTAACAGTACAAATGGACTCCCAAGCTTTCATTTGAAAAGAAAGTGTCAATGAATTTATGAAATTCCTAGCCAAATGGATGGACCTGGAGGGCATCATCCCGAGTGAGGTAACCCAATCACAAAGGAACTTGAACAATATGTACTCACTGATAAGTGGATATTAGCCCAGAAACTTGGGATACTCAAGATATAAGATATAATTTGCTAAAAACATTAAACTCAAGAGAACGAAGACCAAAGTGTGGACACTTTGCCCCTTCTTAGAATAGGAAACAAAACACCCATGGAAGGAGTTACAGAGACAAAATTTGGAAGTGTGACGAAAGGATGGGCCATCTAGTGATTGCCATATCCAGAGATCCATCCCATGATCAGCTTCCAAATGCTGACACCATTGCATACACTAGCAAGATTTTGCTGAAAGGACCCAGATATAGCTCTCTCTTGTGAGACTATGCCAGGGCCTAGCAAACACAGAAGTGGATGCTCACAGTCAGCTCTTGAATGGACCACAGGGCCCCCAATGGAGGAACTAGAGAAAGCACCCAAGAAACTAAAGGGAACTGCAACCCTATAGGTGGAACAACAATATGAACTAAGCAGTACCCCGGAGCTCTTGTCTCTAGCTGCATATGTATCAAAAGATGGCCTAGTCGGCCATCACTGCAAAGAGAGGCCCATTGGACTTGCAAACTTTATATGCCTCAGTACAGGGGAACGCCAGGGCCAAAAAGGGGGAGTGGGTGGGTAGGGGAGTAGGGGTGGGTGGGTATGGGGGACTTTTGGTATAGCATTGGAAATGTAAATGAGCTAAATACCTAATAAAAATGGAAAAAAAAAAAGAAAAGAAAGTGTCACCACTGGCCATGGGCTCATGCTTTTAATCCCAGCACTCTAAAGGCAGAGACAGGGGGAATCTCTGAGTTCGAGGCCAGTATGGTTTACAGAATGAGTTCCAGGACAGTCAGATTTACACAGAGAAACAGAGAAAAACTGTATCAGAAAATCAAAAATCAAAAATCAAAAACAAACAAACCAACAAATAATAAAAATAAGAAGAGGGGGGCTGGAGAAATGACTCAGTGGTTAAGAGCACTGACTGCTCTTCCAAAGGTCCTGAGTTCAATTCCCAGCAATCACATGGCTCACAACCATATGTAATGGGATCTGATGCCCTCTTCTGGTGTGTCTGAAGACAACTACAGTGTACTCATTCATATACATAAAATAAAATCTTAAAAAAAAATAATAAGAGGGGGCCTGGGCAGATAAAACCTCCAGAAATCCCAGCTCCAGTGGGATTACATAATAAGTACATTTTTTTCCTCATGTTTGACCATGCAGGTAATTAAGAGGCCTCTGCAGCCATGGTTAAAGGGGGCCAGGCTATCTCTTGAGCTGGTAGGACAACTTGGCATTGCCAATTACCTTCTTCCTTAGCACAGAAGATGAGATAGTTAGTGATGTTACTTTCCCAAGGTTGCAGAGGCTCTGCTCTTGTTTTCTCCCTCCCTCCTTCTCTCTCTCTCTTTCTCTCTCTCTCTCTCTCCCCCTCTCCCTCTCTCTCTTCCTCTCTCTCTCTCTCTGTCTGAAATATGGCACTGTAGTACTTTTTCAGTGAAGAGATTAATTGTTGAAACTCCAAATGTTAGTTTGTAATATAAGTTTTTCACTTACAGAAAAATCACCCAGACACAAAATTTTCCTACTGCTGTGATGGCAGCCTGACTTCCAAGATGATGAACAACTACTTTATAATCTGATTTCAGGGCCACACAACAGCAGGGGCTCATACCCCTTGCCGAAAATCGAGTTAAAACCCATGGATGGGCAGATCCTAGACCCTGGGACAGGGTTTCATTCATTTCATAGATGGACATGATGTCAAACTGCCCTCTAAGTTTATATCTTTACAGCCATAGAACAGGGCTGCTCAATAGCACAGAAACTCATCACCAGGGCAATGTACTGAGAACACATGGCTATTGAGTACTTACTCATACAGTGGGCATCTATATCTGCAGAGGAAACTTAAGGATTCTTTGGAAAGTCAATTGTGCTGGATGTCATTTTGCTAAGGCAGATTTGTGAAGGAATGTTTGCCTGAAGCAGACACAGGTGAAGAGACTCATGAAAGGATGTGTGATGAAGGATTCTTTGCTAACAACACACATGTATTGTTTTATATTACATGTATTGTTGAGCTCCATTTGTTGTGACTTCATAGAGAGAAATACACCAAAACCCTTCTGGTGATGTGGTGGTGATGTGCTGGTGACTTCCTGTCTCTTCCTCAGACTTGGGCTGATTGACAGAGTAATGTCAGCTGAGTTGGAGTGGCTCTTGTGGAGCTTTGCTAAGACAGACTCACGTGCTGAAGCAAGACGTGTGGTGAGGCAAGACCCTTGGAGAACACATGATATTTGGAGGGAGTATAAATAGGACTCAGCAGACTGTGAAAGGAGCTTACTGGTAGGGTTAGCTTTGCAATGCTTCTTTGTCTTGAGTCTTTGCTGATCTTCCCTTCATTGAGAGATGACAGCAGAGAACTTCTGACATCTCTGCTGACTCCAGTCCCTCCTACTGACTTGTGCCAATTCTATTCTCTGAGACCTGGCTGTTCCTGCTAGGTCATGCTACTACTGCTGCTATCCTGACACTACCAAACGACTGCTGGTGTATCCGTGAAATGTTCGCCAGTGAATTGAGCTGTGGCTGCTGACCAGTGACCTGAACTCTCGATTTCCTGATAAAGCAGATAGGATTTGCGGCAAAGAACAATTCTAAACAGGGTCACTTCACTTCTATCCTATTAACCTTTCTTTTCCACTACCTCTAGTGGGTGGTAGGCTAGAAGAGAGGTTAAAGATTTTAAGAACTGTTACTAAACATAGGGTTGGAGAAAAATCCAAGCTTACACATATCACTCTTTTGAGGCTCAGGTAAGTTACATAAAAGGAAGTGGAAAGAGTATTAGAGCTGAAGGAAGGGAAGGAATGTATACTGTGCTGTATTCTGAGTATGCCTGTTGCACCCATAACTCACAGCTGCAGTAGGCACTTAGAGATGACCTGCACAAGACAGGACTCATCAACTTTCCGGCACAGGTAGGTGGGTGGTGCTTGTAGGCCTCAACCCTCACAGAGGAGATATAGACGGCTCCCTGAGGGAGGGGCCTCTAATGCCTCACTGGTCGTCCTCACTGGTTTATTGCCCTCAAGCCAGTAAGTGACCCCCACTGATACTTATGCACGCAACCCTGATTAAATGTAGTGGGCCACCAAAGAAAAAGAAAGACGAGAAAGTCATCTGGTTTAACAAAAAAGTGGTAGAGAGGCCAAGGGAAAAGAGGCATCAAAGGACATCGCATTCATAAATACGGAATTGTAAAAGAATAAATAAAAGTGTTAAATCAAAAAACCTGGAAAAAAAAAAGCCCCACAAGATTTAGAGTAAAACGGAGCTAGAGAAAGTACCCAAGGAGCTAAAGGGATCTGCAACCCTATAGGTGGAACAACGTTATGAACTAACCAGTACCCCGGAGCTCTTGACTCTAGCTGCATATGTATCAAAAGATGGCCTAGTCGGCCATCACTGGAAAGAGAGGCCCATTGGACATGCAAACTGTATATGCCCCAGTACAGGGGAACGCCAGGGCCAAAAAAATGGGAATGGGTGGGTAGGGAAGTGGGGGGGAGGGTATGGGGGACTTTTGGGATAGCATTGGAAATGTAATTGAGAAAAATATGTAATAAAAATATTTAAAAAAAAGATTTAGAGTAAAACATCAGCAAGTAAACAGTACAAATAAGATTAAAAAAACCCTACTTAGATAAAAAAGTATTTTAATGATCATTTACAGTATATGAAAGTGATATGCAGGTGTAAAATAACCTCCAAATCCAGAGATAACACAGCACTGGTCCTTTTGTTGTTGTTTGATTTTATATATACATTTATATATATATAAATGATATTTTCTTTATTTATTTTTCAAATATTATCCCCTTTCCCAGTTCCCCCCAGGAAAACACATATCCCATCCCCTATCCCTGCTTCTATGAGGGTGTTACCCAAACCACCAACCCACTCCCACCTCCCCACCCTCAGATTCCCCTACACTGGGGAATTTAGCCTTCACAGGCCCAAGGCCTCTTCTCCCATTGATGTCCAACAAGGCCATCCTCTGCTACATATGCCACTGGAACCATGGGTGCCTCCATGTGTATTCCTTGGTTGATGGTTTAGTCCCTGGTAGTTCTGGGGGTTCTGGTTGGTTGATATTGTTGTTCTTCTTATGGGGTTGCAAACCCCTTCAACTCCTTCATTTCTTTCTCTAGCTCCTCCATTGGGGACCAGGTGCTCAGTCCAATGGTTGGCTGTGAGCATCCACCTCTGTATTTGTCAGGCTCTGGCAGAGCCTCTCAGGAGACAGCTATATCAGGCTCCTGTCAGCGTACACTTCTTGGCATCCAAAATAGTGTCTGCATTTGGTGACTAAATTAACTCAAATAAATCAAAACTCAGGTGATGGCAGATGCTGGTGAGGATGCAGAGAAAGAGGAACACTCCTCCATTGTTGGTGGGATTGCAAGCTAGTACAACCACTCTGGAAATCAGTGTGGTGGTGCCTCAGAAAATTGGACAGAGTATTACCTGAGGACCCAGCAATACCATTCCTGGGCATATATCCAGAAGATGCTCCAACATAGAACAAGGACAAGTACTCCACTATGTTCTTACCAGCCTTGTTTATAATAGCCAGAAGCTGGAAAGAACCCAGACGTCCCTCAACAGAGGAATGGATACAGAAAATGTGGTACATTTACACAATGGAGTACTACTCAGCTATTAAAAACAATGAATTCATGAAATTTGCAGGCAAATAGATGAAACTAGAAAATATCATCCTGAGTGAGGTAACCCAATTACAAAAGAACACACATGGTATGAGCTCACTGTATGTGGATATTAGCTCAGGAGCTCAGAATACCCAAGATACAATTCACCGACCTCCTGAAGCTCAAGAATAAGGAAGACCAAAGTGTTGGTGCTTTGGTTCTACTTTGAAGGGGGAACAAAAGACTCATGGGAGCAAATATAGAGACAAAGTGTGGAGCAGATACTGAAAGAAAGGCCATCCAGAGACTGTTGTTTGATTTTTAAATACGTTCTTACTATGCAGCTTCAGCTGACTCCAAACTTATGATTCCCCTGCACCATCCTCAATAGCATTAGGGTTACAAGTTTGCATCACCATACCTGGTAACTCTTAGTTTCGACTCAGAGAGTTTTATAGTCTTGTTCTGTGGGCTCAACAGTGCAGAGATTCTCACCAAGGACACATGGTGGTGTGTCATGGATGATTTACTCAATTGCCCTTTTCTTTTCTTCTCATGGTTCCTTTTGATTTTTTTATATATCATTTTTTTCATATAATGTATTTGAATCATGGTTTCCTCATCTCCACCAACATCCTGCCATTCTCTTTACCATCCAGCCTACCTACCTCCAGGCCTTCTTTCTCTAGGGGAAACAAACAAATGAACAAACCAGAATTAAGCAAAGAAGAAACAAACAGAAAATAAATGAAAAAGCATGAGATAGACAGGCACACACACACACACACACACACACACACACACACACACAAGCATATGCACACACACAAAACCTATAAAAGCATGAAATCAGAAACTGTAATAGATAAGGAAAAGATCATTAAGTTCATTTTGGGTTGGCCGTCTATGCCTGAGCATGGTGGCTGACTCCAGTTTCAATACCCAGTGAGACTCTATTGGAGAAACTAATCTTTTCCTTTGAGAGAAGCTGACGTGTGGTGATACCTTCTGGGTTCAGGATGGGGCCTCGTGTCTGCTTCCCCTCTCAATGCTGGGACGCTGGGGTAGTTAGTGTTTTGGCAACTTGACATACAACCTAGAATATTTGAAAGGAGGAAACTTCCATTGATAAAACGCCCCCATAAGATGCACTGGTAAATCATTTTTAAATTAGTGATTGATGTGGGGGAGGGTTCAGCCCATTGTGGGTGGTTTCATCCCTTGGTGGTCCTTGATTCTATAAGAAAGCAGGCTGAACAAGTCAGGGGAAGCAAGCCAGTGAACATCCCTTCTTGGCCTATGCATCAGCTCCTGCCTCCAGATTCCTGCCTTTACTTCCTTCAATGACCCCTAGCAGCTGAGAATATAGAGACTGAAGAGGCTATCTCCTGGGGGAGGCTTCCAGTGGACATTATTTGACCAAAATTTGTTCTGCCTAAAAGATGCACAGGGATAAAAATGGAGCTGAGATTGAGGGAATGGCCAACCAATGACTAGCCCAACTTGAGACCCATTCCATGTGAGAAAGCCAACCCCTGACATTATTAATGATACTCTGCTATGCTTGCAGACAGGAAGCTAACATAACTGTCTCCTGAAAGGCTTCATCCAGCAATGGATGGAAACAGATGCAGAGACTCACAGTCTAAAGTCAGGCAGAACTCAGGGAGTCTTGTGGAAGAGGGGGGATTGGTTGAATGAGCCAGATCAAGGACACCACAAGATGACCTAAACAGTCAACTAACCTGGGCCCATGTGGGCTCACAGAGACTGAACCACCAACTAAACAGCATGCAGGGCTAGACCTAGGCCCCCTACACATTTATAGCAGTTGTGCAGCTTGGTCTTCATGTGGATCCCCTAAAAATGGGAGCAGGGGTCATCTCTGACTCTGTTGCCTGACATTAGAATACTTTCCCCTAACTGGACTGCTTGATTGGGCCTTAGTGGGAAAGGATGTGCTTAGTCCTGCAGGAATTGAATGTCCCAGGGTGGGGTGGTACCTAAGGTGGTTTTCCCATTTTTTTGAGGAGAAGGAGGGGAATAACAGGAGGAGGGGTTTTTGAAGGTGGGACTGGGAGGAGAGGAGGGAGGAGGGCTGGATCAGGAAGTGAAGCGAATAAATAAATTAATTAATGAAAAAAAGAAACAAAATGAATAACAATAGTGAAGTGTAAGCCAAATAAACCCTTTCTTCCTCAACTTGACTTTGGTCATGGTGTTTCATCACAGCATTAGAACTCTAAACAAAGACAGTTCTAATCTATCTTGGACCTGTGTAGGCCCTGTTAGTACTGCCATAGACTCTGTCATATGTGCAACAACAGTCTTGTTGTGTGGCCTTGACGTCATCCATCCCCTCTGGCTTTTACAATGTTTTGTGTATAGCTTCTTGAACCCTGAGAGAAGGTGCTTGATAAAGACATTGTTCTTAGTACTGAGTGTTCCAAGGTCCCTTGCTCTCTGCACAATAACCTACTTGTGGGGTTCCACGTTAGCTCCCATCCACTTCAGGAGAAATGTTTTCTGATGAGCACTGAGTAAGACACTGCTTTGGGGGTATAGCACTCTGTCATTAGGAGACATTTTTATTGCTTTGTTCCTCTAGCAAAACAATAGTATTTGGATTTCCTCTAGACCAGTGACCAATCTAGTCTCAGGTTCTTGACCATCTGAGCTGTGTCTGGCATGGATTCCATCTCATAGAGTAGCCCTTAAGTCAAATTAGATAGTGGGAGAATACTCATATAGCATTTATGCCATCATTGCACTAGCATAACCTGTAGGAAGGTCACCACTGTAAAGTGAAGAGTTTGTAGCTCAGTTGGAAGTTCCCTTTTTTTCTCCAGTAGCATTCAGAATGCCTTCTTGTACAATGAACACTGGCCTGTAGGGATGAAGGCGCTGGTTAGGTGCCAGCATGACTTAATTTTTTTGGCTCAGAATGCAAATGTCCTTCGTCTTAATATCTCCAGGGGATTTTGATGGCCAGACAGGAATGAGATTTACCTGATCATAATCATCATGAAACTTGAATGCAATATATCAAAAAATACTTAATATATACAAGGCAGCAGAGTTAGTCTCAACTTGTGAAATTGTGTTAATGTTTGTGGCTGTCGATATTTGAATGTAAGTATTTACTAAGTTTCAATACAAAATGTACTTTTGATTATAGGATGTTACTTACTAAGTTAGTTATCTGAAGAGAGTTACTCATAAACTTAATTAATGGAGGCTAATATGAAATTGTTTTCCTATTAATACATTTTGCTGTACGTGTGTTAAGAACACAGACTATGAAACAAAAATACTTGGGTTTGAATATAAAGAGGGTACAAACTAGTTTTCAGTGGGACTGGGGTAAAATCCTCAGTTTTTTGTACCTCAGTTTTTACATGTAAAGAGGACTACTAGTTATGACGACTTCTGAGTGTGATGAAGATGCTGTTCATGGAGGATAGCATTGCAGCCCCGTAAGGCAGCCATACACAGCATTTCCATGTATTTAACTAAGCAAATAAGGTGAAAGAACTCTGTGAGTCTTCAGTCAAAGAAAGAACAACACTTTACCCTAGAGCATGTATCACTATTAAAAATAAGGTGAATAATTAAAAAAAACGCTAATAAGTAAGTACAAAATAAGGGCATAGCCAAAAGTGTGGCATTTATAACCAGTGATTCACCAGAGAAAGGTTTAAAAAAATGACTCCTATTTAATAATAAACTGACTGGAGATACATTTCTAGAAAAGATGCCTGAAGTTTAGATGGCTTTGCTATACAAAACCTTTAAGTTCATGTTTCATTTATGTTGGTCCATTGAATGTTTTACACTTCCACAGTGAAATTAATTTCTGTCCTTTGTCAGAGCTGGCTGGCTGGCTGGCTGGTGTGTGAGCATTCTAGCATCTGCCAATGCAGCCGGCACTTGACTGAAGGCTGCTTCTCTTAAAAACAATTTCCTCACTTTAATCTTGAGAATGAAGCACGGGGCGGGTGAAGAGGGGGACGAGGAGTTGGTAAAAATTCAGTCCCTGTGGTCACTGGAGTAGATGTCAGTTTTGGATTAGGAAAATTATAGGATCCATGATAAATATTTCAGGCTGCTGACTACAATGAAAAGTAATTAAACTAGCTAGGACAACAGGTGCTGTATGGGGGAAGTGCTGGCTTTTATCAGGAGGCTGTGGGTGCGTGTGCTAAATGTGCTCATCGTTTTCTCTGTTCTATTCTTCCACGAATACCCTGGGGAGGTTATTCTATTGCCAGCATTTATTGGATATAATGAAACCACATTAAATATGTATCTGATTGCTACCAACTGTGGAGAAGGAGCATGCTAACCATGGTTATGTGTGGCAAGCTAGGCTCCGAGACCAGTGGCGTTTGACTCTTCTGTGGCTTCTTTGTGCCTGACCCATAGGCCTTCACTGTTTCATTGACCTTTAATTCAAGCATGAGATGTCTTTTGATTTGTTTCTTTTTAAGTGAAAATTTCAGGGAGGTTATAGTAAGACATATCATTCTTTAGACATGTTCCACTCGGGGAACTCCTTAACATATGGCATATGAACAACCAAGATGGAAAATGACTTTAATCTGATCAGTTTTAATTATATATTTCTTTGAAATATTAAGCACCACATTTCACAACACACCTCCCTTTAACCTCATGCAATTCATAGACTTTTCCTTAGAAACCAAAAGGAGATGCGCTTTAAATAGTATGCTGCTTCAGTTTTGATTAAGAAGCAATTATGTCCACGTGAAATATGTGAGATGAAGTAGCAAATGTGATTTATGACATGGTTTTAAAGAAAACCTCTCTTAAAAGTTAGAAAGTTTTCTGTCTTCTTGTGTAGAAGATGAGAACCGAGTGGCAGCCTAAATGCTACCTTAAATGTAGAATGACTACCACGTTTGTATCCGTTTCTATTATAACTTTTCCCACATACAAGGATGGACATTTTCTCAATATCATAAAGGCACAAAACTCCTCTACATATATGGAGTGACCCTGCTTATCATAAGTAAACATATGGTATGTCAAGTTTTACATAAGGAGAAATTCAGATATGGCAACGCATACTAACATTTATTTATTTGCTACCAATCTAATAGGAGTTTTAAAATTAATTTTTTGTTTGTTTTTCGAGACACAGTTTCTCTGACTGTCTTAGAATTTACTCTGTAGACCATTCTGTCCTTGAACTCAAAGAGCTGCCTGGCTCTGCCTCCTGAGTGCTGTGCTTAAAGCACTGTATCACCATGCCTGACTAAAGAGGAAATATTTTAAATTCTTATATACTGTTGAAATCTGTATGATATTACAAATAAGTTTATATGACAGTACCTAAGATTTCTGGTAATACCATATGCAATTTGCTAAAAATCTACATCATCTACACTTTGTAGTTTTGTGAAAATGGGAAAATATTTCATATATATATATCTAAGGTTTTGACTCTATTCTGACTTTTAAATCTTGTTTTTGATGTTTACTGTTAAATTCTGCTGCGTGCCTGTCATAGGTCTAAAGACTGAAGTTAACTGTTCTGAGCAAGGCCCTACTTCCGACCAAATTCATAGAAACATGGCTTTCTTAATCAGGGTGAGAGTTACAAAAAAACATTTTCCCGACTCTCTGAAATTATTGGCATTGTTGATATAGCTCTATTTTCCAGAAAACTCCCTGGATGTATGATTCAGACTCTCTGGGTTCAAATGTATAGGTTCTATCCTGTACAAATGAAATTCTAAATGACCTTTTAAAAAACCAAATTAGAACTTTGTAGGCATCATAGCTGAACTCTGTACTATGATCAGAAGAATTCTTATCCTGGTTAATGAGGGTTTTATTTAGCCTTGTTTTCTTCATTCTTTGACTTTAAGTATTTTACTCAGAGTTACAGGTAAATAAGATGACTCTATGCAACCTTGACTGTGTCAAGATGAGAAGACATGTAAGGAGGCAAGCATGCTATCACAGAATGCCAAGTGTGGGATGGACACCGTGCTGCCCACCAGGATCTTGATCTAGGGCCTTGTATATACTAAGCAAGCATGGTACAACTGAGCTATAGCTCCAGCCCTATCTCTATGTTATGTTGTGACAATCTCACTAAGTTGCCCAGGTCTTAAACTTAATATATAGTCCAGACAGTCTTTGCATTTCTCTTAAGTAGCTGGGAATACCCAGGACTGAGTAGCTGTGGGTAACTTGCACCATGAGTCTTGATAGTGGACAGACTGAGCATTCGGGAGAGGGCATCCCCAGAAACCCTGAGCAAACACTATGGAAATTAGTTAGGAAATTGTGGAGGACAAGAGGAATGAAGGGAAGTAATCCATTCAAACAGTGTGGGATTCAATGTTAGTATTCTTTGCTCAAGCTTGCTTGGCCTGGAAATCTACCTTAGGCTCTAGTCTTGCTAATATTTGGGGCCAGATCATCACTATTTGATGAGGGTCACTGTCAGGTGTGTTGTTGGATGCTTAGCAGCAGCAATGGCCTGTGTTCCTTAGATTCCAATAGCACATGCTTATCTCCAAAAGTGATGATATGTCACTATACATTTCCAAATGTATAGGGCAAAGACACTCAGAGTCACTGCAGTTGGGGCTGGGTTTTTGTCTTATTTTTATCCACTTTTGATTCTCCTGCACAAAACTGGAAATCCTGATTGTGACCACTAGGTGAGTTGTTTTGATGTCTGTACTAAGACCACATTGGTTCTTCTGCTTTGTATTCTAAAAAGACTTCCAGCTGCTGCTGCTGCTGGCTCCTCCTGCCTCCAGGCAACAGTTGTTACTATCATCTAGATTAGAACCTCCCACCTGGAGGCCTTTGCCACAGCCTGTCTTGCTCTGTTGTCAACTTGCATTTCTTATAACAAAGTAGAAGTAGTTACCTCTCTAAAGTTCAAGACCCAACATACAACTCCTATCTCTCCTATGCTTCATTAAAAAGTCTCTCCTCAAATTATAAGACACAAGCATCTAAAATACTGTTGATGGCACAAAAGGGTGTTTAAGGCAGAAATAACAGCAGCCTTGTGACCATGCCCAAAGCACCCCCTGTTTCCTTTAAAAAGCCCGTTGTAGCTTCATCACCCCTTTGTAAAACTCATCTCATATGTGATCTCCTGTTATATACCAAATAAAATAGGACATCGGTGTGTTATTATTAGGCATGTCACTGCTCTTCTCAATTTTATAGCGTTTCCTATTGGTTTTAGAATTCAGCAGTCTGGCATACAAGGCAGGCATCATGCTCAGCCCTATGCCTTCAGCTGTACTTCCCCTGTTCCATTCTTGAGTTTTCCTTGAGTTCTTTTGTTATCCAGGTACACTGTTCTTTTTGGGAGTTCTAGTTAGTATGAGTCTAGTGCTCTCTCTTTTTGAGGCATAACTTGAGTGTGGCTAACATGAGTTTAATGTTCTAAATGCAGGGCAACTAGAGCTTTGTTTTCTAAGAGTGAAATAATATTTTCTATTGCCATTGTTTCTGTGGATTCTGGTTCTTAATGCTGATATATGTCAGGTGATTCCATTAAAATGAAAAATAAAAAAGGCAGCTATCCAGTGAGGCACATTGATGACTACATTTTTTTTCTCAAAATTTATCTCCCATATCAAATGACTTTTCTTGGCTAAACTTAACTAATGAGATAGCTGTGCAATCTCTGCTCCTGTGAATTTCTAACATGAACATTCAATAATGTGCATTTTTACACTTCATATCTGAGCTGAGCTATTCATATGTACTCCAGGTGTTTAGTAGTTCTTGATGGCCAGGGTCATTGTCTTAGTATAGGTATGGGGTCTCAAAATTGAGTTTAGACAATTCAAACTTTGAAGACTATCTTGTTTTGTGCAGTTTAATCTTGTTTGTAGGATTATTGTAGTCTTGAGTGTTTTTATATTTGAATCATCAAGCCTTGAATCTAATGTGCTGTGAGGTATTAGAGTTGGTTAAGATCAGTAAACCACCACCCATTCCCACCGAGAATCACGAACGGCTTCCTTCACCAAATCAGTGCCAAAGCCCCAACAACAAAGGCAGCAGCAAATCTTCCCCCTCGATGTGTTATAGAAGTCATTTGCTCAGCGTTTTGAAATTTCTAACATTGTTGTAGTTTAAATCCATACTAGAAACAAGTAGGTCAGAAAACTAGTTTCCACAGGACTGATGCAGGTTGTTGCCAAGAATGAATTACTAAAACAGGAAACGAGACGCTTCTAATAAGCACAAGGCAAGGCATATTGTCATCACTAGTATATTTGAATCTTGTTAGTAATATGGTCATAAATCCTGGGGAAATAAAGAAATATTAGTTTAAAGTTTCTGAGTCTTACACTTTGCAGTGTGACTTTTCCTGAGAAGAGATGAGCAAGTGCCTCTCTACCATAGACAGGTCACTGACGACAGTCAAGTAATTCAACTGCTGTTTTGGATCAGATGATGAGTCTATTGGGTTATGTACAAAAGTGTGGGTCAGACTGACCTGCAGGCGCAATGGTAGCTACATCATTGCAGGCCTGCTTACCATGGTTAGGGAATCTGCCCAGGTGGAGTTCCCTGTACTCTTAAGTGGCTTCAGGACTTTGCCCAGCATAGCTCACTGCTCCAGGAGCATCACTCACTGCTCCAGGAGCATTCCCTGTCCAGCATCACTCACTGCTCCAGGAGCATCCCCTGTCCAGCACTGTTCACAGCTTTTTGTCTTGTTTTGACGGGCCTGGGAAGCTTGTAACTACCTAAGCTTTTGGAGCATGCTAAGTTTTATTAACTTCCCAAGTCTTATGCACCTCTTTCTTACTTCTAAGAGAAAAGGAACAATAATAATGCAGAGGAAACAAGCACAGCAACACATTGCTCTCATTTCATTACAAATAGAATCACGTGGGAAAACCTGGATTCGAATAATCAAAATGAACAATTTGCAACACTGTAATATATCTGATAATATATCCAGAATAATATTAATATTTATTCTCACATATGGGTGGAAACTTTAAAGGTTTTTCCCTTATCTTTGCTTTTCTATACTTGCACACATATATACAAAAACCCGACGCACGCCTGTGAATCATAAGCAGTCCCTGGTATGAGTATGTCTCCGGGTCCCATCCTGGCACCACAAAATGAATGAATGATGAATAGTTGCAATAAGCAGGCTCTTCAGGTGGAAAGCTTCTCCATGTCTTTGAAGTCATTGGTGCTACATGGTGGCTTACAGGTTGACACGTACCACAGCAAAGACATCAGGAGGACACAGAAGAGAAAAAAAGGCAGGGTTCATGAGGAGGCACACAGTGTCCTTGCTTGCCTCGGTAGCGGTAGCTAGAAGCCAGAATCGGAAGCTCCGTCTTCACCATTTCTTCTATAGACAAAAATGGAAAGCAGTTGGCTATAAAGTGTTCTGAGTCTCTGCAGATGTTAATCTGAGAAAATGCTTCATATTCATTTCTCAGCATGCAAGGTTCTGTTCTAACAGATTTTCCTAAAGTAGCATCAGTATCCCAGGGAGCAGGTCATGAACATAGGTTAGCATGCTGAAAGGATGCAGGGATAGGAGCAATGATCAGAACGAGCGGACTGATCCTTTCCCAGCTCCAGTGGGAAAACTTTGAAAAAGAAGTAGACAGCAATTCTTTGCACATAAACCAATAAAGTTGATAAAATTTGGGGGCTGGGAAGATGGCTCAGCTCTTCCAGTAGTCCTAGATTTAGACCCCAGTACCCACATGGTTAACAACCCTTTATAACATCAATTCCAGAGGATCTGATTCCCTCTTCTGGCTTCTGGTTCACAGACATACATTCAGGAAAAACACCCACACACACAAAATAAAAATAAATCATTTTTTAGGTTGATAAAATTAGTTGTGCCATCTCGTATTAACAAATCTTTCATCTCAATTATTCTTTTTTTTTTTAATTGGGTATTTTCCTCGTTTACATTTCCAATGCTATCCCAAAAGTTCCCCATACCCCCCCCCCCCACTCCCCTACCCACCCACTCCCCTTTTTTGGCCCTGGCATTCCCCTGTACTGGGGCATATAAAGTTTGCAAGTCCAATGGGCCTCTCTTTGCAGTGATGACCGACTAGGCCATCTTTTGATACATATGCAGCTAAAGACAAGAGCTCCGGGGTACTGGTTAGTTCATATTGTTGTTCCACCTATAGGGTTGCAGTTCCCTTTAGCTCCTTGGGTACTTTCTCTAGCTCCTCCATTGGGGGCCGTGTGACCCATCCAATAGCTGACTGTGATCATCCACTTCTGTGTTTGCTAGGCCCCCTCAACTATTCTTGAATGGAATCCAGTTCCTGATTACTGAGGTTTTTTTTTTTTTTTTTTTAATCACTGTGTCTTAGCATTTCACATTAGTTAGCATTATCACACCTATTGCTGTGATTAAACACCATGACCGAAAGCAATTTGGGTAGGAAATGGTTTATTTAGGTTATTATTACACTTACCCATCACTATTCATCACAGGAGGAAATCAGAGCAAGGTCTGAAAGGGTGCAGGGACACGGGGGCAGGAGCTGATGCAGAAACTATGAATGAGTGCTGCTTACCAACTTCTTCCCCATGGCTTGCTCAATCTGCTTTCTTTTAGAACCCAGAACCTCCAGACCGGAGGTGGTAACACTCACAGAAGGCTGGGCCCTTCCCCAACAATCACTAATTTAAAATTGCATTTCAGGCTTGCTTACAGTTCAATTTTATAAAGAATTTTCTCAACGGAGGCTCTTTTCTTTCTGATGACTTGTGTCAAGTTGACATAAAATTAGGCAGTGCACAGTGCCGTTTGGGAGATTCACACACAATCAGCTTGGAACTGGAAGGCTGGACAGAGAAGCAGAAGATAAGTAACATATGTGGCAGAGTCTTCACCCTCTTCTCTGCTTAGGTCTTCAAACACAAGCAGTGAGAATGGGCATTGTTAATGGCATCTGCCACAGTAACCATCTAAAAATGATCACTTAGCAACATATCACTGTTTAGCTTGTTGTTATTGCTACTGTTTTTGTTTTGTTGGGGTTTTTTTTTGGCTTATTTGTTTTGTTTGTTCTTTGTATCAGTGTTAAAGTTTACAAAAAATATGTTTAACAATTTCAGGGCAATTTCTCAGTTCGCACAGCAGCTTTGCCTTCAGTATTAGACATCTCATTGGAAAACACTTTTGAGCCTTTGAAGAAGAAACCTGACTTACCTGGATAATTCATCCTTTGCCCTGGGCTGACAGCATCAGGCCAAACTTTCTGCATGCTGAACAACATTCCACAATGGCACACATGCACTTGGCAGGTTTTATGGCTGTTCCTACTTGTTCCCCCAGATAGGGACATTATTACTTCTCGAAACTTCCATGATTTTTTTTTCTTTTCTTTTGTGTAGAGATTTTGCTGATCTGTGAGAACATAACAAAGTCAATGTTTTTTTTTTTTAAATCAGCTATTTAAAATGGTACAACTACGTCCTGTAAAGTTACTTTACTCTGTGAATCAGTCATTTGTTTATAGATGAAGCTCTGGTTGTAAATGCTGAAGCATGTAAAATGTCAGATATCCCAGCCCTACTGTGTGCCAAACTCTTCTGGTGAGTCTTCCTTGAATGCAAACTTATTAAATCGTTTTTAAAACTTAGAATGAGATAGAAATCTTGCCTACATGGGCAAGCTCCTTGCTGCTCCATGCAGCTTCTTGAAGGAATCATAGTCTCTATGCACAATTAGAAGACTGATAAACAGTGTGTATTGTAGCAAGTCATTTGTTATCCCAGCTATCTAACAGTGAGAAAGAACCTAAGGCAAGGGGTATCCCTGTGCCCACCTACCCTTCTGTTGAAGCCGAAGGTCAGGACTGGGGCATTCTGAATCTATCTTCAAATTGGTGCACATTTTGACCTCTCCAAGGAAACATGAAGTTATCTTACTTGTATACAGTCTTCCAAAAGAAGACTTCCGAAAACAACAACTCATTTATGATACATCTCCATGATGGAAATATTTTCCTCTTCCCTGATTAATTTTAAAGGCACAGTAAAAGCAGTCACAGGGGTTATGGAGAAGTGAAGAGTCAAAAGAATAGAGAGAATCTCTAGCGAAAGCTTAAGTGTAGTATTTCCTTGGTGGTAAAAGTTACAAGCCAGAATTTCTTTGGCTTTTGTAATAAGAAAAAATATGTATGTTCAGATTAGCATATACTTAAATACAATCTGTAACAGTGACATCTTGTGGCTTTTATTATAATGCTATGTGATTTTTCTGGGCAAAGCTGTGGCATAATTAAAGAGAAGTGCACCACAGTTTGTGCTTTTTTGCTCAGCTAAGGGAATGGAGCTGTGCTTTGGCTTCATTAAGTGCAATCTTTTAGAATTCAGAGCAGTAAGATGTCAACTAAGTTTTCCAAGTTCAAAAATTATAAATGATTAGACAGGAATATACAAATCCATAGCCTCATGATAGATGACTTAATTCCACTACTCTTAACGCACTACTTTCACATTTATATGGATGGGTATTGTCTTCATTTTCTCAGTGTTGTAGGAGTGCAGCCCCCACCCTAGTCTGTCTGTCACAGTAGCTAAAACCTTAGAACTGCCAGGATCTCCATCTTTCTAGTGTTAGATGTTAATGATTACCTTGATTTTCTGTGTTCACCTCACCAGTTCTCTCAGCCCTAGGATATGACAACCCATGACCTAGAAATTTTTCCAGACGTAGAAGTGTGTGTGTGGGGGTGGGGTGGGGTGGGGTGGGGGTGAGAATATGTATTAGCAACAGTAGTTCTTTAAAGCCTTTTCATGTTTAGCTATAAAGCTTTAAAATATTACCTTTAATTTATACTTTTTTCACTGCCTGGAAGGCAGGCAGCAGTCTGATCTTTTTGGCAATTCCCATCTCTTGAATTCTCTGGCAGTCTCTTTGTAAATGTTGGATGCATCACAACTCCTAAGCTGCAGTTCTAGCATAATGAGACTTTTAACCTTGTATTTCAGCAGGTTGGGCACTCAGGTAATAGACATTAAATAATCTGGTTGAATTTGCACCATTGAATATAGAAAAAGAATGTGAGCAAAAGCTCTAGTATTTGTGTGTGCAGATTGAAAATCATCTAAGTATTGGTCTTCTAGTTGATGTTTTCTGTGATAGCAAGTTATATTTACAAATTGGCAAATAAGAAAATGCATTGGTTCATTTCAGCAATTCACAATTCTTACTTTATTTCTGTTAAGGTGTGTCACTTTTGATGGGTAATAAAAAAAAAGATCAAGAGAGGCTTTATTAGAAAATTAGGAAAAGAAATAGACCACACACCACCAAGACTTCCTTAAACTAACTGAATTGGAGAAACAGTAAATAAATGTTTCGAGAACGCTCACTAGGAAATACTTCTAGGGAAAGGCTATCGGATACAGAGGTAATTTTTAAATAAGATGGTGAAGTTATTGACTCAAAGAATGAGTTAATACTCATTAGTAGGTTTTATTTAGTTTTCATCGTCAATGGGAGTAGGGACTTATTTTCTTAGCTGTGCCTTATCTGTGAAAATTGGTGAAGGTTAGAAACAGGCTGCCTTTCACAGTGATTATATCAGTTTCCTTATATTGCAAGAGTTTGCTTGATGAAGGGGTCAGATTCAGTAAATCACCTGAAAACTACCTGGCAGTGGCTTCTATTTAACTAACCTACTGGGAATGATAACTATGCAGCAGGGCCATCTTTACTATGGTCCCAGGAGTGCTGACCACCCCACATCATCTCCACAGCTCTCATCATTTGAACATGTGGTATTTGCAATCTTCTAGTTCTCAAACTAGATTATATTGAATTGTCCATTCGTTCTTTCTGTTCTTCTTATCCCATGAATCATCCAACTCATTAGTAAATCTTACTGGCTTTCTGTCACCAAAACACATTTCATTAATTTATATTTTATCTTTCCACTATTACTCTTTGTCCAAACAACTATTTCTAATTTATTTTATTATTCTTTAGTTTACTTAGTATGTGGAATATATTATTTTAACACTGTAATCTTAATTAATACTACACACACACACACACACACACACACACATTATAATATATAGGATGCTGTATATTTTCATTTCAGTAGCTAAAACCATGCTTTTAAATTTTGCGTTACATAATGTTACACTTTTCTTCAAATCTTCCTAAAACTTCTCATGCAGAGTGAAACCATAAATTCATATAACTGTTTAGAAGGCTGTGGACAGTGGTTCCTGCTTCCTCCTGCCCCAGTTTAGTGTGTACGGTGTGTGTGTGTGTGTGTGTGAGCATGCGTAGGATATTTGTAGGATCAGAAGACAACTCTACAATATTTCATTCTCTCATTCTACGGTGGGTGTTGGGGATTGAACTTGGATCATCAGAGTTGTGAGGCAAGTGATTCTACCATCTGAGCCATCCCACTGTCCCCATCCTCTCTTTCTGTTCCTGAATTTTTGTTGCCTGGTTGTTTGTGTTGAAACAAGGTCTTGCTAATAAAGGCTAGAGTAGAACTTCCTGTCCTTTCCCTTACTCTCCAATGTGTGTCACCAGGCTCAACCTTTTCTACCTTGGTTTTTCTTTTAAATCTTGCTGTTCTTTTATTTGACCTTGTTTTTCCTAGAATGAAGAGCCACTTTGTTCGCAGGGCTCTGTACTTCTGTTCTCTGTGCTCTGCAAAATCCCTTTCCCAAAAAACTTAGACTTCTTTCATGTTCATCTTCAGGCTTCCACACCATGTTAAGATCATTATTCTCTGAAGATAACATTAGAACCTATTTTGGTAATCTACTTCATTGATTAAACATAGATATTTCTGTATTTTCCTTGTATATCTGCTCATTATTTTTTGTCTGATTTTCTTTTTTTTTTAATTTTTTTATTAGGTATTTAGCTCATTTACATTTCCAATACTATACCAAAAGTCCCCCAAACCCACCCACCCCCACTCCCCTACCCACCCACTCCCCCTTTTTGGCCCTGGCTTTCCCCTGTACTGGGGCATATAAAGTTTGCCTGTCCAATGGGCCTCTCTTTCCAGTGATGGCCGACTAGGCCATCTTTTGATACATATGCAGCTAGAGTCAAGAGCTCCGGGGTACTGGTTAGTTCATAATGTTGTTCCACCTATAGGGTTGCAGATCCCTTTAGCTCCTTGGCTACTTTCTCTAGCTCCTCCATTGGGAGCCCTGTGATCCATCCATTAGCTGACTGTGAGCATCCACTTCTGTGTTTGCTAGGCCCCGGCAAAGTCTCACAAGAGACAGCTACATCTGGGTCCTTTCAATAAAATCTTGCTAGTGTATGCAATGGTGTCAGCGTTTGGATGCTGATTATGGGGTGGATCCCTGGATATGGAAGTCTCTACATGGTCCATCCTTTCATCTCAGCTCCAAACTTTTTTCCAAGGGTGTTTTGTTCCCACTTCTAAGGAGGGGCATAGTGTCCACACTTCAGTATTCATTTTTCTTGAGTTTCATGTGTTTAGGAAATTGTATCTTATATCTTGGGTATCCTAGGTTTTGGGCTAATATCCACTTATCAGTGAGTACATATTGTGTGAGTTCCTTTGTGAATGTGTTACCTCACTCAGGATGATGCCCTCCAGGTCCATCCATTTGGCTAGGAATTTCATAAATTCATTCTTTTTAATAGCTGAGTAGTACTCCATTGTGTAGATGTACCACATTTTCTGTATCCATCCCTCTGTTGAGGGGCATCTGGGTTCTTTCCAGCTTCTGGCTATTATAAATAAGGCTGCTATGAACATAGTGGAGCATGTGTCCTTCTTACCAGTTGGGGCATCTTCTGGATATATGCCCAGGAGAGGTATTGCTGGATCCTCCGGTAGTACTATGTCCAATTTTCTGAGGAACCGCCAGACTGATTTCCAGAGTGGTTGTACAAGCCTGCAATCCCACCAACAATGGAGGAGTGTTCCTCTTTCTCCACATCCACGCCAGCATCTGCTGTCACCTGAATTTTTGTTCTTAGCCATTCTGACTGGTGTGAGGTGGAATCTCAGGGTTGTTTTGATTTGCATTTCCCTGATGATTAAGGATGTTGAACATTTTTTCAGGTGCTTCTCTGCCATTCGGTATTCCTCAGGTGAGAATTCTTTGTTCAGTTCTGAGCCCCATTTTTTAATGGGGTTATTCGATTTTCTGAAGTCCACCTTCTTGAGTTCTTTATATATGTTGGATATTAGTCCCCTATCTGATTTAGGATAGGTAAAGATCCTTTCCCAATCTGTTGGTGATCTTTTTGTCTTATTGACGGTGTCTTTTGCCTTGCAGAAACTTTGGAGTTTCATTAGGTCCCATTTGTCAATTCTCGATCTTACAGCACAAGCCATTGCTGTTCTGTTCAGGAATTTTTCCCCTGTGCCCATATCGTCAAGGCTTTTCCCCACGTTCTCCTCTATAAGTTTCAGTGTCTCTGGTTTTAAGTGAAGTTCCTTGATCCACTTAGATTTGACCTTAGTACAAGGAGATAAGTATGGATCGATTCGCATTCTTCTACATGATAAAAACCAGTTGTGCCAGCACCAATTGTTGAAAATGCTTTCTTCCACTGGATGGTTTTAGCTCCCTTGTCGAAGACCAAGTGACCATAGGTGTGTGGGTTCATTTCTGGGTCTTCAATTCTATTCCATTGGTCTACTTGTCTGTCTCTATACCAGTACCATGCAGCTTTTATCACAATTGTTCTGTAGTAAAGCTTTAGGTCAGGCATGGTGATTCCACCAGAGGTTCTTTTATCCTTGAGAAGACTTTTTGCTATCCTAGGTTTTTTGTTATTCCAGATGAATTTGCAGATTGCTCTTTCTAATTCGTTGAAGAATTGAGTTGGAATTTTGATGGGGATTGCATTGAATCTGTAGATTGCTTTTGGCAAGATAGCCATTTTTACAATGTTGATCCTGCCAATCCATGAGCATGGGAGATCTTTCCATGTTCTGAGATCTTCTTTAATTTCTTTCTTCAGAGACTTGAAGTTTTTATCATATAGATCTTTTACTTCCTTAGTTAGAGTCACGCCAAGATATTTTATATTATTTGTGACTATTGAGAAGGGTGTTGTTTCCCTAATTTCTTTCTCAGCCTGATTATTCTTTGTGTAGAAAAAGGCCATTGACTTGTTTGAGTTAATTTTATATCCAGCTACTTCACCGAAGCTCTTTATCATGTTTAGGAATTCTCTGGTGGAATTTTTAGGGTCACTTATATATACTATCATATCATCTGCAAAAAGTGATATTTTGACTTCCTCTTTTCCAATTTGTATCCCCTTGATCTCCTTTTGTTGTCGAATTGCTCTGGCTAATACTTCAAGTACTATGTTGAAAAGGTAGGGAGAAAGTGGGCAGCCTTGTCTAGTCCCTGATTTTAGTGGGATTGCTTCCAGCTTCTCTCCATTTACTTTGATGTTGGCTACTGGTTTGCTGTAGATTGCTTTTATCATGTTTAGGTATGGGCCTTGAATTCCTGATCTTTCCAGAACTTTTATCATGAATGGGTGTTGGATCTTGTCAAATGCTTTTTCTGCATCTAACAAGATGATCATGTGGTTTTTGTCTTTGAGTTTGTTTATATAATGGATTACATTGATGGATTTTCATATATTAAACCATCCCTGCATCCCTGGAATAAAACCTACTTGGTCAGGATGGATGATTGCTTTAATGTGTTCTTGGATTCGGTTAGCAAGGATTTTATTGAGGATTTTTGCATCGATATTCATAAGAGAAATTGGTCTGAAGTTCTCTATCTTTGTTGGATCTTTCTGTGGTTTAGGTATCAGAGTAATAGTGGCTTCATAAAATGAGTTGGGTAGAGTACCTTCTACTTCTATCTTGTGAAAAAGTTTGTGCAGAACTGGAATTAGATCTTCTTTGAAGGTCTGGTAGAACTCTGCACTAAACCCATCTGGTCCTGGGCTTTTTTTGGCTGGGAGACTATTTATAACTGCTTCTATTTCTTTAGGGGATATGGGACTGTTTAGAAGGTCAACTTGATCCTGATTCAACTTTCGTACCTGGTATCTGTTCAGAAATTTGTCCATTTCGGCCAGGTTTTCCAGTTTTGTTGAGTATAGCCTTTTGTAGAAGGATCTGATGGTGTTTTGGATTTCTTCAGGATCTGTTGTTATGTCTCCCTTTTCAGTTCTGATTTTGTTAATTAGGATTTTGTCCCTGTGCCCTCTAGTGAGTCTGGCTAAGGGTTTATCTATCTTGTTGATTTTCTCAAAGAACCAACTCCTCCTTTGGTTAATTCTTTGAATAGTTCTTCTTGTTTCCACTTGGTTGATTTCACCCCTGAGTTTGATTATTTCCTGCCGTCTACTCCTCTTGGGTGAATTTGCTTCCTTTTTTTCTAGAGCTTTTAGATGTGTTGTCAAGCTGCTAGTATGTGCTCTCTCCCGTTTCTTCTTGGAGGCACTCAGAGCTATGAGTTTCCCTCTTAGAAATGCTTTCATTGTGTCCCAAAGGTTTGGGTATGTTGTGGCTTCATTTTCATTAAACTCTAAAAAGTCTTTAATTTCTTTCTTTATTCCTTCCTTGACCAAGGTATCATTGAGAAGAGTGTTGTTCAGTTTCCACGTGAGTGTTGGCTTTCTATAATTTGTTTTGTTATTGAAGATCAGCCTTAGTGCATGGTGATCTGATAGGATACATGGGACAATTTCAATATTTTTGAATCTGTTGAGGCCTGTTTTGTGACCTATTATGTGGTCAATTTTGGAGAAGGTACCATGAGGTGCTGAGAAGAAGGTATATCCTTTTGTTTTAGGATAAAATGTTCTGTAGATATCTGTCAGATCCATTTGTTTCATCACTTCTGTTAGTTTCAGTGTGTCCCTGTTTAGTTTCTGTTTCCATGATCTGTCCATTGGTGAAAGTGGTGTGTTGAAGTCTCCCACTATTATTGTGTGAGGTGCAACGTGTGCTTTGAGCTTTACTAAAGTTTCTTTAATGAATGTGGCTGCCCTTGTATTTGGAGCATAGATATTCAGAATTGAGAGTTCCTTTTAGAGGATTTTACCTTTGATGAGAACGAAGTGCCCCTCCTTGTCTTTTTTGATGACTTTGGGTTGGAAGTCAAACTTATCAGATATTAGGATGGCTACTCCAGCTTGTTTCTTCATACCATTTGCTTGGAAAATTGTTTTCCAGCCTTTCATTCTGAGGTAGTGTCTATCTTTTTCTCTGAGTTGAGTTTCCTGTAAGCAGCAAAATGTTGGGTCTTGTTTGTGTAGCCATTTTTTTAGTCTATGTCTTTTTATTGGGGAGTTGAGACCATTGATGTTAAGAGATATTAAGGAAAAGTAATTGTTGCTTCCTGTTATTTTTGTTGTTAAATTTGGCATTCTGTTCTTGTGGCTGTCTTCTTTTAGTTTTGTTGAGGGATTATCTTCTTGTTTTTTCTAGGGCGTGGTTCCCGTCCTTGTATTGGTTTTTTTCTGTTATTATCCTTTGAAGGGCTGGATTCGTGGAGAGATAATGGGTGAATTTAGTTTTGTCGTGGAATACTTTGGTTTCTCCATCTATGGTAATTGAGAGTTTGGCTGGGTATAGTAGCCTGGGCTGGAATTTGTGTTCTCTTAGTGTCTGTATAACATCTGTCCAGGCTCTTCTGGCTTTCATAGTCTCTGGTGAAAAATCTGGTGTAATTCTGATAGGCTTGCCTTTATATGTTACTTGACCTTTTTTCCCTTACTGCTTTTAGTATTCTATCTTTATTTAGTGCATTTGTTGTTCTGATTATTATGTGTCGGGAGGAATTTCTTTTCTGGTCCAGTCTATTTGGAGTTCTGTAGGCTTCTTGTATGTTCATAGGCATCTCTTTCTTTAGATTTGGGAAGTTTTCTTCAATAATTTTGTTGAAGATGTTTGCTGGTCCTTTGAGTTGAAAATCTTCATTCTCATCCACTCCTATTATCCATAGGTTTGGTCTTCTCATTGTGTCCTGGATTTCCTGGATATTTTGAGTTAGGATCTTTTTGCATTTTCCATTTTCTTTGATTGTTGTGCCGATGTTCTCTATGGAATCTTCTGCACCTGAGATTCTCTCTTCCATCTCTTGTATTCTGTTGCTGATGCTCAAATCTATGGTTCCAGATTTCTTTCCTAGGGTTTCTATCTCCAGTGTTGCCTCACTTTGAGTTTTCTTTATTGTGTCTACTTCTCTTTTTAGGTCTAGTATGGTTTTGTTCATTTCCATCACCTGTTTGTATGTTTT
Source organism: Mus musculus (assembly GCF_000001635.26). NCBI lineage: Eukaryota > Metazoa > Chordata > Mammalia > Rodentia > Muridae > Mus > Mus musculus. The sequence continues at coordinate 64,807,303 of NC_000072.6, read as the reverse complement.
TTCCTGTTTTTCTCTAAGGACTTCTACCTGTTTGATTGTGTTTTCCTGTTTTTCTTTAAGGAATTGTAACTCTTTAGCAGTGTTCTCCTGTATTTCTTTAAGTGATTTATTAAAGTCCTTCTTGATGTCCTCTACCATCATCATGAGATATGCTTTTAAATCTAGGTCTAGGTTTTCGGGTGTGTTGGGGTGTCCTGGACTGGACGAAGTGGGAGTGCTGGGTTCTGATGATGGTGAGTGGTCTTGGTTCCTGTTAGTAAGATTCCTACGTTTACCTTTCGCCATCTGGTAATCTCTGGAGTTAGTAGTTATAGTTGACTCTGTTTAGAGATTGTTCTTCTGGTGATTCTGTTACCATCTATCAGCAGACCTGGGAGACAGATTCTCTCCTCTAAGTTTCAGTGCTCAGAGCACTCTCTGCTGGCAAGCTCTCTTACAGGGAAGGTGCGCAGATATCTTGTTTTTGGACCTCCTCCTGGCCGAAGAAGAAGGCCCAAAACAGGGCCTTTCTCAGAAGCTGTGTTGCTTTGGCAGTTCCCAGAAGCTGTCAGCTTCTGTGGTGCAGACTCTCACCTGTGCAGACTAAATTCCTAAGTTCCAGGGAGTCCCAGAACCAAGATGGCGACTGCTGCTGCTGAGGCTGAGGCTGCCTCCCAAGCTAGGGGGACACCTGTCCTCTGGTCCGGAAGGTGGCCGGCTGTCTGCGGCCCGCCCAGGGTGCTGCCTCAGAGGCTCTGTGCTTCCGCCTGTCCCAGAAGCTGTCTGGTTCTCTGGCGCACCCTCTTACCTGTTCAGACTAATTTCCTAAGTTCCACGGAGTCCCGGAACCAGGATGGCGACCGCTGCTGCTGAGGCTGAGGCTGCCTCCCAAGCCAGGCGGACACCTGTCCTCTGGTCCGGAAGGTGGCCGGCTGTCTGCGGCCCGCCAAGGGTGCTGCCTCAGCGGCCCTGTGCTTCCGCCTGTCCCAGAAGCTGTCCGGTTCTCTCTGTCTGATTTTCTAAAATGAGAAACATTAACAACCACTCTTGCATTCTCAGCATCTAGAATACTGCCTGGAAAAATAGCAAAAACATCTATTGAATGAATGGATGAACGTTCCTTAGGGAAATAAACTTTACCTCCAGCTGATCTTGTGGGCAGGTCTGTGCTCCTGATTATTCTGCTCTAAGATGGTGGTGTTGGTGTCCTGGAATTTCAAAACTACTAAATTCTCTACTATGTGGATGGGTCTGAGGTCTATCAGCTCACATCCACTGGAATTTCCCTTTACTATCACTAATGATTCCAAAAGATACTCAGTCCGCTTTTGTGTCCTTTGTCTTGTGTACAAATATTAATTTGCAAGTGAAATATTTCTCGGTTTTTTTCAAGTACAAGGTTAAATAATACTCAATATAGTTATCAAATTCTTATTTTTATTGGATATTTTATATATTTACATTTCAAATGTTTTCTCCTTTCCTGGTTTCCCCTCTGGAAACGCCCATCCCATCCTCCCTCCCCCTGCTTCTATGAGGGTACTCCCTTCCCACCCGCCGATTCCCACCTCACTGCCGTAGCATTCTCCTACATTGGGGCATTGAGCCTTCACAGGACCAAGGGCCTCTTCTATTGATGCCAGACAATGCCATCCTCTGCTACATATGCCGCTGGAGCCATGGGTCCCTCCATGTGACCTCTTCAGTTGGTGGTTTAGTCCCTGGGAGCTCAGGGTGGGGGGTGTCTAGTTGGTTGATATTGTTCTTCCTATGGGGTTTCAAACCCCTTCAGCTCCTTCAGTTCTTTCTCTAACTCCTGCATTGTGGTCCTGCCTCTGTATTTGTCAGGCTGTGACATATCCTCTCAAAAGACAGCAATAACAGGCTCTTGTCAGCAAACACTTGTTGGCATCCGCAATAGTGTCTGGGTTTAGTGTCTGTATATGGGATGGATCCCCAGGTGGGGTAGTCTCTGGATGGTCTTTCCTTCTGTCTCTGCTCCATACTCTGTCCCCATATTTCCTTTAGAGAGGAGCCATTCTGGGTTAAAAATCTGGAGATGGATGGGTGACCCCCATCCTCCAACAAGGGCCCTTGCCTAACCTCTGGATGTGGTCTCTACAGATTCTCCCTCTCCTTTGTTGGGCATTTCAACTAATCTTATCCCTGTTGCGTCCTGGGAGCCTCTTGCTTTTCTGGCATCTGGGACTTGCTGGTAGCTATTCCCAGTTCCCCATCTCCCATTGCTACACACATCTGTTCAATTTCCTAACCCTCTGTATGTCATACTCGTCTCCTCCCACACCTGATCCTACCCCCCTTTTCCCCTCCTCTTCCTCTCTTCCTTCCAAGTCCTTCCCACCTTCTATTTCCCATGAGTATTTTGCTTCCTCTTCTAAGAAGCACTGAAGCATCCATGTTTTGGTCTTCCTTCTTGAGCTTCATAAGATCTGTGAATTTTATCTTGGGTATCCCAAACTTTTGGGATAATATACACTTATCAGTGAGTGCGTACCATGTGTGTTGTTTTGTGACTGGGTTACCTTAGTCAGGATAGTATTTTACAGTTTCATCCATTTGCCTGTGAATTTCATGAAGTTATTATTTTTAATAGCTGAGTAGTACTCCATTGTGTACCACATTTTCTGTATCCATTCCTCTGTTGAAGGACATCTGGGTTCTTTTAGCTTCTGGCTATTATAAATAAAGCTGCCATGTGCATGATGGAGCATGTGTCCTTTTTATATGTTGGAGCATCTTTTGGGTATGTACCTAGGAGTGGTATAACTGGGCCTTCATTTAGTACTATGTCCAGTTTTCTGAGGAACTGCCAGACTGATTTCCAGAGTGACTGTACCAGCTTGCAATCCCACCAACAATGGAGGAGTGTTCCTCTTTCTCCACATCCTTGCCAGCATCTGCTGTTACTTGCGGTTTTTTGGTTTGTTTGTTTGTTTGTTTTTTGGTTTTTTGAGACAGAGTTTCTCTGTGTAGTCCTGGCTGTCCTGGAACTCACTCTGTAGACCAAGCTGGCCTCGGACCCAGAAATCTGCCTGCCTCTGCCTCTCAAGTGCTGGGATTAAAGGTGTAAGCCACCATGCCAGGTTTGTCACCTGCGTTTTTAATTTTAATCATTCTAACTGGTGTGAGGTGGAATCTCAGGGTTGTTTTGATTTGTATTTCCCTGATGACTAAGGATGTTTAACATTTCTTTAGATGCTTCTCAGCCATTCGATATTACTCAGTTGAAAATTCTTTGTTTAGCTCTGTACCCCATTTTTCAATAGAGTTATTTGATTCTCTGGAGTCTAATTTCTTGAGTTCTTTGTATATATTGGATATTAATCCTCTTTCGGATGTAGGATTGGTAAAGATCTTTTTGAAATCTGTTGGTTGCTACTTTGTCCTATTTACCATGTCCTTTGCCTTACAGAAGCTTTGCAATTTTATAAGGAGTAATACTCAGCTATTAAAACAATGACTTCATAAAATTCACAGGCAAATGGATGGATCTAGAAAATATCATCCTGAGTGAGGTAACTCAATCACAAAAGAACACACATGGTATGTACTCTCCGATAAGTGGATATTAGGCACCAAGCATGGAATACCCAAGATTCAACTCATGGACCACCTGAAGCTCAAGAGGAAGGAAGAGCAAAGAGTGGATTCTTCAGTCCTACTTAGAAGGGGGGACAATATAATCAAGGGAAGTAGAGGGTGGGAGGGACTTGGGAGTAAGAGAGGAGGGGGAGGAGGAAAATAGGTGCATAATCAGATATGGGAGGAGATATACAAGAAATTGAACAGAGGTGTGTAGCAATGGGGGATGAGGAACTGTGGGGTAACAACCAGAAAGTCCCAGATGCCAGGAAAGCAAGAGGCTCCCAGGACTCTATGGGGATGACATTAGCTGAAATACTCCCCAAAAGGGAGGGAGAGCCTGTAGAGACCATATCCAGAGTTTAGGCAAGGCTCCTGGTTGGAGGATGGGGCCACCCATCCATCTCCAAAGTTTTAACCCAGAATTGCTCCTGTCTGAAGAAAATATAGGAGCATAGTGAGGAACAGAGACTAAAGGAAAGGCCATCCAGAGACTGCCCCACCTGGGCATACATCCCACATGCAGACACCAAACCCAGACACTATTGTGAATGCCAAGAAGTACTTGCTAACAGGAGCATAATAGAGCTGTTTCCTGAGAGGCTTTGCCAGATTCTGACCAATAAATACAACCAACCATTGGACTGAGCACAGTAACAGACCCCAAAGGAGGAGTTAGGGGAAGAACTGAAGGAGCTGAAGGGGCCTTATCTGGCATCAATGGGAGGGGAAGCCTTTGGTCTTGTTATGGCTTGATGCTCATTCACCTACTCATCCAATTTCCTGTTTTTCTTCTCTTAAAAAAAATGAAAACACAAAAAAACCCAAAATAATCAAAAATACAATAAAAATATCAAAATAAAACAGAACAAAAACAAAGCCCACCTAAAACAAACAAGCAAACAAACAAAAGGACACACATATAGAATTTGCTTATGTTAGTCAACTACTCCTGGGTGTGGGACCTACCGTGGAGTGTGGCTGATATACCCAGTGACACTCCACTTGAAAAGCCTAATTTTTCCTCTTGTCAGTGGGTACCAATTGCAAATAGCTTCTTGGAAGGGCTGGAACCTCGTATCTACTTCTCCCTTTCAGTGCTGAGATTCTTTCTGGCTTGAGCCTGTGCAGGTCTTTTGCATGCTGTCCCAGTCTCTGTGAGTTCATATGTGTGTCATATGTGTCTGGAAGGTTCTGTTTTCTTGGAGTCATTGATTACGTTTGGCTCTTAGAACCTTTTTGTCTTCTCTTCTGAGTAGATTACTTATCCTTGAGAGGATCACCCCATTTAGGACTGAGTGCTGTCTGCCCAGCTGCGAGTCTCTGTTAATTCCCATCTAACACAAGAAATATGGGCCAAGCAAGGCACTGATCTGTGGATACGACAGTATGTCATTAGGAGTCACTGCATTGCCATCTTTCTTTAGCAGAATAATAGTATTAGGTTTTCCCATATACCCATTATGTATGTCATTTTAGGTTCTTGGCCACATTAGCAGTGTCAGGAATAGGTGCTATCTTATGACCTTAAATGTAATCAAATGTGGTTCATTACTCCCATAACTCTGTGTCATTATTAGGCCAATATATCTTGCAGGAATGCCATGGTTGGTTTGCTTTCCAGTATCTGGCATCCTTTCCATTCTGCTTAGTAGACTTTATGTCCATTTGATAGTTGTTGGTTATCACTAAAATATAATTAACACTACTGCACTTTAGGAATATTGCGCCATGCTTGTTGTCGTTGAGGTTCTTGCTCTTCACAGTTGGCTTGGACTGTTGGTTTCTTCCCTCTTTTGTAGTTCGAGACTACCTTGTGTTTCTATGAAAGTTAATCCTCATGCAGGAGGCTTCAGGTCAGACCCGGCTTAAATCCTCTGAGTCCTGTGTCTAGAGTGCATGGTATCTTGAGGAATTGAGACTTATCTTCAACCTATGGGAGGAACCAAGGACAACTGCACAGACTGTAATTTTTGGGGAGTCTCTCGACCTTCCCTAACTTTGAAAGGGGGTTTCTCATGCCTATTACTGGAGTTTTTCATTAAATATTATATGGCTTTATTATTTTCTATTATTATATGGATCTTATTAGAAATCTGCAAGGTCTCTGACTAGAGGATCCTAGTCAGTCCAAGGTTTTTAACTTTATTTAAACTATGTATGTTTGTATATCTGTATGTACATATATATGTATATATTATATGTAATTTGAGGTAAACAAAAAATAATGTGATTCCTCATGGCTTTTCCAAACATCTTTATTGTTATTTTTCCCTCTTCCATTCCTCTACTTCTGTATTGACCTCCTTCACTCTCCCCAATTACCCCTCATCATTTTCTCCATTTCTCCCTTGTGTTCCCATTATCTGGCTAGACAACTTGTAAAGTATGTAAAGAAGTTAGTCAAGTTGTGAAGTATAAAGAGATTTACTTAAGAGAGTCACTATGGCCCACTCTGTGCAAAGTGTGTTACTGGAAATCCTAAGGGATATAAGAGGAAGCAGACAGAACCTCGCTATTGACCACAGACTGGAGTGACAGGACCTCATGCCAATCCAGTCACATGGAAGACAGCTGCCCAGGCAGTCACCTTGTATCCTTTGTTCTAACAACAATGCCGATGATAGATGCCTTGACCACAGCTTACTGATAAGGAAGCCAAGGCTCAGGGGAATCTTAGAAATCTGCAAGGTCTACATAAAGCCCATCCCTAGGCTAAGACCATGTCCAAACAGCCACGTGCAGAAAGCAATAATAATTCTTGAGACGGACAGGCTGTGTTGTGGAGGTTCTTCACATAATAAAAGACTCTGGATTTTGTTAAATTCAGAGAAAGCTTTTGGGGAGTAATTTCATCAGGTTTCAATGGCATAGATGAATAAATATATAAAAGTGACTCGCTATCAATGATTACTATTGGTTTTCTTTTAGAGTAAAAAATATAAAGGTAGAAAACTTAAAGTGATTGACTCATCCACTCTGCTATGCTGTGAGCATGTTGGTCAGTGCACACGACTTCCAAGTCTCCTCTGTGACTACAAAGCATCATCAAAGAGATGAGTTGAGAATAGCAGTTAAAGTTAACTTATTTAACTGTTCGGTTATAGGAAATGTACAGGAAATGTACAAGGCTGTTTACAATCACTTGGATGTAGGTACATACTTCATCATACCAGTTTAATAACCTTTTACACTGAATGTCACACTTCTGCCAAAGCATTTAAAATGTTAGGATATCGGTAAGTGTGAATGACCTCTGGGAATTGCTGCCCTCCAAACATCGACAATAACGTGTATTCTCAAGGTCAGAGAAATTTTGTAGTGATAGTTGGAAAACAACATTTTTATATTAAAAATAAACAAATCAAGGGTTAGCTTTTAAAATTTCTGTTGTTTCTGGTCCTACCCACTTCTGGGAAACTGCCTTATCTGTACACTAGACTTTCCCAGGAACTAATCATCTGACTCTAAAATATAAGCTTGAACTCAAACCCACTATGGAAGTGCTATGCACAGGTGCATTGTAGCACCGCTGTTATTTCCCCTTTTCTTTCTTTTTCCTCATTCAGGTGTGGTGTGTTGTGATTCTACAAAACTACTCAAATTTTATCTTTTTTTTTTAACTAGCTTTTTTCTCCCCACTCTCCTCCCGCTTTGACTTTGAATACGTTTGAGACTCTCACTTTCAAAACATTCTCTCTCTCTCTCTCTCTTTTTAAAGTTTAAAACATAAAATCCAGCTTAATTCCGTTACAAATGGGAATTAGCTTGGAGGGTTTTCAGTTTCAAACAGCCCTGCATGCCTAGGGTGTGCGTCTGTGTGTGTGCCTGCACGTGGATGCCTGCCTGCGTGGGTAAAGGAGCATGCCAGATAGCACAAAAGCGGCCACTCAGAGAGGTCCTGAGCCTGGCTTGGCAGATCAGGATGCCACTGTGTGCAAGGGTATTACTTACACGCGCGGCAGCTGTTCTGGTGACTATAAAGTTAAACACGCTGGCTCCGTGTATTCTGAAGCCAGTGATAAACAAGTGTCTCAAAGATACGAGCACACAACAGCACATGTTTAGCCTTTGATGCTCGACAATGGCTGCCCCACAACCCCAGGTTTTCTGCCGCCCCCCTCACTGTCCCTGTCACCCAGTGCCAGATGGGAAGTGAGAGCTCAGCTGATCCACCTCTTTGTGGTGAAAACCCCCAGAGCTTCAACTCCAGGCTACAGGTTACCGAAGCCGTCATGAAAAATTCACAGCTGATATTAACAAGTCGGCGAGAGTAATGCGCGTCACATGATCCCCGCTGCCTTTCTGGTCGCAGTAGGAAGAAAGGCGCACTCTCTGGGCTGGCATTCCAAACTATTCAGGTTGCATAGAATGAGTAAAAGAGAAAGACTTGGTTAAAAACAGAGGAAGGGATGATCAGACAGCTGAGTCACTGAGCGCCCCGGAGAACTTAGAGTCAAGTTTGAAAGGAGATGGGTTTTAACCCCTGAGAAGGAGTGGGAAGTATTTTATGCACGCCCCAAGAATGGAGCTGCCTTTAGTAACTCAATAAACTCATATATTCTTTAATGTTACACTGCCTGTAAATTTTTCTTATTTTAAAACATCTTCACTTTTAACTGACACAAAGTTATGAACAGTACACAAATATACGGATGGGCACGTGCACAAATCAGGGCACTCAAAATTCCTCACTGTCTATTACGAAACAACCAGTTAACTGCTAACACTAGCTGATCAGCTGCTCCAGAGAGTACTCTAGGATGCGCTTCCTACCACTTAAATAGCCTTTCTCCACCCCTAGGAATGTTCTATTTTTCCCTTTTGTTTACAGTTTACAAATATTTTTTTATTAAGTAAGATTGAATTACGATTAATTTAATTAAGATAGCCACCCAGAAGTTTTTGAGATATTAAAAACGTTGCTCACTGTAATTTTAATCACTAGCAATTTTATCAGCACCCCTTGCTTTCTCTTTCCTTTCTCATTTCTTCCTCCCCCGCTCCCCACCATTACTCTCGTCATCTCTCCCTGCTTTTCTTCTTTTCTGTTTTAATGGGGCAGGGTCTTGCTCTATAGCTTTTGCTGGCCTTACACACTTGGTAACTCTCTCACTTCACCTGGCACTGGGGTGACAAGTTTGTACTTACTCCCTGCTCCAAGTGCTTTTCATGAGTTAGTTCATTTACAGATCCCAGGAAGCAATGGACTAAGTTCGAGTCATTAATGCCATTACACAGCTAAGTAAACTGAGCCCCTGAAGGTGAAGTGATGGTGTGCTGGATCACTTAGAAGGGGAACATTTAAGCCCAGACTTGTTTAATGTTGTTTGAACCTTGTCCATTTATGATATTTCAAACAGTGAAGGTCGTTATACACACGTACCAAATCCATACTATAGCTACTTCTCTACTACCCTCCTTTCTCTAAGTCAATAGGGATTTCACACATTAAAATAAAATGATATAGTAAAATAATAAAATAAAACAAGACAGGCTTGGCAGCACATCCTAGCCTAAGAGAATGAAGCAGAAAGATCACTAGTTTGAAACTAAACTTAAAAAAATAATTAAAAGAACAAAATATGCATTTTTGCAGATGCAGTTAAAGCCACCTTTGGCAAGCAACTTACCGTCCTGCCACTTCTGAATCTCCCCTGGAAGCAAGGATTGTTAATGAATTTGTGCTTTTTAAAATATTTTATTGGATATGTGTGTATACCATTATCTCAGATTGTTAATGTCCTATTTCTTTACGCTCAGCATTGTGTTTTTTGAAATCTGTGAATGTCCAATCAAGGGTTTTGGAAGGGCAGCCTTTAGGAGGGCTTGTGAGACTTGAGCAGAGGGGAACCAGCACTAAGCAGTGACAGGCTACAGCACACATATCACCTCATGCTGAATGGGTTTAATGGGAGCACATAGGAGGTCGCAGGATGAATGCAGTGATTTACTGGCTAGACACCCACATCAGCCAACTGTCAACCTCCTCAGATTCCCCTCCCCCTCCAAGGACGAGAGGAAGCCAGCATTAAAGACTTGGCCTCTTTTCCAGTAAAAACACTCAAACTTTTTTCTTCTTTTTTTTCCAAAAATAGATTTCTTTTTAATCATCAAATCATAGGAATATGCCTGAAATTTCATCTGTATATAGAAGTATTTTCCAATACAATATTCTAGTTCATATGTGTTCACTCAATAAAGCTAAGTTGTTGTGCAGCTTCCATCACGACTTTTAAGCAGCTTGGAGTCAAGTGTCTACTTTGTCTCCATGAGATGAATAATAAGTTACATAAGGAAGGAAAAAATCAGGTGAGCTGACGACACATAATTTCACCACAACCAAACTTTTTTTTTTTTTTTTTGGCTAATCAATATCAAATCCATTTAGCTGTAAAAATCTATATATGTATGTATGTATGTATCTGGAATACAACATTCATAGCTTAACTGTGTCACTGCTGCAGACCAGTCTTTAAAGAGAGGGAGAAGGAAGGAGGGGGAGGGGCGGGAAGAGGGATCAAAGTATCTATAGGTGAAATGATTATTATTCTTTAGCATTTGTGAGTTTTATTGTTGCAGCAACAACCCATGTGAGCTATTCACTATAATAAAATATTTATTATTATATAGGATCCTATGGTTAATCCTAATGTGTGCTAATAGCTGCCTTTTGCTCAAAATTCACCACTTAAAGGGCAAACAAAATGTTTATATTCATCAATACCAGTGTCATATGCATTTACTACCGTATTTTTATCTCAATATCAAAATGACTATACCCATTTGGTTTTAAGAGGATAAGAACACGTGGGGGAAATGTGACTTTCAGGCTCGACTCAGGATATATAGACATCCTGACAGCTGTGAATCCTGCACAGTTTGCAGAGAATCAAATAAGCAATGGTGCTAACATCATGATGAAATGGAAGCAAATTCGAACGTGGTCCTATTGTCACTATGTAGTTTTTATTTATTCTTTAATAATAAACATTTTTACTATTTGGCAATATCTCAGTGTGGGCTGGCTGGGCAAAGTACAATATAAAATACTAATAAGCAAGTGGATGAATTTTTTTCTTAATTTTCCCTTTATTTTATGAACAATTTTCCGTCACCCTATGCTACATGAGTATGGCACACAGAATCTTTTGGAAAAAGATGTTAAGCAGAATGTGGTACCTCATCATGGAATCTGACAGCTGAATATTTCTTGATAATATGGAATTCCCAAAATAATAATTTTCAGTTAATTTTTAAAGCTAACATATAAAACAGTAGCTTCGCTGTGGCCTTTTCATATGCATGCATTGTGGCATTGTTTTCTGCCCAACCCCCATCCTCCCTTCCCAGGCTTCTTTTGCAGAGGATTATTTTAAAACGTGAATGGTGTAAAAACACTGAGAACCTGAGATAAATCCTACCAAATATTAAAACACCTATAATAGACATTTTCTTTGATCTGCCACAAGGACTGCTGCTTCATTTAGCAGTAGTAAGCGTTCAGTCAGTCGGCTGTTACCCGTCTGTGAAGTGTTAGCAGTCTCATTTGTGCAACCAGAGGGTAAGTAGTTTGAGATCAGGCAGAGCACTGCTGTCTGGAATGCCGTAGAAACTCAGAAACATAAAGTGTTTTATTTGGGCGTTAGGTTCACGTTAAAAAGACTATCTTCACTCACTAGCCCACCCACTCCCACCTTCATGTCCTGGCATTCCCCTACATTGGGGCATCAAGACTTCCCAGGAGCCAGGGCCACTTCCATTGATGTCTGACAAGGCCATCCTCTGCTACATATGTGGCTGGACCATGGAACCCTCCATGTGTACTCTTTGGTTGGTGGTTTAGTTCCTGGAAGCTCTGGGGGGCGGGGTCATCTGGTTGGTTGCTAGGGGGAGGGAGGATGGTATAGGAGGTTTCCAGAGGAGAAACCAGGAAAGGGGATAACATTTGAAATGTAAATAAATAAAATATCCAATAAAAAATAGTAAAATAAAAAAAAGACTGTCTTCCCTTTATATGTGAAATTAGCCCTTATTGGTAACCCTTAGGCTGAAACGTGTACGATTGCTTATCAGATGTTCAGGATTTTTCTGCTGTCACATACACAACTTAAAAGTTGGCAATGTTGGCAATTGTGTGCAGAAAATGACTCTGAGGGTTTGGGTTTGCAAACATCAGTTTTGATTACCCTGGCTGAGCATGACTCCAGTGGTCTACTTTGTAGGTTGAAAAGAGCCCCAGAAGTTCAGGTACTTCTTTAATATCTCATATTATTTCTTTTGGGATCTATGTGTTCTGATTTCCTATGAAAATTAATCAATTGTTACTCTGTTAAAATATGATAACACCATTTCCTCTTCCATGTCTGCTCTCCAACTCTCTCAACCCCTCTCATGTCCTCCTTCCCACTACCTCCCAAACTTGTGGCCTTGTTTTCTTTTTTTCTTTCTTTTTTTTTAAACTTTGTTTTATTTTTTATTTTTTTAAATATTTTTTTATTACGTATTTTCCTCAATTACATTTCCAGTGCTATCCCAAAAGTCCCCCACACCCTCACCCCCACTCCCCTACCCACCCATTCCCATCCTTGTTTTCTTTAATTGTTATTTATATGTGTGTGTGAGAGAGATGAATGAAACTTGCTTAGCCTGTTTAGTTTATGTGTATATATCTATATATATGTATATATAAAATATATATATGCTATTGGATAACCTTCTAGGGCAAGACTAATTTCTCCACTCTCTCTCAGTTGTCATTAATTATCTGTGGCTTTTTGCTTACTACCTGGTATAGTGGTTTGAACATTTAGTCACCAGTTGGTGGTGATGTTTGTTGAGGTTTTGGGCTTTTAGGAGGGGCAGTTTTTCTGAAAGAAGTAGGTCTCTGAGGGGTTCTGAGAATTGATGTCCCACTACCAATTCTGCTTCTCTGTTTTCTATGTGTGGTTGATTTGTGACTTCTCAGCTTTTGCTCTACAGCCTTCTACCATGTGTCTTCTGCCTTTTGGACTCTAAACCTCAGGAATAATAATAAAAAAATAAATGCTTTTTTTCTATAAGTAGTTTATGCTTATGGTATTTTCCCACAGCAACAGAAAGGTAATTAACCCAGTTGGATACTAAAAATTGCAAACTTAAGAACAATAGTGTTTCATTAGGACACAATTTTATTATTGGTTGAAGGGTGAAGTTTCTATTGCTAAAATAATTCTTGAAGTTATTATCTAGATAGTGAATGCATCTACTGACTCTTGTGTTTTGTTTCCTCAGTTCTATTTTTGTGGAAGTCACTTCTATTGAGGTTTAGATATAGAAACAGCATATATAGTTGTGCCAGGATGTTCTTCGTTTGCGGGGTACACCAGCAGAGGCAAGAACAGATAGGACTCATACTTTGAAGCAGAGTGAAGTCAGAGCCATCCTTTCAGAAATCATCTGTGCAGGGAACTAGCCTCATACCAGGTAATCTGACTGTATTACATTCCAGTAAAGGCTCAAACCACACTGCGTATGCCATCACCAAAGCTACGCAGTAGATGGAGCGAGTTCAACAGGCAGAGGATGACAATCAAAGTTTGATTCCCAGAATCCATGTGATTGAAAGACAGAACTAACTCCAATAACTTGTCCTCTGACATCCACATATGAATGGAAAGCATTACCTGGTATGCGTATGTCCCCTCCTACAAATAGACAAATCAGCAGCAACAACTAAAAGTTTAAAAGCAACATGAAAACAAAATTATGCTGCTTTAGGAATACTATAATCAGGAATAAAAGTAGTGTCACAAATTTGCAGAAACCCCTTTCTTTCCAACATTTGTGGACAGAGGCACAAAATTGTTGGTTAACACAAAAATAATCTATTTGAATACACACATATATGCATATATATATGTGCATATGTATATATTCACACACATTGCAAACAACTTAATGTACAAGATGCTTATTATGAAAATCACTATATAAATACTAAATGTGTTAAAGATATTTCCACACAAATCATACATCTATATATATGCGCACATTGCATACAATCTGGTGTACAAGCCACCATGAAAATTACTGCCATGAAGAACCTGGCTAACTAGATTGTGATGGGTTACTGCAAGGAAACAGTATCTTCCAGCAAGACAGGACTGATGCACATATGAACTCACAGAGACTGTGGCAGCATGCACAGGGTTTGCAAAGGCACAAGCTAGAAGTCCCAGCACTGAGATGGGGATAGTAGAAGTGGGCTCCTACCCTTAAACAAGAAGTTATACTCAATTGATACTGGTAAAGGGAAAAGCAGTTTTCTCTAGTGCAGTGTAATTGGGTATAGAAACTGCACTTCATGCCTAGGAGTAGTTCATCAAAACAAAATGAGCTCGATGATATTTTTGTAGACATTTTGCTTTATTTTGTTTTTGTTTTGGTCTTATTGGTGTTTATGTTTTTTGTTAGCATTTTCATTTGTTCTTGTGGGGTCTTTGGTTTTTTTTTTCACTTTTTTGAGAGAGGGAGGAAGAGATGGAAGGAGAGAGGAAGGGAGCAAGAGAGAGAGAGATGACGGTGTCTTTTGCCTTGCAGAAGCTTTGGAGTTTCATGAGGTCCCATTTGTCAATCCTCGATCTTACAGCACAAGCCATTGCTGTTCTATTCAGGAATTTTTTCCCTGTGCCCATATCTTCAAGGATTTTCCCCACTTTCTCCTCTATAAGTTTCAGTGTCTCTGGTTTTATGTGAAGTTCCTTGATTCACTTAGATTTGACCTTAGTACAAGGAGAGAGGAATGGGTCAATTCTCATTCTTCTACATGATAACAACCAGTTGTGTCAGCACCATTTGTTAAAAATGCTGTCTTTCTTCCACTGGATGGTTTTAGCTCCCTTGGCGAAGATCAAGTGACCATAGGTGTATGGGTTCATTTCTGGGTCTTCAATTCTATTCCATTGGTCTACTTGTCTGTCACTATACCAGTACCATGCAGTTTTTATCACAATTGCTCTGTAGTAAAGCTTTAGGTCAAGCATGGTGATTCCACCAGAAGTTCTTTTATCCTTGAGAAGACTTTTTGCTATCCTAGGTTTTTTGTTATTCCAGATGAATTTGCAGATTGCTCTTTCTAATTCGTTGAAGAATTGAGTTGGAATTTTGATGGGGATTGCATTGAATCTGTAGATTGCTTTTGGCAAGATAGCCATTTTTACAATGTTGATCCTGCCAATCCATGAGCATGGGAGATCTTTCCATGTTCTGAGATCTTCTTTAATTTCTTTTTTCAGGGACTTGAAGTTTTTATCATATAGATCTTTCACTTCCTTAGTTAGAGTCACGCCAAGATATTTTATATTATTTGTGACTATTGAGAAGGGTGTTGTTTCCCTAATTTCTTTCTCAGCCTGATTATTCTTTGTGTAGAGAAAGGCCATTGACTTGTTTGAGTTAATTTTATATCCAGCTACTTCACCGAAGCTCTTTATCAGGTTTAGGAATTCTCTGGTGGAATTTTTAGGGTCACTTATATATACTATCATATCATCTGCAAAAAGTGATATTTTGACTTCCTCTTTTCCAATTTGTATCCCCTTGATCTCCTTTTGTTGTCGAATTGCTCTGGCTAATACTTCAAGTACTATGTTGAAAAGGTAGGGAGAAAGTGGGCAGCCTTGTCTAGTCCCTGATTTTAGTGGGATTGCTTCCAGCTTCTCTCCATTTACTTTGATGTTGGCTACTGGTTTGCTGTAGATTGCTTTTATCATGTTTAGGTATGGGCCTTGAATTCCTGATCTTCCCAAGACTTTTATCATGAATGGGTGTTGGATCTTGTCAAATGCTTTTTCTGCATCTAACGAGATGATCATGTGGTTTTTGTCTTTGAGTTTGTTTATATAATGGATTACATTGATGGATTTTCGTATATTAAACCATCCCTGCATCCCTGGAATAAAACCTACTTGGTCAGGATGGATGATTGCTTTAATGTGTTCTTGGATTCGGTTAGCGAGAATTTTATTGAGGATTTTTGCATCGATATTCATAAGGGAAATTGCTCTGAAGTTTTCTATCTTTGTTGGATCTTTCTGTGGTTTACGTATCAGAGTATTTGTGGCTTCATAGAATGAGTTGGGTAGAGTTCCCTCTACTTCTATTTTGTGGAATAGTTTGTGAAGAACTGGAATTAGATCTTCTTTGAAGGTCTGGTAGAACTCTGCACTAAACCCATCTGGTCCTGGGCTATTTTTGGCTGGGAGACTATTAATAACTGCTTCTATTTCTTTAGGGGATATAGGACTGTTTAGATCATTAACTTGATCCTGATTCAACTTTGGTACCTGGTATCTGTCTAGAAATTTGTCCATTTTGTCCAGGTTTTCCAGTTTTGTTGAGTATAGCCTTTTTTAGAAGGATCTGATGGTGTTTTGGATTTCTTCAGGATCTGTTGTTATGTCTCCCCCTTCATTTCTGATATTGTTAATTAGGATGTTGTCCCTGTGCCCTCTAGTGAGTCTAGCTAAGGGTTTATCTATCTTGTTGATTTTCTCAAAGAACCAACTCCTCCTTTGGTTAATTCTTTGAATAGTTCTTGTTTCCACTTGGTTGATTTCACCCCTGAGTTTGATTATTTCCTGCCGTCTACTCCTCTTGGGTGAATTTGCTTCCTTTTTTTCTAGAGCTTTTAGATGTGTTGTCAAGCTGCTAGTGTGTGCTCTCTCCAGTTTCTTCTTGGAGGCACTCAGAGCTATGAGTTTCTCTCTTAGAAATGCTTTCATTGTGTCCCATAGGTTTGGGTATGTTGTGGCTTCATTTTCATTAAACTCTAAAAAGTCTTTAATTTCTTTCTTTATTCCTTCCTCGACCAAGGTATCATTGAGAAGAGTGTTGTTCAGTTTCCACGTGAATGTTGGCTTTCCATTATTTATGTTGTTATTGAAGATCACCCTTAGGCCATGGTGGTCTGATAGGATACATGGGACAATTTCAATATTTTTGAATCTGTTGAGGCCTGTTTTGTGACAATTATATGGTCAATTTTGGAGAAGGTCCCGTGAGGTGCTGAGAAGAAGGTATATCCTTTTCTTTTAGGATAAAATGTTCTGTAGATATCTGTCAGATCCATTTGTTTCATAACTTCTGTTAGTTTTACTGTGTCCCTGTTTAGTTTCTGTTTCCACGATCTGTCCATTGATGAAAGTGGTGTGTTGAAGTCTCCCACTATTATTGTGTGAGGTGCAATGTGTGCTTTGAGCTTTACTAAAGTTTCTTTAATGAATGTGGCTGCCCTTGTATTTGGAGCATAGATATTCAGAATTGAGAGTTCCTTTTAGAGGATTTTACCTTTGATGAGAACGAAGTGCCCCTCCTTGTCTTTTTTGATGACTTTGGGTTGGAAGTCAACCTTATCAGATATTAGGATGGCTACTCCAGCTTGTTTCTTCATACCATTTGCTTGGAAAATTGTTTTCCAGCCTTTCACTCTGAGGTAGTGTCTGTCTTTTTCCCTAAGATGGGTTTCCTGTAAGCAGCAGAATGTTGGGTCCTGTTTGTGTAGCCAGTCTGTTAGTCTATGTCTTTTTATTGGGGAATTGAGTCCATTGATATTAAGAGATATTAAGGAAAAGTAATTGTTGCTTCCTTTTATTTTTGTTGTTAGAGTTGGCATTCTTTTCTTGTGGCTGTCTTCTTTTTGGTTTATTGAGAGATTACTTTCTTGCTTGTTCTAGGGTGTGATTTCCGTCCTTGTATTGCTTCTTTTCTGTTATTATCCTTTGAAGTGCTGGATTCATGGAAAGATAATGTGTGAATTTGGTTTTGTCGTGGAATACTTTGGTTTCTCCATCTATGGTAATTGAGAGTTTGGCCAGGTATAGTAGCCTGGGCTGGCATTTATGTTCTCTTAGTGTTTGTGTAACATCTGTCCAGGCTCTTCAGGCTTTCATAGTCTCTGGTGAAAAGTCTGGTGTAATTCTGATAGGCCTGCCTTTATATGTTACTTGACCTTTCTCCCTTACTGCTTTTAGTATTCTATCTTTATTTAGTGCCTTTGTTGTTCTGATTATTATGTGTCGGGAGGAATTTCTTTTCTGGTCCAGTCTATTTGGAGTTCTGTAGACTTCTTGTATGTTCATGGGCATCTCTTTCTTTATGTTTGGGAAGTTTTCTTCTATAATTTTGTTGAAGATATTTGCTGGCCCTTTAAGTTGTAAATCTTCATTCTCATCAACTCCTATTATCAGTAGGTTTGGTCTTCTCATTGTGTCCTGTATTTCCTGAATGTTGTGAGTTAGGATCCTTTTGCGTTTTGTATTTTCTTTGATTGTTGTGCCAATGTTCTCTATGGAATCTTCTGCACCTGAGATTCTCTCTTCCATCTCTTGTATTCTGTTGCTGATGCTCGCATTTGTGGTTCCAGATTTCTTTCCTAAGGTTTCTATATCCAGCGTTGCCTCATTTTGGGTTTTCTTTATTGTGTCTACTTCCCTTTTTAGGTCTAGTATGGTTTTGTTCATTTCCATCACCTGTTTGGATGTGTTTTCCTGTTTTTCTTTAAGGACTTCTACCTGTTTGGTTGTGTTGTCCTGTTTTTCTTTAAGGACTTGTAACTCTTTAGCAGTGTTCTCCTGTATTTCTTTAAGTGAGTTATTAAAGTCCTTCTTGATGTCCTCTACCATCATCATGAGATATGCTTTTAAATCCGGGTCTAGCTTTTCGGTTGTGTTGGGGTGCCCAGGACTAGGTGGGGTGGGAGTGCTGTGTTCTGATGATGGTGAGTGGTCTTGATTTCTGTTAGTAGGATTTTTACATTTGCCTTTCGCCATCTTGTAATCTCTGGAGCTAGTTGTTATAGTTGTCTGTGGTTAGAGCTTTTTCCTCAGGTGATTATGTTAGCCTTTATCAGCAGACCTGGGAGACTAGCTCTCTCACTAGTGTCAGTGGTCAGAGTACTCTCTGCAAGCAAGATTTCCTCTTGCAGGGAAGATATCTGCCCAGATATCTGGTGTTCGAACTTGCCTCCTGGCAGAAGTTGTGTTCCACTCACCAGAGGTCTTAAGATCCCGTGGAGGGTCCTGTGAGGACCTTGGTGGTTTCCGGAATCTCCGCACACAAGGAACCCCGGTGCTGGAGTGGACCAGAAGGGACTTGTGCCCCTGATCATGCCAGGTTATCTGCTTCCCTGGTTAATGCAGTCTCAGGTCCCGCGTGATTGGATTGGAGCAGACGCTGTGTTCTACTCACCAGAGGTCTTAGGATCTCGTGGGGATCCTGTGTGGGTCCTTGCAGGTATCTGGAGACTCCCTGGACCAGGAACCCCGGTGCTGCAGTGGACCGGAAGGGCTCAATTTTTTAAAAAAGAAGTTTCTTTTTGGAAAGAACCCAGATGTCCTACAACAGAAGAGTGGATACAGAAAATGTGGTTCATTTACACAATAGAGTACTACTTAAAAATGAGAACATCCTGATATTTTCAGGCAAATGGATGGAACTAGAAAATATCATCCTGAGTGAGGTAACTCAGACTCAAAATGACATGGTATGTACTTACTAATAAGTGGATATTAGTCCCCCCAAAAATACAGAATACCCAAGATACAGTCCACAGAACTCAAAAAAGGTCAACAAGCTGAAGGGCCCAGATGAGGATACCTCAGTCCCACTTGGGAGGGAGAAGAAAACAATCACAAGAGGGGAGGGAGGGGAGGACCTGAGAGGGAAAGTGGATGATGGTGGGCAGGGTGGCAGGGCAGAGGGGAACCTGATCTGGTATTGGATGAGAGAAAAGGACTGAAGCTCTAAGGGCTAGCAGTAAGAATGGAAACAGGCAACCTTGGGAGGTAAGAGCTTGGGGGGGGGGCCTCCGGAATATATCAAAGACCTGGGAGATGAAAGACTCTAGGGCCTCAAAGAGAGGGACCTTAGATGAAATGCCCTACACTCAGGAGAGAGAACTTGTAGAGCCCACCTCCAGCACAAAGACAGGGCATCAAGTAAGGTATGGGGTTGCCATCCCACAGTCAAAACTCTCACTCATAATTGTTCCTGTCTGAAAGAACTGCAGGAATGGAAATGGAGAGGAACCCGAAGAAAAGAAGGCCCACTAACAGGTTCAAAGTGGGATCCAGCTCAAGGGGAGTTCTCAAGGCCTGCAGCTATGGAGTACTCACATAAAGGGACCTAGCGTGACTGCCCTCCTAGGACCCAACAAGCAGCTGAAAGAGTCAGAGACAGATGTTTGCACCCAATCAATGGACAGAAGCTGCTGACCCCTGTGGCTGAATTAGGGGAAAGCTGGAAGAAACTGAGGAGGAGGAGGACAACCCTGTAGGAGGACCAGCAGTCTTAATTAATCCGGACACCTGAGATCTCTCAGATACTGCAACACCAACCAGGCGGCATACACCAGCTGATATGAGGCTTCCAACACATATACAGCAGAGGACAGCCAGGTCTGGGTTTAGTCAGAAATGATGCACCTAACCCTCAAGAGACTGGAGGCCCCAGGGTGTTTAGAGAACTGGTAGGGTGAAGGTTTGGGGTGGGGACATCCTCGTGGAAACAGGGGTGAGAGGAGGTATGGGATGTGGTATGGGGGTGGATCAGGAGATTAATAAATAAAATCTGGAGTTTTAAATAAACAAACAAATAAACAAACAAACAAATAAGAAAAACTAAAAGAAAAAATACTATAAAAATCTTAATTAAAAACCTGTTTTCTTACAATGCTTTTTGATGCTTTTACTCTTTCCCAACTCCTCCCAGATTCTTCCCACCTCTCTACCTGATCCAATCAACTTTATATATTTTTGTTTCCCTTTAATACAAAGAAAAGCAAAACAACAGCAACAAAAAATGAAGAAACACACAGACACAGAACACTCACAAAAATGGAAATCAAAATAAACAAAAGACTTGTATGAGTTTTTTCAAAAATGACCAAAGAAAGCAAAATGAAACAAAATGTCTGCAAAACATTTGTGTTCACTTTGTGTTGGCCCACTAGTCTTGAACATGGATATGCCATGAGATATGGTTAATATACCCAGTAAGATTTCAATGGAGAAAACAGATCTTTTTTCTTTCTTTCTTTGCTAACAGGTATCACTGGAGACAGGTCCTTGGTCATTCCATGTCTACATCCCCTCTCAGCAATGGAACCTGTACGGGCCTTATGAGTGCTACCACAGTCTCTATGACTTCATATATACATCAGTCCCTTCCATCCAGAAGGGTCTTCCCTTGGAGTCATCCATCCCCTCTGGCTTTTACAATTTTTATGCATCTTGTTTTCTTCTGCATAGCTTCTTGAGACTTGAAGCGAGGGCCTTGTTGAAGTCATTCTGGTTCCAGTCCAGGAGAAGTGTGGGATCTTCTAGAGATAGAGTCCCATTGCTGAGAGGGGGGATGTGGACATGGAACACCCAAGAAGATGTCTCCAGTGAGACCTGTTAACAAAGAAAAAAATAAGACTGAATGCTCCACTATCTGTACATTGTTCAATTATGGACTCTGTGTTAACTTGCATCTACTGGAAGAAAGAACTTCTGTGGTGAGAGCTGAGTGAGGCACTGACCTACGGATATAGCTGTATGTCAGTAGGAGTCATGTCATTGCTTTTTTTCCTTTTGGAGAATAATAGGATTAGGCTTTGCCCTAGGCTTATGACCTATCTAGTCTCAGGTTGCTATAGTATCCTTGCTCTGCCCAGTGACCCCATTCAAAAGTGGCTATGGTGATAGGTCTGAAGGTCAGTGGGATTAACCACATGCACTTCCATTTACCACTGATTAACTTGGATATGGTTGATACAGAGTGTCAAATCCACAAGCAACAGAAACACCACTGGGCCTCCAATAAGCCACCACTCCCAGAGGAGACCATCCAGTGACTTGGTGGGACGTTGTCCTTTTAAAGGCACAGGTATGGCCCAATTAATGGCAATAGCCTGGGGGCTGGAGCAGTGTTCTCTAGAGGACTGTGTGTATGCTCTATGTCATCATTCTCAGTCTCATTTGCATACCCGTTCTTCTCTAGCCAGATGTATTGGTTGTGGTCCTCTAGTAGAGCAGAACCAGTAGAATGAATTATGAAAGGGGTTTGTGAGTGTGGCTTCCGTTATTCAGGCTTGGGATTTCAATAGTCACCATTTGCATGCTTTGGGTGCTGTGCACAAGAGTGGGTACCCCATCAGTTCCAATCTGGCAATGAAGGTGTAGATGACTTCTGGAGAGCCACCATTCCTCAACCCATGCTGACAGCCAAAGGCTGGACTCCATATCAGGTAACATCAGGAGTGACAGTCACAAGGTAGATTCACTCACCGGCAGGAAGTGAAGGGAGGTGGTCTAACTTGCTGCTTGTTGCTTAAATAAACACTGCGTCGGACAAAAGCACTTGAGAGGAAGGATTGATTTCAGCTTACAAGGCACGGTCCATCCTTGCTTCAAGCAAAGATCATCGACTTTCTCTCTCTGACTCACTCCAGGAGACCTCACTAGTCAGGCATAACCTGCCTACCTGCCCAGGGGTAGCACTGCCCATGATGGGCTGGGACCTCCTACATCAATCAACAATCAAGACAATTCCCCCCACACATGGACACAGTTCAATCTGTGTCCCTTAGTTGAGACATTCTCCTTCCAAGGGACTCTTGGTTGGATCAGGTTGACAGTAATAACTGACCAGAACAGCCGGGTAGTAAAAGGCAAAAGCTTTCCCTATGAACCTCATTACAATCACGCCACCACCAGAGGTAATGGAAATTCTAAGGAAAGGTCTTTCCCCTTAGTTAAACCTTACAAGAAATATCATTACAGACCTGCCTAGAACCTGCCTGTTGCTTTTGTTTACAGATCCAATCAAGTTGACAACCAAAATTAACTATCATATTAGGATTCACAGGTTAACAAATCAAATGAAAATGGTGTGCTGAGCATCACTCTTAGTGATCTTTTAGGGAAATGTTTGCATTCTATTCCCATGACCTTCTGCCCCGTTGGCCTAGGACCTTTGGTTTCAGAGAAGGTATAGCAAATGTTTCACTGGACTGGAACCTAAAACTTGTCAGTGGGCACTTTGGTTTCTTAATACACCTGAGTCAAAAAATTAAGAAAGGACTAACCCTGGTGGGAGGGGTGGCTGCCTACCTAGGGGAAAGCAGACTGCTTCCCAGTGGCTATAAGGACTGTGTGTCTAGTATATTGGAGGTCCTGTGGGTGTTACTATGCCCTATGAGTAAGGTCAGTGGGAAACTGTGACTATGCAACCAAGGCATGATGACAAATAGCCAATAGCTTTCAGGCAATAAAGTGTGGTTTAGCCCTTCAGGTAAATAATCAAAACCTGCAGAGGTGCTTGTTGAAGGTGGTGTAACTATGGAATGTACAGTAGAATAAAGAAGTTATAAATACCAGCTAAGGCCACATAACAACTTACAGAAATGAGGGCTGTAACCACCATGGGCATTTGTTATATTATGCAATATTTTTGTTATATTTATGCAATATTTACTTGCATGTGTACAAACACACTAAGTTGATATTTATTCTTCCATTTTCCTATTTCTTTACCATGCAATGTAACATCAATTATGATACTTTCAGTAGTTAGATGTTGTAAACAAGTTTCACCAAATTTAAATTATAGAATATTAAGAAATCTAAATTTCTTGGGGGATTTTGCTATTTTGGTTGTATGTGGAATAGTTATACTAGGTAGGATTAAGAACTTGTTAGTATCTTCATTTAGAAATTACATTGGCATAAAAAATGTAATTGGTTGTTGGACTAAGATATACCTGTGACAATCAATTTGCTTGTCTACTTGATTGGATCTAGAATCAACTAAGAGACATGCCACTGGGTGGGTGTTTTCCAGAACGATTTCCTGCGAGGCTGAGACCCTTTCCCAGTGTTTATCCCCTTCCCCCTTTTTTGTTTTGTTTTTTGTTTGTTTGTTTTTGTTGTTTTTTTTCTTTTAAATTTTTTTTATTAGAGACTTTATTTACATTTCAAATATTATCCCCTTTCCTGGTTTCCCTTCTGTAAACTCCCTATTTCCTCCCCAACCCACCCACTCCTGCTTCCCTGTCCTGGCATTCCTCTACACTGGGGCATCGAGCCTTCCCAGGACCAAGGGCCTCTCCTCCCATTGATGTCCGACAAAGCCATCTTCTGCTAGATATGCGGTTAGAGCCATGGGTCCCTCCATGTGTACTCTTTGGTTTAGTCCCTGGGAGCTCTGGGGGTACTGATTAGTTCATATTGTTGTTCCTTTTATGGGGCTGCAAGCCCCTTCAGCTTCTTAGGTACTTCTTCTAGCTCTTCCATTGGGGACCCTGTGCCAATCCAACGGTTGGCTGAGAGCATCCACCTCTGTATTTGTCAGGCACTGGCAGAGCCTCTAAGGAGACAGCTATATCAGGCTCCTGTCAGCAAGCACTTGTTGGCATCTACAATAGTGTCTGGGTTTGGTGACTGTATATGGGATGGATCTCCAGGTGAGGCAGTCTCTGGATGGCCTTTCCTTCAGTTTGGATGGCAGTCAAAATAAACAAATCTGAAAAAAAGGTAATGCTAATTTTTGTCCACCATCCCTCCAATCCTTGCTTGTACCTACATCTTCCCTGTTACTGCCACTGCCACGGAGATCAGAACCCAGCTTCCTCATGTGGACTAAACACCAATAGCTTTTGCAGACATCCAACACCAGACTGGGAGTGCTGACGTTCCCCACATGGACTGAGCAGCAGCGTTCTTAGCCTTTTCAGTGAGCAGTCACTAAATCCCCTTTGAAGTATATATTCAAAGAAATAGAATGAATATTCTATTAGTTCTTTTCCTCTAGAGAGCACTCACTAACATACAGGAATACTAATGCAAATATTTTAGGTGTAGAAAAGGCAGATAAACTTTCACAGAGAAATAACTAAGAGTGTACATAAGGGTGCACATTATTAAGTATGATTGGTGACTGGGGGCAGCTTTATTACTGAAGTGACACTGGAATACTGCAAAGGAACAACATAAGCTTTTTTGATGAGGTATATCAAAACATCATACCAGGTTGCCAGTTCCCACACAGCTCCCCAGAGAACCAAGATTCCAAGAAACTTTGACTTCCACAAATGCCAATGTCACATCTGATACCTGTGGTATTTAATTTGCACTAGCAGTTTGGTAGGGTTTATAATCACCATGGAAACAAATTTGTGTACATATCTGTGAGGGACCACCTAGATTCCGTTGAGGTGGGATGAGCCAACCAACGTGGGTAGTACCATTCTGTGGGCTTGGCGCACAAACCAAAGAAAAAGAAGAAGGTGAACTAAGCAACAGCATTCGTCTCTCTCTGTGTCTTGATTCCAGGTGCTGTGACCAGCTGTCTCACGTTCCTGTTACCATGACTTCCCCACTATGATGAACTGTACCCTGGACCTATGAGGCAAAATAAAACAAATCCTTCATCCCTTAAGTTGTTTTATTATCAAATGTTTTGCTATAGCTGTGGCTCGGGGGTTAAAGGCACGTATTCCAGATGGTCTGAGTTCATTCCTCAGCACCCACACTGGATAGTTCACACCCACCTGTCACCTCAGCTCCATGTAGACCCCAGGCCTCTGGCCTCTGCAAATGCCTGCATGCACATACACATACCCATAGACAAACACAAACATAACGCTAAAAATAAAATCATTTTAAAAGAGAAGTAACTAAGACAAACACCTGTTAGTTTGTTGAGGAAAGTTAATGATTTTTTTTTAAATACAACTGTGCTACATAGAAATTAATACATATTGTGGATCCAAATATTTAAAAATACATGAACTGAGTGAAATTAACTGAATATCTTTACACAATTTACACATCTAGCATTAGAGACATAAAGATAAAATAATTATGGGGAATTATTTAACAAGAACACATGTGAGCTAGTCACTATAATAAATGATTAAAAACCATCAATGTATATTATTGGCTGTATTTTTGCATAATGACGCTTTCCTTGAACAATATCTTCATATTGTCACTACATGACATTACCTTTTTGAAATTCTGAGTCTAATTTTGCGACCTTGACAATTGTCCCCCAGTTTCTCACCTTTTCTTGCCACACTTCTATCTTGGTTTGGGCACACAGGAATCTAGTCCATTTGCATGCGTACAAAGGCTACTACAAACATGGCGGAATCAGTCCTGGTGGCTCAGTGACATTGGAGTCTTCAGGCAAATGAAGAATCATAATGGTTCATGCCATTTCATTGGCTGTAGGAAATGCTAATGTAGACAAGTGATATAGTTTTGTAAAAAAAGGTAAAATTATTGATAATTGTTACATCTAAAAGCCAGGAGAAGGCTCACTCAGTACTTGGGGCTCCTCTCTGCTTCTCACCCTGTCCCCTACCCTAAACCTCTACCTCCTTGAGGCTGGGCTTCTGCTTCCCTCTCTCAGCCTGGTACCTATATAACTCAGCCGTTTTTGATATGCAGGTCTGTTGGTCTCTTGGCACAGAGCAGCCCCTCTTGATTGTTGGCTTCTCTTTTGCTCTCTCTCCCTCTTTTTATAGTTTAGTTTTATCTGGCAGCCATGTGCAGCCTGGACTTTCCCCCTGCCTGCTTTCTTCCTTATACAATTAAAATCTCCATACTTTAAGGTAGTCATGGACTCTTGCTTTTATTACATGTCCTCCTGCTATTTCATTTTTTTCATTCAGTAACATTTTGGAATCCACTTTTAGATGCCTTGATTGAAGCTATTCTGAATCCCTATGGTTGGAGGTTTCATCTAATATTCTTTTTCTTTTGCACAGTTCACCAACTCTTCCAATATGTGTTTATAGCATGCCTGATTTTTTCCAGTTACTAATAGTGTACATGAACAGATTAGTTCAGAATATTCATCTGTGACATGAGAATGGATAATACATATTTGATAATAGAAAACAGAAGGTAAAGTGTCATCCAATAGCCAACAGAAAAGATGCAGCAAATTTTCTACGATAAATTTAGTGGTAAATATAAACAACAATTTCATGGTCAAATTCCTAATCAAAAATAACTTATCATTGAACACATTTGCAATGTTAAAGGAGACTGTATCAGAAAATCGTTTGGTTTTTGAGAGAGATGAGCTGGTGGAGTTCATTTTGTTCTCATTAAGAGTACACAGATATGTATGATTAAAAACTTCAAGTCTCTGAAGAAAGAAATTAAAGAAGATCTCAGAAGATGGAAAGATCTCCCAAGCTCATGGATTTGCAGGATCAATATAGTAAAAATGGCTATCTTGCCAAAAGCAATCTACAGATTCAATGCAATCTCCATCAAAATTCCAACTCAATTCTTCAACGAATTAGAAAGGGAAGTCTGCAAATTCATCTGGAATAACAAAAAAACCTAGGATAGCAAAAACTCTGCTCAAGGATAAAAGCACCTCTGGTGGAATCACCATGCCTGACCTAAATTTGTACTACAGAGAAATAGTGATAAAAACTGCATCGTACTGGTAGAGTGACAGACACGTAGACCAATGGAACAGAATTGAAGACCCAGAAATGAACCCATACACCTACGGTCACTTGATCTTTGACAAGGGAGCAAAAACCATCCAGTGGAAAAAAGACAGCATTTTCAACAAATGGTGCTGGCACAACTGGCAGTTAGCATGTAGAAGAATGCTAATTGAGCCATTCTCATCTCCTTGTACAAAGCTCAAGTGTAAGTGGATCAGAGACCTCCACATAAAACTAGAGACACTGAAATTTATAGAGGGGAAAGTGGGGAAAGGTCTCAAAGATATGGGCACAGGGGGAAAATTCCTAAACAGAACAGCAATGGCTTGTGCTATAAGATCAAGAATTGACAAATGGGACCTCATGAAACTGCAAAGCTTCTGTAAGGCAAAAGACACCGTCAATAAGACAAAAAGGCCACCAACAGATTGGGAAAGGATCTTTACCTATCCTAATTCAGATAGGGGACTAATATCCAATATATATATATATATATATATATATATATATATATATAAAACTCAAGAAGGTGGACTCCAGAAAATCAAATAACCCCATTAAAAAATAGGGCTCAGAGCTAAACAAAGAATTCTCACCTGAGGAATACCAAATGGCTGAGAAGCACCTGAAAAAATGTTCAGCATCCTTAATCATCAGCGAAATGCAAATCAAAACAACTCTGAGATTCCACCTCACACCAGTCAGAATGGCTAAGATCAAAAATTCAGGTGACAGCAGATGCTGTCGAGGATGTGGAGAAAAAGGAACACTCCTCCTTTTTTGTTGGGATTGCAAGCTTGTACAACCACTCTGGAAATCAGTCTGCGGTTCCTCAGAAAATTGGACATAGTACTACCGGAGGATCCCGCAATACCCCTCCTGGGCATATATCCAGAAGATGTTCCAACCGGTAAGAAGGACACATGCTCCACTGTGTTCATAGCAGCCTTATTTATAATAGCTAGAAGCTGGAAAGAACCCAGATGCCCCTCAACAGAGGAATGGATACAGAAAATGTGGTACATTTACACAATGGAGTACTACTCAGCTATTAAAAAGAATGAATTTATGAAATTCCTAGGCAAATGGATGGACCTGGAGGGCATCATCCTGAGTGAGGTAAGCCAATCATAAAAGAACTCACACAATATGTACTCACTGATAAGTGGATATTAGCCCAGAAACTTAGAATACCCAAGAAACAAGATACAATTTGCAAAACACATGAAACTCAAGAAGAACGAAGACCAAAATGTCGACACTTTGCCCCTTCTTAGAATTGGGAACAAAACACCCATGGACGGAGTTACAGAGACAAAAATCGGAGCTGAGATGAAAGGATGGACCATCTAGAGACTGCCATACTAGGGGATCCATCCCATAATCAGCCCCCAAATGCTGACACCATTGCACACACTAGCAAGATTTTGCTGAAAGGACCCAGATATAGCTGTCTCTTGTGAGACTATGCTGTGGCCTAGCAAACACATAAGTGGATGCTCACAGTCAGTTATTGGATGGATCACAGGGCCCCCAATGGAGGAGCTAGAGAAAGTACCAAAGGAGCTAAAGGGGTCTGCAACCCTATAGGTGGAACAACATTATGAACTAACCAGTACCCCCCCGGAGCTCGTGTCTCTAGCTGCATATGTATCAGAAGATGGCCTAGTCGGCCATCAGTGGAAAGAGAGGCCCATTGGTCGTGCAAACTTTATATGCCTCAGTACAGGGGAATGCCAGGGCCAAGAAGTGGGAGTGGGGGGGGGAGAGTGAGGGGGAGGGCTTGGGGGGACTTATGGGGTAGCATTGGAAATGTAAGTGAAGAAAATACCTAATTAATAATAATAATATAAAGAGTACACAGAAAGGCAATTATGGTGCTATTTGTGAATGGAGAAAAGTGGTATCAAGAGAATAATTTGACTCTGGATATTTATAGAACTTTTCCCTACACTTTTACTTCTGAAAATTGATACAGAGAAATGGGACCCATGCTGTGATAAATCTGGCCATGTAGTTTGTAGACGTCTGGCACTGTTCTGTGGAAGAACTGTGGAAGAATCAGCAGCCATGGCCGAAAGAAACTGTAGAATGCTGCGGGAAGAGCTTGATATGCTATTCTAGAGAGAGCTAGCATGCACATAGAACTGAAAAGAGTTGAGGTCAAGCTCAAGAGGTCTCAGAGGAGAGCAACGAATGTCTGGAACTTCATTACAGACCATTTGAGTTATGTTCTGGCAATATATCTGACTCATTTCGTCCCTTCTCTAAGAACTCGATTGAGGCTAAATTCAAGAGAAATGGTCTGAATTGCTTAGTAGAGGATATTTCAGGACCAGATTACATTCAGGCTACAGCATGGCTACTTATTCACTACTCTTACCAGGTATATGGTAAGAATGGGAGCAGAAAATTGCAGAACAAATGAAAATAAGGCAAATGAAAACGAGTCATAAAAACACAGAATCATAGCCCTTCAACTAATTTCCACACTTTAGCTAATTCACAAATCAAGAAACCATTGTATGAAGAGGAGGCCAATGCCCCCTTCAGGAAGAATTCCTCTACATCACAATTAGGTATTGTCTCCACCTAATACAATTAATCTCTAACTCTATATTGCAAACATCACCTTCCAGACAAGGTTGAGTTTTTCTAGTTCCTCAAATGTGCAGCAATGGTCCCGAGTACAAAAGCACATGCATTAGTATTTCCCTCTAAAAAAATCACTATTTTATTCGTGTGTGTGTGTGTGTGTGTGTAAATGATATGTGTAGATGTGTGTATGGATGTGTGTCTTTGATATTCATGAATGTATGTGGATGCATACTTGCCAACGTACATGTGTGGATATCAGGAAACAACTTTTGGGAGTGCTTTTCTCATTCCACCTTGTTCAGGCAAAATCTCTTCTGCTGTTTCTGCTGCTGTGCGTATGCCCTGCTAGCTGACCTGTAAGCAATTCTTCCGTGTTGCCTTCCATCTTGCCACAGGAGTGCTGGGATTAGGAATGGAAGTCACCACTTTTGTGAGTTCCTGGAATCAAATCCAAGTCATCAAGCTTGTTCAGCAAGCATGTTTGTTTGTAGTGCAGTCTTGCCTGGCCCCTTTCCCTCTTGTGTAGCTCTTCTGCAGCAGGCATTGTGATTTGAAAGTATTTCAGTTTTCAGGGTTTCAATATTCAAGGTTCCAAACTTTGACATTCTAAGGTGGACTATGTTTTTCAAGATTTATTTGTATTTGTGTGTATAGGTGTTTGCCTGTATATATATGTCTGTGTATATAGTCTGTGTGTGGAACCCACAGGGGCCAGAAAAGGACATTTGATTCCTTTTAACGGGGTTGTGGAAGGTTATTAGTCACCCTGTTGGTGCTGGGAATCAAAGCCACCTTTAGAAGAACAGCCATTACTCTTAACCTCTGAGCCATCTCTGAGCCTCAAGTATTTTTACACTTTGATATCAAGGGGATTTTGACATCAGCATTTAGGATTGTGATGTTTAGCATGTGCATTTTAAGCTCATCATAAGTTACAAAATGAAATGGGAAGAGAAACAGAAATGAGTAGAAGCTGCTATGGAAGATGTAGAGAATCAAGAAGAGAGCTGATGATATGTGGTGTCCACACAGAGAGACGTCCAACTGCTGTGCGGAGGTCAAGGACTTTGTTCACTTTATAGGCTACCTTGTCCTCACTGTGGACTTTCAAAGTGGTGATAGGGTGAGTCAGAGACAGAGGAGAGCTAGCATATAGATTGTTGTCTCATACTTTCATCAGGAGGAAAATTTAAAGCCGGGAACCAAAGATTTTTTAAAAATCTGTTTGTTTATATTTGTAATGTAAACGAAATGCAGATAAAGATGTACCAAGATTTCAAAAAACAAAAATAAAATAAACAAAAAAATCTGAGATAGAATCTAGAAAGCCCAAAAAAAGGATTACTATATTATTTCATAGTTTTTTCTTTTGATGCCTCTCTTAGTATCTCTAAGTCATTATATAGTTTCAATTTCTAAAAATAAGGTTTTAGAGGAATTTTTTTTCCTATGAGAATCTTTTTTTTTCTGGTGGTGACACTTCTCTAGCTTTTATACAGGACTGTTAGGTAGAAGAATTAGACATGCACCCAAGTACCTTTACCTCACTCACACTCAAACAACACAGACTCTAGTAATGGTGTCACCAAGCCTCTGGACACTCCATCTCAAACTCTACCAATAAAGATATGATAGATAGATGAATAGATGATAGATAGATAGATAGATAGATAGATAGATAGATAGATAGATAGATAGATAGATAGATAGCACATGGGTGCTGGGAATTGAACCTGGGTCCTCTGAAAGATCAGCCAGTGCTCTTAATCACGGTACCATCTCTCCAGTCCCTGACATCCATTGGTATCACTCATAAAATGGCTGCATGGGATTATAAAAACATCCAGTTCTTGATTTTTATTTAGCCCATGTCTTTCTAACCCACAAAGTGACTCAAAGCAAAGACTAAAATAAAACAAGGTACGAGTTATTTTTCTTTAGTTTCATTTTTGTAAATATTTGTTGGGCTGATATACATACTTTCTTCTTCAGCAATGGTACCTGTGATAGAATGAACAGCAGCTGAAGTGATATCTACTCACAGAATGCTAGCAATTATTAGTGCTCATGCTTTCTTTAAATTGACTTCATCCCTGTAGTATCGTAAACATCAAATAACACTATAATAATGTATAATGAAAGTCCAGTAAACCGAATTAGAAATTACTTGTGGTCTAGAAAGTCAGCTCTGTTAGGAGAGTGCTTGCCTTGCACACATGAACACCCGAGTTTAATGCCCAGAACCCAGATTTAAAGTAATAAGAGACACCAAATATTTTGGAACCCACTTGTAATTCTAGTACTAGAAAGACAGAGACTTGAGGTTGGCTGACCGACCAACTTAGCCTATTTTCAGTATCAGACCAATGAGAGACTCCTGTCTTTTTTTGTTTGTTTGTTTGTTTGTTTTAATTAGGTATTTTCCTCATTTATATTTCCAATGCTATCCCAAAAGTCCCTCACACCCTCCCCCCGACTCCCCTACCCAATCACTCCCACTTCTTGGCCCTGGCATTCCCCTATATTGAGGCATATAAAGTCTGTACGACCAATGGGCCTCTCCACTGATGGCCTACTAGGCCATCTTCTGATACATATGCAGCTAGAGACACGAGCTCTGGGGGGTACTGGTTAGTTCATATTGTTGTTCCACCTATAGGGTTGCAGACTCCTTTAGCTCCTTTGGTACTTTCTCTAGCTCCTCCATTGGGGGCCCTGTGATCCATCCGATAGCTGACTGTGAGCATCCACTTCTGTGTTTGCTAGGCCCCGGCATAGTCTCACAAGAGACAGCTATATTAGGGTCCTTTCAGCAAAATCTTGCTAGTGTATGTAATGGTGTCAGAGTTTGGAGGCTGATTATGGGATGGATTCTGGATATGGCAGAGACTCCTGTATTAAGAAAAACTTTAAAAAGGAAAGGTACTTAAGGTTGACCTCCGGTCTCTACATTCACAAAGCACATGAGCACATTCGCATTCATATTTACATGCCACCTTACAAAACTTTTACATAAAGTTAAGTAAAAATAAGTGTTACAAAAGTAGCCTGGAGGCAGACTTCTTATTTGATATAGGCAAAGCCCTGTTTTCAAGTCCCGAGATATAGAAAAGAGGTAAATAGAAGTTAATCTGCAATCAACACATAAATGTGTCCTTAAGTCAGTATTACACATCGCCTGTGTTCAGTTAAGGTTTTTATTAACCAACACAAAGAACATTGCTACACTCAGTTTATTGATATTTAGAAAAAAATCAACAGATCCACCTTCAAGTTCACCTGATGATCTAAACCTAGTGATTTGCTCCTGGTATGAAAGCACAAGACACGATAAGCTTATGCCAGATACTAGTCACATATCACTGGCCAAACAATGTCAATGAAAGAGAGAGAGAAACTCCATTGCTAAAGCTGACGTCTATTGAAATGATCTTATCTAAATTGCAGAAACAAAGATTCCTTTACGATGTGCACTTTACAGAGGGAGTGGAAGTCATCTCTAAGCAGCAATGACAGAGGTCTTGACAGAGGACATGGCTTGTTCCTGTTCTGGCTTCCTTCTTGGCCTTTTTCGTGATTAAACATGTAAGAAATCATTATAAGGGGAAAGAAAGATAAGGCACAGAACATTTGATGAGGGAAAAGCATGCAAGTTTGCTTGGCACTGCTTGTTTGATCATATAGTCTACTCTTTCAAAGGCAATATTAGAGCGAGGCACACATACATCGTTAAAAGCATAAGAAAAATGTTTTAGTAATGATTCTTAGAAGGACAAAAGCCTCAAATTAATCACATTTTCTTTGGGGAAAAAAATAAATGTAAAGAGATTTAATTCAAACTACAGATGAGAAGTCTCTAACAGCTAGGACAGGGGGTTGATGCTCTTAAAACCCAAGAGCTGTCTTTGTTCTTTAATTGACTCCTTCACGGATGAGGGGAAACTCAGCCCCTCTTCCTGCTGTTTGACACCTCTGTGAGCTTTTGTGCGGCTCCAGTCATGTTCCTACAGTGCTGGCAGAGAAACCCCGAGCAATGAGCAGTTAAAGAAGAGGGAGCTCCTTTGCAGCCCCTAGCTGCCCACCCGGACCATCGGAGACTTCAGGGACCTGACAACTCCACGTTGCTGTCCATGACTTTTCTGCACTTGTGATTTCCATCTCCAGTGAACAATACCTTTAGCGTCCTTTTCAATTCTTACCTTTTTTTTTTCTCTTTTTTTAAAAAGTGAGCTCAGGGTAGAGATTCTAAGAAACAGCAGGAAGAAAAGGAAGTTGTCCAGGCAGGGAGTGATGTGGGGTTTTGCCTCACTGAAGACAGGCAGCCTGAAGCTTTCTTTCACACACAGCCTTATTTCCCTCAGAGCCTAACACAACAACCTGTCTCTTCCTTGCCCCGACTGTTGATTTGCCTCCAGTGTCCAGTGAAACTTCAGATCGTGATTATGATACAGAAGAATTTAATTTACATCTTTTTAAGTGGAGTAAAATATTGATGATAAGTGAAAGGGTTCATTTAAAAAAGAAAGAAAAACTAAACCAAATAACCTCCTCACATATAATATAAAAATCTGGTTATAACTTATAACGAAAACAGGTATATTTTACTTAAATAGATACATTTAGCTTAAATTGAATTTTGTATATTTCATCTCATTTAATTTTTACTATATGTTGTAATTCAGTTAAGGCTAATGATGTTCTATTTTATAGGACAGAAGACAGAGTTGCAGAGAAATTCAACAGTTCCAGATACCATTCTTCTGGGAAGCCTGCAGCATGGGATTTAGGGAGTCAAGCTTGGGTCGTCTTTTTGCCAGATAAATGTTCTTCCAAGTTATATGTTAATGAAATTACAATCTGCTTTGTCCTGGTTTAAAAGTATACATTATTTTTTATTTGGTAAAGAGTAGGATGATGTCTTCAGGAGAAGCAAAGCTTTGAGTGGTTTATGTGTTAGAATAAAATTTCTGACCATGCTTTGCATAGGCAGCACCAAGGTATATAGTATGTGTTGTTCTGAATTATATCAATGTTATGAATAATTTATCATGAGTTGTAAGTTGTCTCAGATCCTTGGTTCATTCTCAGGGCTTGGGCTGAAGTGCCATCCAATAAAGCAAAAGAGAGATATAAACGCAGAG
This sequence comes from Mus musculus, assembly GCF_000001635.26. Classification (NCBI taxonomy): domain Eukaryota; kingdom Metazoa; phylum Chordata; class Mammalia; order Rodentia; family Muridae; genus Mus; species Mus musculus. The sequence continues at coordinate 64,772,485 of NC_000072.6, read as the reverse complement.
TCGATCAGGAAGGCTGTCTTCTGTGGACACTGATACAAGGTTAACCTAAGAACGAACAACACAGCCCAGAAATATTTGTGCTTAAGCTTCGTGCTACAGGAAGAACAGAATTAAATTCAAATTTCTTAGAATGATGCAAGAGAACTGTTGGTTCGTAGTAGACAGACTGCAGAGGGAGGGAGGATCTCAAACTCAGAGGGTAGCACCACAGCTCTCTTCTTCCATTTTGATTATTAAAAACCCAAATAATTAATAAAAATATTATGTTTAAATAATTAAATTAAGAAAGAAGAAAAAGAAGAAGCTCCATATAGAGCCCTAAAGAGCTCTGCTTTTGTCCAGTCTTATTGGCAGGGCACATTCCTCAGCCCACTCCTGAAATGGAAAAACATTGGTAATACCTTAATCCAGGCCTTGTGAGGATTATGTCACAATATGTAGGTAAAACAATGACACACAGTGAGTGTCCTAAGAATACTCACCGGTGCTATTATTATTGAAAGAACGCTGTTAAAAATCCAAGTTTGAGGCAGAACTTTAATAAAGGTCACAATTCCTAAGGACAAGCAGCATTATGAGACATCAGCAATATGAGGCAGATCATAGTGTGTACTTAAGCCTTCACTTCACCTCACCTCCCATGCTGAGAGATAGTTAAAATACAGCAAGATTAAGAGATACGAAGAGATAATATTGCAGCCTCATTCTCGTAGATGTAAATAGAGCTTACGTCAATGTGAGATGACTGTGCCTGGATATACCCAGAAAGGACTCGATCTTCTGAGAGAAAAGTATTTCTTCTTACTGAGTGCGTCCTAGAGTCCCAGTGCAAGCATGTTCAATCATGGCGAGCAAGACTGGCCTTATTTGTTGTCAGTAAAATAAGTATGGACTGTAAGAACTCTGTATGTTGCTGATCTGACACTAAACTCAGAATCCAGGTTTTATTTCACGTTTCATTAAAAACATAATGGCTTGCCTTGAAATTTACCATATGTCAACAAATTTGCAATTTACTCAATACCTCCTTTTCCACATATGTCTGACTTATCAGACTCTTCACATTTCCTTTTTTGCTTATCTCACTATAAGAACAGTTGCTTCTACCTCCTTTTCACAGCTGTGAGAAGTATAATGATTCATTCTTCTATCTCTTTGTCTGTCTGTCTGTCTACCAACTACCTACCTACCTATCTATTATCTATCATCTAGAACCTATTATTTTTCTCCATATATTTATATATCATCTTCAATCATCTATCGTTATTGTTTATAGTATCTTCCAATCTTTTGTCTATCTAACCATCATCTGCTTATCATTTATTTATCATCTACTATCTACCTCCACACATAGATAAATTCACACACACAGACACACACACACAGACACACACACACACACACACACACAGACAGACACACACACAGACACACACACAGACACGTATGTATGCATATTTGTATTTAAAACAAAATGCTTTCCCAAGCATTACCTTATTTTGTATATTGTTTAGAGGCAAAAATCTCACCCTGTAGACCAGGCTGGCTACTCGAAGCTCTCAAACACCATTACCAAACAGCATCCTATTTAAATTTCAATACAAAAATGCAATATTTTTGTCATTTGAGGAATATTCAGGAAAATCAGATAGATCATGCTGTAGGTGATAATGGCAAATCCAGACTTCAAATGGGTCAGTTTGCTTCCCAATTCTATGTTCCATGTATACATTCATGTAAGGATGCCTGATTTCCTAGTGGAATAAAGTTAGATGAGTTGTCTAATTGGTTGATGATTAATCAAAAACGTTGCCATGAATGTCTGACAGTAATAAAATCAACCCCTGAACAACTCAAAAGCTGGAAGCACTGAGTCTTGTTGGGGTGAAAAAGTTTTTGACTATAACTCTGGACTCCTCAATAAAACCACACCAACAGTCTTTTTCCAACTGGAATCCTTACTAATGATATAAGGAGCCAGTGAACATGTTTTGCTTGTATGTATTCCACATGATGAAAACTATGCAGGAAGCTGAGCAGTTCCTTCTCACTGACCACATGTAATTTGCTAGAGAGATAGACCACTTTCCTGGTGGTCAAAAATATTGCAGGATATTTTAAATGGACACAGGAAACACTTGTGTTAACTACAATGATGAAGGGGCACCATAAAAATCAAGTACAGTTAATTCTCTGCATTTATGACTTCACATTGCATCTTTATAATTGTTTACATTTCTCTTGAAAGCAAATGGGGTCATGCAATTCCTGTATATGCATAAGTCTTCATACATTTGGTGAATACATATTTTAGGATAGAGAATGACAATATACTACTGTCTTCTTATAGTTTATACATTACTGACATACTTTTTTCTTTTTATTGATAAAAAGATTGTTTTATCATGCAATATATCCTGATCATTGCTTCCCATCCTTCTACTCCTCCCAGTTCCTTCCCACCCCCTTCCCTTCTGATTCACTCCCTTTCTGGAAAAAAATAGGCTTCTAAGAGATAACAAATCATGACAAAATAAAATATAATTAGGTGAAGCAAAACCTATCCTAGCAAACCATTGTCTGATTTGACCTAAGTCCTACTCCAGGAGAAGGAGCCCATACCTGACATTGAGTGATTAACCAAGAACAAGGGAATAGAGACTAAGGTTAAAAAACACTACCAGTCTAAAAAAGGCAGGTGATCAATTAAATTACTCTTAATGATATTCTGTTATACGAGTCCATCAGTTTCTTATTCAGTCACCATCAGAGAGGCTTCGTACTGTGGAAAATGGGAAGAGATGCAGAGACCCACAGACAGACATTCTGTGTAGAGAGTCTAAATGGAAGGTCTCAATCAAATTTCTCCTCTCAGAGCTCAGGGAATTACATGGAAGGGAGACAGAAATATTTTAAGAACCAAAGAAGGTAGAGACCACCAGGAGAACAAGCCCTCTGAATCAACTAAACAAGGTTCCTATGAGTTCACAGAGACTAAATCAGCAAGCACAGGGTCCTCTTGGCATGTTATAGCTATTAGCTAAGAATTTTTATGGGACTTTTGAGTATGAGAACGAGAGGGTCTCTGACTCTTGTGCCTGCTTTTGGTAATCTTTTTTTTTATGTTGGGTTGTCCCGTCCAACTCTGCCATCCTTTTTTTTCTTAAAACCTTTCTAGGTTGTGAAGGTTATATGAGAGCTGTTTCAAGTTGTTACAAATCACTCAAAAAGTCTGTATTTAAACCCCTTCCAAACATGGTTCAAAGGTCAACCTTACATACAGAAAAATAAACTGAATTCATGCATGGTTGTTCACTCCTATGATCCCAGGATTGGAGAAGTTGAGGCAGGAGGATGCAACTTCAAGGCAGTCTTGTCTACATGGCAAAAGTTTGTTTCAAAAAAATAAAATAGATAAAATATAAAGTCTTACAGTGAAGTTGAAAAAAGCACTTGTACATTTGTGAGACAGAGAAAATCCTACCTTAACCATTCAGAATACTTCTTTAAATTCCCTGATCATCTTACTTGACAGAAAGGTCAAGTTGAGTCCAGAATGTAACTAAGACCTTAAGAAAGCCAATGTAAATATTGACTGTTTTAATAGCATGTTACTCAGGTTAATAAAATCAACAAATGCCAAACTCCAGTGAGCCATGCACAACTATGACTAATGTTAGGTGCTTCACTTTAAGAACACACAGAACTCAATAAATGTTATCAATCATATAAATAGACTTGAAGATAGAAATCGCATGATCACCTCATTGAACACAGAAAATTCTTTCAACAAAATCCAAAATCGTTTTATCATAAAAGTCATAGCAAGCTAGGTACGGAGGCAGTATATCTCAATATCATAAAGGTGATATATGACAAGTCTGTAGTCAGCATGATATTTAATGGAGAAAAGACTCCAAGGTTCTAACTTAGACTAGGAATAGTGATGAGGTTGTCTATTCTCTCTGCTCTTCAATAACACAATGCTTAGACGGTTAGCTTTAGTAATAAGACAGGAGAAAAATAAAATTATATAAGGAAGAAAAGAAGTCATGGTATCACTATTGCATACACTGTGGTCCTTTACATGGGATACGTGTACCATCCCACCCCTAAAAAATATTTAGAGTTGATAAATGATTTCAGCAAGGTTTCAGTACACAAAATTAGGTTGGCAGCCATCTTATACACAAATGACAGACTAAAAAAAATCAGAGAAACAATCAAAGTCTGAACAGCCACACTCACAAAATAAGATACCAGGAAATAAACCTATTCAAGATAATAAAGTAACTCTTCAGTGAGAGTTTTAGGACTCTGAATAATGAAATTGAACAGCACACCAGAATATTGAAAGCATCCCATGTTCATGAATTGGGAGGATTTATATTGTGGAAATGACTGCCCTATGGAAAGCAAACTATAGGTTCAACTCAGTACCACTGAAAATTCTATGCTTTTTCAGAAGTGTAGAAAAGACAATGCAAAAAAGTGTTAGGAACCACCAAACTGATTTCCAGAGTGGTTGTACCAGCTTGCAATCCCACCCAGATGTCCCTCAACAGAGGAATGGATGCAGAAAATGTGGTACATTTACATAATGGAGTACTACTCAGCTATTAAAAACAAAAAATTCATGAAACTCTTAGACAAATGGATGGATCTGGAGGATATCATCCTAAGGGAGGTAACCCAATCACAAAAGAACACACATGATATGCACTCACTGAAAAGTGGATATTAGCCCAGAAGCTCAGAATACCCAAGATACAATTTGCAAAACTCATGAAACTCAAGAAAAAGGAAGACCAAAGTGTGAATACTTCAATCCTTCTTAGAAGGGGGAACAAAATACCCATGGAAGGAGTTGTAGAGACAAAGTTCGGAGCACAGACTGAAAGAATGATCATTCATAAACTGCCCCACTTGGGGATCCATTCAATAAACAACCACCAAACTCAGACACTATTGCAGATGCCAACAAGAACTTGCTGACAGGAGCCTGATAAAGCTATCTCTTGAGAGGCTCTGCCAGTGCCTGACTAATACAGAAGTGGATGCTCACAGTCATCCATTGGACTGAACACAGGGTCCCCAATAAAGGAGCTAGAGAAAGTACCCAAGGAGCTGAAGGGGTTTGCAGCCCAGTAGGAAGAACAACAATATGAACTAACCAGTACCCCCAGTGCTCCCTGGGACTAAACTACTAATCAAAGAAAACACATGGAGGGACTCGTGGCTCGATCTGTATATGTAGCTGAGGATGGCCTAGTTGGTCATCAATGAGAAGAAAGACCCTTGGTCCTGTGAATGTTCTATGCCCCAGTATAGGGGAATGCCAGGGGCAGGAAGCAGGAGTGGGTGGGTTGGGGAGCAGTGGGAGGGGGAGAGGATAGTAGATTTTCAGAGGGGAAACTAGGAAAGGGGATAACATTTGAAATGTAAATAAAGAAAACTTCTAACAAAAAAAAAGAGAGAAAAAGAAATGTTAAGGAGACACAAAGCACAGTGCATGAAAGGAATGCTGTGGGAGCTAGCAGTATATCTCACTCTAAACTATCTTATAGAATACTACCAATATACTTGTGTGGTATCAGCACAAAACCACACAGGTCAGTAGAGTAAAACTGAGAACCCAGATATAAGTCCATGCAACTGGAGTTACATGATTTTTTTAATAAACATGCCAAAAATACACACTGTAGTAAAGACGTCATCTTCAGCAGATGGCTCTCTGACAACCAAAATTCAGCATGCAGAGAAATGAACCTAGATCATTATGTCTTACTCTAAACAAAACTCTCTTCTACATACATACGTCAAGAAAATCATCAGTAGACCTGAAGGAAACCCTGAGACTGCTAGACAATCAAGTAGCAAGCACTTTTCAATTAACAGGCATAGATAAGGACGTTCCAGATAAGACTGCGTTATCAAAATAAGAAGACATAAGTTGGAAGGAACAATATTAAGGTAAATATGGTGGGATTTGGAGGAGGAAATGGATGAAATAAGAACAGCAGTCAACAAACTGGACCTCTTGAAACATCAAAGATTGTGGATAATCTTTTTTTTTTTCTTTTCCATTTTTTATTAGGTATTTAGCTCATTTACATTTCCAATGCTATACCAAAAGTCCCCCATAGCCACCCACCCCCACTCCCCTACCCACCCACTCCCCATTTTTGGCCCTGGCGTTCCCCTGTACTGGGGCATATAAAGTTTGCGTGTCCAATGGGCCTCTCTTTCCAGTGATAATCTTACCTAGCATTGCACCCTGCATGCTGCAGTCCTGACCCACCAGACAAGATGTACCTAGTAAAAGAATAGTGATATGACTGTTATGGAGAAAATAACTATTTTCTAATTGAATTTGAGGTTTATGACTGTTATGGAGAAAATAACTATTTTCTAATTGAATTTGAGCTTTGTTTCACAAGAGAGAACTCACACTTGGTACTATGGTCCTCATCAGAAGCCAAGGGCTTGGGAGATCACAGACCCTGGGGAATGACCTAGTATAGTTAGTTTTCTAAATGATCTTGTTGTCAAATTGCCTTCTGAATATTTACAGTAATACTCATAGTCTTGGTCTGTTGTCAACCTTGGTCACAGAAGCTTCTTTTGAAATGGACAGCTGTCAATGGACAGATGTGTAACAAGTGAGCATGCCTAGAAGAGTGTTTAATCCCTAAACAGGTTGTCTATATTACTCCCACCACTACCAAGGCTCAGAACACAAAGCAGAAGAAGGAGGCAGAAAGATGTAAAAGCCAGCTGATGTGGAAGCATGCTGTGGGTGCTATCTTCTGGGCATGAGATAGCTATGGAAATCACAAATTCAAGGCAGCTGTGGTCGTCTTTATAAGACCTATATAAGATCAAGCCAGCCCAAAATCCAAGCACAGAAGGAGTAGATGATCTTTGAGGTCTACCTTTTACAGATAATTCCTGGGAGAGGGAAAATGAATTTTTCAAGAGGAATGGCTATTGGCCATACCCATGTACATATGGTCAGGTTTAGCTGAACTTGGTGCATTATCAAAAAATGACATATGCCAGGTGGTGCTGTGTTGGAGTAAATATGGTAGGATGTGGAAGGGAAAATGGATGCTAGATATGATTACTTTAATTGGTACATTTATGCAATTCTTGATAATAAAACAGTTTTTAAAAGAAAAGTAGCAAGTTTAAACTCATATAAAGAGTACAACTATCTAGACACAATGACATTTGAGAAATGTGTCACAACAGACAGAGATATATTGGAAGGTATAGGGGGGAAACTTGAGATAAAAGGGGTACAGACATGTCTAACAGGTGTCTCCAAATCCTAAGAGACTTGGTACTGTTTTACAGAATACTGAAAATATAGTCTGATAGGCACAAGCCATCCTAAGCTTCAACTCAGTGAGAAGGCGGGGAACTCTCAGCTTCTCAGCAGGAGGAAATGCTTTCACACTGAACAATGGGCTTTGTTCATCTATTTTCACAATGAATGTTCAAAGAAAAGCAAAACCAAGCGTGATAGCTCAGGCCTGTAATTCTGTCACTTGAGAGATTAGACAGGAGGATTACTATGAGTTTGAGATCAGTCTGGGCTATAAAGTAAAAAAACTGTTATTGTTGTTGTTTTGTTTTTATGGGGTTTTTTTTGGAAGTACCAAATGACTATTCTATAGGATTCTATCAAATAGATTGTTGACAGCTACCTGTCAGACTGTTTTATAAAAGAAAATCAAGCTAAATAGCCTTTCCAAATTTTAAGTAAGAAAACACTTGTCTTGCCCAATCATATTTCCTTATGATAAATTCTACCAGGCATCTTAATATTCTGCCCTCATTATTGCAAGCACAGTGCTCCTTTCATCAATAGCCTAGAAAATAGTCATATCATATTTCTGTGAAATCATTTGAGCTGTCTCTTTTCTACCAGTACAATCCATCCTTGCTTCTATCCTCTTTGGGTCTTTAAAACATCACCCCTGGTTGTGTATCTTACTCAAAGAGTAATTTGTTGCATATCTCCCCAACATGTGTATTTAACTGATTGGAGAATGAGCATTACCATGCAAAGTTAAAGTTTTAGCCAGCCACTGAAGGCAAATATTAACGCTTATGTATTTTCACTTGTAACTCAGTTTACAGATTACAAGAAGCATGTATTTCACTTAAAAATGAGCCTAAAGCTTATATTATTCAAGTTGCTAGAAAGCCTTGAGTTGAGCCATTTTAACACTTCAGGAAGCTGGAAGTTAATGTTTAATATTACTGAAGGAAAGGTGGAGGCATTTTCTAAAGCTTAAACACTGACACACCACAGTCTTCACGGATGCCGCGGAATGATAGCAGCTTCACGGTTGGCTCTGTGCCTCAGAGAGCTGGCACACCCGGGGAGCATAGTAAAAGCTGCCTAACGCACAGCCCGGCGTGTGTGCCCACTTTTTACAACAAGCAATAATCTTAAAGGAACATGCAGTATCTACCAGGAAACACTTTCAGAAACCAGTTGTAAATCCTTAGGAACACAAGCCTCTTTTTACTACATTTTTACTAATTAAAAAAACCAAAACAATGGCAATTGTTTGAAATGCTAAAACAGGTCATGATCACAGACTAGACTGCTTTAACTTCTTCACTGAGAGATTTAGACTCTACACTTGATGGTGAGACCACAAAACTGTGACTATCTCATATCTAGATTGATAAACTTCTTATCTTGGACGTGTTCTTCTACTATTTTCCAGTCTGGAGTTGTCAGATTGCCGTGTGGTACCACATTCTTCAAGTAAGAACAGGGTAGAGGCTTACTTCTATAGATATAATATTATACCAATTGTGAAAAGATAATGCTGGTAATATTTAGACTTTCTTTTTCTAAATGAAGATGCTGAAAGCACATTTTTAAAAAAATCCCTGAATTGTACCAGCATAAACAACCCATTGCATACTAGTGGTAATTTGGCCCTTTGATTTGACTTAATAATTAAGGGATGAGAACTCTGGTAAATCTTTGATAACTTTTTACATCTTGACAGTGAGTGGGCCGCCTGCCATATTCACAACAGTCAACTCCCCACCAGGGATGTATTCAATTTGGGGGAGGTTTGAGTGTACATAGCTGGTAGAGTTGGAGGTGGCTTCTTTAAAAATGTGCACTAAGATAAAAGAGTGAAGTAGATGGTTCCTTAACGCACAACTATTCTGTTTTGATGCTATAATAGAGTAAAGCCAACATTTTTTTCTGTAGAATATTTTCTTTGGATATTGAATTGTGGCTTTTTGTTTGCTTGTTTTTTTTACTCTGGAGCCGTGGTTTACTATACTGTCTAATGGTGCTATGGCTGCCCAGTAGTAAACAGTGTGCCCCAGCTGCTAGCATTGGATAGACTATTGACCTGTGGCAGAGACCTGAACTGCTATGATGCTTGCACAACTAGGTAGAGTAAATGTAGTTGTAAGTTATGATGTTTGCATTTTACGGTGAGTTTACCAGAATATTTTCTTCAGACTTTTTTTTTCCTACAAAGTTCAGAGATATATTTTGTGATTTTATACCTACACTGAAAAATCTCTCTACCTCCTGTCCCTCCAAGTACTCAAGTTTTAAAAGGCCCTGAAACTTCTTTAACGAGGAAAATTTGCCTCCCTGTCCACATATGATATTGGTGTGTGGGGGGGGGGGGGGCGGGGGGAGTGGCAAACGCTGTCAATTAAAACTTGCTCTTTGGAGATGATATTTCTACATTGAATTTAAGATTGTGGTCAGGCATTAGATGAAAGTATAGACCTGCTCATGGGAGGAGATAGTTAGAATGTTCTATTTACGATCTATGCTATATATCAGCTGGGCTCAGGCCATCCTTTCTCTCGAAAGCAAAATTGGGACTTGAAAACTGAGAGGCATTCTACTCCGGGCAGTCTCACAGTGCACACATTAAGCCGTAACTCCATAATTTAACAGCAATGTATAAGCATAGTGCATGGTTTATAATTCCTGTCAATGCATCTCTAAGAAACCAGAATCTGTCTGATGAGACAGACATGTTAAGAAGGATGAAATCTTTGGGAGTTAAGAAGTGTTTCAAACCTGCTCTACTGCCTCCATCTGATGGGGACTGAGTGTGTGACAGAAGGACTCGGAAATGGGGGGGGGGGAGGTGCAATATCCTCCTGCCATCTCAAGAAAACAGTCTTAGTCCAAATATTCATGTCACTCATGGCTACTGAGATGGAAGTGACCCATAGATGGTGGCCTTGCTCCGCAGTCAGAAGATCCTTGAGCAAGTGGGTTGAGCATCAGGTGTAAGGTAGGGAGCCTTAGGATGTGAGCAAGTGGGTTGAGCATCATGTATAAGGTAGGGAGCCTTAGGATGGGGCTTTTCAGGGAAAAGAAGAGTGAGGCCATGGGAAACCTGTGGAATGGGGCAGAGTGGGAGGTCAAAGAACTTTTAACAACAAAAATGAGTTAAAAAATATTTCCCAGGAACAAGTGCCCGCCAATTTGAAAACAAAATTACTGTTGGTGCTGTTAAAAAAAAAAGAGGAGGAGGAGAGAAAAGGAGGAGGAGGAGGAGAAGGAGGAGGATGAAAGGAGGAGAAAGAAGTAGAGAAAAAAGAAGAGAAAGAAGACAAAAAGATGGACTAAATCTTTGTGGAGATTTTAGTAAGAAAGTTGCCCAGCATTGACATGCACCCTGAGGTATCTGAGAGTAACTCTACTACTAAGCGTATGATGCTTTATATGTTAGTTTAAAATTTATTCATCAGCATCACCATGAAGATAATGATGATGATGATGTGTTCATCTGGTGTGTGTGTGTGTGTGTGTGTGTGTGTGTGTGTGTGTGTGTGTGTGTGTGTGTAGATGCACACAATTGCCAAGGTGAGTGGAAGTCAGAGAACATCTTTCAGTTGTCAGCTCTCCTCCAGCTTTGCATGGGTCCTGGATCCGGAGCTCAGGTCCATGGCTGTTCAGTATATGGTGTACCTGATGAGCCACCTCACTGGCTTCCCCTTCAGTCATTGATCAAGGAAAGTCATGAAGCCAAGGCTAACATGAAGTAGAGATCTGTTTGTCTCATGAAAGAGGAAAATAAGACATACTTAAAATGGAAAAAAGTAAAAGTTTGCTCTTATCTAACTTTGCATAGAACCACTATCCACCCATTGTGTAACTCATCCTGCATGTTCATCAATCCATCTGAATTGGCTGCCAGCAACAACACTTGTCTCTGCATTACCTGTTCTAAATCAAACTAAAGTGTGTGCCTTGTGCACTCTCTTTCTCCATTTTCTAATCTCTTTCAGAAGCAAGAGCAGAAGCTTTGCAATTTTATGAGGTCCCATTCGTTGATTCTCGACCTTACAGCACAAGCTATTGCTGTTCTATTCAGGAAAATTTCCCCTGTACCCATATCTTCGAGGCTTTTCCCCAGTTTCTCCTCTATAAGTTTCAGTGTCTCTGGTTTTATATGGAGTTCCTTAATCCACTTAGATTTGACCTTAGTACAAGGAGATAGGAATGGATCAATTAGCATTCTTCTACATGATAACCACCAATTGTGCCAGCACCATTTGTTGAAAATGCTGTCTTTTTTCCACTGGATGGTTTTAGCTCCCTTGTCAAAGATCAAGTGACCATAGGTGTGTGGGTTCATTTCTGGGTCTTCAATTCTATTACATTGGTCTACTTGTTTGTTGCTATACCAGTATCACGCAGTTTTTATCACAATTGCTCTGTAGTACAGCTTTAGGTCAGGCATGGTGGTTCCACCACTGGTTTTATTTAATCCTTGAGAGGAGTTTTTGCTATCCTAGGTGTTTTTGTTGTTCCAGATGAATTTTCAGATTGCCCTTTCTAATTCGTTGAAGAATTGAGTTGGAATTTTGATGGGGATTGCATTGAATCTGTAGATTGCTTTTGGCAAGATAGCCACTTTTACTATATTGATCCTGCCAATCCATGAGCATGAGAGATCTTTCCATCTTCTGAGATCTTCTTTAATTTCTTTCTTCAGAGACTTGAAGTTCTTATCATACAGATCTTTCACTTCCTTAGTTAGAGTCACACCAAGGTATTTTATATTATTTGTGACTATTGAGAAGGGTGTTGTTTCCCTAATTTCTTTCTCATCCTGTTTATCCTTTGTGTACAGAAAGGCCATTGACTTGTCAGTAAGACAAAAAGGCCACCAACGACCAGGAAAGGATCTTTACCTTTCCTAAATCAGATAGGGGACTAATATCCAATACATATAAAGAACTTAAGAGGGTGGACTCCAGAAAATCAAATAACCCCATTAAAAAATGGGGCTCAGGGCTAAACAAAGAATTCTCACCTGAGGAATACCAAATGGCTGAGAAGCACCTGAAAAAAATGTTGAACATCCTTAATCATCAGGGAAATGCAAATCAAAACAACCCTGAGATTCCACCTCACACCAGTCAGAATGGCTAAGATAAAAAATTCAGGTGACAGCAGATGCTGGAGAAGATGTGGAGAAAAAGGAACACTCCTCCATTGCTGGTGGGATTGCAAGCTGGTACAACCACTCTGGAAATCAGTCTGGCAGTTCCTCAGAAAATTGGACATAGTATTACTGGAGTATCCAGAAGATGTTCCAACTGGTAATAAGGACACGTGCTACACTATGTTCATAGCAGCCGTATTTATAATAGCCAGAAGCTGGAAAGAACCCAGATACCCCTCAACAGAGGAATGGATACAGAAAATGTGGTACATTTACACAATGGAGTACTACTCAGCTATTAAAAAGAACGAATTTATAAAATTCCTAGGCAAATGGATGGACCTGGAGGGCATCATCCTGAGTGAGTTAACCCAATCCCAAAGGAACTCACACAATATGTACTCACTGATAAGTTGATATTAGCCCAGAAACTTAGAATACCCAAGATATAAGATATAATTTTCGAAACACATGAAACTCAAGAAGAACGATGACCAAAGTGTGGACACTTTGCCCCTTCTTAGAATTGGGAACAAAACACCCATTGAAGGAGTTACAGAGACAAAGTTTGGAGCCGAGACAAAAGATGGACCATCTAGCGACTGCCATATCCGGGGATCCATCCCATAATCAGTTTCCAAACGCTGACACCATTGCATACAATAGCAAGAGTTTGCTGAAAGGACCCAGATGTAGCTGTCTCTTGTGAGACTTTGCCGGGGCCTAGCAAACACAGAAGTGGATGCTCACAGTCAGCTATTGGATGGATTACGGGGCCCCAATGGAGGAGCTAGAGAAAGTACCCAAGGAGCTGGGGGAATCTGCAACTCTATAGGTGGAACAACAATATGAACTACCCAGTACCCACCGGAGCTCGTGTCTCTAGCTGCATATGTATCAGGAGATGGCCTAGTTGGCCATCAGTGGAAAGAGAGGCCCATTGGTCGTGCAAACTTTATATGCCTCAGTACAGGGGAATGCCAGGCCCAAGAAGTGGGAGTGGGTGGGTGGGGGAGTGGGTGAGGGAGTGTGTGTGGGACTTTTGGGATAGCATTGGAAATGTAAATGAAATAAATACCTAATAAAAAAATTCCCCCCCAAAAATTGAAGAAGAAGCAAGAGCAGAGCTCCTTTCTGCTCATATCCCAAAGAAAGCTAGAGATTCTTTTATTTCTCCTCCAGCTGAGCACTTCAAGCCATTCTTAATAGTTCCTAGCCACTCCATCTTGTTATCTGCATCTTATTTTATGCTAAGTGCATTATAGCTTAGTCTTGAGCTGAGAGTCTGACTTTACTTGACATATATTACCCTTTTGTTAATCCTTACAACTTCCTTAGGCAACAGGTAGTGTTAATTTTCTCTGCTCTTTGATGGAAAAATTAAAATTAGAAATAATATATTCCTTAATGCCATGATAATAATTTATGGAAGAGAGCCAATCAGGGTTGTTTCCAGAGTTCTATGTCCTGGAAATTTTGTCCTATATTGCTTTTCCTGTTGCCTTTTTTTGTACTCAGGGTAAATGGCTGTTAAGGGATACAGTTTATCAACTGTAACTAACTTTGCCAGTTGGTTGCCAAACTTTCTGCTTTAATATGGTTGAAGAGCTACTAGTGTAACCACTTTTTTCTTTGTAATAATTTAAATAATGGTTTATATTTTTTCTTTTTTTAATTGGATCTTTTCTTTATTTACATTTCAAATGTTTTTCTCTTTCCAGGTCTCCTCTTCAGAAATCTACTATCCCTTATACAGGATCCCCTCTCCCCCTGCCTCCATAAGGGTGCTCCCCTACCCACCCACTCCCACCTCCCACCCTGACATTCCCCTACCTGGTGCATCAGACACCCTCAGGCCCAAGAGCCTCTCCTCCCACTGATGTCCAACAAGGCCATCCTCTGCCATATATGTGGCCATTGCGATGGGTTGTTCCATGAGTATTCTTTGGTTGGTGGACCAGTCCCCGGCAACTCTGGGGTGTCTTGACTGTTGACATTGTTGCTTGATCCATGGGGCTGCAAAACCCTCAGCCCTGTCAGTCCCTTTTCCATATCCTCCATCGGGGACCTCCGAGCTCCGTCTAAGAGTTGGCTGTGAGCATCTGCCTCTGTATTTGTCAGGCTCTTTCAGAGCCTCTCAGGAGACAGTCATATCAGGCTTCTATCAGCAAGAACTTCACAGCATCCTCAATAACATGGGGGTTTGGTGGCTGTATATGGGGTGGATCTCCAGGTGGGGCAGTCTCTGGATGACCTTTCCTTCAGTCTCTGTTGCACACTTTGTCTCCGTATTTCCTCCTGTGAGTGCTTTATTCACCCTTCTAAAATCCACATTTTGGTCTTCCTTCTTCTTAGCCTTCATGTCTAATGCTCAGTGAGTTCTAGACTAATTTGAGCTACACAGTGAGACCATGTCTAAAAAGAGTGGACAAAAGAGGCATAGGTAATACAGGAGAACAATCTACTTGGTTTTCGTTAGTTTCAACGTTGCTGAAAAAAGTAGAGAACTTGTGCTTACTTGATAGTGGAAGCAAAGACAGTGAGACCCAATCATATGTAGAACCCAAGGATCCTCTTCCTGAGAGGGATTAATGGGTTGATGGGTGATATTTCTTCTTCTTCTTCTTCTTCTTCTTCTTCTTCTTCTTCTTCTTCTTCTTCTTCTTCTTCTTCTTCTTCTTCTTCTTCTTCTTCTTCTTCTTCTTCTCCTTCTTCTCCTCCTCCTCCTCCTCCTCCTCCTCCTCCTCCTCCTCCTCCTCCTTCTTCTTCTCCTTCTCCTTCTCCTTCTCCTTCTCCTTCTCCTTCTTCTTCTTCTCCTTCTTCCTCCTCCTCCTTCTTCTTTTCTTCTGTAGTGTCAGGGATCAAAAGAATTTATCAGAAGGGATGGCTGAATTTCTCTGAAGGTACAGAAAACACACCCAGCCTTGCAACAATGTAGCACAAATGAGAACATGGTAGATCACGTTCATGACACACCTTCACTGCTGTAGAGTAATGCATCACAGTGAAGTGTATGCTCTGGTCCAACCCCCTCATCTTCTGCTATCCCATGACCTAACCTTCTAGGTACTCATCATCCTTCGGAGATGTAACTGCTCTCACAGCTTGCTCAGAATCACTTTCAGTTAGTGATTTGGCTGGGGATGTATTTTCTATTAAAATCCAGCACAAGTTCTGCACAGTAAATCCTAGCATCACCTCCTTTATGCTGACTTCTTCCCATAGCAACATCGGTCTCATTTATTTAATTCAGTCAAAGAAATACCATTTCTTGGAACATATTGGTTTAAGCCTGAGCACATGTCTTAATTTAGTCTCATCCAAGTAGAGATGAGAAATTCTGTTTACTGGAGAAGTTCATGTTTTCTCTCATAAAGTTTGAGTCAGGAAACAGAACACTATAAAAGCTATTAGGGAAGACAGTCTGAGATCAAAGTCCACCTGTAGAGGTGGGCAAGGTTTAAGTAAAGAGGCCTGGAAACAATGAACTTGGATTGGTCCATACTTAAACCCTCACTGATGAAAGATCTTCACAATTAGATGAGACAACAACCTCCCTTATGCAGGGAGATGAGACATATGCTATCCTTTTTGGATAATCCACTCTATGGGTTATTGTCTGCTTCTTGCATAAAAAAGTACCTCAGCAGACTCACGGTTCTACATGTAACTGTGTGCAATTAATTACACAAAGGTCCAATTACACAAAGGAAAAATTACTACTAAGGTCCAATAAAGTACTTTATGATAAAAAGTTCACTTTACAAAAAAGGACTTTGAGCCTCTAGGTTGGGATTTACAAATATGAATTTCACATCTATATCTCCTACCCAGCTTCAACTTTATGTCTAGTAGGGTGTATCTTCTTTTGGATAATTGTTTCTGCTAGCTCTGTACTTCTCTAGTCAACCATAATTACCCTGATGTAGACAACTTTCCTCTTTCCATGCTCATATTGTGTTTATCTTATTCACCCTAACCCCCATTGTTGCTCTGAGAACTCAATTCATTTAAGCTTATCCTTTAGATCAAGAGGGTCTTCAATGTCACGTTCTTAAAACCCCAAATACTTATTAAACTGATGCAAGTAAGTAATCTAATATTAGACTATGTGCTTCCTCAGTTACCGCATTAACTTTTAATAATGATTAATATCTTTGTGGTTTAAAGATTACCCTTAGGCATGATTCATCTGGAGAAAAGACTAAGCAACCTGGGGACACACAAATCACCTTGCAGAAGCTAATGTGATGACGCTGGGCTATACAATGCAGAATGGAAACATAAACCCGCCATTTTGAAGAGAATTTGTACTACGGTGCTTGGAGGTTGGATTTTTAATAGATAGCCTATTTGTAAACTGAGCAGGGGAGGCAAAAGAACATTTTTACAATGGAAGACTCAATCTACAGAAGAGAGTGCAACTGTGGAGAAGTGAAGAAGCCGTAGCCCATGACTTTGGAAAAATAGACAAACTTACTCTAGCAGTTCAAATGCTTACTCATAAATTTTGTATGTAATTGTCACAGAGAGACAGACAAAAGGCCTGTAAACAGTGCACAGAAACCATCAGTTTGTGGGTCAGATCAAATGCAAGCACTGAGAGGCAGGGTAGCAAATCAGTCTAGAGCAGTGGTTCTTACCCTTCCACATGCAACCCATGATGACCTCCAAGTAGTCAACCTTTTTTCAACTCTTTCGTGCTGGAGTTAGAAAAAATGCATAGAGATTAGCTTAATATTGGATATTTTAAGTTACTTATTACTATAATTTGGTTTAACTGTTTTGCTTTTTCAAGAAAAAGATAGCTAGGGAAATGTTGATGGATAAATTGCTAAGTAGATCATGGAGGAAGGAAGCCTTAGTTTTCATCTCAACATGATACAGTTCCTCATGTTGCCATGTCCCCAGTCATAACATTATTTCATTTTGACTTCATAAATGTAAGTTTGCTACTGTTATGAATCATACTGTAAATATCTGATATGCAGGCTATCTGATATGTGACCCCCACAGGGGTCATGACCTCCAGGTTGAGAAGCACTGGTCTAGAGAGGGTAGGTATGTCAGGACAAATTCTGCCCTTGACCTTCTCGACTCTCAGCTTTTTCTTTGCACAGTTACACCTTATTTCATTCAGACACTAGAATGGGGCAGTTTTATCTTGACATGTTTTTACAATGATTTTCTAAAACTGTTTAGATTTTATGCCATGGAAAGGCTGCACCCTTGAGAACACCTGCTCTTGCTGTTAACCGATTATTATTAAGCAAGAGCAAATGTCATGAAGTCAGTTACAATAAAGTGTAAATACAAAACTTTATGGCAGGGTGTGTAAAGCAAAAAAAAAAAAAATTGAAATTAATCACCCAGGTGAAGTGATGGCAGATCCAAAGGTCGCTGTTTTAGTCCCTCAAATACTGTATTAGATGCCTTGATCAGAAGCTGTGCTCATGTTTCAAGATCCTTAGCTTCTTGGGATCAATTGTCACTGTGTTTTGTGAAATAATTGCATATTGCCTAAAATGTGCTTGCTAGTATGATGAACCTTTCTGCATGAAGAATCTTGATTTTTTTTATCCATTTTTGAAGTGATGTTTGTGCATGGTGAGAAATATAGATATCATTTATTTTACATGTGGGTATCTAGCATACTCAGTGCCGTTTGTTGAAGAGGTTGTCTTTTCTACTATGTGTCTTTCCTTTGCTTGCTTTATGTGAGAGTAAATGTGCATCAATGAGAACCCATAAAAGGTCAGATGTTGGTGTAGAGAATCTCTATCAAGCTCTTCCTTCCCTTTGGTTTTTAAGACATAGTTTCTCACTAATCTTGGAGTTCACTAATTGTCTGCACTGGCTGGCCAGAAATTCTTAGCAGTCATCCTGTCACTAGTTCTGGGATTACATTTGCAGTGCCACTATTCTCTGGCTTTTTACCCAAGTGTTTGGGATTTAAATCCATGTCTTCAGGTTTGCCTGGGAATTGCTTTATAAAATAAGCCACATTCCCAGTATCCAGTGTATCTTTGCTGAAAAATCACTTAGTAGTTATGGAACTCTGTTTCTGAATCCTTTGTTTTCCTACAGTGCAAAACATTTTTTTGTTACTGTGGTCTGTAGCATAATTTGAAGTCCTCCAGAATTGCTTTCTGTTAAGTTACTTAAGTCATTGGCATTCTTTGTGGACTTGAGGGTTGTTTCTATAGTTTAGTGGAGAATTTAATCACAATTTTAGTGTGGATTTTATTGGATCTATAGGTGACTTTGGATAATATAAGAATTTCCATTCATCCAGCATTGTCTGTGTGAGAACCATATGTCCTGACCCTGCCTGCTACTTCTCCCTAGGCCGGGAACCCAGATGTCCATTGCTAACTGTACCTACTCTCACTACCTGCCTGAGGACCATGTGTCCCACACCTACCAGCTTGTCCCATCTCACTCCAGACTCTTCACAGTCCTGTGTCCAGCTTGAGGACTACGTGTTCTATACCTCCCCGACTCTCCTTTTTCCATTCATTATTCTCCAAGATTCCCACTTCAGCTCCCCTACTCCCTACTGGCTCCCAAGGACCTGGTCCCATCTGCCTGCCAGTCTCTTCTGACGGAATTTCAGACTCCTGTCATTACTCTGCCCACTTCCACTGCTTATAGGTGGATCCTGCCTACATCCTCCAGACTCCTGAGTCTGAGACAGTGAGAATCTTCTTCCTCAACCAAAAGTCTGCTCCTAAGATTAACACATTCACCCAGTTCTAGTTGAACTGGGACCACATCTGATGCCCACTCTTCAAATATCTACAGATCTAATACAATTTACTTTGAGTAGTCCCATTCATCTAGCCTACAATCTAACCAGATGGACTAACAGAAGACAGAGATCCAAACACCTACTCAACACAAGAAAGATCAGATATCTACACCAAGAAATCCTACTCATATCTACGGACTTCAACACAGGACCTGTTAATCTGAATCTAATAAAGCAGAAAGTAGAGAATATGCTTGAACTTTTTTGCATAGGAAATGAGTTTCAGAATAGTTTCTGTTCAACAAAGGACACCACTATTCAAGTGAAGATGCAGCTTGCCTAATAGGAACTTTTAAATAAGATATATATCTGACAGAGGGTTAGTATCTATAAAACATAAAGAGTGCAAAAGTTTAAACAAGAAAACAAAATAATACATTTAAAAATGGGACAGAGAACTAAGCAAAGAGTCCTCAAAGATGAAATATGAATGGCTGAGAAAAATGTTCCATATACTTAATCATGATGAAAATGCAAATTAAAATTACATTGAAATCTCATCTTACCCCAGTAAGAATGGATAAGACCAGAAAACCAGTGAGGACACATGCTGTGTGAGTGTGGGGAAAGGGAAGCCATTATTTAGAGTTGGTAGAAGGGCAAACTGGTGCAGACACTGTGGACATCATTGTGGAAAATTTTTTGAATGCAAGAATTAGATCTACTCCTGGTCCAACTGTACCACTCTTGGGAACACACCCATGGAGTACTATATCCTATTGTACAAATACTTGCTCATTCTTGTTCTTTGCTGCTCTATTAACAATAGCCAGGAAATAGCAACAACTTAGATATCCATTAATTAATGAATGGATAATGAAAATATGGTACTTTTTATAATTAAATACTATTCATCTGTTAAGGAAAAGGAAACTATAAAATTCACAGGTAAGTTTGTAGAGATGGAAACCAGCCAGACCTTGACAAATATAGCATGTTTCATTTCATTTGTCATCATTAGCTTTCAATGTTCACATTTATATCTTTTACTTGAAGCACTCATAGATGCCATAGATTTCAGTAAAATTGATAATGTCCCATACCATGGAGAGTGTCTTTCAAGGGGGATAGATAGGATGTAGTGGTATAAGGGATTAAAAGGTATCTCTCAATTTTCATCAGAGAAGGTTCTTTTTGTAGTAGATGATTAACATAGTTTAGGGAGAGATACAAAACAGTATAGTGGCACACATGAACTCACAGCAGGTGTTCCAGCATGCACAAGACCTGCACAAACTCAAGGAGACAAGAGTTCAGCACTGTACACATGGGGTACACATGGAGTTCTGCCTCTAGCATGGATAGGGAAAAGTTAGGGAGACAGTGAATATGATCAGAATACATGATATGAGATTCTCAAAGAATTAGTAAAAACTTTTAAAAAAGAATAAACTCACAAAAGTTTACATTTAAAAAGAAGAATAAATCATATGTCTTTTCCCCCTCAAGTTTTTTTTTCTCCAAAGGTTTAGTCCTATTGGATTGAGGATCTATTTTCTAGAGCAATTTCTTTTTAGAAAAAAAATATGTCAATTTAATTAGATGTGTAGATAATTTTTCTAGTATATCCAACCATTTTTACAATACTAATTCTATCGACCAAAGAGCAAATGAGTTCATTCCATTTTTTAAAAAATCTTCAATTTTCCCAAATTGAATTGATTTACAGTTTTCATTGTAGCATTATCATTGTTGAGGTCTCACTGTAGACATCTTACTATAGAGGTCTCACTGTAGAGTTATCATTCTACACGTCCCACTGTAGACTTCTCACTGTAGAGGTCTCAGTGTTGACTTCTAACTGTAGATTTCTCACTGTAGAGGTCTCAGTGTTGACTTCTCACTGTAGAGTTATCACTGTAGAGGTCTCACTGTTGAATTCTCATGTAGAAGTCTCACTGTAGATTTTTCACTGTAGAGGTCTGAGTGGGTACCTCTCTTACTTTTCTATTGCTGTGAAGAGATGCCATGACCATGACTCTCGAGTTTATTGGAGCTCATAATTCTAGAAGGTTAGAGTCCATGATCATGATACCATGCATGGCAGCAGGCAGGCAGGCATGGCACGAGGGCAGTAGCTGGGGCTTTTTATTCTAAGTCACAGACAGGAGGCTGAGGGAGTGGCCTGGGCTTCTTGAGCTTAAGAAGCCACTCCCAGTAACAGACCTCCTCCCACAAAGCCACATGTCCTCCAACAAGAGCACACCCCTTGATAGTTTTACCAACTCGTGACCACGCATTCACTCTCATTCAAACCACCTAGTACTCTTGTATCATTCTTGAATTTAGAGAATATACTTTCAGTTTTTTCCCTATTTCTTATAGAATAGGCAACACGTTTGCCTTTAGTCTTTATTATGCTGAGGTATGCTCCTTCGATTCATAATATTGTAAAGGCTTTGATATAAAAAATGAACTTTGTCTTGGAGCTGAGATGAAAGGATGGACCATGTAGAGACTGCCATATCCAGGGATCCATCCCATAATCAACATCCAAACGCTGACACCATTGCATACACTAGCAAGATTTTATCGAAAGGACCCAGATGTAGCTGTCTCTTGTGAGACTATGCCGGGGCCTAGCAAACACAGAAGTGGATGCTCACAGTCAGCTAATGGATGGATCACAGGGCTCCCAATGGAGGAGCTAGAGAAAGTACCCAAGGAGCTAAAGGGATCTGCAACCCTATAGGTGGAACAACATTATGAACTAACCAGTACCCAGGAGCTCTTGACTCTAGCTGCATATGTATCAAAAGATGGCCTAGTCGGCCATCACTGGAAAGAGAGGCCCATTGGACACGCAAACTTTATATGCCCCAGTACAGGGGAACGCCAGGGCCAAAAAGGGGGAGTGGGCGGGTAGGGGAGTGGGGGTGGGTGGGTATGGGGGACTTTTGGTATAGCATTGGAAATGTAAATGAGCTAAATACCTAATAAAAAATGGAAAAAAATAAATAAAATAAAAATTCTACCCTCAAAAAAAAATGAACTTTGTCAAAGTCCTTTTTTGAATTTAATGAGATGATTCTGTGATATATATCTTTAAGTTTATTTATGTAGCATAATACACTTATTAATTAACATAGGTTGAACAATTCTTGCATCCATAGAAGCCAAATTGAACATGGTATGAGATCTTTTTCATGAGTTCTTGGAATTTACTTGAATTTTTTTTCTTGAGGGGCTGAAGAGTGGCACCGTTAAGAGTATTTGCTGCACCTGCAGAAGGTCCGCATGGTGGCTCACAATAGAAACTCCCGTTCCAGACCTGAAACCCTCTTCTGACCTCTACATGTACCAGGAACACATGTGATGCAAGCAAGCAAGCACATGCAGATGAACACTAATATACATCAATTTTTTTTTCTTGAGGATTTTTTGCAACTGTATTCAAAAGGAAAATTGGTCCATAAGTTTTGTTGTTGTTGTTGTTGTTGTTGTTTTTAACTTGTATGCTTTCCAGTTTTGGTATCAGGATAATTGTGGCTTCATAGCATGAGAATGAAAGCATCCTCTCCCTTTCTGTTTTATGGAATAGTTTGAGGAGCACTGTTTGTTTTTCTTAAACATTTAGTAGAATTTAGCTATGAACCTTTATGGGACTGGATTTTTACTTAGAGAGGACTTTTTATTACAGTTTTGATCATTTCATAGCTTCTTAATTTAATTTTAATAGGTAATATGTGTCTAGAAATTGCTCTATTCCTTTTAATTTTTTTCCAGATTTTTGGAATAAAATTTTTCAAAATATTCCCTAACGATCCTCTGGATTTCACTGTGTTTGATGCACTGGAGTATGTCCCATTTCATCTCTAATTTTATTAACTGTGTACTGTGTGTGTGTGTGTGTGTGTGTGTGTGTGTGCGTGCCTTTCTCTCTGTCTATTATGTGTCTGTCTGTCCCTGTCTCTGTATTCTTTCCATCTTTCTGTCTCTCTGTGCCTGTTTGTCTCTGTCTGTCTCTGTTTCTCTCACCCTCCATCCCTCATTCCATCCTTCTTCCTCTCCCTCACCCCCTTCTCTCCCTCTCAGTTACTTTGGCTAGAGCTTTGTCAATCTTGTGTACTTTTGCCTAGAACCACACCTTCAGTCATTGTCTTCTGTTCTTCTAGGGTCTATCTCAGAAGTTTCTACCCTGGCACTTATCATCCTGACATAGCTTCTGTATGTGGGTGGTCTTGTCTTTCTGAGTTAAGCACAGACAGCCACACCCTCCTCCTGGAGCTGCTTCAGTCTTGTCCCAAGGGTTTCCTCAGCCATGCTTTCAGTTGATTGAAGGGATCTTTTCAGTTCTCTCGGAAGACTAGAAATTTAGGATCTAATGCAATACAGCTTAATTTGGATGAGCAGCTGAAAGAAAAGCAGGGTTGAATATGGTGATATTTGTCTGTAATCTCTGAGTTCAGTAGGCAGAGGAAGGAAGATATTGAAGCCAGTGTGGCTATATACTAGTTTCTGTCTCAATAAACAGAAACTTTGAAAAATTGCTAAAAAATTGATTAAGGTATAAACATTGCATATAATTTTAAAATAGTTTTCTGTAGATACATTAAATATGGATGCTGATTACTACATCTATTAATTAACACCATTGTCCAATTAGCCATCCTGACATAGCCTTAACCAAAATAATTAAATGGAACTAAACATTCCTTTTACCAAATGGATCCAAATGATGGAGAAAAATCATATAATTCAAACAATAGACATGCTAATGAGTTATATATTCTGATTCTAAATTATATCTCATTTTTAAGATATAAGTTGGGCTTCTCATTCTTTCTGCCATTGGTTGAATTGTAGAAAATGCCTCTGCCATTGGTTGAATTGTAGAAGATGCCTTCCACTCCTGTGTTGATCAGGACACCATTAAATGTATGTGGCAGAGACTTGGTTTGAGATGGCTTCCAGAAATTGAACAAGGGATGGGGACAACTCAGTGGTGGAGTGTTTGTCTAGCTTTTGCAGAAGCTTGGTTCCAATCTATAGCATTAGCAAACAAAGGTAATAAATAATATTAAGAACCTCGAATACAGAGCATATTGTATTGGTAATCATAGAATTGGTTGCAAAACAAAATTAAAAATATTTTAGAGCCGAAAGTGATAGGTCAATTTGTAATTCTAGCACTGAGTTTGTGGCAGGAGGATCGTGGCACAGTTCAGCCCAGGCTGAGGATGTAGTGATTTGAGACTAGTCAGGGCTTCTGAGTGAAAGAGCCTCTGTCTCAAAACAAACAAATGAAAAAAGCCCTAACATACACATACAAAACAGGAGCAAAAAATAAGTGGAAGGAACATATAGCACAAAGGATTAAGAAGTGAAAAGATGTTAACTATTTCTCTGAACATTAATTCAGAGAGTATAAAATACACAATAGAATTGGAATACACACACATACACACACACACACACACACACACACACACACACACACACACACACACTCCTGCTGTATCCCTCTTCTTATTGTATGTAGTGATAGGAGCATTCCTCACTTCTGGGCTTCTCTCAGTTGTCCAACTCTGATGAAAGGCAATACCCTTCCCTGCCCCTTTCTGCAAAGTCCTGGTTGGGTGCCTCATAACTGACTCATCTCAGACATGACTGGTTTAATCCACTAATGGTAAGCACAACACACAACTGTCACTGGCTTCACTCCTAAACACATAGAAAGAAAACCTTGCTGTGCATTGAGATTTATTTGCTGCGAATTGTTGCTTCAATCATGTTTTATAGAAAACAGTTTGATCCAGGTTACAGACCAAACAAGTGAAGTGCCTAGCTTGATTTTAGGGATTTCTTGGCCAATGTTTGCTGATTTTCTCAGGAGTCATACCCAGAGCCTTTAATTTAAAGACTGTAAAGTAAATGTACTTCTGAAAGTTAAATTGCAAAGTGGGAGGGTGATTTTGGCTTCATGCACGCCTGCCTTAGTTTCTAGAAAATCCCTGTACATTTTTTTTGAAGAGTTCTATTTTATTCTATTTTGTTGTTACCCCTACCCCAGTTCTTATGGTCATTAATGTTACTTATAGTCCTATTTTTTGTATTGTTCTTATGGTGGGATTGTTCTAGCCTCTTTGAATAGGAATGGAGCCTGGTAGTAATTTTGGCTACTATGGTGAGCAGAAGTAAATAATTAAACTGTTTTCTTTTGTTTTGTATTTGAGAAGAGGTAATGTTACTGCTATGTCAGGTCTGAATATGATTACAGCTAAGTCCCACTTGGAAAAAAAACAAGTCTTTGTTTCTTTTCTCTTCTTCTTCTTCTTCTTCTTCTTCTTCTTCTTCTTCTTCTTCTTCTTCTTCGTCTTCGTCTTCGTCTTCGTCTTCGTCTTCGTCTTCCTTTGCTCTTCCTCTTCCTCCTCCTCCTCCTCCTCTTCCTCCTCCTCCTCCTCCTCCTCCTTCTTCTTCTTCTTCTTCTTCTTCTTCTTCTCTCTCTCTCTCTCTCTCTCTCTCTCTCTCTCTCTCTCTCTCTCTCTCTCGTTTTCTTTTGGTAAGAGATGAGGCATTCAACATTTTCCCAAAGGTCGCAAGTGATTCTCTATGCAAATACATCAAACATTGCTGTGATAAAGAACACCTTTTTAGAGGACTTTGGTTATTCATTTTGAAGGCTTATTGACAGGAGAAAACCAACATGCTATAGCTAAATTTTATTAATCTAAATTTTTTAGTTTATTTTTATTTTTTATTAAGCTAATAATTTTTTAAAAATATACAACTCAGTATTGACATTTTTATGTCATCAAAAATAATTTATAATAGTTAAATACCTCTTAAATATACATGATATCTTCTGAAGTTAAAAGTAATATGCACTCCACCAGTTTTTTAAAATCTATTTGGAACATTAAACATGATAGAAGTAGAAAAAAAATCTATATGAAGTCCTCTATGAAAGGAAATTTTGAGAAGTTCCTGATTAGACAGAAACTATTCCATATCTAAGGGAGAATACTCAGCATAATTTTGGCTTCATAGAATGAATTGCATAGTGTTCTTCTGTTTCTATTTTATGGAATAGTTTGAAGAGTATTGGTATTAGGTCTTCTTTGAAGGTCTAATAGAATTCTCTACTAAAACCATCTGGTCCTGGGATTTTTTTTTTTAGTTGGGAGACTTTTAATGACTACTTCTAATTATTTATGGGCTATGGGACTGTTTAAATGGTTTATCTAATCTTGATTTAACTTTGGCACCTAGTATCTGTCTAGAAACTTGTCCATTTAATCCAGATTTTCCAGTTGTGTTGAATATAGGCTTTTGTAGTAGGACCTGATGAATTTTTGAACTTTCTGTTGTTATGTCTCCCTTTTCATTTCTGATTTTGTTAATTTGGATACTGTCTCTGTGTTCTCTGATTATTCTTGTTTATTTTTTCAAAGAACCAGCTCCTGGTTTGGTTGACTCTTTGTATAGTTCTTTTTGTTTCTACTTGGTTGATTTCAGCCTTGAGTTTGATAATTTTCTGCTATCTACTCCTCTTGGCTCTATTGCTTCTTTTTGTTCTAGAGCTTTCAGATGTGCTGTCAAACTGCTAGTGTATGCTCTCTCCAGTTTCTTTGTGGAGGCACTCAGAGCTGAGTTTTCATATTAGCACAACTTTCATTGTATCCCATAAGATTGGGTTTGTTGTGCCTTCATTTTTATTAAATTTTAAAAACTCTTAAATTTCTTTATTTCTTCTTGACCAAGTTATTACTGAGTAGGGCATTGTTCACCTTTCATGTATATGGGAGCTTTCTGTTGTTTTTGTTGCTATTGAAGACCAGCCTTAGTCCATGGTGATCTGATAGGATGCATGGAATTATTTGTGATTTCTTTATTGTTTCCATTTTTAGATCTTGGATGGTTTTATTCAATTCCTTCACCTGTTTGGTTGTGGTTTCCTGAAATTCTTTAAGGGATTGGGGGGTGGGGGTGAGACAGGGTTTCTCTGTGTATCCCTGGCTGTCCTGGAACTCACTCTGTAGACCAGGTTGGCCTTGAACTCAGAAATCTGCCTGCCTCTGCCTCCTGAGTGCTGGGATTTGAGTGCTGGGATTAAAGGTGTGCACCACCACGCCCAGCTCTCTTTAAGGTTTTTGTGTGTATGTGTGTGTTTCCTCTTTAATGGCTCGAAGCTGTTTACTAGTGTTCTCCTGTGTTTCTTTAAGACAGTTATTTATGTCCTTATTAAAGTCCTCTATCATCTTCATGAGATGTGATTTTAAATCAGAGTCTTGCTTTTCTGGTGTGTTGGGGTATCCAGGGCTCAGTGTGGTGGGAGAACTGGGTTCTGATGATGCCAAGTAGCCTTGGTTTCTGTTGCTTATGTTCTTGTCCTTGCCTTTTGCCATCTGGCTATCTCTGGTGTTAGCTGATCTTGCTGTCTCTGAGTGTGGATTTTCCCTCCTATGTGTCAGTTGTCCTAGGAGACCAGTTCTCCCTGGGAGGAATTTGGGTATGGACAGCTGTGGCATAGGGTCAGCTCAAGGGTGCAGAGGAAAAATGGAAGGACCCATATCCCTAGATGTTCCTTGATTCCTCTGTCCTGATGGCTCAGGGCAGGTGTCTCTTGGGCCAGGAATTTGAGCAGAAGTGGTAGTCTTACCTGTGCTCACAGGTGAATCAGCACTCCTGGGAGTCCTGCTCTCTCCCTGCAGTATTTGGATAAGGAGTGTTATGGCATAGGATCAGCTCCAGGTGCAGATGAAAACTGGAAGTCAAACCTTTATTTCTTGGGTTACTGAGATTTTGCACTTATTTGGTATTAGAACAAATATCTGACTGATACACAAATGACATAATCCTTAAGTGTTATATATGACGTTTACAACTGCCTCATGAAGTAGGAGCTCAGGTTTAATTATTCTTTTTATTTTATAGATACTTAAAGAGGTTCAAAGGAGTTAAATTCTTTGTTCTACTAACACAGTGAGAAAATTGCGAGTGAAACTCAGAATTGACAACTTATTATCTACTGCTCTGAATAATTGACTACCTGATTTATTGATTGATTGATTAATCTATTGTGCTTGGGATTGAGTGCAGAGCTTCATCCATGATAGACACAGTTCCTACCATTGAGCTAAATCTCTTGTCCCAGCTGTTTTCATAAAAGAATATTACTATCAACTCACAAAGAATCTCTAACTCTTGACAAATGTGCTGTCAATATAAAAAATACCTCAGAGATGAATACTCTGAACTATAGTTTATGTTTAAAAGCATTGACTCACCGCACTGTGTGTCTCCCACTTCTGTGGTTTCCTTTGTAATTTATTTAATCAGAATAGCTACAAGCTAAAGAGTACACAGAAGGAAACTGGCTTCTTTTAGAAGTACGACCAGGAGCTGCAGAGATGGCTCAGTTATAAAGTTCTCACCATGCAAGCCTGAGAACTTGGGTCCTCAGGTATTTAAGAAGGCCAGCATTGGAGAAGGAAGGCAGGCCTATTCCATTGGCTCACTGGCTGGATAGCCTAGCCTAACAGGTGGGCTCCAGGCCAGTAGAGCCTGAGAAAGGACATCCAAGGTTTATCTCTAACATCCTTAAGCACAGACATGCGCATGCACACTCACCTGTTGGCATAGGAGCAAACACACACAAAGAATATAATACATTGATTTAATTACTATGTTTTGTTTGTGTAAACTATAAAGCAAGAATTCACAAATAATATCTGACAGTTTTATGCCATAAATATCAACATAAATATCAATATCAATATCTTGGATGTGAGGATTATATTCAAATTTGTTTGTGCTTTTCAGGCAAATTTCCTTCAGAGTTTTCTAATGGACTCACTGCATGAACAACTGGTGAAAAGGTTTGCAGACCTGAGTTTCTCAGGTGTCCTAGTTTCATCTAGTCTACACCCTGTAAAACTATTCTAGAGAAATTATTAACCACACAAGGAGTCTGAACAGCAGCAGATGCTAGGCTCCTCTTCCCTCCCTTCTTCCCTCCTCCATCAAATATATTTGTAGAGTACATATTTATCTACTTAAAATAAAAGAGAGGGAAAAAACCCTGTCACCTCCCTTGTAAGAGGAAGTGAGCAGGGCTTTGCCATAGGCTATAAAATATTGACTGTAGATAATGGGCCTCCATGAGATACTAGTGGGACTTGAGTTAATCATCACAGGATCAAACTGCTTGCAGCTTCAGATGCTGCCTATGATCAGAGCCACCATGAATGCCGTTTTTGTTAATAACTGGCTGGTGACAGAAAGTTCTTTCAACCCTACTTTCCCTTATCTGGAAAATGCGATGCCAGACAAATATATAGTCTTAGGACACGTGTATCCTTATCTATGTTCATGAATTATTTTTTCTACAAATGTAAAGAAGAAATGAGCATCCTGAGGAGGATCAGTAGCTCTGCAGTGTGATTAGCAGTAAGAAGAAATACTGGAAAAGAAAACCCTACTTTGAAAAACATTGTAAGAAAGGAGACACTCATTTAGCCAGATAATGTTACCTAACTTAAGAAGAAATTTTCTCTTTTAAAAAATATTGCTATACTCGCATATTCTTTTAAGCCTCAGATGTTACAACTTTTGTTTGAGTTCTTTGAGATATCTTGCTATGTAACCAAGGCTGTCTGAAACTAGAGATCACCTGCACCAGCCTCCTTATGCTGGGATTACGGACGTTAGATGCCACACATGGCTTGATATTAGTATTTTTTAGAAGGCCAAGAAGTTTCCATCTAGCCTAAGAGGGTCCTTGTGACAAAATAACAATTTCTAAATCCAGCTCTTTTGGAGTGGGAGACAAGGATGCTTTGTGATGTATCTACATACCCTCAGAAATTAATCAATGGAGCCAGCCACACTCTGAAAATAACAGTTCTACCCTGTCCTGAAGCATAAATCTTTACTGCCATTCAGTCTATACCAAACTGAAAGCTAAGATGCACTACTTTCTGTAATGATTAACCCCCTATTTGCCAGCTGTCCTGGCAAATACCTCTAGACTTGAGCACACATTGAGAAGCTAGGAAATTACCCAGGCACAGCTCTCTCTCTCCTCTGCAGAAATCATTGCCTTTCTCCAAACTTTAACTGAATTCCTTACTCTGCCACGATTTACCTTTCAGAGCAAGTGATGAGACCATTTGAAGCCTCTCCTGTGTAAGAGGCAGAAAACAATGATGCTGGCACATAGGAATGAACTGGCTGACTGCTGAAAAATTCAGAAGGGCCCAGTGGAGGGATCAGTTTCCTGGGCAGACTCCAGGGCACAGTTCCTTTATTTCATTTCCTCTATTGTTCTGCAAATGTAGTTTACAGATATGTTGGGCCAAAATTATTTTGTTGACTTGAGATAGCATCTTTGGTGGCAATCTGGTTGCTCTTTAAATGAGAAAAGAAGGGGGGGGGGTTGAAAGAGTTCATGAAGCAAGAAATAGAAAATACTGAGAACTGACTCAGAGTCACATCCAGAGGAACCTTCGTGGTCAGTGGTGGAGTTCTTTGGACTGCAGTGAAGGTTAACAGGGAAGAGGTATTCTGGCAGGCTGACTCTGGAATCTGAGGAAGAACAGTGTTGGTGAGCTCTGATGCCAGCAACAGATAAATGGACATTGAATGAAGGTTACTATAGCAGGTGTCTATCCTGGGAGGAATTCTAACCACAAAGAAATAGAGACCTCTAACACTTGATCAAATAGATGGGCCAATGCTGACCTGTGGATCCCCAGCTGATTACCAGAGACTAAGTAGAGAAAGCTAAAGGGTACAGCAAGATTCTGGGTATCTTTGTCAGAGGAGTGGAGGAAAAGAACAAAGAACGGAGGAGAAAAGGCATTCTGTTCACAATGACAGGAGATTGGTTTCTAACTCAGGCTTTCTACCTCACCTCTCTAGTCCTGGGGTGCTGCTCTAAGAGGCACGGGCATATTCCACATCTCTACTAGACAATAATTTGCCCTTGCCAGGAGGAATCACTAGCTGGTCTAGCAATTAAAAGGCCATTTAGGTCTTATGGGGAATGTGTGGGCCAGCAGGGAAGGCAAGACCTGAGGAATGGAAGAAGTACAGTCAAGGCAAAGAAGGGAACACACAGAAAAATCAACCCCCCCCCTCCGTCAAAGCAAACCAATAGAAATGCATTAAAGTGTAGGTCAGTGGTTCTTAACTTTCCTAACGCTGCGACCCTTTAGTAGAGTTCATCATGTTGTTGTGATCATCAACCATAAAATTAACTTTTGTTCCTACTTCATAAGTAATGTCACTGCTGCTACAAATCATAAAATAAATAGCTAATATGTGACCCCCAGGGGTCGTGACCCACAGATTGAGAAATCTCTGGTCTGAAAGACCATAGGATGACTGAAAACTAGTGGGAAATGATGGGGAGTTGGAATTGCTATAAGAGGATGAGTAACATATGGCTAAGGCTAAAAGTCCGGAGGGAAGAAGATACCGACAAATGCAGTCAGTCAGGTGACAAAGGTATTGAGAACATTCTGAAGAAGACAGGCTAGCCTGGTGTAGCAGTCACTGTGTTAAGTGTGAGTCCAGTGTAGAGAGCACATTGCTTAGCCTTGGTGGACTATGTGCAGACATATAATCCTAGCATTTAGGAGGCTGAGACAGGAGAATCTTGTTACCATCTGGTTATCTTCATAGGTTTTGTTTTCTATCCCAAACCAAAAGGTAGGGGGAAAACCCCAGACACAATAGGTAGCAGCAATAGGTTAACAGAATGAAGGGTGAGAGGAGAGGAGAGGAGAGGAGAGGAGAGGAGAGGAGAGGAGAGGAGAGGAGAGGAGAGGAGAGGAGAGGAGAGGAGAGGAGAGGAGAGGAGAGGAGAGGAGGTATACAGAAGAAAGACTCCTCATACAAGAAAAGGCTATCTGTAAACCAGAATGTTCTTTTTGCCCCTGGAGGACTGGGAGTTTTAAAGTGATTTGGGGCCTGGTATAGGTCCCTTTTCCTCATTTTAGATTGGGCGGCTTAGATAAATAAAGAAGAGCTGACAGGACAATGACTTCTAATGAACCTGCTCAGAACAGGCTGTGAATACATCTAACCAGCTTAGTCTGCTCATCTAGAAGGGAGACTCAAGTTAGGAATGTGAGGACGAAGCCTGAATGTTCCTGTCTTTATGGTTTATCCAGGGTCCCTCTCATTATCTGTCAGCCTGTTGGGGATCTGTCCATCAATCTCAAATTTGTGGCAACCAGGGCTACAAAGCAATGCCTTATGTACATCGGTACTTGCTGTCACAGAGTTTAAAAAGCTATTTAATTAAAGAAAACCAAGACAAGGTCTTCTGTGGTCCAACAACCCTGGTGACACCGATTAACATTTCATCGATGTTATCCATCTGCTGTTGTGCCAGAGGCAAAGTTGATGAAGGCAGGGATTTCTCAACTCAAGGAACTGGACATTTGAAAGCAAATTGTGGACCAAGGTATGATTTGAAACATTTGCATCATGAGGTACTTAGAAAAAAAGGAAGAGAAAGGGTAAGGAAGAGGGAGTGTGGGAGAGGGAGGCTTTGACTCTTCCTGGGATTGGAGTCTGGCCCTGGGCAGCATCTGGAAGAACATGCACTTCAGAAAAAGTACTTTCTTTTTTATTCCTCAGAGGCAGGGCAAGCAGGCTCCTTACCTACATATTGCATTGTTGGTCTCTGGAAAGAGCTTCAGAGAGTTTTACGAAGGGCTCCTGATGTCCACCTATTTCTCCTCTAGAACTCCCCCCCCCACCCTCCCTCCCTCCCTCCCTCCCCAAGGAGCACCTCTGGCTGAGTAGCTGTGCTCCCCTTTCCCCTTCCTCTAGCTCTGAGAGCAACTTGATAACATAGGGTAACACAGCATAGCAGAGAACACTGAACCTAACCCAATGCCATTGCTCTAGGCAAATCCACATTCTTCTATCCAACAATAGATGTGGTGGAAGATAAAAAGAGATACACTTCAGAAACTATTGGGAAAGTAATGTTCTGAAAAACAAACAAGCAAAAAACACCCTCTGGGAATTTTCTGTTTTCAAATTAAAGCCAGATTGAAAATAGCTGATACCGCAGCCTCATCCTGCCTCCAACCCCTAGAATCAGAAGCCATCAAGAGGTCGTACAATAGTGTGAGCCCTGTTAGGCGAGGAACTGGTGTGGTGCCATGATGCTGGGAAGCCCGAGGATCTGTGTGAGTTCAGAAAGGCATCAAATCGCATCCTGAAGAGCTGTCCACTGTGCGGGAAAGAAGGTGGGTGTAGGGCAGCTGCCCCACAGGAAGACATCTCCATCTGATGCCCTGATCCTAGGGCTTAGGCAGCTGCTTGCAACTTGTTCACAAGTAGAAGCTGCTTTCAGATGCCTTCATCTCAGCACTGTGCCCCCACAATGAAAGTATCCAAATTAGTGGGTTATTCTAAGCCAACCACTAGAGGTAGAATAAAATGGAGAACTTTTGGAACAAAAAAATACCAAGACAATGGTGACTGTTCATTTGCAGAATAGGTGAAGGGAAAAAGCCAATAGCTCAGGTAACCAAGGAAATGAAAAATGCATGTTATCACTGAATAAATCCGCAGCTACAAATGTAGCAGGCAAAGTCACTTCTTCCAAGAGAAACATCAAGGTTTACAGTTACATTTTTTTGTTTTTTTCTAATTAATATTTTTTATTACATATTTTCCTCAATTACATTTCCAATGCTATCCCAAAAGTCACCCATACCCTCCCCCCCACTTCCCTACCCACTCATTCCCATTTTTTTGGCCCTGGCGTTCCCCTGTACTGGGGCATATAAAGATTGCATGTCCAATGGGCCTCTCTTTCCAGTGATGGCCAACTAGGCCATCTTTTGATACATATGCAGCTAGAGTCAAGAGCTCCGGGGTACTGGTTAGTTCATATTGTTGTTTCACCTATAGGGTTGCAGATCCCTTTAGCTCCTTGGGTACTTCCTCTAGCTCCTCCATTGGGAGCCCTGTGATCCATCCAATAGCTGACTGTGAGCATCCACTTCTGTGTTTGCTAGGCCCCGGCAGAGTCTCACAAGAGACAGCTACATCTTGGTCCTTTCGATAAAATCTTGCTAGTGTATGCAATGGTGTCAGCGTTTGGAAGCTGATTATGGGATGGATCCCTGGATATGGCAGTCTCTAGATGGTCCATCCTTTCGTCTCAGCTCCAAACTTTGTCTCTGTAACTCCTTCCATGGGTGTTTTGTTCCCAATTCTAAGGAGGGGCATAGTGTCCACACTTCAGTCTTCATTCTTTTTCAGCCCCGTTTTTCTTATTATCCCTCCCATGTGTAGATGGACAACAGTTTTGGAAATGATATGCCTTGGGGCCATTACCTTCATCATATTATATCTCATCATGTTCTTTTCCATAACTTAAATTTATTTTAAAATTTTGTGTGTATATATACTGTTCTTACATTTCTCTTTCTCCTTCCTCTAACCCTTCCTATTTTTCCCTCCCTTTCAGATTTATGATCTCTTTTTCTTTAAGTCATTACTCTTATATACATATATAAATGAATAAGCATATAAATACAACCTGCTGAGTCCATTTAATGTTGCTTGTATGTTACATGTGTTTATGACTGGCCACTTGGTATTGGAAAACCAGTTTTGGGGTGAATTCCAAGGAAAGGTTAATTCTCCTTTGGGCAGCAGTTATTAAATGCCTGTAGCTTTTTATTTAGGGGTGATATCCCATGAGGTTTCTCTCAGTCTACTTAGGCATGTCCATTGGTATCTTTGTTCATGTCTTGCTTAAGGATCAAGGCTGTTGTGATTTTATGGGTGTAGCTTCCCTGTTATATAAAGAAAACAAAATCTTGAAACTAGCTTCCTGGTTATCTGGCTCTTACAATCTTCCCACCCCCAGTTTTGAAATGTTCCCTAAGCAGAAAAGGTTGTGTTGTTGATGTGTCATTTGGGGCTGGATACCTCATGGTCAGTTTTTCAGCACATTGACCTCATTTCTTATTTTATATGCTATTTTTTAGATGTCAAAACAGTTTTTCTAGAAGTAAAACATGGATTTCAAAATATCATA
Source organism: Mus musculus (assembly GCF_000001635.26). NCBI lineage: Eukaryota > Metazoa > Chordata > Mammalia > Rodentia > Muridae > Mus > Mus musculus. The sequence goes on along the minus strand of NC_000072.6, from coordinate 64,737,180 downwards.
AGAAGCAATTATATCCAGTGTCAGTCAGAGGAATGGAGCAAAGATATAACTTTAAAGGAAATTTACCCTAACCAGTGTGCCCTTAAGTCTATCAAGTGGGAAGGGATAATTCCATTGCTAACCCCAAAGAGGGCATTATATTTCTCTGGAACAAACATATCATGAAAGAAAAGATGAATTATTCTTCAGCTCAAATGGAAGCAATTGGGCCTGAGGTTGGCTCTACTGGTTTCAAGCCACTCAAAATCTCAACTCTCTTGGAAAGAAGCAATGAAGCATATATGTTGGGTCCATACAAATCAGCAAATGAAACAGTCTGATGGCCGACAGAAAATGTCTACTCATAGCAGCCTTCCCTAAAGGCTAAAACTTTTCCTTGTTTGTTCTGAGAGTATTGTTCAATTCTAAAGTATTCCAAACCTGAAAGAGAAGAGGAAGTAGAGAAGAAGCACACTTAAGAAGCAGTTGCTCAGGTCTAGAAGTAGAAGATCTAATCACCAAAGCAAATTGCAGTTTCCTTAGACACTAGCCTTTTATTAAGACTGGCGCTCTGCGTGTTTTCTGATTACCATTGTCAACACAAGAGGCTGTACCCTCACTTATCATAGTGGCTAATCCTCCCATGTACGTGGATGACTCTATGTCCTGACTGTAATTATTACAAAGCAATGGGACCTTAGTCTACCTATTTAAGCTGAGCACTTCCTGGTAACCCTGACTCACAGATCTGCTCATCTCTGAGTTTGTTTAGCCTGAGCAAACTCTTATTCCTTGCTTTTAGAAGCACCATGATTATGACTTTAGCTTCCTTCTCCTATTCCTCTTGTGTTAGTGAAGAGCTGAACGAGTGCTTTGTAGCTCCTGTAGCAATAATGCCCCTATGCTCCTCACCACCCCTGCAGACACTTGCCCCAGCCCCCATAACCCGAAAACCACAAAGCTAGGCCAAGCCCTGAGATCCAAGAAGCCAGGTAGCTTCTCACTTTGGGGTGGGTAGAGGGACACTAACAAGTGTAAATAGGGTAAGGGGAGGGGCTGGTGAGATGGCTCAGCGGTTAAGAGCACTGACTGCTCTTCCAAAGGTCCTGAGTTCAAATCCCAGCAACCACATGGTGGCTCACAACCATCCATAACGAAATCTGACACCCTCTTCTGGAGTGTCTGAAGACAGCTACAGTGTACTTACATATAATAAATAAATAAATCTTAAAAAAAGGGGGGGGGGACTTTTAGGCTCAGGTCCTAAATAGGCAAGTCAAAGGAGTCCATTGAAGACTGGATTGTCTGTGCTCTAGGAGTTGTCTGATTGTGTCCGATTCACTACAGGAACCAGGAAATGCAGACTCAAGTTATTTCCCCCACCTGTTGAGTCAATGTGTCTTGGGTTAAAAAAAAATTTTTTTTTCAGGGAAAAAAAAAAAACCATCTGCTAGCTGGTTTTCTGAAACATCTGCCATCTTGGAAAAAGAAAAGACCCGCCATGACAGTTAGGACCCAGATCTCTCCTAAAACACAAAGAATGATGTCTGCTCCTTAATGGCTGGGTCAGATGGGGCCTAGGGAATGGAGAAGCCCTCCTAATCCTAGAGTTCCAAGAGCAGGTAGAGGGCAGGAAGTTGGGCCAGCTCTGGAGGGCTTTCTACAGGCCCCAAACAAGCAGGGATTCCCCACCCACAACCCTCAAGAGGAAAGGGATAGGGTGGGTCCCAGGACAGCAACTCAGACAGGACTTCTAGTCTCCTTCATCAGATACATTCACTCTACAATCAGAATCGTGGTTTTGAAAGAGATTCCGTACTTTCCTTTGGTAATATCTAGGTCTGCCTTCCGGTGGAAGAACCTCTAGGCTTGGTGGAAGGAGCGAACTTGTAGAGTGGGCCCTGCCTCGTTAGAGGTTTGACACAGAAGACCAATTTGTTTGGGACCAAAAGAGGCAGAGCTGACCCTGGATGATGTAGAGGGACCTAAAATCCGTGTGCCCTTCCTTCTTCTTAAGAATCAAAGGTGAGATGAGTGAGGGGCGTGTGATTGACAAGTGGATGACAGCATCCACAAACTTTGGTCTTTAAACTCGGAATATTCACCGTATTTTTAAAGTGACTGAGAATAGCGCAGACCGAGGGAATCCTGTCTTGAAGTGGAAAGGAGACTGGATCTCCAAGCAGGCGGAGCTCTATGCCAGGCGTCTGTTAGGGAGCGCTTGTGGTCCCCACCCGCGCGGGATGCGCTGGCTTCCCGATCCTTGCTGGTTCACTGCTTCAGGTGCCGGAGCCCCCGCGCTCTCCCGCTGCCGCCGCCGCCCTCATCCCCTCCCCTAGGCTTTGCTTGACTCTGGCTTAAGCATGCTCCTTTTCTGGCGGGGCTGTTAGTTGCCGGGAGGTGCAGTGGGCAGTGGCGGCTCCCGCTGCGCAGCTGGGGACCAGAGGGGCCCGGGCGAATGCGGGGGAGCGGCGAGAGGCTCTGGCTTCTGTAAACTCTGCCGGTGGGGGGCCGAGCAAGGCTGTCTACGAGGAGGAGGCCGAGGTTGAGGAGGCCGGGGAGGGTGACGACGGTGTTAAATGTGGCCGCTCAGCTCCCCGGGGAGCGGCCTGAAAGCGAGTGCGCTCACCAGCTGACAGCGCGTGCTCCGCTCCAGACGCTCCGCACCGGGGCCAGGAGCCTCTGCCAGCCCCTCTATTGTCAGCCGCTCTCTAATTAAGAAACACTCACATTACGGCAAACTACCCCCACGCTTCTTGGTTCCTGTCCTTTCCTTTATCTTCCTCCGACTTCTCTCCTCCCCTGCCTCTCCCCTGTGTCCTGGGATTTAACCCATTCTCCACTCCCTTTTGCCTTTTTCAGTTAGGAGCCAGAAGCAAAGGGGGTGACTCCTTGCCTGGGGAGACACTAGGCCTGGGGTGCAGAGAAGACTAAACGTACACTCGGCTTTATTTTAGCTCCTCCTTACCCTGTGTCCTAAGCCTTCGGAAGAAAAGAACTGCAAACGTTTCAGTGACCACCTGTCTTTGCCCGCGATCTTCACCTCTCAGTCTAGGTTGTAGTTAGCAAGGGGTTCTATTTCTTTCCTTTCCTTTCTTGAACTTTTAAGTTAGCAGAGGAGATGTATATTCCAAGACAAACTTCAATAACATTACAACTTTGGGGCTCAGTTTTAAATCTTTAAAATCAATAGGAAGACCTCAGGAAAGCTCTGGTCTCCTGCTGGTTCAGCACGAGGAAGTTACTCCCCCTCCCTTTCTGGTAGATGTGCCATTCGCAATGCCCCATGAAGAACGTGTTAAACTTGCCTGTTGCCAAAAACAATCTTCCTTCAGCTCCCCGTGAAATCAAATAAGTTTCCAAAAGTGTGGTGAGCCAAAACCCTCAACAAATAAAATGTTAGCTGGCTGAGGGCAAAGACAGAATATAAAACAAGCTGCTTAAAGTATAGAAAAACTCTGGAAAACAACAGCGGTGTCCCAAAGAACTAACCCGATTTATCTATCTTCATTACTTTAAGAAGTGCTGACTCTTTGTTTGTTTGGGTGATATTAAGCATGCCTAACTTGCATACATAGTTGATGCCTTTGGTAGTATCTTAGATACTTGGATCTGACTTTGGAAGGTAGAAGCTAATTGCTAATAATGGAGAGAAAGGAACCAGTCAGCATGGCAGGAGTGGTCTGGCATATGGGGAATGAGCGCTCAGAAATACTCAATATTCAAGTTTCCAAAATATTAATGAGATTATAGCAACCTGCAGCTATATGTTACAGCTTGTTAATGGGGTGTGAGAGAGGGAGCTGCCAAACGTTTGTTATGCAAACTTCATTGCCGGACCTTGGAGTGGATCTCTTTCAAAGAAATGCCAGCATTAAAAGAAAGAAAGAAAGAGAGAGAGAGAGAGAGAGAGAGAGAGAGAGAGAGAGAGAGAGAGAGAGAGAGAGAGAAAGAAAAGGAAAGAAATGGGATGAAGAAAAGAGGCTAAAGTTTTAATTTGAACATTGAGCACACAATTCGCCACAAAATAATCTGACTTTGTTCCCATCGGGATGAGCTAGAAAAATTTTCCGTTGCCTTTCCATCAATTTGATATAGAATTAAAGTTTGAAATTCTGGTATGATTGTTTCCATTCTGAGAAGGGCGAACAGGAGTTGCTCACTCAGAGAGGTGAAGTGGAAGCTCTGCTCACCGCGGCAGCAAACATCCATCTGGACCTTAGACAGGCACAACTCCCAACCATTGAATTGCTGAAGAAGAAATCTGTGGCGGGCTCCCTGATCTGGTGATAAGGAACATCAAGTGCAGCCATGGACATTGGTATTTTCTGGCTGTGTGATTAGCTGCCATTTCACTATCTATAAAACGATGTGAAGAAAGGTGCTACCTGTGTTCTTTCTATTTTCTCAGAGTCAACGAAAATGATGTTGATGAAACCTTTTTCCTGGTTGGTTAACACAAAGTGGGTGGTTTTAAAATTTTGGTTGATTTCTTTGGGAGAAAAAGGGTTCCCCCCACCCTTTCCTTTCTCATTTTCCCAGCATGTACAAAAAAAATATATCAGCCACCATCCCCACCCTGATATACACACATAGGAAAGACCACACCAAGCCAAATAATATGACATATGCATATCAGAGTTGGTCCTCTGGTCTTGCTCATCTGTTTTCATCTGTTTTACTTATTAAGAGAGAAATGAAAATGTGTCCAAAGCAATTGTTTGGCTTTTTGTTTCTGTTATGCTTTTCAGCACTATAAAGATCCCCGATGCTTGTCTTAGTGGGTTATCTAAGGGCAGGTGCATTTCCTGGAAAGTGTCCCTGGCCACCCTGACCTTCTCCCAGAGAGTTGGCTGAGAGAACTGCTAAACTTCCCTGGAAGGGCTTCTACAGAAAGTCACCACACCCTGAGTGGTCAGCAGAGCTCTGCAATTCTTCCACAAATGGAAGAAAACCTGCACTCCCTGGGACAGCGCTTTTTCTACAGCTGCAATCTGTGAAGTTTTCCTTATACTAAGGTGATGACAGAGTAGGATACAAGAACTAGCAAATTAGCACCCCTTATTTTGTGGGGGTACCCTCATTTCTTACAACAAAGAAGACAATGAATTTGCGTATAGCCCACCCCTCAAATTCAGAGAGTATTCTGGACACTCGAGTTTCACGAATACTACAACACCTAAATTAGCCAATCAAATGCATTGTAAAAGTTCCGATTTCTACTCTCTACACATTCTGCATTAGCTCTCCTATGACCTCTGATCTTGAGATCCCAGAATAGATTCCTACCCCGTATAGACACCTGGGATGAGTGTAATAGCTCACTTAAGTGTCTGCAGCTGACTTAGAAGGTACTTGACTGGTTTGTTCTGGGGGAAAAAAATTAAAGGCAAATACTAGCTTTGTGTTGGAAGAAGTTGAGTTTGAAAAGAAAAAAAAAAACTTCAATGGCAGTCAGCATTAGTAGAGGCTTCTAGCTTCTTAGTGTTGAAACAATGGTTGCCAATCTATCTTTTCCATCAAGTTCTTTTCCATTGTCCGCTTCCCTTTTTGTAGCGATCTCTTCCCCTGGAGATCATGAGCTGTCCTGTGTACCTGAAAAGTTTTCAGCTATCTTTTTTTTTTTTTTTTTTTTTTTTTTTTTTTTTTTTTTGTGGATGTAAATAGGTAATCTCAGTGATATTAACCAGCATGGACCAGAGCCATGGAGACAGAGGGCACTGGCTTCTCTTGGAGTTTGTTGACTCTAGAAGAAGGGACACTGAATGATCCTGGCCACCCAAGGGCAAACCATGATGCAAAGCTGGGTACATTTAATCTCACAATTTATCGTGTAGCCGATGTTACTGTAGGATACTAGATTTGCAACATTCTTTAAAACAGCAAATCACATCATTTCTACCACTTACAACTTATTTTTAATGCTTTACTGGACTAGAACACGTGACAACGAAAAGGTTTTTTTTTTCCGAGTTTATTTTATCATTTGTAAAAGAGCATACATACATAAAGCAATGGCAACTGGATTTGCTAAATCAAAATAAAACGATCTCGAGTAGAAAATGTAAAAAAAAGGCAATTAAGTAGAAATGGGTCCAAATACGCAATAATAAATAACTTTTCTAATGTTAACAAAGCAAAATAAAATTGACCAAATGCCTTTGACACTACATGTTTTTTTTTAATTTTCATTTGCAAAAACAAACATTTGCAAAGAGTTTAATGATTATGAGTGGCTGTTTTTAAAATCAAAAGTTGCTCTGCATTGGCAGTTGAGTTTCTTCAAGGCGGCGCAGCGGCCAGTGATGAAGTGCGTGTATTCTGGGTCCGCTAGACACACTGCTGGACACACTTGGTGTCTAAGCTCTACAGATACTCTTATCTGCCCCTGCATTTTAACAACACAATAGTCCGTGTTCAGTAAAGTACCCAATGCGGGTCTCAAGCAGTTGGGGAAACAACTTCATTGACTAACTCCCTTATTTGTGAGTGAGCGCAACACGCAAGGATGAACTCCCAAGGTATAAAATAAGTGAAACCCAGACCAGAGGCAGAGATACGACATTTTAGCAGCATATTGGCAGCATGGACCATGAAACGATGCCACGTAAAGGTACATATAATGATACAGTATCTACATACAGAGGAAGGAGAAGGTAGGAGGAAGGGGATTGGAAGAGCTGCAGCCGTCCGAAGTCAAGTCGTTGCTAACAACGATCACCACAGACCAAAAATTAAAGGGTGCAGGGATATTTGTCACGGGGCTTCCCGCGCGCTAGGAAGGGCATTTGGTTGTCTCAGTTTTCAGGGAGCTGTTGCCTTCCTAACTGGCCTCATCAGAGTCACTGTAATGAGAGTGGGGGGAAAACTCTCCGTCACTTCTGTGGGATCTGGGAGATGTTTTGCTGTTGTCCTCCTGTACAGGCTGCAGGATGCCCCCGGGCAGCGAAGGCGACAGGTCCTTCTGTGCCATCATCGCTGTTAGGGCCCTGTCCTCGAAGGCTGGGAAGTGCAAAGCGTCCAGCTGCACCGAGTAACCCCCAGAGGAAGCTGGGCCTGAGAAGCGAGTCCGGCAAGGCCCGGGCGGGGTAGGTCTCGGGCCCCCTCCCGGGGCTGGCTGAGCCCCAGCTACCGCAGAGGCGCCCGCACCTCCTTCATAGGAGGAGGCGGTGCGAAGGTGATGGTGGTCATTTTTGCAGGAAGCTGTGGGCGGCGGCGGTTGCTCTCCGACATTGGGAGTCTGCAGCAACTCCGACAGAGCGTTGATGTAGATCTGGGCCATCTGTAGGGTCTCATATTTGGACAGCTTCTTGTCGTTGTTGAAGGACGGGATAACGTTGCGCAGCTGGTCGAAGGCGTGGTTCAGCCCGTGCATCCTGCGCCGTTCCCTTGCGTTTGCTGCCAGCCTCCTTTGCTTCTGTACCCCATTCACCTGTTTGCTGGAAGGGGCTCGCTGGCGGCTGCAGCCAAGCTCGTCCACTACAACCCCACCCTTCAGCTTGCACAGCTGTTCCCGTACTTTGACGGGCCCGGGGCTCTTGCTGAGGCCGCCACAGCCGCTTCTCCTTACCAGCTCACCCTGGCTGTCAGCCTCGTCCCGGGGCGCCGCGGCCTCGGAGGCACCCAGCTCGGGAGAATGCAGCAGATACTGGGCGGCGCGTGCCGTGCAGAGGCCCTGCAAAGTGGGAGTCAGCCAGGCGCGTGGGTCGGTGCTATCCAGGAGGGACAGTTCTGCCGGGTAGACGGGAAGGTCTCTCGCCTGCAGGGTAGCAGGTGGCTGTGGCGTCAGCGGCGGGACGTGGTGCGGCTGGGGATGGCGATGGTGGTCCCCCAACTCTTTTACCTCAGCCCACTCTTCTGCATGCAGCAGGCGGGACATCGCACTGCAATGGCTCGGAGGTGCCGTGTTAGAGGAGGTGCTGGCAACCCAGTTCAACGAAGGGGATAAGCCCCGAACAACAACAACAAAAACCTTCCTAGTCTCTTCTGCAAGGTCTGATTTTTTTTCCTTCCTCCTCTGACCCTCCCCCTCTCACTCGGAGATCGCACACCAGGTCGCGTGCAACGAAGCTTCTCCGGTTGCTGAAGGCGCTGCGCCCCTTTAAAAAGCGGCACGCGCCAGTGTATCTCCCCCGGCTCCCCTCCCAGCCCCCTCCTTGCGCCAGTCGCGTGTCTGCCCAGTCAAAGAAGGGGGCGGGCAGGCGCGTGCGAGGAGCCAATCAAAGAGTTTTTACACCCAGTGAAAAGTTACTGTGTGCCGAGGAGTTCAGCTCTGGCTCTGGAAAAAAAAAAAAAAAGAAAAAAAAATTCCCCCTTGTCCCTCTAGTCAGTTCTGGAAATTCATATGTTAATTGTGGGGCTGTAATTCGACTCCTGAGGGTGTCACCTCCCAGGCGACCTGAGTGAGGGGAATGGGGGGTGGGAGGGGAGAAGAAGCGGGCTCCCGGCTGGTGTCCTAGCGGCCCCAGCTCAGATGAGACCCAGGGTAGGCGGCTCCCGGCCAAGCTGGACGCGCCTAGAGCCTTCGGGGCACCAACTGGAGTAGCCCGCCTGGCCTGAGATCCCTCCAAGCCTGGATCACAGCTCTCAAGAAACTCGTAAAATCGCCCATGTGCAATGTGACAGAAATACATATAGAGAGGTGTGTATATAGCTCTTACCTATTGCACATTTAATTTGTAGAAGTGTTAAGTGGCGTCTAATCAAAAATCAGAACAAGGTGAAAACCATTCGCTTCTGGGAACGTATTTCTTAATTTTGACTTTGTCTGCATCTCTTGGTCCACATAGTACTTGGATTTTTTTTCATGTAGTCTTTTTTTTTTTTAATGGAAAGTAAAGCTGCGGTATAGTTATGACATACCAAAATCGGGATTGCCCCAGGAGCCTTTGAGCGTGTTTCTTAGAGCCCGTTAGGGTCTCAGTCTGCAAAAGCCCTTCGCGGAGGATATCGCGCTACGCTGAGCTATCGCAAGGGATCATGCAAACAGTTTCAAAACTCACAGCGTAGGACTCATAAACGCAGAGCCACAGGAGGCTGCCGGAATTAGTGCAAAAGGTCTTTGGGTTCTTTGTGATTCTGGGCATTTTGAAACTGCTGCCTCGGGAGGCCCCGGTTTACTAGTGCGCGTGGCTTCTTGCGCAAACGCCCAGAAACCACAGTCAAACCCACCTGTCCCGCTCTGTTTAGTTAGGGTGTTCACTCCCTCTATAAACCGCTCCCCTCCTACCTCTTTAGCCCTCCGCCTGGTAGTTTACCACAAAGAGCCAATCAGAAACTTCCTGGCTCGGGACACGCCCCAGCTTGCTCCTAGTGCTCTCCAGTTTGGGCTTTCTTCGTCCCTGGGGCACCAGAGTGGGTGGCAACTGTGGCTGGTGCTTTCGATTTTCAGGGTGGTTGCTACTCTAGGAGGACTTTCGTCTTCCGGCAGATGGTACCGCAGAAAGCTCCCTGGAACCTGTCTTTGCAGGGTCCAGTGCCGTTGAAATGTTCCGCTAGCAGGGACCTGATCCAACCTGCCATCTGGAGCTCCTTGTGCGAAGGATTTCAGCGGCTGGAGTAAACTAGTGTTTATATCTCACAAGATAGAGAAGGACAGAAGAGAGTTCAAAGTTATCGTCAGACTTCACCTGTTTCTCTATTTCCAGTGTGCCCATTTGCTACTGTATAAAGAACAGTTCCGGGCCTTCCAATGCTGACAGAAAGATCAGAGGAGCCCTTTTCTTAAAGAGTGTAAGCTCTGCAGAAATAAATACTCTAACAATAGATGGGGTGGGGGGTAGACAGGTAAATCAGGAAGTACCCTCCAAACCTAAAAGACAACCATCGACAACAATAAAGGAAAAGGTAATAATGCCTTTATTTGGCGGGTACAGCATTCTTCTGTATTTTTGGAGACTGGTCTGGGTACTGTTGAAATCAACCAACACTGTACCTAGCTTTACTAACTGTCAAGTACAATCTGAAAAGCAAGACTTTCCAGTAACCGAGGGACCCAACATCATCAATTGTGTATGAAAGACAACGTGAGAGCCTGGAAAGGTTAGGTAGCCATGACGGCTTTGTTCTTCATTTGGTGACTCTCTGACCTGTTAGCTGAAAGGTAGAAGTTTTTCCACAAGATGTCAGTACTAAATGTGCAGGGCGCTCAAATTTTCCTGGGATTTCTATCCTCCAGGTATTTTATTTGCATTTTAAATTTAACCACAAAACTTCCAAATACTTGTTTTTCTTTATGCTCAGAAAAACTCAAGGAATATAGACAAATGTTTGTGCAACACTTTTCATGCCACTGGTCTTAATTTATCAGATTTACACAACACTCACTAATGTAATTTCTTTTTAAAGAGCACATCTCAATTATTTTGTAAAGAAATGGATTATTTTAGGACTTCTAGGGACTGTATGTACATTTCTGTGATTAGTGGTATGATATTTCTCTGGTTTTGACTATGGATCTGTTTCTCTTCCCTTTCCCCTTCTCCTTTCCATTAGCTGAGTAACATAGGCCAGAGCGTGTCCATGGGATTGCAGCCTGCTTAGTGTGAACAGAGTGTCCCCGGGGAAGGTTTGGATTGGGGTGTCAGAACACAGAGTGGAGTGAATATTTATGGGTGCTGGCTGGTAGAATAGCAGCTCAGCTTGAAGCCTTTGCTCTGTGAGGATACCAAATTACTTACAAAAATTAGATAGAGAAATAAATTCTTGAGAAAAAAAAATCAGAGATCTAGTTATAAATTTATAAATTTACACAGAGCTTGGGTTAAAATTTCAGATTTTTATTTGAATTTAAAGTTTTGAATACACATGGGTAAGTGACATATAAATAGATACAGATAAGCGTGTGATTTAAACACCTAAATGTATTTATTTTTTTATTAATTTATTACGTATTTTCCTCAATTACATTTCCAATGCTATCCCAAAAGTCTACCATACCCTCCCCCGCAATTCCCTACCCACCCATTCCCATTTTTTTGGCCCTGGCGTTCCCCTGTACTGGGGCATATAAAGTTTGTGTGTCCAATGGGCCTCCCTTTCCAGTGGTGGCCAACTAGGCCATCTTTTGATACTTACGCAGCTAGAGTCAAGAGCTCCGGGGTACTGATTAGTTCATATTGTTGTTCCACCTATGGCCTTGCAGAACCCTTTAGCTCCTTGGGTACTTTCTCTAGCTCCTCCATTGGGAGCCCTGTGATCCATCTAATAGCTGACTGTGAGCATCCACTTCTGTGTTTGCTAGGCCCCGGCAGAGTCTCACAAGAGACAGCTATATCTGGGTCCTTTCAGCAAAATCTTGCTAGTGTATGCAATGGTGTCAGCGTTTGGAAGCTGATTATGGGGTGGATCCCTGGATATGGCAGTCTCTAGATGGTCTATTCTTTTGTCTCAGCTCCAAACTTTGTCTCTGTAACTCCTTCCATGGGTGTTTTGTTCCCGCTTCTAAGGAGGGGCATAGTGTCCACACTTTGGTCTTTGTTCTTCTAGAGTTTCAAGCGTTTAGCAAATTGTATCTTATATCTTGGGTAGCCTAAGTTTTGGGCTAATATCCACTTATCAGTGAGTATATATTGTGTGAGTTCCTTTGTGATTGGGTTACCTCACTCAGGATGATGCCCTCCAGGTCCATCCATTTGCCTAGGAATTTCATAAATTCATTCTTTTTTTATTGCGTATTTTCCTCAATTACATTTCCAATGCTATCCCAAAAGTCCACCATACCCTTCCCCCCCTACTTCCCTAACCACCCATTCCCATTTTTTTGGCCCTGGCGTTCCCCTGTACTGGGGCATATAAAGTTTGTGTGTCCAATGGGCCTCTCTTTCCAGTGATGGCCAACTAGGCCATCTTTTGATACTTACGCAGCTAGAGTCAAGAGCTCCGGGGTACTGATTAGTTCATATTGTTGTTCCACCTATGGCCTTGCAGAACCCTTTAGCTCCTTGGGTACTTTCTCTAGCTCCTCCATTGGGAGCCCTGTGATCCATCTAATAGCTGACTGTGAGCATCCACTTCTGTGTTTGCAAGGCCCCGGCGCCCCGGCCTCGTCTCATAAGAGACAGATACATCTGGGTCCTTTCGATAAAATCTTGTTAGTGTATGCAATGGTGTCAGCGTTTGGATGCTGATTATGGGGTGGATCCCTGGATAAGGCAGTCTCTACATGGTCCATCCTTTCATCTCAGCTCCAAACTTTGTCTCTGTAACTCCTTCCAAGGGTGTTTTGTTCCCACTTCTAAGGAGGGGTATAGTGTCCACACTTCAGTCTTCATTTTTCTTGAGTTTCATGTGTTTAGGAAATTGTATCTTATATCTTGGGTATCCTAGGTTTTGGGCTAATATCCACTTATCAGTGAGTACATATTGTGTGAGTTCCTTTGTGAATGTGTTACCTCACTCAGGATGATGCCCTCCAGGTCCATCCATTTGGCTAGGAATTTCATAAATTCATTCTTTTTAATAGCTGAGTAGTACTCCATTGTGTAGATGTACCACATTTTCTGTATCCATTCCTCTGTTGAGGGGCATCTGGGTTCTTTCCAGCTTCTGGCTATTATAAATAAGGCTGCTATGAACATAGTGGAGCATGTGTCCTTCTTACCAGTTGGGGCATCTTCTGGATATATGCCCAGGAGAGGTATTGCTGGATCCTCTGGTAGTACTATTCCCAATTTTCTGAGGAACCGCCAGACTGATTTCCAGAGTGGTTGTACAAGCCTGCAATCCCACCAACAATGGAGGAGTGTTCCTCTTTCTCCACATCCATGCCAGCATCTGCTGTCACCTGAATTTTTGATCTTAACCATTCTGACTGGTGTGAGGTGGAATCTCAGGGTTGTTTTGATTTGCATTTCCCTGATGATTAAGGATGTTGAACATTGTTTCCGGTGTTTCTCTGCCATTCGGTATTCCTCAGGTGAGAATTCTTTGTTCAGTTCTGAGCCCCATTTTTTAATGAGGTTATTTGATTTTCTGAAGTCCACCTTCTTGAGTTCTTTATATATGTTGGATATTAGTCCCCTATCTGATTTAGGATAGGTAAAGATCCTTTCCCAATCTGTTGGTTGTCTTTTTGTCTTACTGACGGTGTCTTTTGCCTTGCAGAAACTTTGGAGTTTCATTAGGTCCCATTTGTCAATTCTCAATCTTACAGTACAAGCCATTACTGTTCTGTTCAGGAATTTTTCCCCTGTGCCCATATCTTCAAGGCTTTTCCCCACTTTCTCCTCTATAAGTTTCAGTGTCTCTGGTTTTAAGTGAAGTTCCTTGATCCACTTAGATTTGACCTTAGTACAAGGAGATAAGTATGGATCGATTTGCATTCTTCTACACGATAACAACCAGTTGTGCCAGCACCAATTGTTGAAAATGCTGTCTTTCTTCCACTGGATGGTTTTAGCTCCCTTGTCGAAGATCAAGTGACCATAGGTGTGTGGGTTCATTACTGGGTCTTCAATTCTATTCCATTGGTCTACTTGTCTGTCTCTATACCAGTACCATGCAGTTTTTATCACAATTGCTCTGTAGTAAAGCTTTAGGTCAGGCATGGTGGTTCCACCAGAGGTTCTTTTATCCTTGAGAAGAGTTTTTGCTATCCTAGGTTTTTTGTTATTCCAGATGAATTTGCAAATTGCTCCTTCTAATTCGTTGAAGAATTGAGTTGGAATTTTTATGGGGATTGCATTGAATCTGTAGATTGCTTTTGGCATGATAGCCATTTTTACAATGTTGATCCTGCCAATCCATGAGCATGGGAGTTCTTTCCATCTTCTGAGATCTTCTTTAATTTCTTTCTTCAGAGATTTGAAGTTTTTATCATACAGATCTTTCACTTCCTTAGTTAGAGTCACGCCAAGGTATTTTATATTATTGGTGACTATTGAGAAGGGTGTTGTTTCCCTAATTTCATTCTCAGCCTGTTTATTCTTTGTATAGAGAAAGGCCATTGACTTGTTTGAGTTTATTTTATATCCAACTACTTCACAGAAGCTGTTTATCAGGCTTAGTGGTTCTCTGGTAGAATTTTTAGGGTCACTTATATATACTATCATATCATCTGCAAAAAGTGATATTTTGACTTCCTCTTTTCCAATTTGTATCCCCTTGATCTCCTTTTGTTGTCGAATTGCTCTGGCTAATACTTCAAGTACTATGTTGAAAAGGTAGGGAGAAAGTGGGCAGCCTTGTCCAGTCCCTGATTTTAGTGGGATTGCTTCCAGCTTCTCTCCATTTACTTTGATGTTGGCTACTGGTTTGCTGTAGATTGCTTTTATCATATTTAGGTATGGGCCTTGAATTCCTGATCTTTCCAAGACTTTTATCATGAATGGGTGTTGGATCTTGTCAAATGCGTTTTCTGCATCTAACGAGATGATCATGTGGTTTTTGTCTTTGAGTTTGTTTATATAATGGATTACATTGATGGTTTTTCGTATATTAAACCATCCCTGCATCCCTGGAATAAAACCTACTTGGTCAGGATGGATGATTGCTTTAATGTGTTCTTGGATTCGGTTAGCAAGGATTTTATTGAGGATTTTTGCATCGATATTCATAAGAGAAATTGGTCTGAAGTTCTCTATCTTTGTTGGGTCTTTCTGTGGTTTAGGTATCAGATTAATAGTGGCTTCATAAAATAGTTGGGTAGAGTACCTTCTACTTCTATTTTGTGAAATAGTTTGTGCAGAACTGGAATTAGATCTTCTTTGAAGGTCTGATAGAACTCTGCACTAAACCCGTCTGGTCCTGGGCTTTTTTTTTTTTTTTTTTGGCTGGGAGACTATTAATAACTACTTCTATTTCTTTAGGTGATATGGGACTGTTTAGATGGTCAACTTGATCCTGATTCAACTTTGGTACCTGGTATCTGTCCAGAAATTTGCCCATTTCGTCCAGGTTTTCCAGTTTTGTTGAGTATAGCCTTTTGTAGAAGGATCTGATGGTGTTTTGGATTTCTTCAGGATCTGTTGTTATGTCTCCCTTTTCAGTTCTGATTTTGTTAATTAGGATTTTGTCCCTGTGCCCTTTAGTGAGTCTAGCTAAGGGTTTATCTATCTTGTTGATTTTCTCAAAGAACCAACTCCTCGTTTGGTTAATTCTTTGAATAGTTCTTCTTGTTTCCACTTTGTTGATTTCACCTCTGAGTTTGATTATTTCCTGCCGTCTACTCCTCTTGGGTGAATTTGCTTCCTTTTTTTCTAGAGCTTTTAGATGTGTTGTCAAGCTGCTAGTACGTGCTCTCTCCCGTTTCTTCTTGGAGGCACTCAGAGCTATGAGTTTCCCTCTTAGAAATGCTTTCATTGTGTCCCATAGGTTTGGGTACGTTGTGGCTTCATTTTCATTAAACTCTAAAAAGTCTTTAATTTTTTTCTTTATTCCTTCCTTGACCAAGGTATCATTGAGAAGAGTGTTGTTCAGTTTCCATGTGATTGTTGGCTTTCCATTATTTATGTTGTTATTGAAGATCAGTCTTAGGCCATGGTGGTCTGATAGGATACATGGGACAATTTCAATATTTTTGTATCTGTTGAGGCCTGTTTTGTGACCAATTATATGGTCAAATTTTTAGAAGTTCCCGTGAGGTGCTGAGAAGAAGGTATATCCTTTTGTTTTAGGATAAAATGTTCTGTAGATATCTGTTAAGTCCATTTGTTTAATCACTTCTGTTAGTTTCAGTGTGTCCCTGTTTAGTTTCTGTTTCCACGATCTGTCCATTGATGAAAGTGGTGTGTTGAAGTCTCCCACTATTATTGTGTGAGGTGCAATGTGTGCTTTGAGCTTTACTAATGTGTCTTTAATGGTCCTGCATTTGGAGCATAGATATTCAGAATTGAGCGTTCCTCTTGGAGGATTTTACCTTTGATGAGTATGAAGTGTCCCTCCTTGTCTTTTTTGATAACTTTGCGTTGGAAGTCGATTTTATTCGATATCAAAATGGCTACCTCAGCTTGTTTCTTCAGAGCATTTGCTTGGAAAATTGTTTTCCAGCCTTTCACTCTGAGGTAGTGTCTGTCTTTTTCCTTGAGATGGGTTTCCTGTAAGCAGCAGAATGTTGGGTCCTGTTTGTGTAGCCAGTCTGTTAGTCTATGTCTTTTTATTGGGGAATTGAGTCCATTGATATTTAGAGATATTAAGGAAAAGTAATTGTTTCTTCCTTTTATTTTTGTTGTTAGAATTGGCATTCTGTTTTTGTGGCTGTCTTCTTTTTGGTTTGTTGAGGGATTACTTTCTTGCTTTTTCTAGGGCATGATTTTCGTCCTTGTATTGCTTCTTTTCTGTTATTATCCTTTGAAGGGCTGGATTCGTGGAAAGATAATGCGTGAATTTGGTTTTGTCGTGGAATACTTTGGTTTCTCCATCTATGGTAATTGAGAGTTTGGCTGGGTATAGTAGCCTGGGCTGACATTTGTGTTCTCCTAGTGTCTGTATAACATCTGTCCAGGCTCTTCTGGCTTTCATAGTCTCTGGTGAAAAGTTTGCTGTAATCCTGATAGGCCTTCCTTTATATGTTACTTGACCTTTCTCCCTTACTGCTTTTAATATTCTATTTTTCTTTAGTGCATTGTTCTTATTATTATGTGTAGGGAGGAATTTCTTTTGTGGTCCAGTCTATTTGGAGTTCTGTAGGCTTCCTGTATGTTCATGGGCATCTCTTTCTTTAGGTTTGGGAAGTTTTCTTCTATAATTTTGTTGAAGATATTTTTTGGCCTTTTAAGTTGAAAATCTTCATTCTCATCAACTCCTACTATCCATAGGTTTCATCTTTTCATTTTGTCCTGTATTTCCTGGATGTTTTGAGTTAGGATCCTTCTGCATTTTTTATTTTCTTTGATTGTTGTGCCGATGTTCTCTATGGAATCTTCTGCACCTGAGATTCTCTCTTCTATCTCTTGTATTCTGTTGCTGATGCTCGCATCTATGGTTCCAGATTTCTTTCCTAGGGTTTCTATCTCCAGCGTTGCCTCATTTTGGGTTTTCTTTATTGTGTCTACTTCCCCTTTTAGGTGTAGTATGGTTTTGTCCATTTCCATCACCTGTTTGGATGTGTTTTCCTGTTTTTCTTTAAGGACTCCTACCTGTTTGGTTGTGTTTTTCTGTTTTTCTTTAAGGACTTGTAACTCTTTAGCAGTGTTCTCCTGTATTTCTTTAAGTGAGTTATTAAAGTCCTTCTTGATATCCTCTACCATCATCATGAGATATGCTTTTAAATCCGGGTCTAGCTTTTCGGTTGTGTTGGCGTGCCCAACTAGACTATGTGGGGTGGCAGTGCTGCGTTCTGATGATGGTGAGTGGTCTTGATTTCTGTTAGTAGGATTCTTATGTTTGCCTTTCGCCATCTGGTATTCTCTGGAGCTGTGCAGGATGCACTCGGCGGGGTCTCGGAACCAAGATGTCTGCTGCAGATGCTCAGGCAAAGCGCTGCCTGGGGCCCGAAAAGGGGGCTGCCTTAGAATCTCTGTGGTTCCCGCCTGTCCCAGAAGCTTTTAGTTTTTGTATTCCGTACTCTCACCTGTGCAGGATACACTCGGCAGGGTCTCGGAACCAAGATGTCTGATGCTCAGGCAAAGCACTCCTGCACCGGGCAGATCCCTATCCTCTGGCCGGGAAAGTGGCCAGCTGCTTGTGCAGGATACACTCCCCTAAATGTATTTCTATGTATATTCTTTTCGCTCTCAGACTCTGACATCAGCCATGAACATAGCCAATAAGACTTGAAGTTACCAAACGGGATCTAGGATTCTTGGGAGATTAAGTTTCCAGAAAAAGACAGGAAGTGTGCACATACACACACACATACATATACATTCACACACACACTCACATACACACACAAACACACACACTCACACAAACACACACTCACACTCTCATACACACACTCACATTCCCGCATACATACCTACACACAAACTTACATACACGCACACTCACACAAACAATAAGGGAGTGCTCAGAGAATAATGGAGACATGACAGAATAGCACAAAAGTCTGCCTGAAGCAGCTATCAACAAAACACAAAGCAATTTTAGTATCAAATAAGGAAGAATAATGACAAGTTACCTAAACTTTTGCAAAATGGGATCTATAAATTATTATTATGGACAGAATAAATGGGTTCACTGAATGTTTGGTAAGTCCTACTTGCTATGTGGTACTTTAAAAAATAGTTGATCCTATCCTTCAGGACTTTAATATTGCCTCAATTACATGACTGAAGTTCGTATTGCCTGTAATGATAAAAATGAACTTATTTGGTGTTCGTTAGGCTGCTGAGTCTGGTTCCTATGATGATGTTATCCAAAATGCCTGTCCTTAATCCAATTGAGAGAAAACATTAATCCAACCCTAACTGGGGTGCACTATAGGAAGTAGTAAGCTTATAAGCATTGAAAGTGTGAAGAGTACAAAATAGAATGTCACCAGCCTTCCCTGGCTAGCAGAGGATGAAGGAACATGATAAGGATAACCCAGTTGAGGCCCGAGTCCAAGCTGGACCTTCTATATTAGGCCACACTGTTGGAAAACTAGCAAAACTTACCAGAGAAATAGTTGATGTTTCATTTCCTGGTTTTGATGGTTACATTGTGGCTTCATGTGTCTTCATAAGAGATCAACCTCCTTTTTAAAAATTTATTAGACGTTTTCTTCATTTAAATTTCAAATGCTATCCCCTTTTCTAGTTTTCTCTCAGAAAATCCACTTTACCCTTCCCCTCCCCCCTGCTCCCCAACCTATCCACTCCCACTTCCTGGCCCTGGCATTCCCCTATACTGGAGCATAGAATCTTCACAAGACCAGGGGCCTCTCCTCCTATTGATAGCCAATTAGGCCATCCTCTGCTACATATGCAGCTAGAGACACGAGCTCTGGGGGTGGGAATGTACTGGTTAGTTCATATTGTTGTTCCTCCTATAGGGCTGCAGACCCCTTCATCTCCTTGGGTACTTTCTCTAGCTCCTCCATTGGGGGCCCTGTGTTCCATCCAATAGCTGACAGTGAGCATCCACTTCTGTATTTGCCAGTCACTGTCATAGCCTCACAGGAGACAGCTATATCAGGGTAAAGTGTGGATACTTCATTCCTTCTTAGAAAGGGGAACAAAATATCCATGGAAGGAATTACAGAGACAAAGTTCGGAGCTGAGACTGAAGGAAGGACCATCCAGAGATTGCCACACCCGGGGATCCATCCCATAAACAACCACCAAAACCAGACACTATTACATATGCCAGCAAGATTTTGCTGGTCAACCTCCTTTTAGAGGAGTGTTTGGGCCACACTGGCCTCATTTGCTCCTCTGCACCAAACATCTTCCCCGCCTAGGGTCATCACATGTATTCTTTCTTGCCTGTTCTTTCCTTGCTTAGCATTCTTCTACTCAGCTTTCAAAGAAACAGTCCCTGATTCCTGTAAGAAATATCCTCTTGTGGTGTAACTCTTGTGGTACATTATATTTATTTTCTTTCGTATTTGTAGTCATTATCAAATAATTATTACTGTGACTGTTTAATATTTGGCTGTTATCTCTCCCTCCATCCTGGCTGTTGAGGCATTCTGTTCTGGGGTCTATTATGCGAGCCTCATCAGGGAAGCTGGCTGCCTTTCACTCTAGGTGAGTGTTCTTTACTTCATACTTGGAGAAGTGCTCTAGAAGATATGTGTAAGAGACACAAAGCCACACACTTCATGCTGATGCCTAGGTGCCCTTCTGTGTAATGCTTCCATGTCTTCTTGTCCCTACTCTTTCAGTGTTGCTGTTTACAGGTCACTGATTGGTCAGGCACTCCCAAGGAATTTTCATGCAGTCTCACCTTAGGCTGATTCCTTCCCTCTTTCCATGAAGCTTGTAACAAAGCCCACCATGCAGGACATCTCCTCAATCTTACATTACAACACCACTGAGTCAGGCTGGAATTCACAGGAGGCTTCTGTCACCTTGCAAACATAGTAAGTCACATCATCCCCAAACCATGCCCGAGCATTTCCTTCTGTTTTTCCTCTGGTAGCCAGCTAATGTCCAGGCATTGATATAACTAAATAGTGGAATGAGTTGAGCATCTGCCTATGTAGTTTGTTCATGTTTCTGAGTTTACTCTTTTTTTTCTGGAATGTATTATTTCCGGAATGTACCAAATTATTATTGTGCCCTCTTCCTCAAACTTATGGCTTGATATGGTATCCAGCTAAAAGTAGTTCCTGCTGCAAGGTGACTTAAACTCACCTGACAGCTCAGTCTCCTCTTAGGTCTACTAGCACACCAGGGTCCACTTTGGGAATGGCAGGTAGCTGTCTGATGTAGATGGCATGGCTTTGCTTCATGACCTTATATATCTTTTCCACAGCAAGAGTGTGCAAAAGACCATTGATTCTTAAGCTATTAAAAACCCTCTAGCAACATGGGGTTTTCTGGATCACATGTTATATGTGACAAAGATAATTATAATTGTGATTAAAGTTTGCTGTAAACTTTTACTCAAAACTAGTTTCTACCTGAGTCAACTGATAAGTGACTCTGTGATTTTAGAATGCTGAATGTGGCATGTATTCTCAACATCCAGCCAGAGTTAATAAACACATTAAGTATCAAAGTGAGCAAGGAGTAAGGGCTTCCATGTTTCTTTGACAGACTCTTCACATGCCACAAGCAAAATTCTGAAACATCACTAACTTGACAAGATCCTGAATCTTTGTAGGGTTAATCTTCCACTTTCTGACTAACACATGAGTCTTAAGCGTATTCTTACATGTCTACTTTCTCCTCCTTGGGTGCAATTAAAGTGACAGTTAATAGAATGGACCATTAACCTCTGATAGAAGGCCCTGGGTATCAAGATCCCTCTACAATGAGAACTATGTTGAGACATAATGTTGACATTATTGTCAAGACCAGGAACACATGTCATTGTTTAAGTCAAGCAAACGTTAACTTCCCATAGTCCTTTCTGATAACCTCACCAGAGCATTAGCGTCGTGAGAAGTGTCATCTATGATCCATCTAGTATCTTCAGGTGTCTCCATAGCCAAGTAATCAGGGGACATGGTAGAGTGTGCTTCCTTTTATCCATCAGTAGTTCATACCTTTGAGAGTGAAGAACAAATTCTCCATCATTCCATCTAGGACATGAAGCATTTTCTGATTTTCTCTCTTGGAGAAGGGACACGTTTGGAAGCTTTAACTTATTTGTTACTGCCATTTTGGAATTTCATTAAAAGATTAGAGATCAGTCATAAGGTTTCTGAAATTTCCTAAACACATCCACCCATGTTATTGAGTTCTCTGCTACTATGATAAAATAGCCAAGGATGACCTTTTTTTTTCAACCTATTCAGGCCTTGGACACCCTGTTATAGTCTCAGTGAGTTTGTATCAGTCCTTTGTGTCTGGAAGATGCTGTTTCCTTCCTGTTGCTTACCACCTCTGGCTCCTAGAATTGTTCTGCCTCCTCTTTCTTATAGAGTTAAGAGCCCTGTGAGGAGGGATCTGTTACCAACATCCCATTTAGGTCTGAGTGCTCCAAAGCCATTTACTTTCTATATATTGTCTAGCTGTGAGTCATCCAGTTGCCATCAACTGCAAGAAGGAGCTTCTCTGATGAGAGTTGAGGAAGGCACAGATCTATTGGTATAGCAGTGTGTCCTTAGACATAATTTTATTGCTATATTCCTTTACAGAATAATAGTAATAGGTTGTCCCATAGACCTATCTACCTATCTACCTATCTAGTCATGGGCTCTTGGCCACAGGTATGGGTTCTATATCACAGCCTTAAATCCATTTAAAAAGTAGTTATCTACTGCCATGATATCTGTGCCACTGTTGTCCTGGTGTATCTTGCAGGCAGACCTCTGTTGCAGGGGACCAAGCTGGTGGCTAAGTGAAACTGATGATCAAGTCTCTCCTCTGATAGGATGCAGGGACCCTTCCAGCCACAGTGAATGATAGTCCAAAGAGATGAAGCTTCACTGGGCAGCAGGTTCATTTCTCCATGTTTGGTGACATAAGGGACTGTTGTCTTCTGCAATAGGGCCTTACCATCAGGTTGTGGGAAGTAAGCAATAGCTTTGGCAATAACCTATGATGTTTGTGGGTAGTGGTGGTCTGTAGGGGCTTTTAAGCCAATGGTTCGACAAGATATAACCAACCCCCATTTCTGACACTAGAGGGGTTGCCTAGTAGTCAGCTTACTTGTTGACTTAAGATGTCTAGTTCAAGTGTTGTATCCCCTATTATATGGTGACTCCATTTGGGTACACTTCATATATGTATATATTTTAGGAAGCATCTACAGTAGTAGGTTTCCATATGACTTTTCAAAAGGCCTTTAGTGTTAGTTGTCCCTCCCCATAATCACTCTTTTACTTTTCCCTCCTTCCCATAGTCCCATTTTAATCCTCCTATTCTACTTTCCCTGCTTATCTCTGTTTTAAAGTTTTCTTTTAGAGATTATCATTATATCATTTCCCCTTCCCTTTCCTCCTTCCAAACCTACTATCTCCTATGCCTATCCTCTCTCTTTCAAATTTATGCCACCACCTTTTAAAATTATTTGTTGTCATACTCATACATACACATATTACATGCACACATACACGTATACACACACACACACACACACACACACACACACACACCTCTTCCTAACTACAATCTGTGACATAACAGCTTGTAGGTAAATGTGGCAGGTAAACCAAAAGATGCTGGGAATGTATGGCGATTGTCATGGCAACAGACGCGTGGGTCTCTGTCACCTGTGGGCGACATCACTGCCATCACTGGGTTCGGAGGTGGTCTGTAGAGCCAGTTCCTGATACCAGCATATACAGTTGTCATCTCACACATACAAATATACCGCAATGTGTGTCTGAACTTACGTGAAGTATTGAGTCCTGTCTATCAGATTACATGTACCGATACATGCTTCTGCCCCCTGAGAGCTGGGACTAAAGGCATGCACCACCACTGTCTGATTATATTTTTCCAATACACTCTGTGGTGTTGCCACACACTGAGGTTAGCCAGCTTCCCCTGTTGCATACTCCAATGAGTCCTTTGTACTGCTACTCTTGTATGTTGGCATTGATTTTAGTAAAATGAGGACCCCTTGAACATAAACACTGTGGCACTGTGATACCAAGGCAGTCCATAACCCAGATGGATACTGATTGGGCTGGACAGAGGGAGTGCTTATATTCCAGACTGGAAGTGGATGGATGCTATGATATTTTTTCATGTTTTTTAGAACAACATACTATTTATTGTTTTTAAATTATTTGTATGTGTAGGCTTATGTATATCTGAGTGCAGGTTTTGGCTCGGTGTGGAAGAGCATATCAGATCCCCTGGATCTGGGGTTGCCGATGATTCTAAACAACCTGCCATGGGTGCTGGGGACTGAGCTCAGTCCTCTGGAAGAACAGTTGGTGATCTGTTCCATCTTTTTGCCCCTTACAAAACACAATTTAAATTACAAATTATTTGTCACTAGAACTTTCTACTTAGCAATTTCAGACTGCAGACTGTAGTATATTTCAAGTCATAGGAAGCAAAACATGGATGAAGTTGGAGTACCATACACTTATTTAAAGAAACTGGTACATACAGTACAAATATCCAAGGATGAATCTATAAGCCAGGGCAGCAGGCAAGAGAATTCTAGAGTTGGAGGAAGAGTATTTTATTCTATGGAATTTGCCAGCTTTGCTCTTTAGCCTTTGAACTGTTTAGGTGAAGCCAATATACCTTACTGAGAAGAGTGGTCTTTCTTCAAGGTCACCTGATGGCCAACATGAACCATATTTATGAGATTGCATCATAGCAACCATGAGATTAGTGTTTGGTTTGAATAGTGGCATGTTTTAGTCTTGTTCATCAATAGAAACGTAACCATTTAACAAATTACTGCAAGCCTAGTAGCTTGATGTCACACAAATTTACTGCCTTAGAGATCCTGGATTTTAAAGGTTTGAACTCAGTTTCACTGAGCCAAAGGCAAGACATGAGCAGGAACGCGTTTCTTCCTGAGCCTTACTTAGAGCATGGGTTCTTTCTTTCTTTCTTTCTTTCTTTCTTTCTTTCTTTCTTTCTTTCTTTCTTTCTTTCTTTCTTTCTTTCTTCCTTCCTTCCTTCCTTCCTTCCTTTCTCTCTTTCTTCCTTCCTTCCTCCCTCCCTCCCTCCCTCTCTCTCTCTCCCCCTTCCTTCCTTCCTTCCTTCCTTCCTTCCTTCCTTCCTTTCTTTCTTTCTTTCTTTCTTTCTTTCTTTCTTTCTTTCTTTCTTTCTTTCACATCAGTAAGAAGGTTTACTTGGCTTACCCTTGCATATCACTAGTCACCATGAAAGGAAGTCAGAACAGAAACTCAAACAGGAGTAGTAACTGTAGGCAGGAGCCGATACAGAGGTCATGAGAGAATGTTTCTCACTGCCACGTTCATCATGGCTTCCTCAGCCTGCTTTCTTATAGATCTCAGTAGCACCCATCTAGGTGTAGTATCACTACAATGGGGCTGTCCCTCACCTACCAATCATTAATTTAGAAAAGGCCCTACAGACTTGCCTGCAGCCGGATCTTATGGAGTCGTTTTCTCAACTTAGGCTCCCTCCTTTTGGACGACTCTTGCTTGTGCCAAGTTGACATAAACCTAGTCCACCCAAGAACATGGATTTTCTTTCTTCTCTTCCAGCTTCTCCAGGTCACCTGTATTTCATGTTGCACATGTTTGTGACAGTTATTTTTAGTTGTCAACCTTACTACGTCTGGAATGACTACAATCCAGACATATAGGGCAGACTTATGAGAGGTTGTTTTATTTGTTTGTTTGTTTGTTTTTTGTTGTTGTTGGCTTGGTTTGAAGTGGTTAAATCCACTTCCAGTTTGGACATTTAGGCTCTGAACACACACACACACACACACACACACACACACACACACACACACACACACACGGCAGACCCTTTAGGTCTATATGATCCAGCAGGAATTGAGACATGACCTGGATTATAGTATGATCTGGCTGAAATACAGGCATACCTTTAGTACACACACTTAATTCCTAACCATGGAGATAAGATTAGTTTGAAAAAGGAAGCAGCCATGTTTGAAACTGATGTCTAATTGAGGGGCAGACAAAGTGATGAATTAGAGAAAGATTTGATAGAATGAACCAAAGATAGGAACACTCCACTCACACAGGAAAAAGAGGATGCTTAAGAGCAGAGCAGAGAGAGACAGGGAGAGAGAGAGACAGAGAGAGACAGAGACAGAGAGAGACACCGAGAGACAGAGACAAAGACACACAGAGAGACAAATGACATAATGACAGAAAGAGATAAAGAGAGAGAAAGAGGTGGTGGTGGTGGTGGTGGTGTGTGTGTGTGTTGCAGTTTTATAGTGGAATAGCTTTACAAAGACAAGCAGATAAAAGAACAAGCTAGACACAGGTGAAGACAGAACAAGCCAGAGAATGAGGAGTCAGAAGATTAGAACATATTGCCAAATTTAGTATGAGGCCAAGCAGAGCAATTCAATCAGAAACTGAGAGAAGCCTGGTTGAATCAATTAGCTTGGAAGACTAGATTGTACTAGATGGTTAGAAGCTGCCAGGCCTAGGCCTATGGATAATTAGAACAAATAAAGAAATGCTCCAGGATCAGCCCAAGATATGTATTCACACAATTTGGGTACAGCTCTTGTTTTTTTTTTCCAAGACAGGGTTTCTCTGTATAGCCCTGGCTGTCATGGAACTCACTTTATAGACCAGGCTGGCCTCGAACTCAGAAATCTGCCTGCCTCTGCCTCCCAAGTGCTGGGATTAAAGGCGTGTGCCTCCACCGCCCGACATTGGGTACAGATCTTATCTCATCACTTCATCTGAAGAAATAAAAGCAAGATGTGTGTGTGTTCTTTCTGTAAGTTCTGCTATTCTTGAGGATCCTGAATACCTCAGCATTCTTCTGTTCAGAGCCAGCAGCATGCACCTTCAGACCACTGCCCACTGCCTTGCTGGTATAGTCTTCTCTCTCTCTCTCTCTCTCTCTCTCTCTCTCTCTCTCTCTCTCTCTCTCTCTCTCTCTGTTTTCTGTCTCCTTCATTCACTTATAAAAATCTTGTTGATTATAGGAAGCATATACAGACAGTCCAAAATGATTTCCCCATACCAAGGTTCACAGTACCAGCTATGCGTTCTTCTGTGGAATATCAGATGTTTATAAGATTGGAGAATCAGCATGCGGATGTCTTTGGGAATGTTGGCTATTTATCCTCATGCATATCAATATCTAATGGCTTTAGAGACTGTTGCCACAGGTCTTGACAGTTAGGGTGTCCATTTTTCATCTTAAGTCATACTACCTGGCCTCTCCTCTTCTAGAAGCCTGTGTTTGTGGTGCCACTGAGTAAATAGCTCAATCTACAGCTGCTCTTCCAAAGCTGCTTAGGCTAGAAAGATCACTGCTTCTCAGTACTGTCAGGGTTGCTGGTCATGGCGAGCCAAGCTTGTGACTCAACACTCAGGAGACTGAAGCAAGGTGATTGTGACTTTAAGGCAAGTTTAGGCTACATAGCAAAATCCTGCCTCTGCCCCAGCGACAAAAAGACAGAAAAAGGAAGCCCTGCAATGGATGTCAATGCTCACACTGTACTGTCGCCCTGATTTATTTAGTTATGAAAGTATTTTCTGGTATTTCCTTGGAGGCTCTGGTCTTTGGCATGAAATCCAGCTGGGGCTATCTCCATCCATGGCCTCCTTGGCCCCTTTTCTCAGTCATTTGACATTTTTTACCTTATTTACTGTCATTGGATGCTTCTGTTAAGTTTAAGAACCATACTCTAGCAAAGTCTTAGGACTTCTAGCACAGTAGACCCAAGTGATAGGGTTCCCCTGTGCTACTAAACTGCCTTCCAGTACTTAGCTGATGCTGCTCCCCAGTCTATCCCCTAAGGATTCCTTTAGGACATGCACTCTGAATTCCTAGATATCCAAAGGTGTTACAGGATTGATGAAGTTTTTTCTTTTTTTCTTTCAAAATAAGAACAACACTCCTCCAGGTAGGCTGTGCTTAGCATTGACCCTAACTCAGCATCTGTAAACTATATAGTAGATGGGATGGATCTTGACAGAAACTACTGTTTTGTGTGATATCTTACCTGATGTTTCTGTATGGAATCAAGAAAGTTAGAACCTGTTAGCCATGAAGAGCAGGTCACCTCTGGAGGCTGAGGTGTTTCTGCTAAATATGAAGGTCCAGGCAAATCCAATAATGTCTTCTTTGAGCTTTGGGGTTTCATTTCCCCTGCCAGGACCTTGAGTTTTGTGTGTTAAAATTGTATGGTCAACTTCTTCTCCACCCTTTCCAGTCTGCACTGCCCTCTGGCTGTCATAGATGCAGGTGTCAAGGTGGTTCTCTTAATTGTCCATTCTGATCTCATCATTGCTTGGACCCATCATCTTTTATTTTTGAGAAGTAGTATTTAAAAGTAACCCACCATGTCTATCCTTTATGACAGTCACCGCTGACACTACTCTCCAATCGTAGAGAGATTAGTGAGCCAGTACTCTCCTAGCCAGTGTCCTGTCCTACATCAACACAGATGACTTTCAATAGGTCAATAGGTACCCTTCAAAAGGAATCACATCCCTCTAAGCACTAACAAAGAAGACAGTCTCCTGCTGTGTGCCCAGTGAGGGGTCCAGAACAGCAGTTCATCTCTGGACTACTTCCAGTGTAAAAGTTTTTTCATCCCACCAAAGTAGATCCTTAGACAATGGATAAGTCACTCTTACAAAATCACTTGTTAGAGGGCTCATAATTATGCTCATCTTGAAATATTTGATAGTGTACATGCTCCATTTTACTTTTACTTTAATTTCTTTACTCTGATAATTAGATTTTGTTTTGCATTTGGAAATGTTATTGTTCACCAAAATTTGTCATTTCTGTAAAAATTACTAAAACATAGTAATTATACATAAAGGATTTCATTATGGCACTTCATACAGGTATATAGTGTATTTTAATCCGTGTCTTCTTTTCTTTTGTCCTCTTCCCACTTTATATGACCCATTTATTTTTCCTAGTTGGTCCCTTTCTACTTTTGTGACTTTGTGTGTGTCAGACCCATAGGTGAAAGGTTATTTCCTGTGAGCATGGGCATCCAGTGAAGAAACTGTCTCCTCCTCTGCTACCATTAGCTGTCTGCAGAGCTTCAGGGAGGGATAGGATCCCAGAGCCTGCCCCTCATTCCTGATAGGATGTCAACAGTCCCAGTTTTGTACAAGTGTTGCACAGGCAATCACAGCTGCTGCTGTGAGGTAACATGTGCACTGGCCATGTAGCCTCCCCTCCATATTCTTTGTGTCCTCTGTCATACAACATTCCCTCAGCCTTTTAGGAATTGGTATTGAGGTCCAATTGATTTGGGACTGAGCATTCAACAACCATTAATTTTCAACACATAGTCCAGTCACTATTGCTTCCCCCTAAAACAAAACAAAAAACTCTTGCCAAACTGACAGCCACGCTACTGCATAGATATAGACACAAGTTATTAACTTGTGTTTTTGAGATAACTTTATAAGTACATCCTTGCCCACTTAACAGCTTCCTCACTAGGGATGAGGACCACTCCAGCATGGCTTTTACTATGCTGCATGTGAATTTGCTTCTGTAGAGAAGCCTCAACTCAACTCCAACAAGAAATGGTTCGTTATTTTCAAAACATACTTGTCACTGCTGTACCAGTGGGCACATCTTACTTGTCTAGTGCCAGTAGAGCTCCCGGAGACCAGTGCTCAGTATGACTGTTGATCACGATTCCAGTGCAGCAGTGGATGCGGCATCTTGCACTCAAAGGACCTGGTAAGAGATAGGATCCTCCAGCTCATATTCTCTATGGCTTCTGCCTAGAGCATGTGGTGTCTTTGGCAGTAGAGTCTTACCTTCTGGTTCTGGAAAGCAGCAGTAGCATTGGCCATGGCTTGTATGCATACTTTTTAATTTTAGTTTTTGAAACAGAGTCTCCCGTAGACCTCACATTCTCTGTGTACACAGAGATGCCCCAGATATTCCGATCCTCCTGTTTTCACCTCCCAGGTGCCACCATACCCAGCGTTATGCAATAGCTGAGGATTTAGTATACGGCTTCTTGCATGCATGGCAGCATGCAGACACACATAGTGCTGGAGAAGTAGCTGAGAGCTCTAAATCAGGATCCATAAGCAGCAGGGAGAGAGAGAGAGAGAGAGAGAGAGAGAGAGAGAGAGAGAGAGAGAGAGAGAAACAGAGACAGACAGAGAGACAGACACACACAGAGAGACACAGAGAGAGAGACAGAGAGAGATAGAGACAGCGAGAGACAGACACACAGAGAGGCACATAGAGAGACAGACAGAGAGAGAGACAGAGAGACAGGGAGACAGAGAGACAGAGAGACTCTGGGCTAGAAATAGGCACACCCTCACTCAAAGCAACTTAGTAACTAATTAACTAACTAGTTTAGATTTTAATATCAAGGATATTTTGTTTCTTTGTTTACCTGACCTGATATCTCACTCAGTGAGCAGGCTGGGGCTCATGATTTACGTCTACTTTTAACAATAAAAATTTTAATATACAGAGTTCATAAAAGTAAATGTCAAACTGGGCAAAGAAAACCAACCAACCAACCAACCAACCAACCAACCAACCAACCAACCAACCAAAACAAGTTTTAGCCAGACATCCAGGTAATCTCAGTGTTTGGGAGACAGAGACATGAAGATCATGAGTTCAGACCAGCCTGCGATACATGAGATCCATATGAGACCCTATCTCACAATGAGCAAAGAATTTCATACATCATGAGTTTAATATAAATGCTATAAAAGTGAAGTTCTGGATTCTATATGAAAAAGAGCCATTCTTAACAGAAAAACATTCAAGTATAAGTGCAGGTATTTCCTGAAGTAACAATAAAATTGTCCATGAACATGCAAAGAAAATTCACCCTGGAGATGCAAATACAAACTGTAGGAAGAGCTCAGTGAAGTGATTCAGGGCCAAAGCTTAGTTGTCTTCCTTAAACATCGTTTCAGTGACAGAAGAAGGAGGAAGGACACAAAAGGCGAAAGTACACAGGACAAAGACAATGGTTACAAAGACAATAAGGAAAGGTTTCCCTTATTATCTAGATTTTCCAAAATGGAAACAGATGAGCATTGTGTTACTGAACTAGCAGACATGCAAACTTTCTCTCACCTACAGGGTCACCCGTGCTCACTGACTGTCCTACCACTGTTCAGATGTGCAGCTGCTGGAGGTGTTGAGAATGGGCAGGCAAGGATGAAGGGAGAGTTGATGGGGGATAAGTCCTAATTGGAGTTGATACTGGCCAGTGGCAAGTGTGAGTGCTTCCGTGTTTGTGAGTATCCTTCATTAGCTCCTTACCTGCTATTATTGTAACGGTGTTTGAAATCTGTTTAACAGCTAGAAGCTTTGCATATATTGTGCCCATGAAAGCACTGTAAAAATGAAATCCCCGGTACCATGCAAATGAATATCTCCAAGTGCTATATATTCTTTTGCAGCCAATGAGAGCATTGAACTCTTGGTCCTCCAGCTTCTTGGAGAGATGCACAGTGTCTGTTCCATTGCCTGTTCTATGGATTGAATTCATGGCTTCATTCAATACTGAATTTCAATATTGAAAGCAGCATTAAAAACAAAACAAAACAAAAAACAAAACACACACAAACCAAATAAAACTAAACAGCTATGTCTGTTGGTTTTCCCATCACCAGGATCAAATACCTGACAGGAAGCAGCCTAAGAGAGGAAAGGTTTCTTTTCTTTCACAGTTTGCGTCAATGCCGTTCATCACGGTGGGGCAGGCAGGGCAGAAGGCACATAAGGCAGCCAGTCACTTTGCAGCCAGGAAGCAGATATACGGATGTCTGTCTCATCTACTTCTCTTTTTTACTCAGTTCAGGACCCGAGCACATGGAGGCCATACGGCCCATGGGCAGGGTGGACCTCCTTCTTCAATTAAAGCTCCCTGGGAAGGCTCTAAAGAATATCCAGAGGATTCTCTCTGAGAGACTCCAGATCCCAATTAGGCTCACAATCAAGATTAACTCACACCAATTGAATATAAAGCTAAGATGGCAGCATGCAAGGGACCAGAGCCAAGTAAGATGGTTCCTTCCTAGTCCCCCTTGGCAGTTTCCTGTAGGTGCAGACACTAAGCTCCTTGGTAGGATCTCTATGGTTGTGGATTATTCCCCAGACAGTTCTACTGCTCACCTCCTGCCATTTTTATCTTGTGTTCAAGTCTCCAGTCATCTGGGCTGGGATTAGCTCTCAGGTTCAATAGCACTTCAGTTCTTAGGTGAGCCTAGCTCACTCCATGTCTATAACATTCTCTGTGTCCTCACCCTGTCCCCCAAACGTCCCCTTACTGTTAGTACTTTGGCTGAGACCCCTAAATCTTCCCATAAACCTTCCAGACTGGGGTCAGCTTTTTTTGTCTCAGACTTCTTCCTTTTAGGGATTTGCCACAGCTAGTGAACCCATACTTGTTTGTATAGAGTTTAAGGTCCTTTTCTGAGCCCGCAGTATGGCTGCTATGACATTGTTCACTTATTTGTCCATTTTTATCTGTAATACAGTTGGAACTTGACATAAATGGAAACAAATATATTCAGGATCTTATTTTAGTTTTTTCAAAGAAGATTTTACACTGCTAAAATATGATCTAGTTTAAAAAAAAAAGGATGAAGAAAAAGAAATTTGCCAACTTCCAGTATAAAAAAATTTGTTTATCTATGGAGAAAAAGATAGTTTATGGAAAAGTTAGTATTATGTTTTTTACTAGAGACAGTAGAAGGGGAGATGAAGTTATGTTTATTTGGAATAAATTTCATCCCTTTTAGGAGTATATTCACTCTTAAGGGAATTGTATTCAGCAAAGAGTGACCATTTGGCTTGATTTTTGGGAATGTTTTTTGATGATTAGCAGTTAGAACTTTTCTAATTCTTACACTTACAGGTACTCTGCTCATTAAAACTGTCTGCATACAACCTGGACTTTACGAAGAATGTGAGAGGGTACAGGCGAGAAGACTGAGCACACAGCAAGGTTAAAAAGCAGTTGCCATTTACTATAAGCCATCAATGTAAGGATGGTTCTCTGCACATTGGACAGGGAGCAGAACAATCTTCTGGTGACTTCCAGGTTTCCCACTACAGAAGCTGTTGTTGTGTCTCTTTATTCTACCCCCCATGTCTGCAATCCAGTCACACTGATTCACTCCTTAACGGGATCATTTAGAGCAATCAATTTAAAAACCACGAAGCCTTTTACTAAAAGGAGTGAGCTCTTAGCTTGAAAGTATACAGAATTCAGACATGAGTTGTGGAGATGTCCTGCTTCTTCTCACCATCGTGTCTATTGGCTGAGTTCCATTTGCTGTTGGAACTTCTAACACGAAATTCCCTGAAAAGTGTGGCACTCTGGCCAGCTGTGGGCTCTGCTTGACTACTCCTTCCTACAAAATGCTGCCTTCATTATTTTCTCTCTCCCATATATCTGTCTCTCACCAGGTGATTTCTGCGTCTCGTTGGGGCAGACAGAGGGTTTGTCACCTCTGAGTATTGGAAGTGAGTTACAATTTAAAGATTGCGAATCAACGGAAATGCTCACTGTCAGTTGCCTTGGAAGTTCCCCGTGCAGACTCTTCCCTGTGTTTTACCATACATGCATCAGTCTCAATTGTATGTCAGCTATGTTAGAACATCTTCTCCCTCCCATAGCCTGGAGAAGGCAAGTGCAGACAAATGAACAATCAAAAGAGCTCAAACATACTGAGTTTTCATAACTTAATAAAGGAATTGAGTTCAACCAGATAAGTATTTATTGACAAAATTTTATTGATAAAATAACATTAAAGATTTATGAACAAATTAAAAATCTCTGGAAAAAATTACACCAGCCAGGATGTAAAAAAATAAAACAAAAAACAAAACAAAACAAAAACCAAACATATCTAGGTCTGGGGTAAGGAAGGGTCTTCTATCCTGGATTGCCTATGTTAAGCAACATCAGTAATAATGAAGGTTTTAATTCTGAGAAAGGAACTATGACATAACTGTGGATGTCACAAGAAAGGCTACAGTGATGTAATGTTATGTGGAGTGAATGATCCATCTTCTACCTAGTCTTTGTCACTCTGATACCTGTTCCAACATCTTAACTTGCCTTTCTGCTTGGCTCTGCTGCTCTTCCTCAGCTGGCCCTGACCTGTAGAATGTCTTGTTTCATAAGCATGGGCTGCCATTGCAATGACAGCTTTCCCTCCTGGCTTAGGTCTGCTCTTTGCTGGGTCCTTTGGCCCAATGCCTTTGACCTTGGGTGGCTGCTGCTTTGAGTCTGCCTGGCTTTCTTCCCAAAGCAAGTGGCGATTATGAACTATAATAGAAGACATTGTTTTAAATTTTCAACTTGCTTTACATACTGAAGCTGAAGTATCAACGTCTTAAGAATTTTCCAAGTCATTGAATGTTGTATTTGGTTAGCTCATCTCATACAACAAGGAAGAGATTGTTGATTATTTTCTATGCTTTATTTTAAAAAACTGAAAACTGAGATTAACGTGAGTGGATTTTTTTAACCCCTTACCTTCCTTCATTGATCTTGGATCTTGAGGAAAGATTACAATGGAAAGTTTTCTGTTAGACGTTTGTATTATTTTGGGTAGGATTCTATCAGCTCATTTGTACATAACTATTGTTGTATTGGCCCAAGATGATGTTGATAGAAAAGTAAGCTATTCTTGGGAAATATGGTACTATGTTCTAAACTTTGGAGAGGCTCATGGACTTTGAGAGGAATCCTTTGGTGTATAGTGGTTGGGTATCAGTGGCTTCACCAGACTGTGATTTCTACGTGAATTTCTGCATAAGCCTGAGATAATCAGGTTTGTCCTAGGGTAGATTCAGACACATTCATTGATACTGAACTCAAATTAAATCAGCTGTTCAGGGTCCATCTTAAGTCATCCGAAGTAAAGTTCAGTCAGGCTGGGCCATGAAGGTAGACAAAAAAAATTAAGTAAATAAAATTTTTTTAAAAAAAGGGTGGCTTTTCTCCCTGTTTCCACAGCTCTGTGATGTGATGTGAAGTGAAGTGATGTCATGCGATGTGATGTGATGTGATGTGATATGTGTGTTCATGTGCCTTTGCCTCCGTGTATACATGTGTCTTTGTGGGTGATACACAGGCTTGGCTCTGCTGCTCTTAAGGTGAAGAACGGCATCCAGGTGACCCTGTGCCTATGTGTGTACATGTGCATGGATGCTGTTCTTTCTTCACCTTAAGGCTGTAGTGCCTGTGTGTATCCCCCTTACACCAAGACAGGTTGTGGCTGTGTGTGTGTGTTCATTCATGTGCCTGTGTTTGTGAGTGTACTTGTGCTGGTGTTTGTGTGTGTGTGTGTGTGTGTATGTGTGTGTGTGTGTCTCTCTCTGTGTGTGTAAATGAGATATCTGAGACATATAAGCAGGAGCAAGTTTTATCATCAGTATGTTGGAGAGAGATGGAGTAGACAAACAAAATCATAATGCTGAAAGTTAAGTTGCTGTGAGGTATAAATGATAAAAGAAAAAAAACATGTCACCACATTCTTGTTTTAATTAATAGCTAGGGATTTCCTCTGTTAGTCCATTTGTAATCGTTCAGGCAATCATGGGCAGCTGTATTTTATTTATCCAGGTTAATGAATAATCCCTTACTTTATTTTGGGTGGCCTGTGCTCCACTAGAGAGGATGGTGGTCCCTTGGGTAGCCAAGGTGACACTATGGACTCCCACAGTATGCCTGGTTTTCTGGACCTAAGGACAAGCTCTGCTCTATGAGCCCTAGTGATAGTCTTTCGTGAAGGAGGCTGGCAGGTCCATGAGCATCGGTGTGTTAGTGGTGGGTGTCTGAGTGGCACGGGGGGGGGGGGGGCTGGCTTTGCTCCTTTACTTTACCTCTGACATTCTGGAAAGCGTTAGCATTTCCATGTTGAAACCAGATATCCAGAAGGAGTGACCTTAAACCTGATCTTTGCACCATTCTACTGTGGAAGGTGAAGGCTGCCCTTGTGACAAATGCTGGTATTGTATCTGATAGTAAGGATGAAGAACCCACGGTGATGAAAAGCTGACAGCTAGCAAGGTCCTTTCACATACAGTTTCAGCTCTCACAACAACCCTGTGAGGTAGGAACAGAGGATAACACTTTTATTTTTTACTTTACAAAGACAGACACCAAAGGTATGTGATTTGCCCTCAGTCATAGTGAATAGCATTACCCAAATATGATAACATGTCTTCTGACTTCACAGTCTGATTTTCGCCTGTAAGCTACTGCAGGAATGTTTTCAACTTGGTTGCAGAGAGGGCAAAGTGCTCTATGATGAGACATGTAACTTGTTTGCAGGTCAGGTGGCTTAGAACCGATGCTTCAGCAACCCCGTGCTGGGTCACTACTCAGAAGGGCTCTGAGGGATCAGGATGTCTGCATGCTGGCTTTCAATTTTGTGTATTATAAGGTCCTCTAGGAGTCATACTGGGCTCGCTGGGGTCAAGAAGCAGAAATGCAGTTCTCATGGCTGTCAACTCACTGAGATAGACTCACTGGACTGATTTATCTACCTCCTCATTGGAATTTAAACTTCTTAGGGCAAGAACATGACTAAATCATTGTATTCCCAGAATTCAGTGCAGTGCTAGATCTTTACGAAGGCCGAGTTCACAAGGGTTTTGTATGTTTCATAAACTGCTTCAGAATTTCATTGGTAAGAGATTGTTCACATGGAATAGACCTTGGAAAACTCAGTTGTCTTGGTGGAAGGGCGATACACACAGGCGCCACAACCTTAAGGTGAAGAACAGCATCCAAGTGACCCTTGTTTACAAAGAAACAAATCTACTTTTTATGGATTCGAGTTAGAGGCTCTCCATTAGCCGAGAATCCATGTAAAGTGTATATATTTTGGTCTCTGAGTAAAGGCAATGTCTTTTAGCATGGAGAAAATTAGACCTGTGGTAAATATGAAGATGTCATTATTTTAGTAATATGGAAAGAATTCTATGGCAAATATGATTAATCACAGTCACAACTGATTCAGTGAGGGCTGGAAGAGGGTTCTATTTTTCTCTGGTTAACTTTGCCAAGGCACATTCTCCTTGGTCCTTCACATCTCCCTGTATTCTGTCCACCAGTAGACTGAGGACCCAGGTGAATCTTGCACGGGGGAAACTGGGGATAACACTACTGTGATTCAAACTTGCACCTCAGTGTGAGTACGCTTGACCAGGGCACGTGGGTGAACAGTCCACATACAGTCCAAGATGAACAGGGATCATCGTTCCCAGACAAGTGGGCTGCCCCAGGCAAGATTCAGGACCTGTAGCAGAAAGCAGCAGTCATCTGCTACTCTTCAATGGGGGCAAGTGTAACACGTGTTACAGCCTGGTGAAGACAGCTTCTTGAATGGAAGAAGGACTTTAAATTCAGGAGATAGTGTCTCAGCTCACCAGTGCCTGGTACTCAGGATCAAAGAAGTCCTGAAATCAACAAGTGGGTAAGGGCTCAGCAGGTCCAGGACTGGTAGAGATTATGGGTCATCAAGAGGCCTTCCTAGTTGTGCAGAGTGGTGCAGGTCATGGCTGGATGCCTGGTTTTTCCAGCTATTACCGCCAAGCTTCAAACACGGCCTTAATGGCCAAGCATTGCTTCTTTCAGACATTGCTGTCTCATTTGGCAGGGCTGGAGCCTGTGAGGAAACAAAGCAGAACATCACATCACAGTTAAGGTTGGACATGAAGTAGCTTTGGATATCTTTGACACTGTTTCTGCTAAGACTGTTCACTGAGAACAAGGAGGAGCATGGTGCCAGATGTTTGAACCGTCTCAATTATGGCTTCATGACTTTCTTGGATACTGGGCAGGCCCCAGGAAGCAAAGTGTATCAGCTTTTGGTTCTATAAAACCTGTTTCAAGGAGTTTGGCCAAGTTAGGATTAGCATAGCTTTGGGGTAACATAAAGTTTGGGGTATCATCACCAGAAAATGAAAAAGGCACTGCTTTTGCATGGAGAGTGAATAATATGCATCACTAGAGCTAGACATGATGCCCAGTTACAGATGAAATCCTGGTGCCTGATTCTGCAGATTTTGAATCTCATAAATGAACCGCAGTGATTGGTTTTAGACTATCCATAAGATTTACATAAGCTTTAGAGAATATGCTGAGTAGTTTTTTTTTTTTTAAACTTGACACAAACAATCACCTGGAAAGAAAATGCCTCCATTAGCTTGGTCTTTGGGCATGTCTGTGGAACATTTTCTTGACTTATGATTGATGTGTGAAGGACCATTCTACCGTGTATGGTGCCACCCCTGGGCAGGTGGTCGTCAGTTATGTAAGAAAGTAAACTGAGTGGGCCATGAGGAGCAAGACAACAGTGTTCCTCCATGGTATCTGCTTCAGTTCCTGCCTTGAGTTCCTGCCCTAACTTCTCTTCCCAATGGACTGTAAGCTGTAAGATGAAATAAACCCTTTCTTTTCTAAATGTTTTTGGTCATGGCACTTATCATAGAAGAAGGGAAAACATGACAACATTACTAATTAAAAATAAATATACAAATCTTACCACAGTTGTAAACAATGATATTTTGTATTGTTCAGTTTTTAACTTACTCATTTATAAGCGTGGTTTAGTAAATTTCCTCTTTCTTGAAGCCCAAGACATATGATTTACATTCCAGTCATTCAACATCATAAGCATAAAGCTTTATAGTCTCAGTAGGAATCTTGGTCATGAGCACAAGTCATAATTCTTAACTTCAGCCAGTCTCAGACAGGGTCAGCTATTCCTGACATGTGTATCTTTGTTGGGATGGCTTATATCAAAATTTCATGGTTTGCAAAACCTTTGTCCTCATACACAATTTGGAAAAGAGAAAGTAGTTCTACTTGTGTTGATGGAAAGGCAGCACTTACCAGTTAACTGAGTTAAATATCCAGTCATTTAAGCAGTGTAAATTATTTGATTGAGCTCAGTGTAAAAGTCAGCCCTGAAGTCCTGGAATACATCAGCGTTAACCAGAAAGATGGTAAGCATGCTTTTTAAAAGCTATGGTTTTGGAAAATCAAAGTAAAAGAAAGAGATGTTGGATTTTGTCATTAAGCAGGTTTGGGGAATACTGATCTTAAGTAATCTTATTTAACTGTTTTTGAGACATGAAACTCTTCTTTTCTTCTGTGATTCTGGAAGTGGAACTCTGGCCTCAAGTATGCTAGGCCAGAACTTTACCTCTGAGCTCGTCCCCCAGATCTGGAGAAAGTCTTTTGTATTACTTTTGGACAATTCATAGACTGGTGTTGCACTGAACACAGTTTGCAAAATCTGGAGCAGCAACTAATTGGAAATGCTTTTTAAAATTTTTTTCAATTCATTTTCACTGTAAAAATGAAGTATTAGTTGTTAGTAAAGTATTAGTTGTTTGTTTTTATGTTGTATCCAAATTAAGCGGAAACTTTGGAAAATAGAAAACGTGTCCATGGCATGACGTTTGGCCTTTATAGGGTTCTGATCTCGGTCGGGATCTGGTTCTATCATACATAACATAATATTTAACATTATGATGCTTAATTCAATACTTGCTGATTCCTTCTAGGAATTGGGATAAATAGTTCACATTAACGGATACAATTGTTGCAGAGAAAAAGATAAAATACTGGAATAAGAGAAAGTCAAGGAGGTGGTAGGATGCGCTTTATGGGTTTGCTAAAGTTTCAAGAGGTTGAGTGCATCTCTTAATTAAGAAAGAGTACACAAAACTTGGTGGGCCCTTAAGCTCTGAGAAACCAGGGCGAAAACAATACTTTGGAATATTGTAAAATGGCTCATGTACCTTGAGGCCTTTATACTTAAGGTAGAGTGTTACAGGAGAGTTCTAAACCATTTGTTTTATACATCTACTAATCTTACCCAATGAGTTATCATGAGCTGTTTGACTCTTATCTGTGATGGATGATGGTAGAGATAGTGTTTTATTTACTTTTATATTCTTGGAAACTAGTATGTTGGTACCTATAACATCTGGTGCATGGTAAGTCTTGGTAAGTCTTTGCTGACCATGTAAATATTATTAAAAGACTAGCAAGGCATAAAATTGTGTATGCATTCTTAATCCTAACTGCTGAACCATCTCTCTCACCTATCATGGAAGATTTTTAATGGAAGTGAACAGAAATGTAAGCATTTTACTTATGAAAAAAATCAAAATGGCTGTAATATATAGTCTGTGGTAAAAATAAAGATAAGCCATTTTGATATTGTTTAAGCAATCTCATTTTGAAGCAATGAGATCCTAGAAACAAATACAAGGTCTTAAGACAGAAGGACAAAAATATAAATGCTAAGTAAATCGGTATTTGTACATTGCTGGAGAAGTATGGGTGGAAAATGGCTTTAATGAAAAGAGCTACAGTCTATGAAGTGTTTATTCATGGTTGCACCCAGCACTTGGCTTAGTATTTAATCTTCTTTATTCACCACAGTCTAGGAGATGGTTTTGATTATTACCCTCAATTCAGTGGTAAGAAAATGTTAGTGGCTCATAAATTTACCCCAAGTCCACACCACTATGAAGTGGTAGTCAGGGTGGGAGGTCATCCTACCCACCTTCAGAGGCTATAATCTTAGCCCTAGTTAGTACACAACTAATTTTTTGAGAGATAGAAACATTATGAGATGGGATTTTTTTCAGGATGTTAATGTTTTTATGTCTTTTGGAAGGATGCGCCGTATCTCGCCAGTATCCTGAAATTTAACTTAGGAAATGACTAGCTTTCCAAATGGACTCACGATACAGCACTTAACACATAGCTGTACTAGCCATATGGAGGACACCCTGCCTCTGTGAAGTCAGGACACCATAGGGCAATGGACATGCTGACTACACGGACACCCAAGCCTAGGCCTGGTTGCATGAAGGCGTGTTTCTGCTTGCAAAGAGCACAGTACTGCTCACTGGCCTCACATGATAGACCAGAGTAGCTCAGTATTCCCAACACCTCGATTGAGATGTCCATATGCGTCTCTGATTTGGGGGTCACACAAAGGCTGGCATCTGCTTTTCCTCTTTACTCCATCTCAGCAAAGATGTACAGCCAGAAGTAATACGGGCAACCCACAGAGTGGACTTCTAATGTTTTTGTGTTTGTCCTTTGGTAAAGTCTTCTATTTGCTTTTGCCACTATTAGGTTGTTTTATTTTTATTTTTTTGTTACAGTATTATTTTATACTTTTTGGTATGTAAATGCTAGTCAGAAAAAAGTATATAAAACAGTTGTAACTGCATAACAACATGCAGTGAATTTTCCCAGTGTGTTTGATAAGGACGAGTGTTGAAGAAGGAGACAGTTGGAGCTGACTCTCAGCATCATCCAGGTTCTCACAGCGCCAGGTCTCACGGCGTGATCACGCTGCTTCCTCATTATCTTAGCACAGGCTTTTAAAAATGTTACTGAAATGGTCGAATTTTATTTTTATGTTATTAATGTGCTACAGTATCAGATTTGCATGTAATGAGCCCTGGACTATTAACACTCTGAAATTATGTTATTTCAATAAACAATTGAAAAACTTAAATTTAAAAATTTTAAAAATAAGTAACAACTAAAACTTAAAAAAAAACTAAAAAAGTTAAACAATAAAATAAATAAATAAATAAATAAATAAATAACCCAAAGGAGAAAAACTCAGAGGACAAGTTTCCAAAGATCACTGTAATTACTTAAGGCTGCAGTGTTGAACTCTATTCTCAATAGGAGTTTGAGTTTTCCTTTCCCGGAGCCTGCTGGCTGAATGAAGCACTTTGTTAAGCAAGGCTATCAGACAGTGCTTGGCACACTCTATTCAGAAGCTTGATCCACTTCCCTACAAGTGTTTGTGACCTTTTGATATGAAAAGTTTACTTTTAATATTAAATTTTGATGAACAAAAGCAATATGCAAGAATTACAATATTATAATAGAGGAATCCTTCCATCATAAGGAAAAAAAAAACAGAAGTAATACAATCACAAGAAGGTAGAAAAAGACAAAAAAGTAAATAAAAACTGAGACAAATAGGATGGGCTGTTACACACACACCAGATAGACTCTTTAAGTTGTTCATTGGTATATTAGATTATAACTTCTTGGATATCGGACAAAATCTGAACACACCCACATACTGATTATAGCAACCATGGTTGGCAAAACACTAGAATTAAAGTTCTAAGTGTGCTCATTTCAAGGCTCCTCTCTGCACGTTCCTCTCTCTCCACACAGTAGTGACTGACTTACCTCTAAAGCATGATTTCAAAGGCACCCATTTTATTGCAGAATTGCATCAGGCTTGGCCTTTTGCTTTCTGCCTCTGGAAAATGTGTTTAGGCATTCACGACCCTCCTAATGGGAGAGTGGTATGTTCAGAGGAGATAATCACCCTGATATGATTTTAAAGTGCCTAACCTGTCACAATTTGGGGGCATGCCTTCCAAAAAAAAAGAAAAAAGAAAGAAAGAAATTAGCATAAAGAAGCATTGTCCCCTTCTCTTTAGTTTTTAGGACACTTTCAGCAGATAAATACTCATGTTTTGTATTTATCCTATAAAATAGAACCTTTTGCAGAGAAGTAATGATCAGTTTTGCCTTGCAATGTGATGAGCACACATAAAACACTACAAGGATAAGCGGGAAGCTCCACAGGTTAGGTAAGAACAGGAATGGGGTTTAAATGCCTCGGCAAGGACGTTAAAGCAATGCACAATCACAAGATTTAGATGGAAACACTCAGGGGACCCACTTGCGACTTTATGCTGTTAAAAGTTGCCTTAACTCCTGTGAGATAATAGTGATTACCCGCAAAATGTTTTGTTATGGTTCAGTGTACAGCTCTCTCTCTCCCCCCCCCCTTCTCTCTCTCTCTCTCTCTCTCTCACACACACACACACACACAGAGGCACTCGCACATCGAGCCAAAGTCAATGGCAGTAGGTGGTTTATGTCAGGACTGGTTTTGACGGCCCCTCTTGCAGAATAAGATAAATGTAAGTGATGAGCCCCTGGGGTTGGGGTTGGCTGAACTCATTTTGTATTCAACACTCTGCCTGGCCCCTTTCTCATCTCTTTCTCCCTGTCTTTGTACGTTCAAGCCTACTTGAGTTTCTTTTTTCTTTTGTAGAACTTGGTTCTTTTGATGTGCTGCAGGGCACGCCCTTCAGCAAAGAGGACTTCCCAGGAATCGGAAACATCAGCACACAGGTCTGAGAGGCTACTGTACAATAGTTGCCCTGCAGCCCAAAGCAGAACGTTTTCTCTTCCCCGAATCAGCAATGTTCAGTATATCCCACATCCGTGATTTTAAAGGGATAAGAGCTCCACAATGTTTAAAGCACAGATTTGTTGAGCGTTTGACCTGTTTGACCCCATGGTGGGAATCTAACATGAGATGAGTCTGTATGGATGAGATACTCATTACTTCATCGGGATTTCTCTTGTGATTACAAATGAATTTAGTTCTGCTTTACTGCGGCTGCAGTGTTAGTACTACAGTGTGAGAACTGTAGTACCAATCTGTGTGGGGTCCTGGGTCATCTACTTCTCTTTGTTATTTTCCATCACAAATCATGTGAGAGAGTGCAATGCTTTAACTCTTTGTGTGCTGGGCACAGAGGTGAGAGGGATGAGGCAAGGGTATGAGTACTGCAGGTATGAGTTACTGTTAGGCACATCGTCTACATAATTCATTCACAGAGAGACAAGGTGGGAGGAGACTTAATTCTGCACTTCCACCGCAGAAGTTAAAAATGTTTAATAAACACATTACACTCGACTTAAAATTTCTGTGTTTACTCACATATGTTTTATGTGACAAATCTTTCAGGACTATGTCACTGAATTAGAACTTGGAACTGAAAATCAAAAGAACAAAACAAAGCAGAAAATAAGGGAAAATAGTGCAACTTAAGTTTATACACACAAAAATGTATCCAACTGAAAACATCCAAACTAAAGCAAAAACTTAAATAATAATTAACTTTAACTTTTCCCCAGATATTTAAAGGAAACCTTTTTATTAAAAATAAACAACAAAATAATTAAAAAGCAAGGTTGATAGAAATTTGGTAATTTTCTGACTTAATGGACTTGGAAAACCACTGTGTACAATGGAAACTTTGTTGGATTTTGTCTCCACACTGAGTTTGTCTCATGTAAACACACTATAAGCATTACTGAAGAAATTGATATTGCTGAAACATTGATCTGTGAGAAATACAAACTTATCAGAAAACATTTACTTTCAACTGCTTGAGATTTCCCTTTTTAAGCACACCATACACTAATAGTATGTCTATGCCTCATGGCATGACTGCAACCTTCTAGAGACATAATTTTAGTGGCAATGCTACATTAATTGTGTATTTTCAACTTATTTCATGCCTAGGTGATATATCAACTAAACAGATGATTGTCATATTTTTGAACATTGGTATATGTGTATATATATATGCATATATTTGAAATATCATATATCCATTTCTATCTATCTATCTATCTATCTATCTATCTATCTATCTATCTATCTATCTAAAGAGAAGATGACACAATTTTTCAAATATAGCCAGATATGAGTCTTTAGAAAAATATGGAATAATTCTTGTAATAAATTGGCAATGACCGCACTCCCTTCTTGACTACAGGGTATCCTACTGCTTTTAGTGTGTGGCTGAGTTGCCGGTAGTATATTGATCCTAGGAACATTCTCTACAGCAAACAACCTCTGAAAGTAGTGGACACCTGAAAAATTCTCTAGGTGTCATTTTGCTTAAAACAAAACAAAACAAAACAAAACAAAACAAAACAAAACAAAACAAAACAAAACACATTGTTAACAACACAGAAACAGAGGAGCACCAGAGGTGGAGAGGCGTAGCCATGCCAACAAAGCAGCCTTTCGAGCTGTATCATGAATTTATCCGGTTTCTTTCCTGAAGGTCACACAGCATTTCTGAAATTAGACGTTTCAGAAGAGTTTGAACTTAAATTTGATCAGATGCACAGGTGCATTTCAGATACTGCGACACTCTTCGGTGTTTTGGCAATGGCTTACTGAGTCAGCTCATGCCTCCCATTGTGGGTCATACATGCTAGTGAAAGCTAGCTTGTGAATAAAGAGGCAGTTTCAGGGCCTCCTGGGTCAGGGAGGATTGCTGTTTTCTGTACCATGCTGATCCAAAGTGGATTGTACTAGAAACTCATTCTGCTCTGAGTTGTCATTTCCTGTATCCTTCTTTCCTGCAGGGATGATATCATTATCCTACAAAATTTCCTTATGAATTGGCAAATACCAGAACAACACCTAGTCTATATTCTAAAACAAACCAGAGATAGTCAGGAAACCTGAAATGGAGTGATGACTCCAGGTCTAGAAGTATTTCATTTTACTTTACCAAGATCTGAAATTAGGTTTCCTTGTTGTTCTACTAAAAATCATTGCAGACTTAACAGGGTATGGCGGCACACACCCTTAATCCCAGCACTTGGAAAGCAGAAGCAGATATCTATGAATTCAAAGCTAGCCTGGTTTGCATAGTGAGTTCCAGGCCGGGCAGAACCACACTGTGAAAACTTACCTAATAACAACAAAGTATTATAGCTATAGCTACCCAACAGAGATTGCTTAGGACAAAAAAGACAGCTCTGAGTGTATTCAGATATTTTTT
Organism: Mus musculus; assembly: GCF_000001635.26. Taxonomy (NCBI): domain Eukaryota; kingdom Metazoa; phylum Chordata; class Mammalia; order Rodentia; family Muridae; genus Mus; species Mus musculus. Next base: position 64,692,406 of record NC_000072.6, on the reverse strand, counting down.
TCCCTTAAAAAGTAGTAATTGAACTGGGAATAAGATTCCAGAATTTCATATTTTATGTTAAACATTTAATTATAAAACAAGTCCGAGGATACATTTGAGACAAGACATCCAGCTAACTAACATGGATGATTACTTTGCTCATTGAGTTTTATCAAATAAATATATAGATTTTAGGGATTAGAATTATACAATAATTGATTTGTTTTTCATTTTAGTTACTATCTTCCAAGGCTTTGTTTCTGTTTATTCTTTAAAGCTACTTATGCAATGTAATATTTTCTATTCTCTGTGTTTTAATCCCCATTCTCTGAGCTCCGGTAGATCTGACTGAGTATAATCTAGGGACTTTTTTTCAAAAGGAAGATAGTGCTGATGGTTGAGGTCATGACCTCCTTTTTAGGACTCCAGGGACCAACAGTTCCAAATAGTTCTTTTATGAAGAAAGCAGTCTTGGGACGTCTGCGACTGGAATGGTCAGCATAAAGCTGTCTGAACTGGACCAATGCTGTCGATTTTCCAGCACCACATTGCAATGTGTTATTTATGGTAATATTATAAGCATCGTTATAGCTCCAACATCACTGTGAGGCCAGTATTCATAGAGCTAGTAATATGGAAACCAGTTAACAGTTGAGAGGTCTGGGACTGTGTGTGGTCAAGGTAGTCCACCTTTCAGGGACAGGATAGAGAGTTTGGCCTCCCATTTCCCAGTGAGGTAGCCATGGATGTGCCCCCTCCTTTGTCTTCCTATCCTTTTCCTACTCTTGGGATATAAAAGGAGGGAGTTGCTGTCACTTAGGTTCCTAGTCTAGCAGACTTCCACACTAACAGCATGCAATCTGTGACTGATCCCAGGTCTTCAGTCTTGCTCTAGGACACTAGTTCTCAACTTTCTGAACGCTGTGACCCTTTAATATACTTCCTCATGTTGTGGTGGTTCCCAGCCATAAAATTATCTTCATTACTACTGTAATTTTGCCATTGTTATGAACTGTAATATAAATATCTGTGTTTTCTGATGGGGTTAGGTGACCCCTGTGAAAGAGTCATTCTATCTACAGGATGGGTTGAGAATCACTGGTCTAGGATGTGACAGTTGAATACATAACAACAGACTGAAATCTCCAAGCTGTGGAAAAGTGGGAACACTATCACACAGTGGGAACACATGTTCCATAGTATGCTGTTTTTTTTTTTTGTTTGTTTGTTTTTAAGTATAGAATAGAGTTTATTCAGGACATGGGGAGGGGAGTTGAGAGAGAGAGAGAGAGAGAGAGAGAGAGAGAGAGAGAGAGAGAGAGAATAGAGGAGTAGAGGCCAGCCATGAGCATGCAGAGAGAGGGGATAGGGGAAGGAATAGAGAGAGGGTAAGCATCAAGAGGACAGGGCAAGAGAGCAAGGGCCATATTATGCTATTCTTGACTGTCTCTAATGTGGACTGAGACGTGTGTGTGTGTGTGTGTGTGTTGTGTGTGTGTAACTCACAATTCATGATGACTATAGGTGACGTTCACTTCTCACACTGACTTACTGAATGTATGACAGCGTGCTGCATTTTTACACACAACTATTGATGTAGGAGAAGCCTCTGCGTGGGAACCCACACTAGCATCTCAGGGAACTGCTCACGCCCCAGGCTGCGATGGTGTTGCTTTCAGTTCTAATGGCTTTGCTGCTTCTGATCATTTAGTGGAAACAGGATCCTTTGGGAATCCTGGGATCCCCAGATTGTTCCTCTGGAAACCTGTGACCTTCTCTCTGTCCCCTTTTACCAAGTGCAGTCTGCCCAAACCAATAACTTGTCCCACCATTCTGTTTTATTTTTTAAGAAAAACATTTCCCTTTTTTTTTTTTTCCCTTCCAAATACTCCCAGTTTCTCCCTGGCATTTCTGCTTCAGTTTTCCTCTGTACAGGACAGAATTCTAGAAATATCTAATATGTATCTTCTAAACACACACACACACACACACACACACACACACACACACACACACATTAAATACACATAGATAAAAGTTCAACAATTAAAATGAGACATCTTAAAGCAGTCCGTCAAACAGAGTATATGGTTGGCCCGCCCTGATTGGCAGCTCCTGGGGGGACCTTAGCCCTTTCAGATGCTGGGGAGGTCCCATGAAAATGGCTACTTAGGAAGGAACTGTAGGAAAGCAGGTAGACAAACAGACAGATGCCTGTCACAGTACTGCAAGCAACTGCATCCCAACAACCATGTGGTCCTGGAAGTGAATTCTGGGCTCCAGAACCAAAGGGAGTTAACAGAACTTTTGCTACAGCTCTGTGAGGCCCTGAGCAGAGGACCCACGTAGGTCCTTTGTCTTATATTCTCAGATCTTTCTGATACTAGTTGAATTCCATTATAGTCTTGTGTTGAGTTTGACCTCTCTGTAGCTCTTAACTGAGGGCACCACGTGCTTATTCCTGAGATAATCACATCACTTTCATATCAAGGTTAACTCTATAAAATAACCAACCTGTTCTTACCTGATAATTAAGAGATAAAAATATTATGTCAGTGAAACATAATATGGGAACCCTAATGAAATGGTATTTTAGTCTAGCAAACACTAAAATAGATATGGAGTGTTGTATCTTGATGAATATACTGATGTTATTTTAGTCAGGACTAAGGTTGAGTTTAAACTGCAGGGAAGTGTCCTTTAGCAAAATGTATACTCTCATGTTTTCTGTCTCTTGTAACTTTTTACATATTGGGAACTTGTCATTAAAGTGCAAATTAAGGGGCAGCAAGATGGCTCTGTGCATAGATGTGCTTGCCACCGAGGAGCCTAAGGACCTGAGTTCAATTTCAGACCTATATGGTGGAAGGAGAGAATAACTTCTGAAACCATCACATACAGGTTTTACAAACACATACACACACACACACACACACACACACACACACACTTTAAATAAGTGAAAGTGATTTGTATTGGTTTCCTTTTGTAAGCATAATATAAAATAGTCATAATATATATTGAATTAAGGAAGCATAGAAATCATAGAGGGTGCTTCTGTCAGTCCTTTTTGTCTTATTGTGATTTTTCAGGGTTACTTACTTACTTTATTTATTTATTCATTTATTTATTTATTGGTCTAGAATTTGGATGTTCCTGCCTTCTATGGTCTAGCTATAATCTATTGTGACAGCGATGTTTTATGAAAAGAAACAAGTTATGTTTACAATGCCATTACATATTTCTAAAATTAAATAATTACAACTGCAATTCTCCAAACAGTTCTATGAGGACCCATGTAGGTCCTTACTACTAAGTAGTAGTAGCTTACTACTGCCTGAGACTCAGTGTGAAGCAGGTTGCCTTCTGACCTGGCAGGTCATCAGTGGTTGGTGAAGGTAAGTAGGGGTGTGATTTTGAGCGCTCTATGCAAGGACTTGAAGGTGATGGATTAGGGACAAGCAACCATGAGTTCCTCTCATCTGGCATTCAATCCTCTGATCCTGCGGCTTTCTCCCTAGCCTCCCGTTCCTGAAGAGTGTCATAGAACAACAGATGCTAGCACTCTAAGGAGGAGAGGGGGAGGGGGAGGGGGAACGCAATCAAAGAGACTGGGGCAAGATTGACTGTGGGGACCCGGGTTACTTCACGTGAGCTGTTTTATGCAAAATGAAGCACAAATCACTTGCATTTGGAAAACCCTGCCAGAGTGCCACACAAGTGACAGAGCAAATCTGCAAGCTGCATATTCAAGCGCCACTTCTAGAGAAGCTTTGAAGAAAGCAGGCGGCGGCGACCCCCACCTTCAGGCTTAAATGAACTCTGAACAGACTCATTTGCCATGAAGGATGAGATGGCGAGATGCTGGCGCCTGGGGCTCTGCCTCTCCGCGCCTCCTTCCCTGAGTCGTTCTGGTGGGTTTTTGTGTCCCAAAGTTGTCCCTGTGCAAACAACAGGTTGAATATTGTAGGTGTGGGTTATTAAAGTGTCCCTGGGACAATGGCAGTCTGTGTCCCATTTGTAACGCTTGGATTAATCTTTGGAAAGTGCACACAAAATGTGACATGATGTTGGCTTCCAACATTATTCAGTCTGCATAGCAGCAAATCCTGCCCTGTCTCCCTGGAAATAAAACTCTGCAGACTGCCCCTGCCATCTCAAAGCGACCTATCATTTATGCCGCAGAGTAGGGACACCCTGGTAGCACGGCTGTGAGTGAGATTTTGTAGTTTGCAGAAACACTCACGATGGAAATAAATTGTGGGCTATCTTGTCCACAGCTTCCCTAAAGGAAGTCTGCAGTTAGCTAAGTCGTATTTTATTTTGCTTCCTAAGGAAGAAGTAACAACATACATATTTTCAAAGAGAATTCCACATTCGTTTAGGATTATAACTACTTAAGTGACAAACGGCCTTTTGACATTTCATCTTTTTCCACATCTTTCCTTTTCAATGAAGTCTGAAAGGAAGAGCTATAATATAAAGGGAGAAGCGGGTCCTCAAAACCAGTCACACACCAAACAATATTTGCTTTTCCCCTTTTTATGGCTGAGATGCTAAAATCATGAGACTCAGTGATATCCTGTTGATGTCTCTTTCCTGGGAAATGTGTAACTGGCATGGTGGGATGTGAGAAGGGACCACTCAAGTCTCTGCATTTAAGAACATCTTCATATTGAGATTTGAAAAATAATTGAGAGAAGAGACCGAGAGTCATCAAGTGGACTTCACAGAGAGCCAAGTGAACAACTAACTATCTCCAACAAACTGGAATTAGGAGAAGAGGAATCAGGCTTCCTCCAAGAGCAGCGGTTTTTAAAAGGTCTGTGTTCACTGTTTAAGTCCAGGAGACGCACGTGGTATTTATTCATTTACTGTGTGTACTGGCTGGTTTTGTATGTCAACTTGACACAGTGTGGGTGGTGCCATCCCTGGGCTGGTGGTCCTGGGTTCTATAAGAAAGCAGAAAGAGTAAGCCATGGGAAGCAAGCCAGCAATAAGCAGCAATTCTCCATGGCTTCTGCATCAGCTCCTGCCTCCAGGATCCTGCCCTGATTGAATTCCTGTCCTGACTTCTTTCCATAACTCATGAACAGCCATATGAAGTGTAAGCCAAATAAACTCTTTTCTCCCCAATTTGCTTTTTGTTCATGGTGTTCCATCGTAGCAACAGCATGATATTCTATCAGGTGTGTTGATTCAGGATGTCCTCAGAACATGAAGGGACAATGTCAAGTGGCTAGGAATGGCTTCCTGCAAATTTACAATGATTTTTTAAAAAATTATTTATTTATTTATTTTTATTTATATGACTACATTGTAGCTGTCTTCAGACACACCAGTAGAGTGTGCATCGGATCCCATTACAGACGGTTGTGAGCCACCATGTGGCTGCTGGAATTGAACTCAGGACCTTTGCAAGAGCAGTCAGTGCTCTTAACCTCTGAGCCATCTCTCCAGTCCCATAATGACTTTTGTATCCATTAAAGCAAGTGGCTGCTCAGCCTGTCATGTAGAACACATTTTTGTTTCCCCTATTTGTTACCTTTAATAAATCAAATTCAGAAGTTTCAGTTATTAAGCCAGTTTATTGTTTCAATATGTTTGGCATTAGTGAAAGTCAATATGAAATTTGATTTAAGTGGGGAGGGGTACATAGTCATTACAGAGGGCTATAGCTAAAATCCATACACAAAATCCATACACAGTTCATCTAAAAGAGTGGGGCTTTGTGACCTGAAGGACAGAGCCTGGTTGGGGTGGATGTGACCGCGTGTAGCAAAGGTGGTACCTTGGCTGTGACACTTGTAAGTGACCCTGAATCCAGCTCTACCCTGAATCTCTTTTCAACTGGAGCAACTTGCTCAGGCGGAAGGCTACAGGATGGATCATTATTGCATAGAACAAATCTTGCGCGTGCCCCCTTGTGATGACTCCCTCCATGGTTTCATTTCCCAGCTGCAGTATATTTGCTTGGTCATGATGTTCTAACAGGTGGGTTGATTCCTGATGCCCTGATTTTCAGAGTTCGGGGTTTGAGACAGGGTCTCAAGTATTACATGAATCTGTAATTCCCTGTACAGCCAAATCTGCCCTCAAAACTCCTGCCTCTGCCTCTCAAGTCCTGGGATTGCAACTCCAGCCCTGGCTGTGCTGATATATATATATATTTTTTTAAGGTATGTTTAAAGTATGGAAGGAGAAAAGATACTGCAAAAAGCAACATCAAGGTTAACATATAAAGAAGTCAGTTGGCATGAGGTGTAGTGTGGTGACACACCTTTAGTTCCAGGATTTAGGAAGCAGAGATAGGCAGATCTCTTGAGACTGAGGCCAGCCTTTTCTACATAGTGAGTTCCAGGACAGCCAGGGCTACATAGTGAGATGCTATCTTAAAACAACAACAACAACAACAACAATAACAAAACCAGCAGGAACAGCAGCCAGTTGGCTCAAAAAGACTGGAAGCCCTTGACCACCTGAACTTCATACAACAAACTGAGCATGTTCAAGAAAAGCCCGAGCTGTAGGAAATGTGGAAGAGACCTGTGCTGTGTGCCAAGAGCTTTGTGTTTCTTAACCTCTGGAGCTTCTCCCTCGGCTCTCAAGCCCATTCCTATCTGGAGAGCTTTGCCTTTCTGAACAAACTGTCTCCACGCCTATTTCAAACAAAGGTTCCTGGTCCAGTGTATTACCCTCAGACTGTGTTCCTGGGACACTCGGAGAGGGGTCTTCCAAACTCCTCACCTTTAACACCAGGGTTATACAGCCTGAGTCCTGTTGTGGGTTGGCCAGGGATAAAGGGGGATGTTGCAAACAAAATGGATCAGAAAGGAAACTGCCCATTTCATTAGTGGCCGACACCATCATCATTTTGGGAATGTTAGATTAAAAGGAGACAGTGGCTCAGTATCTCCGACAGAGTATATGAAAGTGTTAGTACAGCCAACCAAAGGCAAGCACGTGTGGCTTTGAATTGACCCTGTAACCCACCTTTGGGGGACTTGCAAATAGATGGGGGAACTTTTAAATAGATGATCATAAAGGAACAGACATCTAAGTACCCTAAAGGACTTAAACACACAGTTTATCTGTTGCTAATGGTAAAATGGGTCAAATTTAAAAATTTCTCCCCAAAGAAGACTAGTCTTTAAAAATGTTATCACTTACTGATAACAGTTTAAATCTAAAAATTCAACCTATGGAACCACAGCGCCACCATCTGGCTATACAGATGACAGCAGGCATCACAACAGTACAGGAAGGAAAATGCGGTCTTCCTCAATTAACCTTAAAAATGAAAAATCTTTGACTGTAGCACAGGACGGTGACCCAGCTAATTTGGAGAGCGGGTAAAAAAGGAGGATCTCAGATTCAAAGCCAGATTGGGTTATAGAGTCCTCTGCCTGGAAAGCATAGCAACACTCCTTCCCCCCCCCGCCCCCCCCCCCCCCCAAATAAAAGGAGGGCTGGGATACAGCTCAGTGGTTGGTGCAAGTCTAGCTGACACGGGGCCCTAGGTTGGATCCCAGAAAAGTTATCAGTATTTTTTGTTTTTGATAGGAAATTAAAAGCCGTCTTAAACCCCCTTCAGTCTGGTGTTAGTCTGTTACTGTTTTGCATATACAGGCTTGCTTCACTGAAAACCCATATGACTGTGGGCACGGTGTGGGAGAATGTGGCTGACATCCTTAAAGCTCTGCAGCTGTTTAAGACAAAGAACAACTCAATAGGACAGATTTGACCTTGCTTTAAGGTGCGTACTGCAAAATCTGACTTTGGACACATGGGAAAGCCATATAGAGTTCTTTCAATTTATCTGAAGTCCAAAAGTGCTTTTTGTATTGAGTTTTGTGAGTATAAAACAATCGCTAAGTCACAGGGTGACTAACATCTGCAGTTTCATTTGTACACTGCTCTCAAAAAGGCCTTTTATGGTATACCCCAGGGATAAAAAGTCAAGTTCATATTTCTTACTCTTGGAGGGTCTATATTTTTACTGACACATGCGCTGCGTAGAATGGAAATGTTATTATAACACTATCTGGAGACTACTGCGAATAAGGGCCTGAGCTAAGGGCTTTACATTGATTTCAAAATCAATGCTGTCAGCAGTACTATCGGGAGCGCGTTGCCACCATTTCCAATTTACAGATGAGGAAAAGCTAAGGGCGTCTTTGGTCTTTGGGTAACTTGCCTAGGCTTACACAGTTGACACACAGGATCAACCTGTCATTTCCCAGAACCACCACACGAGGGCGTAGGCAAGGAGCATTGTCCATAGGGTGTCAAGGAAACCGATTTTGTATTCCAATCCTGTGTGTGTGTGGTGCCACATTCTTAAAGTACACTGACTTTGAATTAGATTATGCAAACGGTTTGTGACAGAATGAAGTTGTGATGTTATTCTGACCAACTGCCTTCTGTAGGTCAGGGTGTGTGACCTTGTAATGTACACACACACCATGAAATAAGTAAGTATGCTAACACACCCTTCTCCTCACTCACTTACTGTTCGTGTGGAGAACTGAGGCCCAGAGTTTTGTCAGAATGGAGTCCTTGTTTTTACGTTTTCAAAGTTCTGTGTAAATTCACTTGGATGCTTTATTTTCACATCAAATATGATGCTCCCAGAGCCAAAAAAATCATCTCTTGTTTCCTACTCAAACATTCCTGCAGACATCCTACCTTGAATATTAGTGTGAGATTCACCTTCCTACAGTCACATTGGCAGCCATGGCTGACTTTGCTAGTCAGTGAAAGATTCGACAGTCCCTAGGGTGATAATCAAAGCCCTCCCAGTCTAGATGCTGCCTTTGGGTCTGTGTAAAGAGCAATCAAGCCGTGACGAGCCCTGATCCAACCTGTGCACACCCTGTGAAGAGGAGAACGAGGATGCGGAAGTGCATTGTCGTGTGTGGACGCCCAGTGAGGGGAAGTGTGATCCGAGGAAGGAAATGGTGTGACCTTGAATGCGCTGGCTACAATCAGTCTCACCTTGGATGCTGCTGGCCTCATTTTTCCTTAATTCTGTCCCCTAACCAGACTCTTGTGTATCATCTCTGATCCAGTCACCAGTCATTTTCTCCCAATATGCTTTTCTTTTCGTTTTACTGTTATCTTTTGTAGAAGCCTGTTTGTGTTTAGATAGTGGTAAAGCTTCCTAATGTCCCTACCCCTTGATGGAAGTCAGGGCAGATGCTCAGCAGAACTGCCTTATCTGACCCTGGACCAAGCCAACATAACGTGGGTCGAAATGATATGTGTTACTTTAGCTTTGATTTAAAATATGCCTGAAGTTTTCCATTTTTTTCTTCCCACAATACTCAATGTATTTCTATCACTGGATTTTAAAAAGCTAGCTCCAAATTCCTAGGGCAGAATAAAGCCATCAGATTGAGAGCCAGGGTTCCAAGGGCCCCAGGATGCTAGGCCAGTGCTCTACCACTGATATACACACACGTGTGTGTATGTGTATATGATATATATGTGTACATATATGGCTTCCCATTTCTTATTTTCTTTTCTATTTTCTATTTTTCTTCTATTATTTTTTTTTCATACAGTGCATGGTGATTATGGTTTCCCGTCCCTCTTCCTTTCTCTCAGTTTCTCTTCACCTTCCCACCCATCTGGATCCATTTTCTTTCTGTCTCTCCTTAGAAAACAAATAGGAATCTAGGGAATAATAATAAAATAAAATTAAATTAAAAAGCCAAGTAAATTGAAAAAAAAAAGACAAAACAACCAAACAAGAAAAAAGAGACAAAGAAAACCACAGGAAACTCATAGACTGAGAGACACACATGCTTAGACACTCAGGAATCCCCTCAACCCCCAAAACAATAAGCCGCAATATATAAGCAAAGGACCTGTAAGATTTAAAAACAACAACAACAACAAAATTTCTCTGACTTATATTATGAGACAAAGAGCATCCCAAGGTGCCTTTGAATTCACTCTGTTTGCCATTGGCTGATGGGTATGGGATCTGCTCTTAAGACTGGTTTGTTTCCCCAGTGAAGATACTTGAAAAAAAAACCCAAATTTTTCACTTATAATTGGATTATCAATTGGAGGCGGCCTCTGGGTTAGGGAAGGCCGTGTATATTCACTTCTGCTCTTAGCCCCAGACCTATGCAGGCCCTATGGAGGTCACATGCGTGCCAGCCCTGGTGTGTCTAGAAGGCCTTGTGATTTCAGCCACACTATTGACAAAAGAGATTCTCTTCCCAGCAGCGGCCAGTTGACAGGAGCATTTCAGTTTGAAGTGGGGCTTTGTGCCCAGCTGCCCTCTGCCATGCTGGGATTTTCTCTGCCTTGACTTTGTGCATGTCTTGTGCATGCCGTCACAACAACTGTCAGTTCACATCTGGTCTGCTGTGTCTGGGTAACACTGTTTCCTTGTGGTCATCCATGACTGCTGACTCTTGCAGTCTTTCTGCCTTCTCTTCCATGAGGATCCCTGAGCCTTTGAGTGGGAGGGGGGCGTGGTAGAGATACCCACTCCGTGCTTGCTTTGATGTTCATCAGAGAAACTTCTTTGGAGATGGAGATTAATACAGAGACTCACAACTGTGAGTCAAGGTACTGTGGAGAGTTAAGCCCTAAATGGGACCAAAGGAGACTGCACACTCTTTTCGTCTTCTTTTCTTACCCCCTTTTTGTTTCCTTCTCCCTTATCTTTTTGTTTTCTCTTTCTTCTCCATCCCTCTTCCTCTCGTGACTCCTCCCCTTCCTGCCTTATAGGCTTCACTACATAGCCTAGATTGCCCTTTGACACACAGTCCCCTTGCCTCAGCCTCTCTCTTCCTGCTGTGCGTGTTGGTACTTGGGTTCTGAATCGTCACATAGAAGATGATGCTGGGTTGCTATGAATTTTGTATGATTGAAAAATATTCTGTTAGGCTAAGTCACCAAGGTTTTCCAAGAGTGAAGGGACATATTTTACTGGCAGACAGTGTTATTTCCTTTAATGTGGCTTCTCTCTGTACTTCACATTCGGTTGGAACCTATGCTAAAGATTTTTATTTTAGTCCTACTTTGTATGGTCACTCTGTTACTTTTGCCTGTTTATATTAAAGCTATAACCCCTGATAATCCATCAACTCTGCTTTCTCTGCCTACATAAAGATTGCCAGAGACAATTCTATCTACATAGATCAGACCATCATAAGGCCGGCAGAATCCTCAACAAGGAACCCTTGGCTTCTGTGTTTCTCTAATGAGTTCCCCTGTTCTGTATTCTTACAGCTTCAAACATTCATCTTCAGCAACAATCTGCAAAACCCAGAATCCAACAGAGTAAATGTTCCCTGTCCTTCTGTAATCAAAGGTTGCATACAAGCACATCCTCCTTTGGCCTTTCTGTGACATAACAATGAGACTGGGATTCCTTCCCTAAAGGATTTGTGCCCTGAGTCCCAACCCTTTTGACTTCTTGATTCTCTACCTGTTGGTGAATTTTCAATGTGTGTTACCTCTGCCTTCTCATTTGCAAACAACAACCACAATAAAACAAAACAAAAATCAAACCAAACCAAACCAAACCAACCCAAACCCCACCTCTCTCCTACTTCGGAACAAATACACAAGCAAATAAAAAGCACACTCTTATTTTCTCCCACGAGCAAGACTTTCTTGCTTCACCACCACATTCCAATTTACTTATTCTTCTTTCTTCCACATCGGTTGCCTGACTGTGGTTTTTTAAATCCTCTCTGTCTCTGTCTCTGTCTCTGTCTCTGTCTCAGTCTCTGTCTCAATCTCTGCCTCTCTCTGGCTGGCTTTCTCTCTGTCTCTGTCTCTCTCTGGCTGGCTTTCTCTCTGTCTCTGTCTCTTTCTCTTCCTCGTGCTCCTCCTCTTCCCTCTCTTTTTCCTAAATACTGTTCTTACCAAAGTCCTCAGGGCACTCACTCCAAGTTCCGTGTTTTCTGAATATTTGAAAGACTAACTACTTCTGTTGAACAAACCTTCTCTTGACCCCTGGGAGCGCTCCTTCCTCTGCTCCTTCTCCCAGCTCTCAATCAGCTCCTTTTGGGTTTCTAATTGATGCTTTTGTCTTTTGATGAAGTCCATCGCACTGGGTTCTGATCTCAGAATGAACTTTGTCTTAAATAGGCTGACTCGCATATTGCTCAGCTCATTGGTCACATAGTATAAAGCTTCGGTTGCTTCACGGTATACTCAAGGCCCAGCTCCCTGAGCCTATTCCGTATACAACTCTCTGTCTCTGTCTCTGTCTCTCTATCTCTCTCTGTCTCCCCCCTTCCCCTCTTCCCCTTGCCTTTAGGACTCGAACCATACCCTCATTCCCTCTTACTGGTGCAAAGATTTCCAGCAAGACCACGCCTCACATCCCACCTAAACGGTGTCCTTGGGCAGGAAGACTGACTGAGTCTTTTTTTTTTTTTTTTTTTTTAGAATTATTTGTTTATTATACTGAGGGCTTTATGTGTGTGAGCATACACTTGCAGCAGGGTTACGCTACCATCTTTTTTTTTTAAATTGTTCTTTTTTAAAATATTTTTATTAGGTATTTTCCTCATTTACATTTCCAATGCTATCCCAAAAGTCCCCCATACCCTCCCCCCAACTCCCCTACCCACCCATTCCCACTTTTTGGCCCTGGCATTCCCCTGTACTGGGGCATATACAGTTTGCATGTCCAGTGGGCCTCTCTTTCCAGTGATGGCCGACTAGGCCATCTTTTGATACATATGCAGCTAGAGTCAAGAGCTCTGGTGTACTGGTTAGTTCATATTGTTGTTCCACCTATAGGGTTGCAGATCCCTTTAGCTCCTTGGGTACTTTTGACTCAGTCTTTAAAACAGGAACAGGACAGAGTCACTGCTGTGACTTTTAGTAGCCCATAACACTCCTAAAAATGTAGCCCACCAATTCTTTGATGCACTTTGTCCGGAGCCAGGCTCACTCCTACTGCTTCCAGAAACTCTCAGTTCTTTCCTTTTCCTTCTATTTCCGGTCCAGATTACCTTCCTTCCTTCCTTGGAATTTAAGCTATTCTCCAACCTCAGGTCTCTGCCCGCTGGCTGCTCATTCTGAATGGTCCCTAGTTCTTTTGCCTGGGGAACGCCTCGTAATTTCTCTGGCGTAATTCGCCATCTAGTCCTCTTGGGAGCTTTGGTGAGCTCCGTTCTGGGTTGCAAATTACATTTTATGCCCTCTGTGATAGCACTCATCACAATTTATTATCATTGCCTGATAAATTGTCTGTCTTCCCCAGTAGACTGTAAACATCACCATGATTCTGATATCCGAAGCTGTTAAGAAATGGACTGGGTTGTAAAAGGGATGCAAGCCAAATGGTAGGTGGGTGGCTAACTTAGACTTTTATAATTGTGCCACTTTCTGTCCTTGCTGCTCTTCACAGGCCATGTGTTCCAGCCAAGCTATTTCATCTTCCTGAAGTGAGTTGTGCCTTCTTCCTGTGTGACTTGGATCATCTGTCTTCCTGCTCTTAAAAAAAGCATCTCTCTTTACTGCACATGTGGACATTACTTTCAGGTTTTGAGGCCAGCCTCCAACCCTATCCTCACCATAAAGTGTTTTATCACCTCTGTGAAGGAAGACCTGGCTTTCCACTGAATTCTCAAACATTATAGGATGGTTTTAGGTACAAATCACCCGTAATTTTCCATAGCTATCTTCCAGGAAAGTGAGATCTGGAAGAGTAGATTTCTATCTTCCTCTGAATTGTATGCAAACATGATATCTCTTAAAATAATAGCTCTGAAATAGTAATAGTCTCAATCTGAGATCTGCAGTGCCTGCTGTGTGTGTGTGTGTGTGTGTGTGTGTGTGTGTGTGTATACATGTGCTTCTGTGTATGTGTAATGCACTCATAACGTATAAAATATGCATTAAATACATCAGCAAATCAATTCTTCTTCATCTTTTCTCTGTATGTCTCTACAGGATTTTTTTTTCTAAGCCACAGTCCTGGTTTTCTATAGCTTAGTTTCACTTACTTATTTTTAATTATTATACAAAGCAATAGATTTCCTTACAGCATTTCATGCATTCTTAATTTTGGTGGATTCTGCCGCATCCTGCTCCTCTCTTCCTCCATGGCCCCTCTGCTTACTGCATAGCTCCCAGACAGCGTCCCCCTTACAGCTTCCATAGCACGTGTGTCCTCCTGCCTTCCTCACCTTCGCATCGGAAAGCACCCGTGTCCCTCTCATGGCTCCTTTCTAGCATTCTGACCTATGCTCACACTCACTCCCACATAAACATCACAAATAGCTAGAGAAGCTGGAACGCATCAGTGACAGAGAACATTCACTATCTGTCTCTGTGAGTCTGGGTTATGTCACCTGAGAGTTTCTTGTTAAGCTCATTTTCCTGACAATTCCATGATTCTTTTTCTTCAAGGCAGAAACATCCCTTTTGTGTATAGTTGGCACATTTGCATTATCTACTCATCTGGTGACAGACATCTATGTTGATTCTGTTTCTTTGCTGTCATGAACAGAGCAGCAGTAAGCATGGATGATCCAAGTTCTCTAGGGTATGGAGTCTCCTGGGCATAGGTCCTGGAGTTAGCCCCTGATTTTCAGCCATTTTTCTTCATTCCCTTTTCTCTCAGTGGTTGTACAGACTTGCTCTTTATCTGTAAGTGTCAAAACTCACTTCCTTAGCTCGCTCGCTGCTTCTCTATAGCAATTGCCTAGCATTTTCTGCCAGAAACATTCAGGAAAGGCCTCACCTGAGGTCTGTGCTGTTAGCTAGTGGACCATAAATACCACGGACAAAATTAAATTATTGATTGGCTTCACCTGAGAGACGAGTATAGGAGAGCAGAGAGCTGGAGAAACAGGTTGTGGAGACTGGCAGCCATGGCTACAGGCAGAAGCTGTGCGAAGGGACTGTGGTGTTGGTACAAGAGAACACATGCCAGGGGCATTGGTTTTCTAATGTGCCCATTCAGGGCACTAAGGAGAAGAAATCCAGAAATGTTGCTGAACTATGAGCAGGGATGAAGGAGACAGTGTTGCTGGCATGTGACTAAGGTGGCCTGTAAGGAGAGGGATAGGTTTGCTGGCTTGTGATGAGGGAGCTAGGCTTGCTGGTATGTGGGCTAATCTGGCAGGGGACTTCTTGAAATCTGTCTTCAAACTCACGATTCATAACCACTTATATTCATCTGGCATAAAGTTTTATTTCCTACTAATGGTTTCTATTAAAGTATAATCAGTTACTGAAGACCAGTTACTCTCATGGACCTTTTTAGTGGACATAGCTCCTTAGGGAATGTGCTTGGAGGTAAGACGACCATGTACCTCCTTTTATCTCTTGCTGATCTTGGGAGGAGGTGGGAAAGGCATGGATATGGAGGTGAGAGATGTGGATTTGAAATATGCTTGGCTCACTTGTTAATTTACAACCTTAGTCGAGTTACTTAACTTTTCTACATCTCAGTTTGGTTATGTTTATGATTTATTTTTATTTCGTTTGTGTTCTGTAGGAATGTGTGCTTATGTATTCATGCCCACAGAAGGCAGAAGAGGGCATCAGATTCTCTGGAGCTGGATTTATAGGCAGTTGTGTGCAGATGACTTTTTCTGAAGACAACAGGTTAAATTTCTCCACATTTGAAATCATAGATGAGGATCTATGTTAGAAATGATTTAAAATTCTGATTTAGAACCACCCCCTCCCTGGCACATAAACTGCTGAGACATTCTTTCATTCTGCAGATATTCCAGGCAATGTGTTTACATGACATACATACATTTTCCTCTATATTATAGTCTATAGGGAAGAAAGGTACGCACAAGTGTGTTCCTCATGTAAGGCAAGGGTAGGCTGCAAGGAATTGTATTCTCAAACAACTTGAAAACCAGGTTTGCCAAAGTTATATTAAATTTGTAAGAATACATGCTGTTCCTTGTTTATATGTGGATATATGATTTTCGTCTTAGAATTGGAAAATACTCTTTGATTTCCTTAAAGGGGTTTGTGACAATGGCTTCAGTGTTGACCGGTGATAAGAGCTAGCAGGTGCGATTCCCAGTGAAATCCAGGTGGTAGCATTGATGACACTTCCTTAGTGAGTGCTCACCTGTGAGCGCTCTCCTCCCAAGTTGCTCGTGAGTGAGCTCTGACAATATATCAGACTGCTCTTTTCAGCTCCTTGAGTATTCTTGACTGCATAAGCATATTCTTTCTGAGCTCTCAGGCTGAAATAGACTTGGGTCTCAAAGCACACAGCAATGTTGAACCAAACACGGTTCATGTCAAAGCCACTTGATTTGACACAGTGTACGTACGCTGACTTGTTCATGGCAGGCATTTGTACCTGTGTTAACCTCAATTCATTCCTCTCAGACAACGGGTTTGTATTTGGAAATAGCTTTGGGGTGAATTCAGATTCATCTGCTTCATGATTCTAGTGAGCCTCAGAGAAGGAGATCTACTTTTCTGTTTGTTTGCTTTTTGTTCTATTTTATTTCAGAGATGTGACCTCTCTGTGCAGCCCTGGTTGCCCTGGAACTTGCAATGGAGACTAAACTAGCCTTGAAGTTGCAGAGATTCATCTGCCCCTGCCTCCTTGGTGTATGACACTACACTGTCTAGGAAACCTGCTTAATCTATTTCTCTCATTAAAGATACTGGGGATTCG
Organism: Mus musculus; assembly: GCF_000001635.26. Taxonomy (NCBI): domain Eukaryota; kingdom Metazoa; phylum Chordata; class Mammalia; order Rodentia; family Muridae; genus Mus; species Mus musculus. The sequence continues at coordinate 64,675,779 of NC_000072.6, read as the reverse complement.
GGACTCTTATTTCAAGACTCACTTTGGGTTCTTGTCACCACGTCAAAGGACCGTTTGGTCAGATCAGAGGCTTTGCTAATTGGATAAATGATTTATGGAGAATAAGGATGAGTCTTGTTCTGCAGTATTCCAAAGAAGCAGATGTGAGCAGTGTTTAAGACAGGTCAAAGGCCACTTGTAAAGAGGAAGAGCCCCACAGATGATGGGAAATTGAAAGCTCTTTGCTGGTGGAGTTGGTCACTCCTCAGGTCACTCTCCCACCTGAGGGTGGGAGAAATCTTAGAAGGAAGTTCCGTATATGAAGGGATACAGGCAGAACATCCCTGACTGAACCCTAGTGGGCCTCACCTTAACCATGCCCCTCCTAGATTTTGAGAACCCCACCCCAGAACGTCAGGGAGCCCCAGTTAAAATCATGAACTGTAACACTCACACTCATAGGAACCCACCACCTGTTACAAATATACCTCGCATGCTCACAGGGAAAGGAGACAGATATCAATCTCCAAATCTATCTTTTTTCTTGGAGATCTCAGCCGAGGAGAAGGGACAGTGACCTAGCTGCTCTTCTGTTCAATGATTGTCATCTTTTTGCATCTGGCTTTGAAAACTCAATCATCTTTGACTTTTTCTATCTCACACTCATATTCAGTTAACATTCCTCTTGTTCTCCCTCGTAAATATATCTACCATCACTATCTTCTCTATCTCTTTGACTAAGATGCTTAGCTCAAAAGACTTTGAATAAGCCTTCAAAATTAATTTCCTTTCTGCATTTACTGTGTGTGCATGTGTGTGAATGTGTGTATGTCTGTGTGAGTATTATATGCATGGAGGTGGTTTTCACATACACTAAGTGTTTAGGTGGAGGTCGGAGGACATCTGCATGAGTTGGTTATCTCATTTTCATGGCCTCCGATGATTGAGCTTGGGCCAGCAAGCTTATGCTACTGGTGCTTTACCCACTGAGCCACCTCATTGGCCCACATCGGGCTTTTTAACTGGTCCCTTTCCCTTTCATTCAATGAGGCTGCTACATGTTTAACCTTTCCAAACCATTCCTCTAAGAACATACAGTTCTTGGTGGTTCCCTTTTGGTCACAGATTGCCAGTGTCTCCCAGCAGAGATTTCTATGCATCCTATGGTGTTGAACCTCTGTGAACATCAACCAAACTGTAGACTCTCAGGCAGCTCACGGACTGAAGTCCAAGTGGCCAGCCACTGTACCAACTGTCCTATATACTCTTGAAGTTAAAACACTCTACTTAAAATAATGGCAGACAAGGGTGGGAACAGACGTGATGAAGTAGGACCAGGCTTCACACTCTGTTTGGAACACTTGAGGGAAACAACCTACATTCTCACAGCATCCCATCACCACTTGCCAGGTGGGATGTTTGCTTGTCCTATCTACTCCTGCCCTATATCATACCTGAGCCCATGACTCACTCAGGTCTGGCTGTATGGACTGTCTGACAGCATCCTAAGCTTGCCCTCTACCCTCTAACCTCAGAGCATTACCTGCCCCTGGAGTCAAGAATGCTCTTTCCCTGAATCCCACAAGGGTTAACTTTCTCACCCTCTTTGCACTTCCCCTCAGTTCTCAGCGGGACCTCCCTCTCCACTCTCTTTGCAGTAGTTCATTCCCATTCCACTTTGGTCTGACAGCCCCTGCTCTTGTGATTTAGTTTTTTTTTTTTTTTTCCTCTGCTGCCTTTACCATGTAATTGACTAGTAATTTACAGATCTACCTTGCTTATTCAGCTTTCTTCTGTCAATTATAAGTTCCTTGAAGACAGGAATTTCTGGCTTTAATAGTGTGCCTTGCCCTGTTTGTTTGTTTATTTGGTTTATTATTATTTTTTAAGATTGCTATCCTCTTGTATAAAAGCAGTGTCTTGCCCAGAGTGGATCCTGAGTATGCATTGGCTAGAGGGCTGGCGGTGAAAACAGAGGGTGCGGTTTCGGGGTTCAGCCTTAGATATGGATCACGGCTGTGCCGCACTCTCACTGTCACGGCTGTGCCACACTCTTACTGTCCCTGCTGGCACATTTAGGACAGACTTCATACCTGGTGGTCGATCACCTCTTACTCCTCCAAGTTTCTTTTCTTTTCTTTGTTGCCCATCACCATGGAAGGGTTTTCTGGGCTTTTCCACATCACCCCAGCTACATTAAATTCCATCTTACTCCATGAAAACACCTCATTTGCACAGCCCATATCCTTCCCTCATCCTCAGGGAATATTCTTCTGCCATGTTAATCTGACAGTTAAACTTATCCTGCATCCCGACAGTACGTGTGCTCACTTCCACAGATGTTACTTATGCCATGTATTTTTTTTTTAAGTTTCCCAGTGTTTCCTTTTTTTTTTTCTTGGAACTTTGGAAGCTCTCTGAAAAGTCAGAGTATGAGGGGAGGACTGGCACCCCAGGGGTGCAGTCTATCCTGAGAAGTGAGAGAATCTGTTGGCTCAAGGAAACTGCTTAGGGTGCCTGCTGGTGGTAGGTGCTTTTTCAACAGACTAATTTCAGAATGTTGTTTGTCTCTAGTCTTGTAGCTCACTGAAACTCCACTAGTGTTTATACATATGTTTAACATGTTTAAACAGCCATTCAGAAACCTTTGTTATAGATTAATATTTACAAATTTCACCTAGTGATGTTGAACACAGAAGAATTAGTTAAAATGTTGGTTGTACTTGAACTACTGGCTGCTTCAGCAGACACTCTGGAGGCTCAAAGCATAAGGATGCATTTTCATGGGTCTCTGCATTTATGAAACGTCTTCTGCATGGTGTTTCCATAAAGAAGTCACATGGGACTGAGTTTGGTTGGGGTTGCTTGGCCATGAACTAAGTGTATACCTTTCTGTGCTCCGTGCCTGATGCTTCTTAGCTCTGCATTTTTTACCTGGGGTGCGTTGACTTGGGTAGAAGTGCCATGCTCACTATGTTGGAAGAGCTTTCTGCGTTGGGTGTTCAGTGTCTGATGTTTCAAGTAGATGTGTCACTAACTGTAACTTCTTAGGTGAATGGTGACTGAAGCTTTCTAATAATAGTAACTGACAGTTACTTAGACAACTTCATTACTCATTAATCATTTCTGACATGAAGAAGACAAGGGGGACGTGCTAAACATGTAACCTCATCTTCAAATTAATTCCAGCATGTTTTTTTTAATTTATTTTTTTTATTACATATTTTCCTCAATTACATTTCCAATGCTATCCCAAAAGTCCCCCATACCCTCCCCCCCACTTCCCTACCCACTCATTCCCAATTTTTTTTGGCCCTGGCGTTCCCCTGTACTGGGGCATATACCGTTTGCGTGTCCAATGGGCCTCTCTTTCCAGTGATGGCCGACTAAGCCATCTTTTGATACATATGCAGCTAGAGTCAAGAGCTCCGGGGTACTGGTTAGTTCATAATGTTGTTCCACCTATAGGGTTGCAGATCCCTTTAGCTCCTTGGCTACTTTCTCTAGCTCCTCCATTGGGAGCCCTGTGATCCATCCATTAGCTGACTGTGAGCATCCACTTCTGTGTTTGCTAGGCCCCGGCATAGTCTCACAAGAGACAGCTACATCTGGGTCCTTTCCATAAAATCTTGCTAGTGTATGCAATGGTGTCAGCGTTTGGATGCTGATTATGGGGTGGATCCCTGGATATGGCAGTCTCTACATGGTCCATCCTTTCGTCTCAGCTCCAAACTTTGTCTCTGTAACTCCTTCCATGGGTGTTTTGTTCCCAATTCTAAGGAGGGGCATAGTGTCCACACTTCAGTCTTCATTCTTCTTGAGTTTCATGTGTTTAGCAAATTGTATCTTATATCTTGGGTATCTTAGGTTTTGGGCTAATATCCACTTATCAGTGAGTACATATTGTGTGAGTTCCTTTGTGAATGTGTTACCTCACTCAGGATGATGTGTTTTATATCTAAGAATAAACATATACTTAACTCTTTTTTAAAAAAATATTTATGTAATGTGTCAGTGTTCTTCTGCTTATATATCCACAGGCCAGGAGAGGGCATCAGATTCCCTTATAAATGGTTGTGAGCCACCATGTGATGGTAGAAATTGAACTCAGGACCTCTGGAAGAGCAGCATGTACTCTTAACCACTGAGCCATCTCACTAGCCCTACTTAGCTCTTTAAATCAAGCTCCAAACTTCATTTCACAGTCAACTTTGATTCTACAAAAGAACTGAATGTGAACTCTCAGAAATGTATGGGCCTAGTATGTGGCTTATTCTGGTTATTTATGTGTTTTGAAATACACACACACACACACATACACACACACACACACACATTTAAACTGTGTATCTACTGTGCTTAAAAACAACATTGATGTCTGATTTTTAAAAGTTAAACATAGTCACTACAGTAGCTACTTAATTCTTATTTTTTCAGTAGTGCCAATCAAGAATATAATATAACAATTCGAAAAATTAACATCTGCTTTCTACTTGTATTATTTCAAATCTGTGACAGGCAAAATATTTATTAAAAGCAATATTTTTCATCTCTTCTCTGGTGCTGACAGTTTTGATTTGTGACATCTGTTTCTTTTTCTAACGCAGCTGCTCCGAAAGCTTAATTAGTTTTAAATGAATGAGAATTGATGTTGTCTTGAAAAAAATTGATTTTCTAATCACATCATGGATATTTTCAGCCCTTTGAAATGTACTGGTAATTTCAAGTGGGAGTCTGTGTGGTTTACTCATAAACAGGCCAGGTTTCATTTTTGATCATGTGGAGTCAGCCTTGTGGACTGACTGTGTGAGGTTAGCAGGGGTAGCATGGTGCTGTTAACCTTCCTCACTTTCTCTTCTATGCCCTGAAGGAATGCCATAAAATGGGCAAAATTAGTTAAAAACAAGGTTCTAGTCCTATGTATGAGTCAGGAGAGAGACTTCAGACTTGAAGGAAGTTTCCAAATTTGCATGGTTTTTGCTTTACTAGCAATTTACTGGTAACAGCATAAATGAAAACTGTTGAAAAAAATAGGAACTTTGTATGAAAAAATGAAACTCTGAGCTCCATTCACCTGTGTCTGTCCCTATGGTAGGTAGAAGACACATACGCAACTCTCTTACCTCTGAGGGATAGACGGGGTGAGAGGCTGCCAGCACAACAGACAGCCGTGGTACCCTGTGTCCTGTGTCCCCAATGCCAAAAAAGTCATCTGGAGCCTTAGCTGCAAGGTGAACTTGTTTGCTTTCTGAAGCAAAGTGACTGAAACTTTGTCGAGTTCTTATTATCCCAAGTAAACTGAGCTGGAGGGACAGATGGGAGTTGTGTGGTTTGTATCATTCTGACGTGGGTGGTACCAGGCACAGCAGACAGGTATTGGTAATAATAGGCCCTTAAATAGTTTGCTTCTGGCTTAACATCCACATTTCTGAAAATTAGCATCTTGGGAAATGTTCAAAGCTTTGTTATAGAGGTGGTCTGAACCTCCGAAGACAGACAAAGTTGGCTTTTGAGAAAAATTAGGATGGATTGCTCTAGGTTGGGTTACCCAGGGTCCAAAGGGGCTGATGTGGATTGGGGGTGATGCATTCTGCCATTTCTGAAAAGCTGTGGGGTAGCCTATGTATCCTGAATTTCAGGATGGAGAAAAGACAACGGCTGGTGGCGATGTGTATCCAGAATGCCTAGCAAGCATGGGCCCATCTATCTGCATTCAGCCACTTTGCTCTACTGCATGCACAGAACAAATTCTCTGCATGCTAACAGGACTGAATGATACTTATCAAATCTACTATCAGTGATGGCTTTAATTACTTTTTTTTTTCTTTTAGGGAAGTTGCTTCCACCCAAGGGAGCTTATATATAGTCTGCTAAAGGAGTTACTAAAAGGACATCTACTAATGTGTTAAGATGGTAATCATGACCATCACTCTTAGCCATTAAATAGCATCTGGTCAAAAGGCTGAGATTGGCTATAGGATTTAATTTAAGAAATAAAAAGACTCAAATTTGAGCTATCTAATTTCAATTTAAGTGCTTACTGTCACATAAACTCTCATCCCTGCCTTAGTTACTATTCATAATCCAGAATGCATTTCACCAAAAATTATGGCTGTAAAGTAGCAATAACTTGCTCTTCAGCCAGAATAATAGAACTGGAAAAATATGGATGGGTGAGTTCGTCTTTTCATCTCCTTTCTTTTTAATTAACAAAGCAAAGTGCCATTCAGAAAAGTCTATTTTATGACAGTATCTTTTCAGGTGCTCCTAATCCTAAGATAAAGGGGAAGAAAAAATATCACACAATTCAGAGAAGAATAAGTTGCCTATAGGGAGATATAATATAGCAAGAAAGGAAGCCTCACAATTTTCTTTGTATGTCTGATTGGTCATAAAAGTTGAGAAAGCCTGCTGACTCACCAGTAGATGAAACAGGATGTTTGAGTGCAATGAAGTCCCCTGGATATAAAGTATTTGTATTGCACTAGCAGGTTTGATCTAAAGGGTACAGGCAGGGAAAACTCTGGATGAAGGAGCTGATACGAGACAGAGGAGGGGTTCCTTCTACCAAAGCTGTGACCCTGAAGAGAGGCATTAGGTGCTGGCTACCCACCTGTTGACTCAGATGGTTGCGTAAGACCCTCACTAGCCGGGAAGGAAGCCAGGGATCTTCAGAGTGTACTCTGTGCACTACCTCTCCTCTGCATCCACGGCCCCTTTGGTGAGTAGTTGGGTGAATGTGAAGGACACATGGCAGAGCTGAAATTCCACACTAACTTCAAGTCTTAGACTATCGGCACTTGGGTAATTAACAGCTTTTTAGAGTGCCATGTTCTCACCGTCATAAATTGAGAGACAGAATCTATATTTGTAAAGTTTCTCCTCCTTCCCACACTGAAAAAGCATTTTGATGGAATTTTAGAATAGAGATTTTTTTTTTATCTAAATCCTATTTTAGAGTCATATATCCATTGAGTTAAATGTTAGAGGGACTAGTGTTCAAATGTAGAAATAATAGTGTTTTTTAAGAAACACTTTCTGAGTCTAAATAACATTTCAAATTAAAAGATTTGGCATGGTGATTATTTCTTGAAGAGCCAGGCAATTTTTAGTAAGCCCAAAGTTTAATAATTACCCTCAATTTTCTTCCTTTCTTCTTTGCATGTTACAAATGCTTATTTTGCTATTAATACTGCAGCTGCTTTTTTTTTTCTATAAAAGGACAAATACCCCCCCCCACCCCCCCCCCACCCCCAAGTGCTCACACAGACATCCATGAAGAGAAACAAATATATTTTTGGTTCAAATAGTCTTGAATATCAAATTAGCAGTTTTTGATTGTCTTAGGGCATCTTTAATCATCGCTTCTAGAGAGCCACTCACTCTGGTGACCTGCTAATTAGAGTAGATGTTTCTACACTTTAATAAAGTCAGTGTTTTCGGGAGGTTCAGATAGATCAGTGAGCTCTGTCTCTTTTACTTTTATAGTTAAGACTTCAATAGTATGAGAGCAAGTTTAGAAAACATTTTTATTAGACAAATTATGTAGACAAATTATACACAGAAAGCTCTGCCACTCATAATTGAGGCCTCCAAAATGTTTTTGTGTACTTGAAGAATAGGCAATACATCAAAATCAGCCTATTTCCAATATTGTACATGGTTAACAGTTTGTTGATAGCTGAAGTCACTGCAGCGTCTGGGGTGCCCCTATATAGCTGTAAAGACTTTTTCTGTTTGAAAATCAGAGTTGTAAATGAGAACATGAATGTCACAGGGAAACAAGGTGTGCATGCTCCGCGGGACTCGTCACCCTGGAAACAAAGTGCTTTCTCGTGATAAGAACGGTTTCTGCCTGACACAGTAGACAATATTTGAAGATTTAGTACAAAAACAGTGACAGTACAAGATGCTCCCCAGAAACAGAATTAGATCAAAATAGAATACACCTTAAGAATATACCTCTTAACTTCTCCTAAAGCAAATCACATAGGCAGGACCCTCTAGCAATCCTAGCCACAGAACGAATGAGATTAAAGTAAGCATACTGCTGCCTGAAAACACAGGATAAATTCTTGCTTCCTACTTACCACATCGAGTTTAAGGATTACAGATGAAGCTCACTCTATGTTTCTAACAGATAAGAATGCTACTTTTAGAGGACTGTGCACAACGAGGCACTGGTTTTTGTTCATGCCCCCTGCTGACACACTTGGCACTGATTTTAAAAAGACAGGACACCTCCAAGTAGAAGTGGGTAGAAGAGGGGTTCAGATGAGAGCCCAGGATGGTTGTCACGTGTTTGCTGTAGGGTGACGTATGACACTTATAAGGCCACATCGACACTTTGAAGGGGCTTCCCCTCCTCCTCAGCTACAGTTACAGTGATTGGCTTGCAGCTTTAGAAGGGAATGTTGAGCCTACCATGATCTATGGTTAAACTCTGCTCTCTGTGCTGTGTGTGGGGTTTAGCTAATGGCATTTCCCATTTAGATAATTAACAAAAGGTAAAATTATCAAGGTTAGCTTTATACACTGCTGAGTAATGAACGCAAAACCTATTCAAATGAGTACATCTAGGAACAAAGATGAAATCACCCTGGATGTTTTAATAACAAAATTATAAAATAGTCAAACAACGCAGGTCAGAGTGACATTAAAGCAACCTGCCTCTCCAACTGAAAGGGCCTCCTGCGCTGCCCTAGCTCCTGTACACAATGCTTGGTTTTTAAACTAAAGCTTTATTAAATGAATTGCAATAGCAATGGCTGCATTTATATATATACACGTTATATAGGTGCATATATATGTATATATGAGATACTAAGTTATTTAACACAATAAAGGCCTTTGCCATATGGTAAAGTTTACTGTACATAAGAAAAAGTTTGAATACTGTACAATCACATGAAGGGGGTGGGCACTGCTGCAGTGCGAAGGGGATTTTAACTGTAGTCTTGACTGGCAGATTAATGGCTTTTTTTTTTTTTTGTAATCCTACAAAAACTGCATTCTCATATTGCGTGGCCTGAACGGTCTTCAAATCATTTCACAGACACTGCAGGGGTTGCCTTTGGTCCACAGCTAAAGGACACTCGACAGCAGTGGAGATTTTGTGGATACAGCTGAAGATGGAGAAAGACTGAAGTTATTGCAATTAGAGTTTCAAAACAGAGGAACGGTGGGTGCATGGGAGCCCTATATGCAAAGTCAACCCTGCAAGTGTTCTCAGTGACTCAGTGCCCATTCCCTATACTCAAAGTACAGTATATGAAAAGCAGACTAATAGGATCCTAGAATACTATATTCTTGGGGAACAAGTTGAGTAATGAAAAAATGGAGGGTGATAGACAGAGAAAGGGAGAAAGAGGGAAAAAAAAGAAGTAGAGCGGGGAGAGAAAGAACTAGAATTGTTACTAATTATCCTGATTTCTTTTTAAATAAGACATCACATCCATGTTAGTCCCACATTACAGTTGCTCCTTTGGGGGAGTCCTAGGATGGGCGGAGCTGTCTGCTGCTCATATGGACGTGCCTCGGTCGGGGTCATTGCCCAGATTGAGCCCCAGAGTGGGAGTAGGCTGATAAGGAATAGATGACATTGTTTTGATAGGACTCCTGAAAAAGCCCCCATTAGGAGCCCTGTGCCTAAAAGGGCCAGTTCGGTGCTCAGGCACACTGCCGAAAGCGAAGCCAGAGGCAGCTTTTGCTGAGAGTGTGCGGCTAAGAGTCTGGATCTGCTCTGGGATGAAGGTGGTGGTGGTGATGTGAGTGTTTCTGAAATCACTGATCTGCTCCAGGGCTTGGCGTGTTGGCAAAGTGTCAATGTCCAGAGGGGTCAAGTCAATTGACGAGGTGGAAAACTGTTTATGGGGGCTGTCGTCATCTGTGCACAAGCTATTTACACGTCTATGGAGGTGCTCCAGGTCAATTTCCTTGTCATCCTGGAGATGAAGAAAAAGAAAATAGGATCTCATCAGTACTAGCTTCCATGGTTTTTTTTTTTTTAAAAAAAAAAAAAGAAGAAGAAGTCGTTCAGCAAACATGTAATTAACTGAACTTTGGGGCATATTGGCTTAGCAGATATTGACTGGGCCACTAGCATGAGCCAGGCAGGCACTGGGCTTGTTTCTGGGAATACTGTCAGGGCTTGGAGATAAAGTATCTATGAGAAATACTTTGCTTGTAGCTGGAGCTTTCAAATGAGCATAGGCCACATGCAACTACAAAGACACCAAACAGGCTCTGGCAGCGACACGCATGCGCAGGAGGTCTGATTCCAGGAACTCCCCTCAACCCTTGCCACCCCGCTTTGCTCATGCTTCCTCTTTGAGTCTCTTTCTAAATGCATTTTCGATCCTTTCTACCATTTATGCTTAGATTTAACTTTTCACTTTTGCATGAGAGAGAGAGAGAGAGAGAGCTATACTACTAACTTGGCACTGACTGGTAAAGTGTTGTTTCCTGTAGCTCGGATCTATGAGGTTCTTGAGAAAGAGCCAGCACAAGAGAGACTTCTTGACAGAGAGAATATTTATATATACCCAGTACCTACATCTGGCCACTGTGAGGTCAGAGGGGCACTTAGTGATTCCTTCACATCAGGACATATGAATAAATACCTTTAACTGAGGGTCGGTTTTAGGCTAAGTGAGCATGTTTGTAAAAAGTTTTATTTATTTGCTTTCTAAAAGGCAGTAAAGCCTCAGAGTTTTAGGGACAAATCCTACAGGAAAACCCCTCAGGGTAAAAAAAAATATAATTGAGAAGAAATAAAATTTCCTTTGTGATATTTACAGCCAAGGTCAACAAATTAAACTGATAGGTTGTAAAAATGCCCATTAGTTCTAAGAGGAGAAAATAGTTCTTCATGGAACCTGGAAGGGGCATCAGAAATTAGAGGACGTGCATGTTTTCCCACCACGAATGTAGTACTCTGCAGCAAAAGCTGCTGGGGTTCACAGCCCTGTTTCCCCTTTCCTCTTTCGCACTTAAGACCCAATCAAAACATCCATTAATGCAGCATTATCACTGAGATTTCAGAAGTTTGAGATGTATAATGTTATGGTTCCCATGGCAGCTGTAATCTAGACATCCAACAACAGATCTAACAACGCAAACATTTAATATCTTCTGTAGTAATTCAAAAAATAGGAGCTCGTGAGCCCAGAGTTTGGAGAACATTGAGTCTCAGCTACAATCTGCATTAATGTGGCCTTTTGCTTTGGATTGATGTCAGCAGAGAAACCAATGCTTACGCTACATAGAAGACATGACAATAAACCTGATTGGCTTTTAACTCAGTCTCCACGTAGTGGGTTGTGTATGATCACTCGCGCAGGTATGAAGCAAGGTAAGCCAAGCTGTTCTTATAAACGGTACTGATCTACTTTGCGTCTAAGGAGCTACATGGATCCTTAGACTGTGTAGATGAGAGTGTTTGGAAGACAATACTACCGCGCAGACATGCATATACAAATGAGAGATCATTTTTTATTTGTACATCAAAGCCAATCTTCTGAGGAGTTCCTTGTGCATCACTCAGCCCAGGGCTGGGCAGAAAGTTTAAAACTTTCTTTGAAACTGACCCTCAAACCAAACCAAACCAAACCACTGAATAAATTCAGGTTGCTTTTCACATGGACTCTTGAGGCTTTCAGCAATAAGATTAACCAAGCCAAGTGGTTTTTTGCTTTGCTTTGTTTTGTTTGTTTTTGTTTTTATTTTTGTTTTTCTTAATGCTCCTGTTTTCTCTGGTAATGGATACATCTCACATGCTCCTTTCACAAAGGAATTATGGGAAACTCTGCAAGCATTCTTAGAGATAGCTATACAAACTTGAACATGGCCCTGGAGTTAAGCTGATGACACAGTCAGGGAGATAAACAGAATCCAGAATGATTTTGTGATGTGAATTGGGCACACGTGGGATCATGGGAGTGCCCCAGACACACAGTCATGTCTCCAGATCTTCATACATAGATAGAAGCAGTGACTTGTGATGAAGAGAGAGCATCCTGCTGGAGTCTTCTAGGCCTAGTCTTTAAGACACAAATTTATCTCCAACTTAAGGAATTGAAAGAAGCTGTTAGGCATCTCTGCTAAGTGGGTCAAGGAAATCATAGCCTTGAAGGATCATCAGTATCTAGCCTGGGACTCAGCATTTTAAAGCCTGCTACAGGACAGGACATTGTCAGCCTCACAGACCTTACCCCTGCTTTTCATTCATCCCCAAGAGTCCTAAAGGGGACCTAGCATTGGCTCGCCTTTCTGCGTCCCACATGCTTATGTTGAATCTTCAAAGAAAGCAGAAAGAGCAGTTGCCAATGTTACCCCTTTCTCCCTGACAATACAACCACCAGATGTTTGAGAGCTCTATCTGGGGCCCAAGTTCAAGTACCTCTTTCGATGGGACCCGGGAGCCCTTCCTCCGGCTCCACCACGTCTCGAGGACAGCTATGAGGCAGGAGAGCACAATTCCCGCGGCCAGGATGCAGAACACGCCTGCCAGGCTCTTGATGTCCAAGGCTCCTCCCTTCTGCTTTGCATCCACTGAGGAGTACAGGTCACACTGGCCGTTCTTAGGCCACCATTTGTGCTTGAGAATGTCCATGTCGCCACTCTGCTGCAGCTCCAGGATCCTGGGGGTGAAGAACAGAGTGGGTGGGACTTTAGCCAGGGTGACTTGCCTTGTCCACAACCCGAACGGTGGTGATCGTCCCTCTAGAGACGGTAGGTCTAGCTCACTAGAACAGTTTGTAAGCAGGGTACTGGGAAGCCAAAAACATGGATTTTCTTCTCCCTTGCCTTCCCCCAATCCCTTCTCTTATTACTTCACTTTCTTGTGAACTCCAGTGGTCTCTGCCCCATTTATTGCAGTATGTTTAAAAAATTACATTTGGGGGGTGCTATTCTGATTTGGTTTGGTGCTGATATAGATCTGTCCCTTCCTCCACAAGGGTCCTGGATGTAGCTCTGGACCATGGTGTTTTAATGAAGAGCCCTTGGCTGCTTCTAGCCAAACACTGGTGTGATGTAACCCAGTATTTGCTATACACACAGGAATTCAATTAAAATAAAACCTGTATTATTTATCATGGTGTGGAGAAGTCCTCGGGGCAAGTTTGAAGTTGATAAAATACATCATTTTCAGCTCTTCATACAACTGGTGTACTTTTTCCTTTTAATGCCAAAGGGAACGTAGCCTGCCTCCTCTGGGAGGTGTGAAAAACAGTTGATCAGAGGGGCCAGAGGTGGTTAAAAACTCAAACAAGAAACACTTCCTGGAGATAAACGGAGCTGTGAAGGCTGCAGCTTTACAAAGTGTGGTTCACACAGAATCAACCCCAACCTCCTACCTTCCACCTAGGCCGCTGTCCTGTTGTGCACAGTAAGCTGCTGCTTCTGCAGGAGCTGTGCTCCAGCACGCAAAGCAGTTCTGCAGGTTCCTGGCCCAAACCCCAGGCATCTCCCAGGCATTTAGCTTTATTCCCTGGGAGCCAGCCTCCACCGCACCAATAACCTACAGGGTGGCAATTGGGAAGAGTGGGCACAGAGCACGTAGGGCACAGAGATGGTACACCGGTTTTCGGAGCACACAATTCTTGCTGCCCACCCTTCTCTGGCATCCAGTCCTAGAGTCTGGAGGTAGGAGGCCAGCGGCTGTGCAGGAGCCCTGTTGTCTCCGAAGATCTCCCAGCTACACACAAACAAGTCACTAGAACCCAACTTCCTGGAGATCATAAAGATATTTGTCAAGCTATGTTTCTCAGATATATTTGTCAAGATAAGAAGGCAGACAGAGCCATCAGTCTAGCCTGTAATTTTTATATGATTAAATTTTGGGCATGTGGTCCTATATTTGTGCTTTGGCCCTGGGTCATATCTTTTTTGTGGACAATGATTTTAAAAGCTTAGAGGGGGAGGAGCTTTGTCAGTCTAGGAGTAAATTACTTCCTGTTCTTCCTATCTTAAATCTGCACAGACAGAAGATAACAAAAGGAGAGAGAACTTGGAGGGCTGGCAGTAAGGTCCACAACTCACCTGAGAACAGTCCGACTAGCTTGGACCTACAGGCTTATCCCACATCCCCTTGAGCTCCCACAGTACCTCAGGGCCAACACTGCCTAGGTTGGCTTTCTTTTCTCATGAAATCCACTGCTACGCTCTCTGGTCGAGTCAACTGGACAAGCCGTAAGGCTTAAAAGTCACTCATGAGGCAAAAGAGTTTCAAGGAAGCTCTCCTCCTGGAGGCTAGTGTTCTCTACCCATACATTAATTTTTCATTCCCGAGTTCCAGTACTACGCTAGTCTAGAGTATGGATCCACGTGCTCTCTTTCAGTATTTTCCTATAAGTGCTCTGACATGGCTAAAGCCTTCCGCCAGTGTTCCAACAGTCCAAGGGCATCCTTGACCAAGATCAAGGGTTTAGAATTCAGCAAGATTGTAAAAGCTAAGTCACTCCCTTACACAGGAATTTACCATCGCTTAGGAAGAAGGAAGTTTCAGACCAAAGGAGAAACCAGAATAGATACTATAGCAGAGTTACACCCATACACATATTTACAATGGCCTAAGGGGAAGGTGGACTATACAAGAGACTAAAATAGGAACTATGGCAAGGACGCGAAGCCCTTGACCCTGGCTTCTAAGATTAGTGAATTTTAGGTGGAGCCCTTGTTGATCCCAGCTGTTATCAATGTATTCTATCCTGGGTGGTTCCCGTTAGACCTCTTGTGTTTGCATTCCTCTGTTTTATGTAAGATTCCAGTTACCTCAATTGTACCTTGCGAATATGTCACCCAACTTCCTTATTGTCCTCTGCATAAAAAGTCTGATGCTCGAGTTGTAAAATTACATTCAGATTCCACACAAACTCTCCTGCGTGTGTGTCTGTCTGTCATCATCCACGCTTTGCCCACCCGCGTCGAGAGACCCCGTTCCACGCAGACATAGGGACCCAGAAGGTCTGCGGCAGCTGGCGCCTTCGAACAGGGACCCCAGAGCGGGTTAGTCTTTAGTTCTTCTTCTTTCTTTTTTCTTTTTCTTCTTTATTTTCTCAGGCAAAGACAGGATCTCGTCGGACTGCGCTGCAGGCAGGCTGGTTCGTAGATCAGTTAAAGGACGAGTAAGTTTTTATCATGGGGCAGTCAAAATCTAAAGGGAAGAGGTTGTTTCTATCGGTCTTCAAGCACATGTTGTCTGGAAGAGGCCTAAAAGTCTCGGGTAAATCTTTACAAGAATTTTATGATTTCGTACAAAAAATCAGTCCCTGGTTTCCAGAGAAGGGAAGCTTAACATTAGAAGATTGGAAGCGTGTAGGTAAGGATATGAGAAAGTTCTATAAGAAATTGAACCGTACAGGCAAGAAAGGGAGAAGGCTAGAGGAAAGTGAATCAGAGACTACTGACAGCGAAGGTGATGTTGAATGGGATACTACTGAGGGAATGAGAAAGTGTAAATTTAAGGGGAGAAGAGATCATTTTCGCAGCTACCAAGACAGCAGTAAGAAGGAGTCTTTACTAGGAGATCTCACACTCACTTACCCGGTAATTTGAGAAAAAGGGAGTGAGCCGAGATGGAAACCTTTGCCATTAAAAACTCTTAAGAAATTACAGTCAGCAGTAAAAACGCTGGGCCCTACTGCACAGATTCTGGATGCAGTAGCAACCCAGTGGCTGACCCCTTGTGATTGGCACCAAACAGCAAAGGCTACTCTCACTCCCAGAGATTTCATTCTCTGGAGAACAGAGTATGAAGAGAGGGCCAGGAAGTTAGCTCAGGAAAGATCTACATCGAGAGATGGAGCTAAACTCACGGTGCCTATGCTTCTTGGGCAGAAGGACTATGCTAGACCAGCAGCACAGCTAAAAATCCCAAAGGCAGTGTTGGAGAAAATTAATCAGATAGCCGTATTCAGCTGGCAGAGTTTACCTCCACCTAGGGCTACGTTCACAGTCCTTTCAGGAATTAGGCGAAAGCATGATGAGTCTTATGAAGGTTTTGTGGCTAGATTGGAAGAGGCAGTTTCTAAGATGCTTTCCCCCTCGGAAGGAACTGATATATTAATAAAACAATTGGCTTGGGAAAACGTAAATACCTTGTGCCAAGACCTGAACAGACCAATCTGTAAGACAAGTTCCCTACAAGATTATATTAAAGCATGTGTAGATGCCTCACCGGCTGTAATTCAGGATCTAGTTTACGCCGCAGCAAAGAAAGGGAAGACATTCGGCGCTACTGATGGAATTACATGTTTCGGTTGTAAAAAACCGGGACACCTGAGAGATTGTAAAAATCTCTCAGGAGACAAGAATAGCATTCCTTTAGGTCCCTTCCAGCGTTGTGACAAACACTGGAGAAGTGAATGTAAACCAAAGTCCCATAAGGATGGGACTCCGCTCACAAAAGAAGCGGATAAGACAGAGAACTATGGAACTGCATCTTTCGGTTGTAAAAAACCGGGGCACCTGAGTAAAGATTGTAAGAATCCCTCGGGAAACAAGAAGGGCCTTTCTCCAGGTCTCTGTCCAGGCTGTGGTGGAGAGAACCTTGGAGGAATGATTACAAGTCAAAGTCCCATAAAGATGGGACTCAGCTCACAAAAGAGGCGGGTAAGACAAAAAACTAAAGGGGCAATCTCTTAGCCCCATTCAGGAACTGTAGAGCTCATTATAGGACACAGCTCCAGTTATAAGAAAAACTTCAAGTGGTGGATTCTGATACTTTAGGTAAAATTAAAAGTTATGGTTAAATTATGGTTAAAGTATAAAAAGAGACTTCATAAAGGTCAAAATATAGCTCACTTCTTACTGTTACCTTATTTACAATTTCCCAATCCTACATTGTGTCAAAAAATTCGTAGAAGAGGCTTATTTGAAAGTTAAGTCATCTCCTCAAACATATATAATTCATTCTATAGATAGTATTTTTGTTGGTTGCAGAAAGTAGAGAGCGTTTTGCAGATGGCTATAAAATATTTGACTTAGTGTGGACTGATTGCTTCAAAAAAGATTCAGCATGGTAAACTTCTAGGCTATTTGAGACATTTTGTGTATAGAGATTGTGTGTTTTCTAAAAAATTTGCCCTCAGATTAAATAAATTAGAAGTTTTAGATGCTTGCAAAAGCTGTTAGAAAATTCTAGATTTTAATCTTGGTTTGACAAGCTACCTCTTACAAGCAAAAAAAGAAAGAGATAGAAAAAAATGGATTTAAAAACTCTCCCAGGGACAGAGAGAAATCGGGGGACGCCCTGTTTTATTCTCTCTGGCCCCTACAGGAGGAATTCTCTACCCCCTTTATGTATTGTCTAATGGTTGGTGCACCAATCACGTGTCAATTCATGTATGTTTTCTGTCTCATTGTCTGAATGATTGTTTCGTTGTCTGAATGACTGACTGTTTTATGTTTCATGTTAAAAAGAAAAAAAAATGGTTAAAACTTTACCTGCTGAATCACTCTCAGTTTGCACAACTGAGGCTGAGAGGCCCCTCCCTTTAGCCAAAATCAAGCACAGCAGGAGAGGTCCTACTGAAAAACTTAGAATCTTCAACCTCTTAGTTCTAAGACAAATAAGCTGATAGTTGTTTTTCCTAAAAAATTCTCTGCAAGTTTGTGATTATTGTGTTTAGCAAATTACAAAGTGTTTTTTATCTTATAGTATAGCTATAAAAAGTAAAATTCTTTGATCTAAATTTATAAGATTCATGTAGCCACTTCATTTAGTTTTTAATTGGTCTTAAGGGTATAAATATGCTCTACGTGTCTTTATCATAGAGTATTAGCTTATTAGTAATTGGGTTTGATTAAAAAGATGTAACATGGAGTTAGCTTTAAATTGGCAACTCAGAGTTAGAGTCATTTTAAACACGTGACATAAAGCAGTCCTCTAAAGATACTTCTAAATTGAGATAAAATATTATGTAATTCTTATCCTAAAAAGTAGACTTATAGAGATTTCAAAACAATGTGTCTTTAATAAAACATTAAAATTTGTACTGTCATGCATTAATAAATTGACAGCCAAATTTTGTAACGCGATAGTGATGTTTTTAATATTGATTTTTAAGGAAAATAAATTGTTTAAAATTGGGTCTTGCTTTCCAAAAGTTATAGATATATTCTAATATTGCAATGAAAACTTAAAAATCATGGTTAAAATTGCCAGTGTCCCATTGACTGCAGTTTGCAGTTTGATCGAAAGCTTAAGATTTTTAACTCACCCAAAATTAAGATTGCTACAAGAGTAATCATCTTATGAGAGTGCTAATGGCGCTTGCTTTGGCCATTCAGCCATACAAAGCAAGGCAGAGTTAACTAGATATATTCGTCTTTGTGCAAAAATTAGACCCTCACACAATCAGTTTGGCTATGGTTGCGGCCTTACAGGACCATAAAAGGTTATAAAAGAAAGTGTTTAAGGTATAAGTCATCTTAAAAAAGATTGTCCAAAATTAGAGACATAGATAGAGAGTTAAATTGTTCCTCAAAAATCGGTTCTCATTACAGGAGGGCCAAGATGCTCAGTTTAAAAAACATATACATTTGGGTTGATACAAAGCTTAAAGCAGCCTCAGAAAAGTTTGTACAAAGTTTCTTGCCTTTTGCCGACTGCGCCTACAGAAATTCTTAAAACTTCACCCTCCCTGCCTTCAGGGAGATTTCTTTTACCTAAACAACATTTTTTCTTTTCAGATCTACCCAGGTGTTGTTCATAATAAAGTCTAAATTAAAGATTTATAAAAGGTCAATTAAGCTTTATAACTTATAAAGGCATTACAAGATAGCTTACCTACTTCATACAAAATTATTATAGATTTGAAAGTTTATTATTTCCTTTGCATCCTGTTAACTGTAAAGAGTTTACTTCTAGTGAACTAGTGACCATTAAAGATTTTTGTCCCTAGGTATGGCTAACATAGCTTTATAATATGTAAGAAAATTTTTATTGTCAACTTCATTACAAAAAACAAAAAGTTTAAATCTTTCAGTGTATTGTTTCCTAAACAAAAGGTATTTTATTAGCTAATGCCTCTAAAGAAAAGTTTACTTCAAATCTTTGTTTTTCACACAGGGAGCCTTAAAGTTCTGGGGAGTAATTGTTGCTTCATAAGATTCAGAGATAATATCTTTTTTAATATTTAGGGTTCTTAGTTATACTGAAAAATTGTGGTACAAATTTGCTTCAAAATTTTATTTTCAAAAGCTTCCAAGAGATGTTAATTGGAAAAGACCTCACCTTAAACTCACCACAGGAGAACCTAAGCCTTTATTAGGTACTATCAAGTGAGATTCAAATAAACTGGTGAGAACCAAAAAGGCTTTAACAGAAAGTAGAGGAAACTTCTGTAATCTATTGGTATGGATTGTAATTGGTGGTAATCAAATATTAGCTACATATTCTAGTTATTTTTGTTAAAAATGTCCACAGCTATTCTTTGGCAAGAAAAAACATTAATGTAAAATCATCATTCTTCACCTTAAAGTTTTAACATCCTATTATAAGCCTGCTGTGGTGCTAATTAAAAATTAAGAATTCCTTGTTCCAAACAGCAGTTGGTTATTGCAGAATATTGATATTTGACCTATTACATACCATCATTTTAAATAAAATTGATACTCATCCTAAAAATAAGTTAAAAATTGCTTATATGCATGCTTTTGTTTGTTTCTTCTATAAATTCATGCATGCATCACATTTACTGTATTTAATAACAACCCATCTATGAAAAAAAAGGTGTATGTAAATTAGATCACATGTTTATTCTTTTGAGTTTCTGCCTGCTTCAGCACAGATAATTAATTTATGTGCTGTAGATAGTGTCTTAAAATATTAAAAAAGACCTCTTAAGACAATGCCATGCTAGGTTTATATCCCAAGTAGATTATAAATCTTATACAAAAATAATTGGCCACATAATCTCATTCTTTACATCATCAAAATAGTAATGGCTTGAGATAATTAATAATTTGGTATTTTAAATAAGTAAATAAATAAATAAATAAATAAATGCGCATGTCTTTATAAAGATTTGCTCTCAGTGTCCTCAGTTTCTACCTGTTCCACACATTGGTGTTAATTCTCGAGGACCTATACTTAATCAATTATTGCAAATGGATACTCATTTTTGATTTTAGAAAAATAAAATATACACATGTGACTAGATGTTTTATCAACAATTTAATGTTACCCATCTTACTGAGATTTTTATAATTCTCAAGAAAACCGTACTGTGGAACTTTAAATCTATATCTTAAAAAAAAAAATTAAATTTAGATGCCAAAAATCTTGCTAAGTGTCTATGGCACCCTACAATCAGGCATACTCATGAGATGAAGGGATCCACTTATTGGCACATGGCATGATCCCGTTCAGATACTTAATATTGGGGAAAGGGGAAGTGTTTCTGTTTTTTCCACAGAATGCTGCAAGAGCATGCCAGCTTCCAATGTGACAGGCTGACCTGTGAGTAGGAACTGACAGTGCCCTGACAGTGGTGACAAGAAAGCTGTATTGAGCGCACAAAGAAAGAAAAATCAGAGAGAGCACACACAAGCAAAATAAAGAAACTCTTCCTATCTCCGCCATGGGCTACAACAAGGAGAGCCGACCTGGCGTCAACTTGGAGACAACTAGAAAAGCTGAGGTGGAGGGACTGCTACAAGATTTCATCAGAGACACTGTTTTTGGCCATTCAGGCCAGCTCCTTATTTATAGTTATGAATGTTTGTACCTTACCTGTATGCTATATTGTTAATTTTAAAAGTTAAGATCGCCAATCTTGGCAAGTCTTTTCATATTCATTGTAATTCTTGTCATTTAACTAATTGTGTAGATCCTAAATTAGATAAAGAATCTACTGTTATGATTTTGTTAAAAAGACCTGCTTATGTTTTGCTGCCTGTAAAGTTAGGAAATGTTCCTTGGTTCAAAAATTCAGGATTACAAACTTTAAAAAGACTAAACGAACTTATTAGACCTAAGATTTGTAACAGCACTGGTTTTAGAAATTACTGCCTTAATTGCAATTTTAACTTTTACATTGTCCACCACAGCCTTAGTCCAGCAACTGCATACTGCTCATTTTGTAAATGATATGCATAAGAACATCTCTGTAGCCTTGTCAGAGCTACATATTATAGATAAAAAATTGGAAACAAAGGTTAACACCCTAGAAAAAGTAGTGCTAGCAATGGGGCAAGATGTTGCTAATATTAAGACCAGGTTAGCTACTAAATGTCATGCTTCTTTCCAATACATTTGTGTTACCCCCTTATCTTATAATCTCATTTACAGGGAGTATAAAAAGATACTGATATTTCTCATGACTTAGAACAGTTGAAGACGGTAATTTCGGATATTATTAAAAGTCACTTGGACACTTGGAACATTGATGAATTGGCTAGAGATTTAAAAAACAACCTTAGTGAATTGAACCCCCTGGATTGGGTTCAATATATTATCCTACTTGTTATTATTTTTGGCATTGTTTTACTAGTAATTGTGGTGTTTCCACTCATCTTTAAAGTGCTCCTGAGCTCTAGCTACGATGAGACGGGACACCCTGGAACTTCGGCTGAAAAATAAAAGAAAGGGAGAAATGCTACGCTCTCTGGTCGAGTCAACTGGACAAGCCGTAAGGCTTAAAAGTCACTCATGAGGCAAAAGAGTTTCAAGGAAGCTCTCCTCCTGGAGGCTAGTGTTCTCTACCCATACATTAATTTTTCATTCCCGAGTTCCAGTACTACGCTAGTCTAGAGTATGGATCCACGTGCTCTCTTTCAGTATTTTCCTATAAGTGCTCTGACATGGCTAAAGCCTTCCGCCAGTGTTCCAACAGTCCAAGGGCATCCTTGACCAAGATCAAGGGTTTAGAATTCAGCAAGATTGTAAAAGCTAAGTCACTCCCTTACACAGGAATTTACCATCGCTTAGGAAGAAGGAAGTTTCAGACCAAAGGAGAAACCAGAATAGATACTATAGCAGAGTTACACCCATACACATATTTACAATGGCCTAAGGGGAAGGTGGACTATACAAGAGACTAAAATAGGAACTATGGCAAGGACGCGAAGCCCTTGACCCTGGCTTCTAAGATTAGTGAATTTTAGGTGGAGCCCTTGTTGATCCCAGCTGTTATCAATGTATTCTATCCTGGGTGGTTCCCGTTAGACCTTTTGTGTTTGCATTCCTCTGTTTTATGTAAGATTCCAGTTACCTCAATTGTACCTTGCGAATATGTCACCCAACTTCCTTATTGTCCTCTGCATAAAAAGTCTGATGCTCGAGTTGTAAAATTACATTCAGATTCCACACAAACTCTCCTGCGTGTGTGTCTGTCATCATCCACGCTTTGCCCACCCGCGTCGAGAGACCCCGTTCCACGCAGACATAGGGACCCAGAAGGTCTGCGGCAATCCACCTTTCAAATGTTGCTCACTTGGAGTGTTGTCATAAGAGGGAGGTGAACTGATGTATTGAAACTATGAAAATGATTGTGGAGAGTAGTAGACTGTCACCATTTGTACCTTCAGAATTCCCAAATATGTACAAGGCCTTCCCAAGGAAAGGGCCCTGTGGTTAGCAACCGTGGTACCCTTTTGGGGACTTATTCTGTGCCAGCTTAGTAAGTGTCCAAGACCTGCAGTGAAGAAAGCCTTATGGTTCTGGGTAGCTCAACCCTCCCCAGGTTTCTTTAATGCATCCTTTCTTATTTTAGCTACCCATCTAAGTCAACACTGTTTTGAGCTCCAGTTTAAGGAGCCCAAGAAGCATACACGTGTGGCAATTGCTGGCAGGGATAAGCCTCATTCAAATACACAATTATGTGATTAAGGATTCTTGCTGGACCCACCCACTATTGCCATTTAAATGATACTGCTAAGAAGCTAGTTTAGAGATTCAGTTGTGTAACATTAATACTGTAGAGATGCCGGAGAGATGACTGGGTGAGCAAAGTGCTCAATGTGCAAGCACGAGGCTTGATTTTGATTCTCAGAATCTAAGGAGGAAAGTCATGCATGCTGGTGGGAGTTATGATCCCAGAGCTGGGGACGGGGAGACAGGTGGCTGTCTGGGTCTCTCTGGTCAGCCAGTCTAACCACCTTTGCAACTTCCAAGCCACCACGTGAGAGACCTTGTCTCAAAGAAACAATTTAGATGTTGTCATGGAAAGGTTGGCTTTTGCTTCCATGCTCATGTGCAAACATGTGTATGAACACAAACACCACCTGAAACAAAGACACACACACACACACACACACACACACACACACACACCAAGGTAAGATTAATAATTTCTAGAGACCTGCTGTACATTTGCCTATAGCTAACAATACCATATTGTACACTGGAGTTCCTGCTAGTAGCATAATGCTAATTTAATGGTTCATTGCATCATAATAGAAACAACACAGTGCCCTTCAGGAATTTGCTTATCAAAAGGCACTAAATAGTCAGAGCATCTTTAGATACCCCAGAGGAGAACTTTAGTTAGCTTTGAAGAAAGAATTCTGCTTTAATTTGTGTTTATAATGAAATATAAAAGAATGTTACAGCAATGTTTGCTCAATGAGAATACAGTTGCCCTTAGTGTGTGTGGAGAATAGTCCTAGGATCCCCCAGTGGATTTCAAAGCTGGAGGAAACTCAGGGCGCTTACGTAAGATGACATGTTGACTACCTAGAACACTCTTTCCCCAGATACACACCATCTGTGGTGTTCTGAGTGAAAATGTCCCCCAGTAGGCTCATGTGATTGAACATTTGACTCCCTATTTGGAGAATCCCTTGGGAAGATTTAAGAGGTGTGGCCTTACTGGAGAAAGTACATCACTGGAGATGAGCTTTTTTTTTTTTTTTTTTTTTTTCCATTTTTTATTAGGTATTTCGCTCATTTACATTTGCAATGCTATACCAAAAGTCCCCCATAGCCACCCACCCCCTCTCCCCTACCCACCCTCTCCCCTTTTATGGCCCTGGCGTTCCCCTGTACTGGGGCATATAAAGTTTGCGTGTCCAATGGGCCTCTCTTTCGAGATGAGCTTTTTAGAGCTTAAAGGCTCATTCCATTCTTCAGTTCTCTTTCTGCTTTGTCCTTGCAATTAAAGCTGGGAGCTCTCCTGCTGTAATGCCTGCTACTTGCTGCCTGCCTCCCTGCTCTGATGGACTCTGATCCCTCTGCAACCAAGAGTCACATAATCCCTCTCATGGTGTTTTATCTCAGCAACAGCAAATTGCTCATATATCACCCCTTATATCCTTTGATTTCCAGTTATATAAAAATCACAGGACCATCTAAATAGTCGTTATGTTGTCCTGTTTAGGGCACAGTGACAAGAAAAAAAAATGAAGTCTCATGAGTTCAGTGCAGACACATCTCTCCTTTTCAGGAAATCTGTGATCTTTAATGACTCCGTGAGCATATGGATACAGAAGACCAAGGACCCCAGCGCTAGCCACGCCCCTCTATCATCACACTGGTCAGTGTCTGGGATGCTGAAGTTTCTTCCACGGTTGCCTGTGACCTGTGACTACTGAGTTTTCTCGAGAAGCCCATTTGCTCTATCCCTGGAGTGCAGGCGGGCATTTATTGGTTGAATATGCATAATTTTGCTATGGCGGCTCTGCTCTCACTCACTGAGGCCGTTTTATAATTTATTCCATTTTCTATGAATCCATCCATCCATGCAATAAATATTTCAGGAGAGACTCATGCCAAACATTCCTTGTGCACAAAATTAATTCCCCACCACGACAGTTCGACTGTTCGTTCAGGCAGAGCGACCTGGCAGGACTTCCAGTGTCTCCACTTTGTGAGGCTTTAGTCCTCTCATTCACAGAGGATCGGATTACAACCTCCTAGCTTTCCCTTAATCACGTCTGAAACCTGTGTTCCATTCACTTATGTTGGCTCACAGCCTCTCAGTGTTTCTTGATATTTGAGGAATATTTTCACTTAGAAACAAATGTCAAACTATACAAATTATACTTCAGCTATTTAAATTCTAATGGGGTTAGATGCAGTCCATGGGAAGACTTTGGTTGTGGAGTTTTAAGTTTGTGTAAGTAAGTGAAGACCACAGGGTAAGGAGAGAATGGAGTGTCCTGTCTGGAAGCCCTTCAAGTTCTGAGAAGCCACAAAGGTCTCTGTACTCGGTAGACCTCACGACGACACAGCTCAGGTGGCTGTGGCACTGTAGCAAGACCCTTGCTTCAAAGATATATGGAGAAATTGAGTCATAGAATTCTCCAGTCACCCACCAGCCACATTCTGAGCATGCCACACCACATTCTAGGTAGGATACAGGCTGGCTCGGGATAGAACACGGTAAGGCTTGTAGACCCGGAATTCTGCACATCCTTCCTATTAAATGCTTCTAGAAGCTCCATTGGAGTCTCATCATACCCCTTTATCATTTAGAAACACTTTATATAAGGAGCAGTTGGAGTAAGGTCAGTAAACTGTAAACTTCTTTCTTTAAAAAAAAAAAACAACGAAATGAATTCGTGTAAATCTTCACAGTACTTTTTTAAGTGGAACTTGAAAGCACACCTAGAGGAGAGTTTCGACGTTTAGATATAAAGTGTGTGTGTGTGTGTATGTGTGTGTGTGAATTCAAGAATCTAACAATAAAATCTTGGGCCTTAGGGAAAGCAGGATTTTCTGTTATGCTAAAGAGTTCCACAAGGTGGCAGTATTGGCTCACACAGGTCTAAGCGTCCCTGCAACCATGGTTTCCTGTGGGCGAGATTAAAACGCAGGAAGCAGACACTTGTGCCATAAACTCCTTTAACTATTAGTCACAAGATTAGCTTCTAGATTGGGATACGCGATTAGATGGCTCAAACCTTTTCTTGAAATTCAGTGAGAAAAATTCTTGCCATTTTAAAGGTCAGGGTAATGACAGTCGCATTTTCTTTCGAGGGCCATTGTAAAGAGAATTGAGGAGACCCGCGCATAGCACACAATGGATGGTGCTATCTTGCTTGGGACGTGGGAGGAGAGTGCAGCTTGAAAGCTAGGTTAGATCGTCAGAGTGCTTGTGTGTGTGTGTGTGTGTGTGTGTGTGTGTGTGTGTGTGTGTTTACTCTCTGTCGCTTGAGCATACACGTGCGTCCAAGCGAGCGCGTCTGTTGTTTTTTTTTTCAGACCAGTTCTGGCATATTCCTCTTCATTAAGAATACGCGAATAAAATAATCACAGGAGGCAGAGGGAGGGAGGGATCTGGGTGGGAGAAGGAAGGGTGAGGGGAAAAGGGGAATATGATCAGGTATGGGATTATGGGGGACAAGAGAGAAGTCCTGAGGGCCAGCAGGGTGGAAATATGCAACCTCCGGGGTGGGTGGGAGGTGAAAGTACCTCTAGAGGGTAGGAGAGAACTGGGAGGTGAGAGACCTTAGATGAAATGCCCTTCAGTAGAAAGACAGGTCATCAAGTGGAGGAATGGGGTTGCCATCCCACAGTCAAAAATTCTGACCCAGAATTGTTCCTGTCAAAAAGAACTGCAGGGACAAAAAAGGAGAAGAGACTGAGGAAAAGCAGGTATAGTGACGGCCCAACTTGGAATCCAGCTCAAGGAGAGGATTCAAGGCCTGATTCTATTACTGATGATGCTATGCTGTCTGCTTACACACAGGAGCCTAGCATGGCTGACCTCTGAGAGGGCCAACAAGCAGCTGACTGAGGCAGATGCAGATTTTTACACCCAATGATTGGACTTAAGTCGGGGACCATGTGGTTGCATTAGAGAAAGGCTGGAAGAAGCTGAGGAGGAGGGCAACCCCATAGGAAGACCAGCAGTCTCAACTAACCTGGACCCCAGAGATCTCTCAGACACTGAGCCATCTACCAGGCAACATACACGAGCTGGTACTTGGCCCTGACACATATACAGCAGAGGACTGCCTGGTCTGGCCTCAGTGGGAGAAGATGCACCTAACCCTTGAGAGACTGGAGGTCCCAAGGAGTGCAGAGGCCTGGCCTGGTGGGGGAGGAGTGGAGACATCCTCTTGGAGACAGGTGGGAGGAGGAATGGGATGAGGAACTGTGGGAGGGGGGACCCGGAGGGAGGCAACGACTGGACTGTAAACAAATAAAAGCAATAAAAAATTGCTATTGTTACTATTACTACATACTTTTTGTTTCGAATTGCTAGAAATTCAATAAAAGGAATTTCTACTTTAGGATGCAAGGAGAAAAAACAAAAAAGAATACACGATGGACTCACTCATAAGAACATTGCATTTCTTTCCTTTCCCAAGTGTTCAAATATTTGCACGCTCACTGAGCGGCAAAAATATTGGAAGGTTCAGTTTGAAACCGGTTCCGTGCTCAGCTGGGCATCATGAGAACCTTGATGCAAATGAGCAAATTGCAGGAGAAGGCTGGGAAGCAACCGGCCCTCCTTTCATATTCAAATAAAAGCAGTCTGCCTGTTCAGGGCCTTGGAGA
Organism: Mus musculus; assembly: GCF_000001635.26. Lineage (NCBI taxonomy): Eukaryota > Metazoa > Chordata > Mammalia > Rodentia > Muridae > Mus > Mus musculus. The sequence goes on along the minus strand of NC_000072.6, from coordinate 64,648,346 downwards.
AAGAAGCGGTTTGTTCACTTTGAAGATAATAGCTTCATTTCAGTGTGGGGCTTCTCTAACCCATTGATCACTTACCACCTTGAACATCTACTCTAGGCATTGATTTCCAAGATCAATTTATTTGTAAGGAGAGAGGTTTCGGGGTGGTGGTGGTGTGGTGGATGGGAGGTGCGTGCCAATCCCTACCTGCAGAGAACAGCAGGTTATGGGCCTTTCAAGTTTCATGGGAATCATGGCCATTTGCTAAGTTCCTAGGGAGCCTTGATACAATATCTCCGGTTATCTGAGGGGAAAAAATGTCACTTGCCTGCTAAGTCAGTTCTACTAGTCTAGAAACAAACAAACAAACAAACAAACAAACCCTAAACTGAATGCAAGAGTTTTTCATTTTCCTACTTTCTAGAGACAAAAGCTATCATCATGGAAAGGATGACAGACACTGCTCCTCCCCCCTCCCCATCTCATTCCACAGCAGAGGGACACTGACCCAGAGTGGGAATGCCACACATTTTCTGCATTCACTACAGTCTCATTGCTGTCCTGATTGAGTGATTTTTTTTTTGTGACCCACATCACCTGGAATGCAGGTCTGTCCAACACATTTCTCCCCCCACCACACATTGCTTCCCACACACACATTGAAAGGATGACTGTCTGGTTCTTTTATTTCTCAGGGATTTGTTAAGAAGCTTAGAGAAATGGCCATCTGCAGGCTTCCCCTAAACAAAGCAATGCAATCATAGTGGGACTATAAACTTGTTCATAGTATACATTGGGCATACAAAGAAAACATAGCTTTTGCATAGCTTTAGTTCATCTTCCTCCTGAGGACTACAGTCACTGCATAGGGCGATAAAACCAAATTTAGCTTAGTGTGATCTAAAATTTAATCGGCTCTAATAATGTAAAACATCTCTAGATTTATAGCCATCTATCTGAGAGGCTCATGAATCTTAGGTCCCTTCCTTCCTTGGGTCTTTTTCAAGATGGCATCTGGATTTGTGGAGGTTTGCACTGTGATAGCTTTGCGAAAACAAAGCTGCTGGTCCCTTGGCTTTGGATATCCTTTGTTGGTTCTGGGGTATGATGGGCTAGGTTGAATCCTTAGACATGGCTGGTGCTAACATCTGTAAAGGTTGTGAAAGGTCACTAAGGCAACCGTAGCAACTTATAGGAGAAAGAATCTATTTGGGGCTAAATTCCCAGAAAGTTAGAGTTCAAGAACATGATGGTGGGGTGTATGTAGCAGACAGGCAGTCATGGTACTTGAACAGTAGCTGGGAGCTCACATCGTGACCCTCAAGCACAAGGCAGAGAAAGAGCTAACTGGTAATGGCATGGACTTCTGAAGCCTCAAAGCCAATCCCCAGTGACATCCTCCAAAAAGATGACATCTCTTAGTCCTTCCCAAACCTACCCACACAGAGGCTCAATTCCTCCAGCCTATGAGGCTATGGAGACCCATGCTTAGTCAAATCACCACAGTGGGACTCCGTGGTTCTGAGAAGTTCTAAGGGAAGGCCCTCTCTGTGCCTTCTGTAGCCTCTGGCTGTTTTTCAGACAGTGTCCTGATGTCACCTTCCCCTCCCTGTGCAGGACCAAGAGGCAGATCTCTGAGGCCTCACTTACCATTCATAGGCTGGGGAGCAAGGGGAGCCTGGGAAGGAGGACTGGGGTTTTCATGGCTTTCCTCTCTTTGGAGGTTTACTCTGCTAGTGTGGGCATGGCTCATGGGCCCAAGGACACTCCTCAGAACCCTTATAAGATGGGATGGTGGGACTCCCTCTGCCCTGGATGTGGTTTTCAAACAGATGCCCATCCTGGCTGGTGCCCCTCCTCTGCCCATGGTTAGAAATCACTGGGCATCCCACCTCACACCAGTCAGAATGGCTAAGATCAAAAATTCAGGTGACAGCAGATGCTGGCGTGGATGTGGAGAAAGAGGAACACTCCTCCATTGTTGGTGGGACTGCAAGCTTGTACAACGACTCTGGAAATCAGTCTGGTGGTTCCTCAGAAAATTGGGCATAGTACTACTGGAGGATCCAGCAATACCTCTCCTGGGCATATATCCAGAAGATGCCCCAACTGGTAAGAAGGACACGTGCTCCACTATGTTCATAGCAGCCTTATTTATAATAGCCAGAAGCTGGAAAGAACCTAGATGCCCCTCAACAGAGGAATGGATACAGAAAATGTGGAACATTTACACAATGGAGTACTACTCAGCTATTCAAAAGAATGAATTTATGAAATTCCTAAGCAAATGGATGGACCTGGAGGGCATCATCCTGAGTGAGGTAACACATTCACAAAGGAACTCACACAATATGTACTCACTGATAAGTGGATATTAGCCCAGAAACTTAGGATACCCAAGATATAAGATACAATTTGCTAAACACATGAAACTCAAGAAGAACGAAGACCAAAGTATGGACACTTTGCCCCTTCTTAGAATTGGGAACAAAACACCCATGGAAGGAGTTACAGAGACAAAATTTGGAGCTGTGACGAAAGGATGGACCATCTAGTGATTGCCATACCCAGGGATCCATCCCATAATCAGCTTCCAAAAGCTGACACCATTGCATACACTAGCAAGATTTTGCTGAAAGGACCCAGATGTAGCTGTCTCTTGTGAGACTATGCTGGGGCCTAGCAAACACAGAAGTGGATGCTCACAGTCAGCTATTGAATGGATCACAGGGCCCCCAATGGAGGAGCTAGAGAAAGCACCCAAGGAGCTAAAGGGATCTGCAACCCTATAGGTGGAACAACAATATGAAATAACCAGTACACCCCCCCCCCCCCGAGCTCCTGTCTCTAGCTGCATATGTATCAAAAGATGGCCTAGTCGGCCATCACTGCAAAGAGAGGCCCACTGGACTTGCAAACTTTATATGCCCCAGTACAGGGGAACGCCAGGGCCAAAACGGGGGAGTGGGTGGGTAGGGGAGTGGGGATGGGTGGGGATGGGGGACTTTTGGGATAGCATTGGAAATGTAAATGAGGAAAATACCTAATAAAAATAAATTAATTAATTAATTTAAAAAAAAAAGAAACCTGGGCAGGTTTAGTTTTCCTCTTCTCTGGCTACTTTTCTTGTGCCTGCAGATTTGAAGCTTCTCAGCTTATGTTTGAGGAAGAGAATTTCAGCCATGTAATGATAGAAACTTTATGATATGAGATGTGCCAGTTATTTCTTCGATTTGGAAGGACTGAGGCAACTTGGAACTAAGAAAGGGTAATGCAGAAATGTACATTTTAAATATGTAAAAATTATCTCTACATATTCATGAGTTTTTCATTGTTAAAAAGACATTTAAGAGACTCGGTGGTGTTTAATGTTGGTAATCTCTGAGGAGAAAATTCTGGAATATTTTAAATAAAGATTTTCTTGACACATCAAGTCTGATGAGGGTAGAATTCCCTCAGCATTAAGCTCATTTTATGAGTCTGTATGAAATTTTTCTCTGTGACTTTGCCAAAAGGGCTAATGGCATGCAGATACATTTGAGAAAAAAAATCATTTCAATTGGTTTATGTTCATTCATTGTCCTTCTTGTCCTGTAAAACACAGGTAAAGTCTTTTTTTTTTCCAAAGCAGAAGTATTTCTTAAAGGTTAAGATCTAAGCAGGTGAATACTGTGGCACCATAAATAGATCTTTGAAGGCAAAATTTGAAGATCAGAGATGCTACTGCACATTCCATCAACTTCCTGAGAGATGAGCATCCGTCAATCATTTCGCTTACGAAAGACTTCTTAGTGACTGGGGGGTGGGGGTGGGTAACATTAGCTGAAGCAAATTACTGCTGTCATCTAATATCTCAGGAAGCCAGACCCTTTAGAAACCCCTTTCTATTTAGACTGGTTTGTGAAACAGCACTTGCAGTCTCATCCACCAAGGCTGCCTAAGATCAGAAAGGTGAACAGCTTCTTTTGACTTCCACTGAGTTAGTGTGTATCACCTAGAACATATCACCAACATTCTAGACTTTGTAGGACATGGCTTCTATCATACTAACAACCCTATTTTTGAATGGTAAGGGCCATAGCAGACAGCCCATGTGCTTTATTTACAAAATCAGCCTAGAAGTCTGATCTCTCCTGCCCTGACATGGTGCTTTGTGAGCCTCAGAGCCAATAACTCCCTGGAGTCAATAAGGCTCATTTCACTGACTGTGTTATCCAGACCGAAGGTTGCATCTGAGAAAGTATCGGTCTGTTTTAGAGACAGTGTTTGTGACCTTTATCTGGGTGCTCTTTTGACCACATATACTATACATTAACTGATATTACATCAAAGCATTAATGCTACTGCGTTTGCATCTTTAAATGAGGACCAACAGAGTGTGTGTTAATTTTGTATTTGAACACACTGACGACGAAATTCACTGTATACAAATGATGGCGGTATAGTCCCTCACATGGGGTGAGGTTTCTCTGGTTTGGTGGACCTCTATGTCTGTCCTGGAGTCTGCAAACTCATTTTCTAGGCAGTGGCAACTTCAGTTTGAGGTCAAAGGAGTGTGTGTAGATATTGTCCTGCAACTGATAGCCTGAGGGGAATGGTTGTGATTTACTCAGCACGAGTAAGAACTGACCAAGGCAAAGAGGCAGTGTCTTTTATAACAAACGACATGAACATATTTGAAAACCAGGGAAGAATCACATAGAAGTAAACAAGTCCTGTGGACACTGAACATGGCATGCGTCCATCGCGCCTAGCAGCCGCAGTGGCCCCGCAGGAAGCTTATCAGTATACAGCCTCAGTGATGGCTGCAGGCATGGCCCTCTGTCAGAGGAGATAGCCCCTGTGTTGCTTCAACTGTACTATTTCACTTTCAGATTAGAAAAATGTAATTTGATAAAATCTTAGTCAATTCTGGCTTCCTTATTCAGAAACTGGCATTCAAGCCCTCCCAGGTCTACTAATCTCTTCCCGAGGGCTTCATTTTCATGTGGATACAAACTTTATCCAGAATATCTATTACCAAAATAATGCACTAAAAGTAAAATACTGCGAAATGTATAAATATCTTATCAACATATGTTTACTTTGAATTTTAAATAAGGCATATTATTTAATATTATTATTTATGTGTGTGTATCCGTGTGAATGTGAGAGCATGTGGATTTCAGAAGAAGCTATCAGAGCCTCTTAAGGTGATGTTACAGGCAGTCATGAGCCAACACCTATGGGTGTTGGGAACTGACTTCAGATTCTCTAGGGAGTAGTTCTCAACTTTCCTAATGCTGTGAGCTTTTAAAAGAGTTTTTCATGTTGTGGTGATCCCCAACCATAAATTTATTTTCATTGCTATTTCATAATTGGGTTTTGCTACTTTTACAAATTGTAATGTAAAGGTCTGTGTTTTCTGTGAAAGGGTCAGTCAACCACCAAAGGTGTCACAACACACAGAAGAGCAGCAATCTAGCTTAATCACGGAACCATTGTTCTTCCCTTGATAATGATCATCATCATGATCATCATTTTAGGCAAGGTTATGTTAAGTTCTTGCTTGTTTTGAATGTGTGTGACCCTCCCTTCAGGCTCAATGTCACTGTGGGTTTAAATATGAACAGTAGCTTGATATGCTTCTTAAAGTTACTGTGTAAGGCATGAAATCTGTTGACTGTTTTGATTGTCAGACTGTTCCCCACCTTTATTCTTACTAGGGACATTAGTCATGTTGCTGTGTCTCACGATGGTCTCATTTTACAGCTAAGAAGACTGAGGCTCAGGATGAAGAAAGTTTCTCAAGCCCAAGACTGCTAAGTGGTTTATTTGTCTCTCCACATCTGGTTCTCTGATTGCTGTGCTTGGTTTGAGCACATCTTCAAGACCTTCATTATTCAGAAAGAGAACCTTGTCAATAGAACCTGCCTCTTTATTTCCTGCTTCTTCATTAACTGAGACTTTCTTTGCCGGCATCCCCGACTAACACACATCCCAGTATATCCATTTCCAAACATTACACTTCTAGTAACACATCCTGATGTCCCCAGAGAACCACATGAATATCGCATGAGTTCATTAATCTCTTTAGTGATTAGAGTGAACGTCAGAGGAATTCATTATCATGAGGCACTTAGGGAACTTTGAAAATGTTATCAAAACACGAAAGTGTGTCCAACAAGAGGAGTTCTCAAATACTGTCCTTATCCAACGTAAATCAACTTATTGGGAAGTTTCTAGCGTATATTGTGAGGTTTCTAACCCATGTGGGGGACTATACTCTCATCATTTATATACAGTGAATTTCTTTCTCAATGTGTTCAAACACAAAATTAGCACACTCTCCCTCAATCCTCTTTTAAAGATGTAAACACAGTAGCATTTATGGCACCCACATTTATCTCAATGACTCCCTTCTTTTAGCATGTACACAACAACCCTCCAAAAATATGCTGCTTGCTAAATAACACTTAAATATCCTCAAACTACATTTTAATTATCTAATGTTGTTACTTGGAGAAAGTACTTCATTCAGCTACTGAGAAGAGTTTGGCTCTCTCTGAGAACCATTATATATTATGGATATTTTATTCGAATGAGGGTGAGTTTTAATTTTGAAATACATAGTACCCATTCATGGCACTTTCCCGACAACTCCTGTACCCACAGGTCTTGCAGTAAGTACCTAAAGGGGCAAAGCGACATTGCTCCAAGAATCATTTGCTTGAAAAATCCGATTTGTAATGTGACAGATCTGAAGACTTTGATGACTACTGAACTTTAATTATTATGTATTTTATGTGTTTATGTTGGCAGTAAAAGTCAAGCACTCATTATAGAAATGGCAGACATGATCTTTCATAAAATGAGTGCTGGGTGGCAAATGAATAGATAATCAGAATAATGAAAGCTAGGCCGAGAGATGCTAGAGAGTTGAGAAGACCCAGACAATGGCTCCCACTGAGATGGAGGACATAATTGCATTTGGGAAGAGAACACTTTTGGTGATCTTTTAAAATGTCAGCCATGTCCTTAAGCACAGCGTGGTATTTGGGTTATAGGGTAAAGGGGAGGCTCCTTTCTTTTTGCAGTGAGAAACTGGCAGCGATCATCCCCGTTCAGAGCCACTCTGAAGGCTTTGCCAAATCTTCACACATGCTTTAAAGTAGGTGCAACCTGAAAAGGTGTGCTGTGGATGTGCTAAGGACAGTGGCACACATAGGTGCAGTGCTCATCTAGAAAGGGTGATGGAGGAAGACATTTTGAAGGAATAAACACTTTCCTGAATATGAGTACCACACTGAACTTTCAAACTGCGGCATGGCAGTCTACAGAAGGAACTCATTATTTGGAGAGCAGTTGGAGAAGCTGGTTTGAGAACTGGAGATTTGTCTCATGATGCAAGTGACATCTTCTAAGTTAGAGGTTCTCCACTGATGTATGTTGGAAAAGAAAAGCAACCCAAGGTCTGTTTGTATGAACTCTATCCTTGATTAAAGTCTCTACTGGCTTCCAAAAATCAGTAACAGTACAACTTGGACTCTTCAGAAATTATACCTTAGATTTTTGAATAATTTATGTTTCATTTTAGCACTGTTATAACTACGATAGAAAGACCCTTGGTTTTTGAAAGAGTTAAGACAGTAATATAAACTTTCTTTTCAAGGTGACCTTAGCTAACACTCCTCATTTTAGACATTTGAAAAAGTCCCTAACATCTTCCTATCATGATCCTGAATGTGCAAATGATGTTTCTATATATGGGAAAAAATAAAAAGCAGAACAAAAACTCTTTCTTGGAGATTAACCTGCAATTATGCTAGTGTGTAATTTCACTGCGGTGTGATTATGGTCTTGGAAAGGCTCAGGACAATGACAGATAGTGGGTAAGAGGTCACACACCTTGTGGGAAGGATGAGCAGCCAGGGAGCAACCTTTTGGAGAAAAGATTGCTTAGCATGAGAAATTAGGAATGAGTCGGAGAGGCAGAGGCACGTGGGTAGAGCATGGAAGACTGTGGATCGGGGAAGCAGTGTAAGAAACCAAGGAGGGAGAAGGCACTGACAAACTGAAGAGAGCTTCCTGAGATAAGCATGGACATGGAAAGGACCAGGCTAATGTGGAGAAACAAGCCTGGTGACTTCTTTAAGGTCATTAGAATTGCTCTTGAGCTCATTAGCATTGTCATTCTGCCTTTAGATGCTAACTTCCTTTAGTGCAGTGCCATTCACTATTAATTTTTTATTTTCAGCTCTGGGCATATTCTATGCTTTTGTAAACAAGGAATGTATTGATGGATGACAGGAGTGTTCTTTCCCCTCCCACCACCAAAGCCATCTCTTGGGATGCTTTTGGCCTTTCTGAAAAGATGCTACTGAGCAGTGCCCATTTAGTGCTGAAGCCCACACTGCTGTATGATTTTGCCAGACACTAAGGTCAGTAGTCTATGCTCTGCACTGCTAATTACTGTTGATCATTGATGCCTATGTTTCCCCATGTACAACTCTCATATTTCAACCATACTGTTAACTCCAATAGGATGAAGACTTCAGTTTTCTTTGTTTAATTCTCTTTACCCCAAACATAGACACTGGCCTTCTACATCAGCACAGAAAATATTTGCAAACATGATTAATCATGAATGCTAAAACAGTGGCATTCAATGGCATGGTGGTATAGAAAGGCTCTGGTCTCTGGTCTCACTAACTACATCTTGTCCCTCTCTGCTTTTATTTGCCTTTTTTAACATTTTCTGTGAGTCACTCTGTACTTCAGTGACTTTTTTTCCCCAGGAATGGCATGTCTGATCAATCAATAAATATCTTTGATATAGATAACTGAGAAATTACCCTTAAGCAAGGCAGAACCGCTAGGGAGAGTCAACGTAATTCATTGGTAGCTATGGCAGCTGCACCTGGAGACCAAGTCATCACGTCCTTAGAACCAGATCTCTCCTCCTTAGTAATGAGCAAAGGAAGAAGCTCTTTAGCCAGCCTTGCAGAACCAAAATTGTTTCAGTGATCTAGAAAACCCCACTTAAAGTGGGACTGTCTAATTACACAGACCCCTGTCTCCCTGGTAAATATTTCTGCATTTAAATCTAGTGATCATGTAAGTGCCTCAAAGATAAACTCATGGTCACTGGGCATTTTTGTCTGACCCCCTTCCTGGAATGCATTGAAGAAGTGTTATCTCTGCCTTTAGACATTACTCATATATTTAATTGGCATATTGGGACAGATGGCCACATCTACTCTGTTGAAAGTCATGCAGTTGGGGTCTTTGCTCCAAAACTGTAGTAGTGCTATGGACCAAATGTTTACATTCATCCAAAAATCCTGAATTGAGTTCCTAATGCCCACTGTGAGGGCTTGAAATAGAGGTTAAATGAGGGCAGAAGGGTATTCCCATAATCTGGAGGTATTAACGCCTTCTAGGAAAATATACCAGAGAGCCTGCGCTTTTGTCCACACAGAGTCCATCTCTAGACAGAAAAGGGTGACACATCTCTGTAAGCAGAGAACGGAGACACTACAATGAAACCTGTCCTCCTGGCATGCAGATGTAGAACGTCCCAGACTTAAGACTGTGGGAAATAGATTTCAGTGGTGTGAGGCACTCAAGGTGTGGTACTGTGCTATGGTTGGTTGCTCTGGCACTCTGTTCCCCAAGGACTGTGAGACCTGGGTACTGAGGTGCTGAAACCTTAGTTATCTCTCTTATTAGGAGCCTCTGTCCTGAGAACATCTGACTTCCTCAGAATCATGTCTAGGGTTGAACTGATTTTAGATTCAGGACCTTTAGAATTTATAATCATCTCCCTATTAATATTTAATCTTACTTTAAAAAGTAGACTGCCGACAAGTCATACAGCTTGCACTTTTTGAATGTCATCTAATAACCTGCAAAACATTTCTCTGGTCATTGTCTTGTTTTTATTATACACTCCATATATCAAAACAAACAACTCAAAACTTTATCCTTTAAGATAGCTACCAAAGTTTTCATATACAAATTTTTGTTGATTTAATTTCCATGATATGAAGTTCCTATGTTTGGATATTACATCCTTATAAAAAGCGTCTCTTACTAAAATTTATTTTAGCAAGAGTAGTGGGATATACTTACACTATTAAAGAAGTCAAATTGTTCCCAAATATCTGACATATCATAATCTGATGTGGCTACCACATTAATCACTTTAACTAAATCAATTTAAATTCATTATATAACTCAAGAGCCACCCCCCAAACCAACTACCCCCCAAAAACCCTTCATTTTTAATGCTGATATCTAGCTTCACTGAAGTTGATTAAAAACCGATCTTCATTAAAATTGTATCATCTTGGATGTAGTGTTTGCTTAAAGCCTCTACTAAACCTGTACTCTTTGGTCATTTGACATGAGAATATGGATTTCTTAATCGGGAATGTGAATTATAAATAGAGTGCTTGGTTTCCTTATGTGCTTCCAGGAATGTGTCTGACTTGTAAGCTAGTAATGCTAGCTGTCTCTTTTTATAAGGTAGCAATCTGAGGTACTCTGATATAATGGTTATTTATAAAAAATTACATAATGTGGTATAAAATAGCAGCGAGACTCATCTAATTCCATGCAGAAAGGATAATTGATGTGTTACTGCTCTGCTTCACAATTTCGTTTTCCCACGCATGGAGATATGCTGGGAATTAGTCTATTCCATCTTCTTAATGAGACTTATCTATTACCTCAGATAATGCATCTATTTTCTTCAACCAGCAAGATTGGCTGCTTACAGGAATGAAGTTTTCAGTAGTTATTAGAAAGAAAAATTTCCAACCTGTATAGAGGCAGTAGTCCATCTTTTTGATGTCTCTGTGGCTGGATAAAATGAGGTGGTGTGGCTACATCACTGTTCTGAGAGGGATGGTGATTCCTACAGTACTATGATGCTTATGAGCGCTGCTTGCTGCTTTCCATGATAAAGGAAAACCTGTGTGCATGGCCATGTTTACTTACTGCGTGGTATTATATGAAGCTCCAATAACTCAGAGAACATGCTTGGTAAAAAATTGAGAGCCATTCAGTACTGATAACAACTGCCAGAGGGACTAAGTGGCTGTCTTCTCTATACCCATATGTACACAAATATAGGCCTTGGAAAATTCTAGTATTTCTCAACTTTAAACTAGAGATAATCAGCTTTTCAAATTTGCTCAAAACCTCGGGTGAACTAGAAATGAAAGCAACTCAGTTTTGCAGGGATCTGAAATGTTGATAAGAACCTGACTGAATAAATGTAGAGCTACAAATTTCCCATTTGTATATTTGGTTATATTTCAGATCCCTAAATGCTCGTAATATTAGTAAAATTTAAGGAATCTTTATGCTGTTTCTAGATGAGAAAAATAAGAGGATAATGCTTTTTCATTAAAAAAATCATTGAAGTAAAACTCATGCTACATAGATCAGTTCAAATAATGGCGTTCCATGTACAATAAATAAACCTGCAACCATAGCAACAAAGGTCATGTGAGAATCAACCCTATTCGTGGCTCTCATCAAATTGGCTTTATCTTTGTGAGCAGCTATATTCTAGGAGATTATGCTGACTACATTTTGAAGATATGTTCCTACAGGTTAACAGAAAAAGAGGCATGCTAATCTACTGAGCCCTGATATAGGACCTGTAACATGCATGAGTCAGTGGACACAAAAATATGGAACTGAATTCCTTGCCATCTGAAGAACCAGGGTCTATGGTAGTGGGAGTCTCTGATGGTCTATAAATGTCTGGCTTTTCAGTAGAGCTTACATATGAGAGCTTGTGCTAGATGAATACCTTAGGTAGAGTATATAAGAAATAGGGAGTGGTTAAGTGATTCAGCGCTTGCTATACAAGTGTGAGGACTTGAATTAGAATTTTCAGAACCTATGTAAAGCTGATAGAGTAGGCTCTGTCTGTAATATTAAAGCTCCTAGAGCAAAGTGGGAGTCAGAGAGAGAGAATACCTGCAAGCTTACATGCCATCTAGCTTGGCACATACAGTAGTAAGCAAGAAAACATGTCTTACAAAAGGTAGAAGTAAGGACTCACACTTGAGGTTGTCTTTGATGGGACACACACACAGGGGGAGGGATAGAGAGGGGGGATAAGTAAGAGAATAACATTTAATGTCAATAATTATAGCCTGAGAGCATTGGCCAAAGTTCTTAGGACTCTGAGATCTTACCACAGCATATGGACTCTGTTTTCCTTCAGGTCTGCCCAAAGGCTTCTTGTAGGCATACTCTTGTGAGGTGTATCAAAGAGCATCAGAGGACATCAGATCTCATCACTAATAGCATCTTTGTTGAGTTCTATTTTTATCCTATTTTCTACCCTATGGTGGTCTTATCAGCATCATACCCAACACTTGACATCATGCTGTTTTGATAAGCTGTGGTATTTGCTAGCTCTAGTGCCCTAAATACATTTTCAACTTAAATTGTGGTTTGGATAAGAATCAGGATGTGTTCCAACAAAAAACTGAAACTACAATGGCTGCTTCTAGGTGTTTTGAGGAGTATACACAGACAGAAAATAGATATGGATTTAACTTTTGCAATCTTTTGTATGGCTGGAAGGCATGCATAATAAATGATTGATGACTAAAGAGAAGTCAGAGATTGTCAGCAAGGAACAGATAAGGACTTGGTAAATTGAAAGGAAGGAAAATAATTTAAAGATAGATTCCTTTTGGAATAGGAGACTGTGTTGTTTGAGATCAGGAATATTAAAGTTAGGCAGATAGATTTCTCTCCCTTTAATTTCTGAGAGTTGTATTTTGTTATGGCAGCCTGAGTACAAGACAGAACTCAAAGCATTTCAAGCACTACTGAAAGAGTCGAGCACAGAGAGTGCTCTACTAGCGCATGCAGACTAAGTAACATGGATCCTCAGAGGATCAGCTCTTCTGATCGATGTCTTGTCATGTTGCCCGTGCATGGTGCTCAGCATGCTCGCTGACCCGAGGCAACATTTTAGTAGAGGCTGGCTATTTTTGTAATCATTATAAAGACTAGGTTTTTTTTTTTTTTTTTTTTTTTTTTTTTTTTTTTTAAGAATGTTTCTGTTTTGGGATATCAGTCAGGGTTACCCTCAAACTCAAGTCCCCTTGCTTTTGCCTCCTGAGTGCTGATTTACAGGCCTGTGTCAACATATACTATCCTTTCTCCAGAGCTTTCATTTCTATTTTCTGAACTAAATTGTGCTTGTGCAGTAGTTGAGTTCACACTTACAGTGCTGCCTAATTTCACACGCCTAAATTTGATATTCTGTTAAAAAATATAGACATAATTCTAGTGTATATAGCTGAATAAAATGTTATGTCTCTTTCCTCATAATCTCATGCAAAGCCCTATCCCCAGTATGATTTTTTTGGAGGGGTACCTTTTAATAGAAGTTAGGTGGGATCATGATGGTGGGATCCTCTTGATAAGATTAGATCCACCTCTACCCTGATCAAAAAGTCAACCACCCGAAGAGTGGTAAGAGAGTCCTTACAAAGAATTAAATTGACCAGCACTTTCACTTTTACTTCCAGAACTATGAGAAATCAATTTCTGTTTTTTAAGACAACCAGTCTGTGGTATTTTGTCACAGCAGCCTGAGTACAGGACAGAACTCAAAGCATTGGGAGCACTATGGAGAAAGTCTGGCGCAGAGAGCAGTGACAGCATGAAGCTTTCAGAAGGTCGAGCCAAGGTTATAGCCTGTAAGGATGGTGGAGCAGCCTCAATTTCAGTATCACCCACTTAGTGTGCTCCTAGCCATGTCTCCACTCACCTGTTCCCGACCCAAGTGTGACCCAGGGATAGAATGTGACTTGCGGTGAGGATACTCTCATTTCAATGCAGCCAGCTCTATTGCTGGATCTCTTTTTGAAACTGAGGATGCCACAAAAGGCCTTGTCAGTGTGCAGCCAGTTCCCAGCCACACAGGAGGCAGCGTGTAAATCACTGTCCCCCCGCCCAAGAGAGCTGCAATCAATAATGCTACACAAACCTTTCTCCCAAGAACCAGTACTGCCCGGAACTGTGCGAGACTCATTAGAGCACCAGACCATGATGTGGAGAAATGAAAGGAAGAAAGTAGTTTATTCACTGACAAGAAAATATATAAAAACAAAACCAGTATAGGTTTAAACCCGAAGTCTCCACACTTACGTGTGCCAGCAACAGGCCAATTGAGAGGCAAGATGGAAGCAGTGCAGTCATTTATGAGCATGGGATTCTTTTTATGAGCATTTGAGCCTTTTTTTTTTTTTTTAAGATCAAATCCTAAATTGCATCTTGGCCAGAAGCAATGAGGTAAGCAATCGAGGGGTGGAACTCAGTTGCTGATTATATTGTTAGTAATATAAAAACAATTGTCTTCACTGACAGTGCATACTTCTTTTATCCATGTAAGTTTTTGCAGGTTTAACATGATTGGCCCCTGCTGTAATAGCATGTTCCCTAACTCTTCCAGCTTCTCCCTGCTTCCCAAGCCTTCACTGCTGTGGGCCTGCATTAAAGTCTGGCTCTCTGTCAGTCATATATGGTCAATGAGATTGCTATGGAGTCACATGCAATTGAGCTGTGATGCTGATGAGGTTAGACATACTAACTGCATCTGCAACTTATGGTTTGCATATACAGCATACTCCCAAAGGCTCACGTAATGAAGGCACGGTCCTCGCTAGTGGTGCTAGGACGCAGTGATTTGCACCTCATCAATGGGTGGAAGAAGTGATTTGATGGAGCTATATCTAGAAAAGGGTACTTTGCCCATCTTCTCCCAGCTTCCTCACCAGCATGAGGTGGGCAGCTTTGCTTCCATGTACTTCTGCCACCATATTTTGCCTCACCACATGTCTACAAACAATGTAGACAGCTAACCATGGACTACAAGTTAAATCAAGTCCTTCTACCTTTAAAATGTATCTTTCAGGGCTCATGAGATGGCTCAGCAAACTTGCAGGACAACTTTAATCCCCAGAATCCTTGGAAAGTCGGGAGTGCATAAAATCCACAAAGTCATCCTCTAATCTCCACAAGCACGCTTGTGCTGTACACTTGTAACAACCATAAATAAAAGAAAAAGTTTCCTGTGGGTGTTCTTTCATCATGACTAACAAACTTAGGCTGCTTTCAGCTGTCCCTGCGTCATTGACATGCGACATTATTAAGAAACATCTACAGTTGACAGAAAAGCAAATGGACGTAGCCTTCCTCCCCTGTTTGCTTCATTTTGTGCAGAGGGAAGGAAAAAAAAAGCTTATAACAAGAGATTGTTTATTGGGTTTGTTAAGTTGATATTTCTGTATAATGAGCCTGAGGTCCCTTTAGCAAAAGTAGTGGAAGATGGTGATGTAACCAGCTGGTAGTTTGAGTAGAACCTCTAAGCTTTCCATGCCTGAAAGCGAGTGTAGACCCTCAGGAGTGAGGACTGCAGGGATGGAAGCATGGTGATGATGCAGAAGCTTCCGATTGGCCGGGTGAGCTTGTCTGCTGCTCGAGGATCCCTCCACCCGACTTCTTGAACACTTGGATTCAAGTAAAATAAATGAAAAATGGCTGGAGCAAGCTATGGGTACACATTGAATGGCCGTTATCATTTCTCATGGGTCACTGGGCTCTCATTTTGTACTCGGAATGTCTCCACAACCACACAGCAGGTGCTCTTTCCTAGGCAATGCTCAGCTCTGTAAATGACCATTTCTGTTCTAGCCAGGAACTGCTATACTACTGTCTTTTCCTTTAATTGATTCCCTGAAAGATTTTATGTAATAGAAAAGAGAATGAATAAAACAAAACTGAAGGTTTTTGAAACCTCTGCCCCTCACCCTTTTACACACACACCATGGTGGGGTATAGTAACATCAAATGAGGCAAAACCACTGCCATTCAATTTACCTAAGATAATAAAACAAAGAAAACTCTGAGACCCCATATCCCAGTGCTTTGAGTCACAGCTAAGGACACCTCCACTGATTCTTGGGTACCTCCCTTATGCCAGGTCTCTGTCCCTTCCTGGAGGTGCCCCTACCACCCCACCCCCCGTCAGTTGCAGATTTCCATTCATTTTCATGGCCATCTGGCCATTCCTCCCCACACCTGAACTCATTTCCCTCCCCACACCTGAACTCATTTCCCTCCCCATCCTCTCTCCCTCCCAGTTTCCTCCCTCGGTCTGCTGCTTGTGACTGTTTTATTCCCTCTTCGAAGTGAGATGCAAGCATTCTCTCTTGTGCCTTCCTTCCTGTTTAGCTTCTTTGGGTCTTTGCAGTGTAGCATGAGTATCCTGTACTTTATGACTAATATCCACTTATAAGTGAGTGTATACCATTCATGTCCTTCATGAACAAGGTTACCTCATTCAATGTGGTATTCTAAAGATCCATACATAAATTTGCCTGCAAAATTCATGATGTCTTTGCTTCTAATAGCTGAAGTGTAAGTATTCCATTGTGTAGATATTCCACATTTTCTTTATCCATTTTCAATTGAAGCATATCAGGTTGTTTGCAGTTTCTGGCTATGATAAATAAAGCTACTATAAACATGGTTGAGCAAGTGTCTTGTGGGATTTTGGAGTATTTTTTGGGTATATGCCCAGGAGTGGTATATCTGGGTCTTGAGGTAGAACTATTACAGGTTTTCTGAAACAAACAAACAAACAAACAAACAAACAAACAAAAAACCGCCAAATTGATTTCCCAAGTAGTTGTGCAAGTTTGTATTCCCACCTCCAATGGAGGAATGTTCCCCTTGCTCCATATCCTAGTCAGCATGTACTATTACTTGAGTTTTTGATCTGACCAGTGTAAGATGGAAGGCAGGAACCCTAATGGAACAATCGGGACACCAACCTACCCACAAAACTTTTGACCCAAAATTTATCCTGTCCTCAAGAAATGTAGGTGCAGAGGATGGAACAGAGATTGAGGGAATGGCCAACCAATACCAGCCCAACTTGAGATTCATTCCATGGTCAACCACCAATCCCGGACACTATCAATGATACTCTGTTATGCTTGCAGACATTTTGTATGGCATGGCTGTCCTCTGAGATGCTTCACCCAGCAGCTGACTGAGACAGATGCAGCCCAACAGTGGATGGAGCATGGAGACTCTCAGTGGAAGATTAGGAGGAAGGATTGAGGTTCCTAATGGGATAAGAACTCCACAGGAAGACCATAAGAATCAACTAACCTGGACCCTTGGGGCTCTCAGAGACTGAACCACCAACTCACCAAATAAAGAACATATATGGGCTGGACCTAGGCCTTCCTACATATATGCAGCAGATGTGCAGCTTGGTCCTCATGTGGGTCCTGAACAACTGGAGCAGGGACTATCCCAGAAGCTGTTGCCTGTATGTGGGATATGTTCTATTTGAGCTGCCTTGTCTGGCCTCAGTGGGATAGGATGCACCTACTTCATAGAGACTTGACGAGCTGAGGGTGGGGGATACCCAGGGGGATACCAGGGGGGCCTCCATCTGCTCAGAGAAGGGAAGGGGGAGGGGGGAAGGGCAGTGAGCAGGGTGCAAAGTGGATAAATAAATAATAATGATGATGATGATGATAATCAACTCTGAGGTCAAGGCAGTACTCAGAGAGAAGGTTGTTGTGCCCTTATCTCCTCAACAGCAGCATGCACTGTACAATGCTGTGTGTACTCACTACGTGACAAGACTACGTGACAACTGTAAAAAGTAAGAGAACAGGTGTCATGGATGATCTTGCTTTGCTTTGGGCTGTTTTCTTAATTCGAGACAGGCCAGGCAGTTACTCTTACTTGTCTTATTTGTCCCTTGTCACTGTCTGTATACAGATCAGGACAGACCTTGCAAAGAGTAGAGTAGTTCATTTGTCAGGCGCTGAAAAAATGTGTGTGTGTGTGTGTGTGTGTGTGAGAGAGAGAGAGAGAGAGACAGAGACAGAGACAGAGAGACAGAGAGACAGAGAGAGATACAGAGACAGAGAGAGACAGAGACAGAGAGAGACAGAGACGGAGAGACAGAGACAGAGAGAGCGAGAGAGAGCGAGAGAGAGAGATCTTACTCTCCATAAAAAGACGAAGGTAACAGGTAACTTACTCATTTCTTTTGAAGTGCTCCCAATGACAAAAATCTCTTTTAAGAACTAAGTTTTGAACAACCACTGCACACGAAACACTAACAGAACAATGATAAGCTTTCCTCAGGTTTCTGGCAGAAAATTTTCAGGAAATTGGACATATATAACACAGCTAAGAAATACACATGGCATTGTAGATAGCAGAAGTATTTGATTCACATACAAAGAATCAATCCTAGAGTTTAGAGAAATTAAATATGTGTCAGAAGAGTCTGGACTAGTTCTTTAAGACAGCAATTGCTTTCCCAGTTATACTAAACAAATCAGCACAGAAGAAAAACATCCACACACAGAGGCATTGCTCTGATCTCCAGCTAAATTACTTGTGCTTTAAAACATAATTTCCAATTTGGGTTTAATGAAGAGGGAGAACTTGGTTGAACATCTCAAGAATGTTCTGTCTAGATCAACTTAATACCATTTTACAGATTTTATTTTGCACTCCGTGTGTGTGGTGGGTTCTGTCTATGTGTTTTTGCATTAGTGGGGGTACCTTTTGGAGCACACAATGTGTGTGTGTGTTGTGTGTGTAGAGAGGTAAGATGTTGATGTCTAGTGGGTGTCTTACTTGATTCCTTTGTGCTGTTATTTATTGTGGTGGGTATCTCGCTAAAACCAGGGCTTCCCTAATCTGGCCAATCCAGCTAGCCCAGTTGTTATAGGGACCCCTGTGTCTCTCTTCCATGTGCTAGAATTTTGTACTTGACTGCCACACCTGCATGGCATTTATGTGAGCTTCAGGGTTCTGAATTTCAGTCTTCATGCTTATAAGATAAGGACTTTATCCACAGATTCATCTCCCTTACCATAATTACACATACACACACACACACACACACACACACACACACACACACACACACACATGCACGCATGCACACACAGATGCACACATACATCAAGAGAAAAAAACCAACATCAAACTACTCTGTTCCCTTCATTTCAAATCTTGGAGCTAGTGTGTGGATCAGTGGATAAGAATGCTGTAGCCAGGGTTGTCAACTTGGGTTTGAGCTCTGGTATCTGGACCATGGTAGAAGGAGACAATTATTTCTCATAAATTTTCTTCAAGTGCACACAGATGCTGAATTGATTTAAAAGTAAAATAAAATAAAATTGAATAGAATAAAAGTAGAAACTGGAATATATATATATATATATATATATATATATATATATATATATATACATGGTACCTTTTGCTGTTGTTTGCAAATGCTTACATGTTTTGAAGAGAATTTATTTCCTAGGGAACTTTTCGAGAGACAATCACAGTTTACCAATTTTAATGATTATTGTGATCTAAGAGTCCTAAGGGCCATTTTAAGTACTGTATTATATAATTTAATAATGTAACAAAGTAAAGAAGGTTGGAAAAATATATGCTAACTCAAATAACATATGCTAGCAGAGTGCCTTACATTGGTTTAGATAATATTCACATGAGCCATAAGACAAAATCATCATGACTACCAAAATACTTGGTTTTCCTTTTTTTTTTTGTTCAGTATTGTGTTCCTTTTGAATATTGCTAATCTAAGTGGAATTGAAAGCAGGCTTTGACATAACTGTTTCTGAGACAGATTGCAACCCAAATACAGATCCTGAAGTTCAAAAATTTAAAGCAACCATTTGTATTGGCTTGTGCATGTTGGAAGAGTTGAACACAGAGCCTCATGATTAGTATTTGATCAATTTCCCAGAGGAACCTAGTTGGGGCTTGATAAATGAATCCTGAATATACTTTGAGGTGGTAGTTTTATGTACCACCAAATGGCTCTGCCACAACCAACATGCTGAAATTGGAGGCATATATCAACATGCCTGATTCTTGGAGATATTTCCCAGGACATTAACTAAGCTCAGATAAAGCAATGGTTCTCAACCTTCCTAATGCTGTGACTCTTTCATACGGTTACTCAAATTGTGGTGACCCCCAACCATAAAATTATTTTCATTGCTACTTTATAAATGCAGTTTTGTTACTGTTTTGAACCACAATGTAAATATCTGGTATCATGGTATCTGATATGCCCCCCGTGAAAGGGTCATTCAAGTCTCCAAAAGGGTTTGTGACCTACATGATAAAAAGCACTGCCATAATGTATATTAAAAGCATACCTGGTGCCTTTCTTGTATCACAGCAAAATAATTTTTATGATCCATATACTGAAATTCATAAGTTGTAATTATTACTTGTCCTTTTCCATTTTCAACTTAACAATCATCTTTGGATACATCAAGTAACTATGTGTTTACTTGGATAACTTTCGTGTCCTTGGCACAAAGACTATTTGCCATGGTTCTGTTTTTCTTAATGTTCCTGTTAGCACTCTAACAATCATATCACAAAGAACTGATTGCAAATGCAGTCAGGGCTAAGATATTTGGACACGGCAGAAAAATGCGTCATCACTTTTAAGTGTTTGTCTGTCCGTAAAGAGTTAACTCTGCACTAGTGGATAGAACAAACACAAAAGAAACTGGAAAGAAAAAAACTTATGAAAAGAGGCAGATATTCCATAGCAAAAGCAATTTCAATTTTCATTTCCATTATAACTGAACATATAATTGTTTTTGTTTGTAAGCAATACATTTAATTGGATAGTTAAGTGGAACTTACTGTTTAGCTTCTAAGTCATTACAAAAGGAAAGCTAAAATACAAAAGATTGTGTTAGCTGTGACTTCCTAGTTTTTAAAGTCAAGTACAAATATGGTGTGTGTGTGGGGGGGTGAGATTCTATATTTGTAACTCAAATACAAATAAGAGGAGAAGCTCACTTGGAAAACTTTGTAAATTGGTTAATATTTGTGACCATATCTGTTCTCATGATTAAGAAGCCATGCAAACTTCCCATGGAAATTCTGATCCCCAGAAGAGCCTCCCCATCTTCACAGACATGACCAAAATGTTTTACATGTTACCGAGAGCATCAATAGCTGATGTGTTGTCTACTTTGTTAAACCCAGTCCATTAGAATTATGTTGCTGAGTGACATATCAAATAACTAGGAGGCAATATACATTGACATACACACACATATACATTTGCTAAATACATATATGAGGCAACACATATGTATTTGTTAAATAAACTTTGGCTTTATTTTCTGTAACTCTTCTAAAATACAATTCTGTAGAAGAAACCCTCCAGAATGCACTAGAGACGTGGGAGGTAAGAGACTCTCAGGAATCAAAGTGAGACACCTTAGATGAAATGCCCGACAGTAGGGAGAGAGAACTTACAGAGCCCACCTCCAGCAGGAAGACAGGGCATCAAGTGAGGGAGGGGGTTGCCATCCAACAGTCACATTTTTGATGCATAATTGTTCCTGTCTGAAAGAATTACAGGGATGGAAATGGAGAGGAGCCTGAGGAAAAGAAGGTCCAGCGACAGGCCCAAAATGGGATCCAGCTCAAGGGAAGCTCCCAAGGCCTGACACTATTGCTGAGGTTATGGAGTGCTCACAAAAAGGGACCTGTCATGACTGCACTCCAGAAGACACAACAAGCAGTTGAAAGAGTCAGATGCAGATGTTTGTACCCAACCAATGGACAGAAGCAGCTGACCCCTGTTGTTGAATTAGGGAAGGCTGAAAGAAGCTGAGGAGAAGGTCAACACTGTAGGATGACCAGAAGTTTCAATTAATCTGGACCCTTGGAATCTCTCAAACACTAGACCACCAAACAGACAGCATACACCAGCTGATATGAGGCCCCCAACACATATACAGTAGAGTATACAGTACTCTACTGTACAACACATATACAGTAGAAGTACATATACTTCTGGGTCTGTGTTCTTTCAGAGATGATGCACCTAACCCTCAATAGACTGGAGGCCCCAGGGAGTTTAGAGGTCAGGTGGGGTAGGGGATGGGGGCATCCACGTGGAGACAGGGGTGTGGGGAGGAGATGTGGGATGTGGAGCAGTCAAAGGGTGGATCAGGGAGGGCTGGGGAATGGAATATGGAGTGTAAAAAAATAAATTAATTTTTAAAAAAGAAACATACTGCAATTATCTTTAAATGTCAACAATAGTATCCTTAGGATGAACTTAGTCTTCAGTAAATCCACACTGGAGTAAACATTTTTTGATAAACATGATAGTGAGGACCATGGCAGCATTGAACATGGCTCTTGTGGTGCTGAGCTCTGCCCCACATGATGTGCACATATTACTTAACTTCATTCTCAGAATACCACACAAGTCATGTGCCAATAGTCCATCTCCCTCACAGACAGAAGGCATGAGGTGATACCCACTGTGTGCTGCATCCTGTTTGCTGCCAGTGTTTGCAGCAGCACATGACCATCATGGACCGTGCCCAACAGAAGCCGCATGAATGGACGGATGATGACTCGGGACATGTTTGAAGAAGATTTAGGAAGATGTGTGTGATGAAACTGACAGGAAAACTACAGAGGGTTATGACTAATGGTAAGACAAAACTATGAAGTGAAATATATGAATTAAAAAGTATGATTCTCAAGTTTTTGTTTCTATCTCTTTTTCCACAACTTACTAAATTTGGTCACTATTAAGATTAATGTATACCTCTTATAAGCTCATGTGTGATTACACATGTACAAATTCCTTTTTGTTTCACCAAGAAGATAAGAAAATGTATAAACTGCTTTTATTGAAATATAAGAATAATATTGTCAGCCCTCCATTCTGTAATTGCTGCCTAAAATTCTAATATATGGGCATACATTTATTCTTACAACCTCCTCTTGAATGATATTTAAGCAATGCTTTAATCTACATAAAGCTGAAGTGTCAGTCTGTATGACTATCATTCTACTGTTGTTCAGTTGTTTTCGAAGTGAAAAATCCTAGAGTAAAACATTAAGGCCAAAGGGAAGTTATATTAATGCTGTTTAATATCAGTTGTCAACTTACCTAAAAAGCCCTTAACATATTTGATGAGTGTTTTTAAATATATAGGTCCTTAGTCCTCTATCTTATTCTATGGAATCAAAAAATTAGCCCATTTTAAAGATGCAGAATGGCATTTTTATGGAGGTGAATTTTCTAGGATTACTATGGCCATTAAAGATCACAGTCAGTATGAGAAAGGCTCCTATTGTTAGCATTTTCATGAGTTTATAACTCAGGAAGGCAATTAGGGTTACCAGAAAGAAGCTGAGATCTAGGCAGAAAAGGGAAGAACTAATTTGTGTGTGTGTGTGTGTGTGTGTGTGTGTGTGTGTGTGTGTGTGTGCGCGTGCGCGAGGGCGCGAATAAAACTCTTAGCCTTTATTCAACAAATTTCTCTAGGGAAGAAATTTACTGAAATTAATTTACTACATGGTACTGACAACTAGCTGAGTTGAGAAGGTGACATTGTTTTATAAACAGTGAGTATGTTTCCTCCATCCATAATAGGCAGTACTTGATACAAGTACCGACAATAGAGTGGTAAGACCAGAAATGGCATGAGTCATTTGGAATCCTTTAATAAGGCAATCCAGTGCTTTCTTCCACTTTAGGGATTTTAACCCATCCTTAGGGCAGGCAAGGCAGTTGACCTCTGAGCAAGGAGGAAGATCTTTGTAGCACAGAGGATTTCTACAGGGATGGCCTCCTGGAGCCTGGGCTGCAGTTAAACACACTGTGTCTGGAATCTTCTCTGCCATGGTATCCTGACTTCTGTACTGACCTGACTTGATGGTTTGGTCTGTCTGTCTTCTTCCCTGAGGCTGATGAGATGGTCCCATCTGGAGCAAGCGTTCTCTCCTCTTTAACTGGCTAATGTCTAGGAATCTTTTATTTCTCACCTCTTTTCCCTCTGCAACTGATCCATTCTAATATGGTATTTTTTTTCTCAAGGCGAGTCATACAGCTGCATTTGAATTTAATAGGACTGGGAAATACAATCTATTATCAGGGATATGATAATGCATTCTGCAGCAATTAGCCTGCAAGAAGAATACAAGGAGAAACAATATTTCAAGTTCCTCTGCTTTGGGTTGGAATTATAGCAATTAAATGTGGGAACACTCATGGTTTTGAGATGATAAGAAACCTGACTATAGCCATATCTTATTTTATTAAATGAAAGTAGGAGCCAAATTAAGTATTGCTGGATAAATTCAGTTTTCTTGGGAAATAAAATCTTTCCAAACAAGGGACAAGAGAAACGTTAATAAAAATAACATCGTAGGGACAAGTTTACCATCTGCAGAGCTAAATCAGAAATGTTTAATGCTTTAAAGTGGTAGGGTGGTTTGAATCTCTGAACTGTGACCTTCGGGTAATGAAGCTGCTTGTGTTTCTCTTGCTTTCAAATCTGGTGGGAGTTTTGCAGGTATAGGTGGCAGATCACGATGACTGCTTAGCTCTTGCTCACCACTGAATACGTAGACGATCATGAAGAGTTTCTTCTCACCATTTCTCTCGCCTTTCTAACTTTTTATTTTAGTGCTAGAGATTAAACCCAGGGCCCCAGGCATGAAAACCATGCGAACAGGTCTTAGAACCTGGCTAGGCAGTTTTAGATAGAAAGACCATCAAACACAGACAATTTCTTTCTTGGCTAAAAGAGGGAAATGTCCTTTGGCCTGTTGCCAGGCAATGTCCTTTTGAGAGGCCAGAGATGCCAGAGAAAGTGTTTAAGACAAAATGTGTCTGGTCCTGCCATGGCCAGAGCTCAGATACGCCAGAAAAGGGGGAGGGCCCTGGCTTTTCCTTATCTCTCCTGCCCTAAAAGGGTGCCGCTTTCCTGGAAATCATATAGTTCAAACCAGGATTTGAACACTCAGACATGGGGAAGGGAAATTGGACTGACTAGCTCATCTCCCCACTTTTCTTCCATCACCCATAGCCTCATCACCTCCAAGTTACGGAGGCTCAGTGGTACCCCATTCCTAGACACCCCTTCTATCAGGCAGGAGCTCGGCCTTCTTTCTCTCTGAAGTTTCTATAGCAGAATGCTTCCTTCTAAAACTCACCCTAGGTCAACCTCGTTCTTACATTTGAGACAAGGACCCAAAGGCCACAGATTCAGTGAAAGGTTTTTGTGACTGTGACCATCAAACACTCCAAGTCTTGAGTTAAAAGTACACCCAAGAGCCAAGAAAGGCCTCATCACTCTTATAGTACTCCAATATCCCTATATCCCTAAGAAAACATCTTACCATTGACTTACAGCCCAACTTCTTCGTAGCATAATTTGAAACTTAAAAATATTATTTGCAGAAGCTTGTCCATAGAGAAATTTGAATGAAGCGTTCCTTTCTTTTTCTTGGTAGTACAATTGTTATAGCAAAAGGAACTAACATTTTCAAAGCCTTTTCTTGGGCCTTATGTATTAATTCTGCTAATAACCCCAATAAATCCCATTACTAACTTCATCTTACAGGCAAGAATGATTGGGTGCCCAGAGATCAAGAACAAGCCCGCAGCTATCTAGGATAGGAAACTGGATACAAACCTACATTTGTTTTACTTGAAAGCTCAACCCATTCCATCAATGGTGATGACTGCCAGTCCTCTTAGTTACCTTTCATCACAGTCTCAGATTTCAGGCCTGCCTTTACCCTTCTTTAACAATGCAAGCACTAACAAAGGAACAATTTGAACACTTGATTCAAACATGATCTAAAACTTAAAGCCATGGCTTTCCCCTGGGCTGTTATTTCTCTCAGCTTTAACACTAATAACCTGAAATACAACACACACACACACACACACACACACACACACACACATGCACACATATTCATTCACATCATCATCACCACCATGAAAAATACTCTTTTATTTGTAGACACAGATGCAGAAATGTAATCAGGATGTAAGTAATTATTCTGGAAGCTCCAAGAGACCCTCAATGTTTGGATGACTACTCATATAACTAGGGGGCCTCCTTCAGTGTAGGTAATACATAATAATAAAGTTGCCATTTGGGAAGGTTTGTCACTTGTCAGACCTCTTTACACAGAGACTGCAGGAGAAATGGGGCTAGACTCACAAATTTAGGCATTCTGCCTTCACTATTTGTAACTTTAAGGGCTCAAATTTGATAGGACACTGAGGCAAATTATTCCTTCAGGCCACAAATTGATTTAATGTCAGAGAGAGTGTTGGCAAGAGAAAGGAAAGAAGAAAGAGCAGAGGCAGAGAGAGCTGCTTTCATTTCATTTATTTATATATTTATTTGTGAGGAAATGCGTGTGTGTGTGTGTGTGTGTGTGTGTGTGTCTTGGTTTGTGAGGCAGGAAGAAAGGAATATTAGTAAT
Source organism: Mus musculus (assembly GCF_000001635.26). Taxonomy (NCBI): domain Eukaryota; kingdom Metazoa; phylum Chordata; class Mammalia; order Rodentia; family Muridae; genus Mus; species Mus musculus. Next base: position 64,621,988 of record NC_000072.6, on the reverse strand, counting down.
ATGTGACTTTCAGGTGAGGTGGGTAGGAAGTATACATTTATTTATTTACTAAGGTGTACCCATCATACCTGGCAGCCCTGTGATGTCTGGAATCTGGCAGCCTGAAGTCTGAAAATTCCCTTGGGATTGTGAGAATAGTACCAGCTGTTTTCCTGGTGTCAGTACAGGAGAGTGTGTTTATGGACTCACAGAAGGGCTCCCAGGAGGGTGTCTCTCTCCCTGTAGCAGCATGGACCCCAGAGTCAACTGTGTGGCTGCAGATAGGGAAGGCAGTTGACAGGTACTCACCTAAGCACTTTCTGATCTGGGACCCTGCATTTCTTTCTTGGACTCTGGGCACCTGGGCACAGGTCAGATTCCCAGCCAGGAAGTAGGCAGGGAACTGCCAGTGGCTGTGGGTCTAGGGCAAGAAGAGAAGGCTGCAGAGACGAGTGGGGACCAAACCTAATAAAAGATTTCCTTTCCTCTAACTCCCTAGTGTGCTAGAAATAATGACATCTCCTGAGCGTGTTACAGAAATGACAGGAGTTACAATTCACAGGGTGCATAGATCATGAGTGGTATATTTATCGTTAGGTAGCATTCACTGGTTTCGTTATTTATTGACTATCTATAGGGTGCTAAGGATGACCTTGTATAACACTGGCTAAAAGAAACAAACTCTGAGCCCTCTGGTTTTTGTTTTTTGTTTTTCTCTCTGGGACAGGGTTTCTCTGTGTAGCCCTTGCTGTTCTGGGACTTGCTATGTAGACCAGGTTTGCACAGAACTCAGAGATCTTCTTGCCTCTGCCTCCCAATTGCTAGGACTAAAGGCGTGCACCACCAGGCCTGGCTTCTGAGACTTATTAAAAAAGGGCATTTAAAAAAATTGTATATTTTGAAAAATTGACTTTTGTTTTGACGAAACAATGATATCTATCCTTTTTTTTTTAAACAAAAGATTTTTTTGTCTTATTTCTCAGAATGTACTAAATTGCAAAGGGATGTTCCCTTTTTCTTCTTTGTCAGCATCCTCTGTTTACCCCTCTGTCCATCCTCTGTGTAGTCCTCTCCACGACTGACTTAATTTTCCTGTGTATTGCTGTGAATGGGAGGCATGTGGCAGGGGACATCATGACAAACAGCAGCAGTACCAGCAATGAAGGCAAACAAAAGCAAAAGAAAAAGAAAAGAAAAAAGAAAGAAAGAAAATGTACCGCTCCTTACTGCTTTCCAGAGAAAATGATGACAAATTCTCGGTTTCCACACAGAGAAGGGAGGCTGGCCTGCTCTGTATTTGGAGTAAATAAGTTAACAGAGAATAAAACCCTATTTTATTGACTAGACCATGTCAATATTGCGCGGAAGAAAATGTGGTTATGATCTCAAAGGGAACCTATTATTTAATACTCTTCATATGCTAGATCACAATTTGAGCTGAGAACATTTCGATTATTTTTTTTTAAAGAGTTAAATTGACCAACAGAGAAAAGATTACATTTCCCCATGAGACAACAACAGTTTTTCTGCATAATACTGAGTCACAACCAAACGTGGAAGCTCTTCCTCCAAGAGCTGTTGGCTTTATTTTCTTCCAAAAGACATTGATTTTTGATAGAAAAACAAGTTGTGTGGGGAAGGCAAATTGTTGATTCTATACGCATCTCTTTTAAAAGGGAACATAAAGCATGGAGACTGGGCAAGAGCTTCACTTGAGTAACTAACGCGTAAGAGTGATGGGAAACACCAGACAGACACTTTTAGTCTTCTTGTTCGTGTGCTTAGAGAAGCCATGACTTTGTAGTTGACTTAATTTGCTTACATGCAGACACTTATTTTTCCTTTGGTCTTTACCTTTTCCCTCTAACTAGTCTTTCGGGCTTTGCTTCTCACTAAGCCAGTTGCCCTGTGCTCTGACTTCATAGTTCTTTTCTTTGACTTGACAATGGATCTTGGTCCCTTGATGACAGGTAGGAATGTGTGTAAGGTCAGACTTTATTGGTATACTCACGCATGCACACTGTGGTATTCTTGTGCTTGGATGACCACCACGTGGACAAAATGAGCCAGTAGCAAAAAATTTCCTTATGCTTCACGTTGCTTTTTCGAGCTACTCAGAATGTTTTACTAAAAGCTTCAGATTTATTCTGATGCTTCCCAAAGAATGAAAGTTTCTGTTGTGAGGGTAGAAATCAGTGCTCTGCTCGGACCCTGCTGAGTCTTCCTCTAAAGTTAGCCATTTAAAAAGATGTTAAAAAGAAACTTTCTCCCGGGGAACATTTTGTCATCTGTGTTTGCTACAATTAGGGGGAAATGCTATCTGGCCATGGCATTGGGAGGGCTGCCACCAAGGAGTCTCTTGTTCACTTCTCCACAGAGAGCGACGGAGGAGCTCAAAAAGGAAACATCCCGTCTCTCCATTTCTACTTTTAATTTTATATGGAGAGAGTAGAAAAATTTGCAGCTGTGATTTTTGTGTAATTTTCAATTTTTTCTTTTTGATATGGAAGACAAAGTCACATTGACAATCTTGCAGCAAACAGTTTGACTTATTTAGTGTGAAAAGAAGCAATTTTGCCCACTAATTAAAACAACACTTGAACCAGATGGGCATGCCAGGAGGGTGACCCTCACAGTTGCTCCATGGAATAGGAGAAAATGAAGACTCAGAAGTGATGGGACAGACAAAGGCGAAAACCTTCAATCCCCAGATTCTCCTTCTCATGCATGGAATCCACGCTTCCTTCCTGTAGTTCTCTGGGCACCACGATTATCACCCCACTTTTGCAATTAAGTGTTTGGGATTCAATGATTTTGAATAATTTGGCCATCATTTCTCAGCAGAGAGCAGAAGTGATTCAATGAAAGTCCAACAGTGTCTTAACTACCACACTAGACATATTTTGTAGGTTTTTGAGACAGAATAGCTTAGGAAAGGGAGTCTGAGAAGTTTGGGCAAGGTAGGAATCAACGTGTATTGATAGCTGACAGGAAGAAGCTTTTCTGCTCTCTCACTGACCTGGGTTATGCCTCCCACTATGTCTACCTTTCACACACAACTTATGTCGCCTCATAGGTGACAGTGGTTTAAAATTAGGAAGTGTGTCTGGTACCAGTGCTATTGAAATCTACAGATTCTGCCAGATTTGGAAGCTTGACAGAGAGGTGCTTCTTTATTGATCACTATTGATTGTTAAAGAAAAATGGGGGAAAATGCCCAAACAATTCATTTGTGGAGATCTTGCAGTCCCTTTTCATGGATATATATTTACAAAGATGCTGCTGGATAGATAGATGGACAAAAAATGCAGATCTTTAATCTCAATACGGACATTGTCATTTACTTTCAGAACTAGACATAATTTTATCAGGATGTCGCTGAGAAAAATAGCCTCCCTTTGGTTTAATAGGCAAACCACTGCAGTGGTAGAATCCCAGGTGAAATGTGTTCATCAGGAACTAGTTCTTGTACCTGATACAAGAAAGGCAGAGCAGATTTGAACATAGGAGGACAGATATTAGAGGAAGATTTCTGTCGGTTGGGCACTGTGGGAGTGAGTGCATGCCAGGTGGGCCACAGGGTGCTGTGTGCATTCTGGGAACTCGAGGTTTTCAAGGACACATGAAAGAGCATGAGAATGACAGGCTTAAAACAAAGACACCAGAGAGACTTTAGGGAGCTGCATTAGTGGCCAATTGTCCAGAGGGACAATTACTGTGAACTTTGAAGCACACAAGAAAGCTGCCCAGGTTTGATGGGACTAATAGCCATTAAACCTCTCTGATTCTTAAGCTGTGATATGCATGTGTAAATAAATAAGGCAGAACACTGTTCTTGTTGCAAGACTCCCAGAATCTTTCCTCCCATTTGTGTCAGGCTTTCAAATAGCTTTTTGTTTTAGTGTAATAGATTTTGTTGATTTTTTTTAAAAAGTGGCTCCACATGTGCATGAGGAAACAGATGTTTGCTTGGGCTATGTTGCTCTCTTTGCATTATTATGGAGGAAAGACATGGAAGGGAGGACGTGTGTGCCACTGCAGCATGAGAAGCTGTCTTTTTCAAAAGCAGCTTTGCAACACGGCCATTAGCTGCTGATGGAGTTGCCATGGTTATAAGAGGTCCAATGTGGGAGAAATCTTCATTTATTATCAGATCTTGACAACAGCGGTCAGAATGCTTGATGTGCAGAAAATAAGAACAACATAGAAAAGCCCAAGCATTGTAGTCACACAAGGAATTGAGTTAAAACGTTAAAAAACACTCAACGATAAAGTCGTGAATGAGTTGGATGCCAAGAAAAAAAAATCTTTTGTTTGGTACACAATGTATTCCTGTAAACAGCAGAGTCAGGAAATGGGAGTCCAGGAAGGAACTGGAGGGGACAGCAGCACTGGAAGTCCTGTGAGCGGAACATGATTAAATTGCTCTGTACAGTATTTACTATGGTGTGTGCCTTGCATGCTTTCTTTCTCAGGTGAAATTCTGGATGACTTAAGCTTCGTCTTTAGAGCTTACTTAGCCACCCATGTCTCTTTTGATATTTCAGTCCAAGGCAAAGCCTTTTTGTTGATTGTCCCTGAAAGCCTTGGAAATGTTATTCTCATATTCAGAGTGTAATGGTCCCATCAGGAGGACGTTGCTTGCGGTGAACTCCCATTCTCCACAGAAAGTCCATGGCAGGCATGCCAGCTTCTTCTTTGCCCTAGTGCTACAACTGGAGAACTGTTTTAGTTTATTTTAGTTCTTTGGTGTTCCTCTGTAGGACAAGAGGTGATTTCTTTTGATGGTTCAGTGTCCAGCTATAAAACCCTGATTTTCTCTAGTACCAAATACATAAATATGTCACAAATTATGCAGAATTTATTTCTGTCAGGTCAGGAGGCATGAAGCGAGCCAGTTCCTGCCTCCTGGATTCTGTGCACATGTGGGGCTGTGATGTTTCTGTCTGAGTCAGCCGAGCAGAAGCAAAGCTTAGCCCATAGATACAGTAAGCTGGCAGGCATCAGGACAGTTGCAGCCCTGGCTTTCGGGATAAAAGCCTGCAGATGGGAGCACTAGCAGCTCCAGAAAGCTTCTTCTCTTTCAGGCAGGATAAAGGATAACTGAGGGATCCCGGGGGATGCCTGAATACTTGGAATGAGTCTGGCTGTTATGGCTTCAATGAGACTTGTAGCTCTCTCCACTCTGGGTCCTCTGAGGTCCTCACTGCTGGGCTTCCCAGGATCATGTTTCTAAAACAAGTTACTTTATTTTTTTAACCCCAAACTGATGATTTTTACTGTGGCTTAATCAGGGGACATATTCTTCACAAGCCAAATGCTGACTGTAGAGTCTCATGAGTTTTTATCAGGAATCTGCAGGTTCTCCCCCTCCCCAGTGTCTTTCACAGACTGGTAGACAACTACATCCCTGCACTCTACTGCCATCAGCTGATAATTTGTTACTCTGATTTCTGTCCTCCTGCTCCATTACATTTATTCTCTTTAACTCACTAGTGACCTAGGAACACCAGTGGCAACACATGCCTTTCAGCCCTGACCATCTTGTCCTTGATGTCTTAGCCCCACTGGGTTGTTGATCCTCTGACTTGCTTCCTAGAGCTCTCATACATGAAATACTGCAAGAGTGTGATTCAGAAAGTGACAGCGTTTCCCCACACCAGCTGTCTCCATTAGGTTTCTATTGCTATGATAAACACCATGACCCCAAGAAACTAGGGGAGGAAAGGGTTCTTTCAGCTTACAGACCTCAGGCTGTGCTGCCATCACCGAGAGAAGTCAGGGCAGAAACTCAAGAGCCAGGACCTGGAGAGAGGAACTGAGTCAGGGGCCATAGAGGAACACTGCTCACTTGCTTGCTCTCCCCACTTGCTCAGCCTGCTTTCTTATTCGACCTAGGAATACCAGCCTAGCATAGGGGTATCATCTACAATGAGATAGACCCTCCCAAATCAATTATCACTCATGCAATCCCCACACAGGGTTTCTGAGAGGCCAGTGTTTAGAGAGTTTTTTTTCTCAATTAAGAGTTGCTTTCTCCTGGTATGTTTAGGTTTGTGTCAGGTTGGCAAAAACCAACCCGCACAATCACGATGCAGATTCAGAGAGCTTAGCAAACTCTTTAAGGAGTCTGGCTCTTGGCCAGTAGTCCATAAATGATGTTTTAAGGGCAATTATGAAGACTGCATTTGGCCTGCTCCCTGTACAGATCAGACTTGGTACACAGCCAGTGTGTACAGTCTTTACAAAGACCTGCATCCAAGGACTCAGGGCCCTCTTGACTGCCATACTTTCTACACAGTTGCATTCCCAGAGGGGTATCTTTATGCGGAGCCTTCCTTATTTGAAATTTTGACAGATTTGCTATCATCTTAGCTGAAACCTTATGCAGAATGATTGGAGACCTCTCAGCAGTATTTTTCTACTTGTAACTCTTGTCAGCCTTCCACCTATCCACCTCTCACCCTGCTCCCTTTTCTTTATGCTCCCCCAAATTTGACATATGTGCAGACCCACATTGTCTATGATGCATGTACTCTTTAAATGATATGTGCAGACCCACATTGTCTATGACCCATGTACTCTTTAAATGGCACAGTATACAGAGCCAGCCTGATGTTCATTAAGTGACTAAGACGTGGCTATTCCCTGTGTTCTGACTTACACTTTGTGATTAGTATTCAGAGAATTGGCAGCTTTGCTCTCTGCAGCTCCATCTCTTGGTGATTGGTTTACACAGCAGGAGCTGAAGTAGAGACTAAAGCCAGCCTATCTGATCAAAAAACAGTCTGAACCCTTAACTACCATCAAGACTGTGCTCATATTTTCTGAGCAAGTTTTCTGAATTGCTTTCATGGGAGCCACATCCCTTGTTTGTCTTTTAGTCTTCTGCAATTTTACTCTCCCTAAGAGATTTATTCTCTTCCATGAATTTCATCACCACTTGTAAGCTGATGACTCCCAGAAACTTTATTGCCCGCCTTAATCTCCCTTCTGAGCTCAGAAGGATAATTTCAACTGTCGACTAGATCTATATGTTTGGATGGTCCAGAGAAAACTCATTCATTTATTCATCCACTCACTCATTCATCATTCATATATTTAATAACTGTATCGATTATTCCCCATGTGCCAGTGTTTATATCAGGCCCCAGAGAAGGGCAAAGAAGAAGGCATAGTCTCTGCTGGCTTGGAACTTGCACAGCCGTGATTTTAGAGACAGATGCTGAACCTGACCCATGTAATTATTCATACATTAAGGGCTATGAATCAAAGTTCAGGGTACTGTAGAGGGTACATGAGAGTCTTACATCTCGTTTGGTGCTTCAAAAAATAATTATTTCAGAAAGTGACATTAGCAGAATTAGCACAATAAGCAGGGGTTGGGGAGAAAGAGTGTATCAAAAGAGAAGATACAACACTGCAGAAAAACAAACAAACAAACAAACAAACAAACAAAAACGGATACAGCATGGCTGTAGGACTGCAGGTCCTGCATGGACTGCAGGTGTGGCAAGCTTCTCATTGTACCTAGAAATCCAGAGGTTTTTATTTCTTTTCTAAATATTAGCCAGAACTTCTGCTCAGGCTTGTTCTGTTCTTTGTCCCCAGTAACATATAGACAAAATATTAACAGACAGATTGTGTCAGTTTGGTCAGTATGTCTTTGAGCTTCTTGCTGCTTACGTGCCATCTCTTTTCTTCTCAGTCACTCTTATTGGAATGGCCAGAACCTGCTGTATGGTCCCTTCTGATCTCTCCCTTTCTACCATCACCACCAATTCTCTCTCCGCTTCTCCCATTCCACATTACTGCCTCTTTCTCTTCTTTTTCTTCATCTCTTGGGTTCATGTAGACACTGACAAGTCTCTCCTCTGGTAATTATTCTTTAATGAAAAGTTCAATAGACAACCATACTTGGTTAAGTATGGAGTGTTCGGATGTGACAGGCAATCTTGGATGGTTTTGACGTCTTTCTAATAATATAGTGTGAAAACTAACTGATAATCCTTTCAGATATTTTATTATAAAATAAGTGATAACCCGCAAATGAATATGTGCAACATATGTTTAAGCTAAAAAGCATAATAAGTAACCATCTGTGTGCTGCCCACCAATGAAATTATAGGCCATGAAATCACTCTGTGGTTGAATGGAATCGGATGCTTTGAGACACACCTGGGACTAATTAGTTAGCTCAGAACACGATGGCTTCTAGTGGTAATATCCCTTCCCATTGATACTAAGCTTTGGATTTCTATTCCATTTTTGTTGGTCCTTGACTTCATTCTGCTTTGTTTGTGCATGTAAAATACAGTCATTACACACTTGGAATATTAGTCTTGACTTAGGTGTTTATGGATTTCTAAAAGACACGTAGCATAGTAGTTCCTTGATAGCCTCAGGTGATTGGTTCTAGGAAACACTCCCCTTCCCTAGATATAAGAGTACACAGATCCTTAAGTCTCTTATTTCAAATGGTAGATATTATTCATATAATGTATACATATCCTTCCATATACTTTAAGTTACATATAGATTTAAAAACCCCTAGTATGACATAAATTCTATGTAAATGGTTGCTATGCTGTTTAAAGAAGAATGGTAAGAAACATGGTCAATATAAACAAGTTTGTTTTCAAGTACACTTTTAAGTCTGTGATCAATAGAAACAAAAAATTTGTTGACAATGAGGGACTGACCTGCATCTATCTATCTATCTATCTATCTATCTATCTATCTATCTATCTTAGTTTAAAAATATTAAACAATGGTGTCTACTTGAGAGGCCTTCACATAGAAATGATTGTCACAGCTACATGACACATGTCTCTTCATCAGTAGGTATCAAATACTATGGGAAGACTGACAAAGATGTGACTAATGCTGTCAGGGGCTACAGCAGACAATAAGCTGACATTTCAATTTCGATTGCAGTTCACTCATTTCATCAGATGAAGGGATATCAGAAAGAGGACAGTGCATAAAAGCAGAACATAGATGCAAAACCACCATTTGTAAGTTTTCCCAGAAGATAGAAATGTTAGAATAGGTTACCTGGAGCAATGTGGTCATAGGGTCCTTATTATTATGTGAAGAAATTTGGAATTTTAGCTAAAGCAATTAAGAAATGCCAAAACCTTTTGATGGGCTTTAAACAATCAATAATCTATGTATTGTGAAGAATGGGTGGCTTTGAATCCAAGGAAATATCTGCTGAAAGGCCCAAATATAGGCAGATTACAAGTACCTAAGGTAACAGAGGAGACAAAGAGCAGCAGATGAATCTACAGGACTTTATAAACACAGATCTTGGAACTTGGTCTTTAGATATTCATGGTGAGAAGATGAGAACAATGTACATTTGGTTAACAAAGATAGAAAATCTACAGGATGGGTTTTTCTTTTTTTTGAGGGTGCAAGGGTTTCAGGGTGGGAAGATTATGCCTTTGATCGTAAACATCTGCTTAGAGTAATTTCAATGGGTTGGTTTGTGATTAAGTCATAGATATGTATTAGAGCAAAGACTACGGATTTAGATAAATTGGGCTAATGTTTCTTGACCATAACTCATTAGTGATGAATCTTGCACACTTTGTAAAATTTGGAAATTATAATTACTTTTGAATTTGTTAATAATAAGCATCTGATAGCAGTGGGATAGACATCACAGTAATATGGGTATAAATATCTAACATACACTTAGTGTTCAGTATGACAACACCAGTCTTTCCTTTTTCAGATCTTGAGTTTCTTCCACTAAAACTTAGACAGAAAACTTTCTTGCTGTCTGCTCACTTCGAGTTGTTATTATAAAAATGATGTATAATGCATCTCAACCAAGAACTCTGAGGACAAATTTAGAGATTAAAAGATAATTCAGATTTAGCTCTTTCAAACACAAATACGCTAAAATTAACTCTTTAGGTAGTGATTATAGTTGCATCCTTGAGACTTAATGGATTTAATACTACATACTTATATGAACTATCTTATTCAATATAGCATCAAAAAGAATATGTATTATTGTTCATTATTTTCATTTTATAGAGAAAGGAACAGAGACATGGATGTTTGGTAAAGTCCGCAGCTCTGGTGATACATTTGTCATGAATGAATGGATGTTCCCTGACTATAACTTCCCAAACTGAAAACTACTTTTGTCTTAGTTAGGGTTTCCACTGCTGTGAAGGGGCACCATGACCAAAGCAACTTGTATAAAGGAAATCATTTAATTGGGATTGCCTTACAGTTCTTAAGTTTTAGTCCATTATCACCATGGTGGGAAGCACCCAGGCAAACCTGGTGCTGGAGAAAAAGCTGAGAGTTATACACTTTGACTCACAGGCATCAGAAGGAAACTGTGTGCCACACTGGGTGTAGCTTTAGCATAGGCGACCTCAGAGCCCACCCCACAGTGATACACTTCCTGCAACCAGGTCACACGTACTCCAGTAAGTATGCACCTCCGAATAGAGTAATCCTCTATAAACATCAGAGTAAAACAACAGATTGCATACTTCCAACATACAATTGCAATACCACACACACACACACACACACACACACACACACACACACATATATATATATACACACACACACGCACACATTACTGTTACAAAAATGCAGGGAAGGTAGTATAGTGAGAAAATACTGGACCAAAGCAAGACCAAAAGCAGTTTCACAAACTCCAAACTCTGCATATCCATGTCTGATGTCAAAATGATCTTCAGATCTTCAGCTCCTAGCAGCTTTGTTGACTGCAATGTGCGTCTTTCTTTTGGGCTAGTTCTAGTCCCTATTACCAGTGTTCCTTGGAAGGAACTGTCATCTCTTTCTGAGATCTCCAAAATAATCCAGAAATCACTGTCTTAGCTTCACACAGTGGTCTCTTTGGGCCTCCATGCAGGGATATCTCTGCCACAAACCTTGCTTCAGCAGCTTTCCTTAGTCATGGAGAAGATTCCATAACTCTTTCTTCTATCCTTGACCCTAAAGCCAGAACTTGGTGCCTGAAGATGCCAACTTCTGCTGGTTGCAGAGGCTGGAACATTGCCCCCTCCTCAAATTATATCCTCACCAGATTTTTGCTTTCAATGGTTCCCTTCACTAGTTAAGCTAAGCTCTCCTGGAACTTGCTGTGTAGACTGAGGGACCTTGAATACATAGATCTGTATGATTCTGTCTCCTGAGTGTTGGGATTAAAGGCATATACCACCACACCTGGACCTAACCTGTTCTTTTTCGCAAGTTGGAAGCTTAGCTGGGTCAGGGTCTTGCCCTGATGTCACCACTCCTTTTATTTCCATCTTGCTTTTCTTTATTTTACCCAACTACGTGACATGGTCCACATTAGGTAATTTTGAAATCTCCTTTGCCAATGTAATTAATCCAAAACTCTTCACTTTGGATTGAGGCAAAGACAAGGGCAAAAAGCAGCCACATTCTTCACTTAAATTTCTCAAGAATAGTCTCTATGTCATATTGTAACATTCTTCTCTGAATCTTCTTGAGTCAGGCCCCCATAGTTCAAATTACCTTTCATGTTCCTACTAGGATGGCCCATGAAGCCTTGCTTAAAGCATTTCACTACTCTTCTAATCCAAAGTCCCCAAATCCACTTTTCTCCAAACAAAAACATGGTTAGGTTTATTACAGCAATAACCCAGTCCCTGGAACCAACTTAGCTAAGGTTTATAGTTGTGAAGAGACAAAATGACCATGGCAACTTTTATAAAGAAAACATTTAGGTTGCAACAGGCTTACAGCTTCAGTGGTTTACTCTGTTATCATCACAGCAGGAAACATGGCAGTGTGCAGGTTGACATGGTGTTGGAGAAGGAGCTGAGAGTTCTATATCCTGATCAAAAGACAGCAGGTGACTGTGTGCCACACTGTGTGTTGCTTGAGTATAGGTGACTTCAAAGCCTGCCCTCTACAGTGACACACTTCTCCCAACAAGGCCATATCTACTACAACAATGGCCCACCTCCTTATAGTAACAATCCCTTTGGGCCAGGCATTCAAGCATGTGAGTCTATTGAGGCCATACCTATTCAAACGACTTTTTATCTGAATATTTAGCAATTATTATCCTAGATTTCCTTGAAATGTTAATACTCCTAGTCTTGATTATACTTGCCAGAGTTCAACCATCAAGCTCAAGTATTCCAACCATCAAGCTCAAGTATTGCATATCTTCTACTTAGTACATCTGGTACCTAAACTTTATTTTTCTCTGCATGACTGTTAACTTTTTTTAATTAGGTATTTATTTCATTTACATTTCCAATGCTATCCCAAAAGTCCCCCACATGCTCCCCCACCCACTCCCCCATCCACCTACTCCCACTTCTTGGCCCTGGCATTCCCCTGTACTGAGGCATATAAAGTTTGCACAACCAATGGGCTTCTCTTTCCAGTGATGGCGAACTAGGCCATCTTTTGATACATATGCAGCTAGAGACACGAGTTCCGGGGGGTACTGGTTAGTTCATAATGTTGTTCCACCTATAGAGTTGCAGATCTCCCCAGCTCCTTGGGTACTTTCTCTAGCTCCTCCATTGGGGGACCTGTTGATCCATCCAATAGCTGACTGTGAGCATCCACTTCTGTGTTTGCTAGGCCCCGGCATAGTCTCACAAGAGACAGCTATATCTGGGTCCTTTCAGCAAAATCTTGCTAGTGTATGCAATGGTGTCAGCGTTTGGAAGCTGATTATGGGATGTATCCCCGGATATGGCTCCAAACTGTGTGTCTGTAACTCCTTCCATGGGTGTTTTGTTCCCAGTTCTAAGAAGGGGCAAAGTGTCCACACTTTGGTCTTTGTTCTTGAGTTTCATGTGTTTGGCAAATTGTATCTTATATCTTGGGTATTCTAAGTTTTGGGCTAATATCCACTTATCAGTGAGTACATATTGTGTGAGTTTTTGTGATTGGGTTACCTCACTCAGAATGATCCCCTCCAGGTCATCTGAATCATTTTTCTAGGATCAAAATACCATCACAGGCCATTTCTTGTATTGGCAGGCTCAGGGATAATTGTAGAAAAGGGGACATAAAGATCATAAAAGAAAATGAAGGATGTGGATTTGATCAAACACATCATATGCAATATTCTCAAACCACAAAGTAACATGTAAAAAGATTCTTGCCATCGAGGAAAATGGTAAGTTAGAAGTGCCAATCCATAATAACACACAGAGGTGTCAGAATATATGTTTTATGATTCCCATGTTTAAGAGTCCTGTGGTCCTCATCCTGGATCTGTCTTTTTACTAGAATGCCAGGTTCTAATTCAGTACTTGCTGCTGAAGATATATTGGGACAGACCTCCAAGTGACAGTTTACAAAATTTTAAATAAAACTAAGCTCAAGTGTTATTTATCATTGGAAACAAAGCTTTTGGTTTCATGAAAGACTGATAAATACTAGAATATATTCAGAATGATCTGAACTTTCAGAATTAGAGAAGTTTGTGTTATAGTAAATTCCAGGATACAAAAATTACATATCTATTTTCTTACAAATCCTATAGAGTAATTTTTCACTAGGGAAAAAAATCTTCCCAGTTCTGTTGCTCTTGCTACAGCCTGTCAACTCAAAGCACTGGCCAAGACCTGTGCAGCCCACCACAGGCACCATTTATCATTGCAGCTACAGAGATATGGGAAGTAAGATGTATAAGCTGAGTTCTGTCTCTAAAGATCATTATGAACCGTGTAAACACTCTTCATGCCCCTTGACTTTGATCAGTGGAGAAAGATTGTGTCTGAAAGTGTTTCTTAGCTTAAAAAACCAAAGTGCCTGTTCTTTGCCACACATGTGTAGTGCCCACAGAGGCCAGAAGGGGGTGTAATAACCTTGTGGCAGGAGTCATTAGGGTATTGTGAACTGCTTGTGAGTGTTTGGAACTAGCAACAAGTAGTCCCAATTGCTGAGCCCTCTCTCCAGCCATCTGAAAAGAGGAGTGTCTTATATGTCTACTGTCTTATACCACTAAACAGTGCTGTTTTCTTACAGGATGTATTTACTACAGAGAAAATAAGAAAGGTATAAAATTAAATGATCCAATTATATCTTTAGCATACTTTGTCTCAGAGTTTGGTAGGGAAGAGAGTAATGTAAGAATTTTGGACCACTTAAGACCTTGAGTGATGTATGGGAACTGTTCGCATCCTTACTAACACTGTACCAAAAGTTGCCTGATGTTATCTGTTAGTAAGGATAGAAAAGCATGATTACCAGAGAAAAGACTGCTTGAAATGGAATTTCTATTTTTCAAGTTTGTCCTCTTACATTCATTTTTCTCTCCTGGCATCTAACACTCTCAACTACTATTGAATTTTTTGATTTGTATCATTGAAATCAAATGTTATATTCAGAAGCAGGGCAAAATTTCTTCGATGTGATTCATTATTTAATGATTCTGTTATCAAACAGGCTTTACTGTGAATAATGTGAAGAAGCAGAGAGCCAAACATGCAGTTTCAGAGTGTAGGCAGCAGCTGAGACCAGGAAGAGGATTTGTCTCTTTGAGTGAAGAGGGAATGAGCAGCTGAGAGTGAAAGAGAGCCAACTAGACCATCAGGAAATGTTTAGAAAAAGGTGATTTTTTTCTATTTGTGGAAGTAGATACCTAGATGAAATTTTGGAGCTTTGAATATGCCTGGCCCAGGGAGTGGCACTACTTGGATGTGTGACCTTGTTGGTGTAGGCGGGGCCTTGTTGGAGAAAGTATGTCACTGTGGGGGTGGGCTTCTCCTCCTAGTTGCCAGGAAACAATCTGCTCCTGGCTTCCTTTGGATGAAGATGCAGAACTCTCAGCTCCTCCAGTGCCATGCCTGCCTGTATGCTGCCATGTGTGTCACCATGATGATACTGGACTGAACCTAAGATTCTGTAAGCCAACCCCAATTAAATGTTGTCCTTTCTAAGAGTTGCCTTGGCCATGGTGTCTCTTCACAGTAAAGGATACCCTAACTAAGACATATTGAACAGTGTATTAGGTTTAGCAACTGTACATCTGTGAGCCTTATCTAGACTATCAGAGTCAGGTAAGAGGTGTGCCAGGACTAACATTGATTTCCAGATCTTATGATAGGTGGATTGGGGACTATCATAACTGATATTCATGTTTCTTAAATAGTTAAGCTCTAACTATAGGTCTCATGGAAGCAATTTGGTGAGGCCTTGAAGGCTTTAGGGTCTAAAAGTGTATGGCACTGCTTTGTTACTATGAGCAATCTTCCTGAGAATGGAGAAATAAAACCTAAAATGCCATTAAGAGCTATGGTGACAGAGCCTGGAAATGGTGGGGCACATCTTTACTCCCAGCATTTGGGAGGCAGAGTCCAGTGAGCTTGAGGCCAGTCAGTGAGTGCGGGTACAATTAGAGCTACACACAGAAAACCCATGTCTTGAAAACAAAAGAAAGTAAACAAACAGAGAGCCCTAAGAAGAGAAGGAGGAGGAGGAGGAGGAGGAAGAGGAGGAGGAGGAAGAGGAGGAGGAGGAGGAGGAGGAGGAGGAGGAGAAATCCAAAATAACAACAAACCCCTGTGATATTGGGAAAAAATATTTATTTTACCTAATGAAATGATGAGGCTTTGGAGAATTCAACATCACTTCACATTTAAGAAAAAAAAAATCCCTTGGATCCAAATAAATTTTATCTCTGTATTCTTATTTTGTTCCAATCCAAACTTACAAAACAATAATGTGTTAGAACTCTACAGTTGTTCAATTCATATGTTTGTATCAAATTCTTTGCCTTTTTTTTTTTTTTTTTTTGTTATATACGCGAGACTGGGTGGAGTAGTTCAACACCACAGAATTTAGCTAGATTTTTAGGGAGGAAAGTAAACTTGCAGTGTTATTATCTTCAGTAAGTGTCTGTACTAATCTGAAATATTTGCAAAATGTCAATGCTGAGCCTTTATGGGAAAGAGAAACTTTCCTTCTACCTAATGGGAGGGTCACACTCATTCAATCTTATATAAACACAGTCTAAAAGCATTCAAAGACGTGTGTGTGGTGGGGAAGGAAGAGGAGCTATAAAACCTTCTGCATCAGTTGTGATTTATCTTTATTACTGGCTGGGGATAGAGAAGGAACGTGGGTGATCCTCTATGAGCTTTCACAGTTATGGATGGGCTTGAGAGTAGGTTAATAGAACATGAAAGTCATAAAGGACAGTAGTCAGAGAAGTGATGGGGCCACATTTCGCAGCTGGTTTTTGTACAGAACCCAAATGTCTTGACTTTCAGTCTTTTGTGCCATATTGATTTCTATGGATTTTTTTTTTTTTTTTAGGTATAGTTCATACCTCAGACCAAGGTTTTAGTTTTTGGTCAAGGTTTTATTGATTGGACACCACACTTGGGCTGAAAGTAAAATTTGTGCCTAGAATTTCATGCGATATGTTTTCAATGAGACCTATGAAGTAGTTACTCTGCAAACAGTACTTTACTAGGTTCTTCAGATGCACATACAGGTATACAGTGGTCCCTGTCTTAACTTATATGTAGCTCTTCCAATAGTATTCTAGAATGACTTTCCTCCTTCCCAGTGTCTACAAGTAACCGAGCATATTACTTTGTCTGCATACTTTTATTTGAGGTACTTTTCCTTTTGAAGTGCATTCAGCTACATACATACAAACACATCCTGAATTTTGTTTTGATATTAGTCTTTCCTGGGTCAGACACAAAGCACTTTCCCTCAGAAACACTATATTTTAGCAGCACCGTAATCGTCCCCGTGTTATGGACACATGAATAAATACCTGTCTCCTACTCTATAATTATAACTTTCTCAAGACAGCAAGTGCCAAGGGCTGGAATGTCCTCATCGGCTTATGTCTTAACCCTCTAGTCACCCGCTTCCTAATACTCAAAATAGCTTTAGAATTCTTTATCTCAACACCTCCTTTTCCCGATGCTCACTGAATAGAGTTTGTAATCGAAAAAAGAGCAAAACAGAGAAGCCAGATACAATGTGAAACTGTGACCTTTCATTTTTACTTTTAAGGGTAGCTAGAAATAAACACAAGAGATGAAGGCAGCTGTGTCAGGGCGACAGGAACGATAGCAAAGTTTTCATTCAACCTTCTCTAAGCACTATGGCAGATACACTTTATAAACATGGAACAACTGTGCTTATTTACTGTTCACAAGGAGGATGCACATTTTGAAATGTTGACTTTGCATTGTCTACCTATCAGTTTTTTTTTTTAAATCATAGCATCAATAGAGGCTGCAGGTAAGAGGTTTTTCATACCACACATATTAACCCTAAAGATATTTTAACACTGACAAAATAACAAAGAAGAATTCAGATGCAAAAATCTAAATCTTAGAAAACACACCATCTTCTCTGTCCAAGTCTCAGTAGGATGAAAATGGAAAAAGAGCCAGGGGTGCCACCTATTCATTGTTTTTGTATATACATGCAATATGGCAAAACCAATATGCAGAGGAAGAAAAGCGTTCCACTTTAATTAGACTTCTCAAAGCGAGAGATGGGAAGAGCTGCCTCCAAAGCAGACTGACTGAATAGCTCGCAGGAAACCTTTTAATTACAGAAGCAGATAAAGCTCTCTGTGAAGCTTCCTTATGTAGTTGAGAATGAATCATTTCCATTCTTCCTAAGTGGGGGGAGAAGGGAATTAGTTCTGTTCTGACCCTGACCGTATTTCATTAATCATGTGTTAAAGAGAAAAATGCCCTGATCTCAAATCTTCCCGTTCAGTGTCTGGATAAAGTTCTGTTGTGTATGGACAGATGCCTGACATTTGAACAATGATATAAAATCTGTATTGGAACTGAAAAGACATTTTGTAGGTAAGGCTCTGTTGGAAACTATTAGTGAAGGGGAAGGGAGCTGACTTGTTGATATTTAAGTATGGACTTGAGTTTAAAAGTAGTCATATCATAGTACTACCGGAAGATCCAGCAATACCTCTCCTGGGCATATACCCAGAAGACGTTCCAACTGGTAACAAAAACACATGCTCCACTATGTTCATAGTAACCTTATTTATAATAGCCAGAAGCTGGAAAGAATCCAGATGTCCCTCAACAGAGAAATGGATACAGAAAATGTGGTACATTTACACAATGGAGTACTACTCAGCTATTAAAAACAATGAATTCATGAAATTCTTAGGCAAATGGATGGAACTAGAAAATATCATCCTGAGTGAGGTAACCCAGTCACAAAGGAACACACATGATATGCACTCACTGATAGGAAGATTTTAGCCCAGAAACTTAGAATACCCAAAATACAATTTTCAAAACACATGAAACTCAAGAAGAAGGAAGACCAAAGTGTGGATACTTTGTTTCTTCTTAGAACCGGGAACAAAATACCCATGGAAGGAGTTACAGAGACAAAGTTTGGAGCCGAGATGGACCATCCAGAGACTTCCCCACCCAGGGATCTATCACATATACAACTACCAAACCCAGACACGATTGCATATGCCAGAAAGCTTTTGCTGACAGGACCTTGATATAGCTGTCTCTTGTGAGGCTATACCAGTGCCTGGCAAATACAGAAGTGGATTCTCACAGTCATCTATTGGATGGAACACAGGGTCCCTAATGAAGGAGCTAGAGAAAGTACCCAAGGAACTAAAAGGGTCTGCAAACCTATAGGAGGAACAACAATATGAACTAAGCAGTACCCCCCTTCCCCCAGAGCTGTGTCTCTAGCTGCATATGTAGCAGAGGATGGCCTAGTCGGCCATCAATGAGAGGAGAGGCCCTTGGTCTTGTGAAGATTATATGCCCTAGTACAGGAGAATGCCTGGGCCAGGAAGCGGGAGTGGATGGGTTGGGGAGCAGGGTGTGGGGAGGGTATAGGGGAATTTGAGGATAGCATTTGAAATGTAAATGAAGAAAATATCTAATAAAAGATAAAAGTAGTCACATAGTGTTTGAGTCAGTAACTCAGTAGTCCGGGACTTAGAGAGTACTTGGCATGCTTGAAGACCGGGGTTCAATCTCTGTTTTAAGAGGGAAAAAATACTAATCATAAACCTTTATGAATAATGAAGAACAGTTTCAAACAAAAAATGTTTAAAAACTGAATAGAGTCTGATCAAGGGAAAATGTGCTTCAGTGTTATAATTCAGACAGGGCTATTTATAGTCTTACTACATTCAGTTGCCCTAAGCATTCGTCTGGGATATGCTGAGTAATCTCTTCACAGGTTACAGGCACAGTTGACTCAGAGGAGCATGACTGAACTTTGGACCCTATTGTGTTTGCTTCCCAAATGACAGCTAGATTTTATGCACAATTATGTTATAAATAAGCATCAAAAATGGCATTTAAGCCTCATCTAATTTGTACCTCTCCTCTTAATGCATATGCACACGAGCATGTTGTATACTGAATTTTAGCTGACTTGCCTACATGTTATCTACGGTCTCTCATTTAGCCCAGTATAAAGATACTTAAGTAGGTCCAAACATAGAGATTTGTATAATATATGTAAATGATAACATATTTAGGAAGAAGAGTGACAAGGTAGCCAAGTATAAAAAGAAGCGTACGTATACCATATGTACATATAGCATAGATTAAGGACCTGCTATGAACTCATCAACTATGTATAAGGAAAAGGGGATCCCATGGAGAGGACGGGATCAGAACAAGAATGCCAAGCTAAGAAAGAGCGCTGAGTGGGAAGCTTTGATCTCATTGAACTCGAATGCTCCCCATGTTTGCTTTTCAGACTTGTTACAGGACCACAAGTAAAACTCATGATGTAGGGTTTATTTTTCTCTAATGTGGTCCTCAGTGGACTGATGAAAAACAGTGTATTTTTCTGGGACACTATAAATCTCACCAATGCAGAGTCTTTTGCATTTTATCTTTGTATTCCCTATACCTTTTTTAAAATTTTCTTTTGTGGTATTAGATATTGAACCCAACGCCTCATGTGTGCCATGCAGATGCCCTCTACTTAGAACAACTACTGGAAAATAGACACATTAAATATTTGTTCCGTTAAAAGTGAAACAATTATTTCATATTTAAAGTTTTCAGTTTAGACTAGGTGTGGTGGTATATGATTTTAAACTCAATAGTTGGAAGGCTGAGTCAAGTGTATCTCAGTCAATCTGAAGCCAGGTGGGTCTGCAGAGTCAATTCCTAGTCCAGTAGGATTACATAGCAAGGTCCTGTCTCAGAACAAAAACCAACCAAACAACAATGAAATACTTTCAGCTTATTAAAGGCATGTGTTAGCTCCTTAACTCCCAAAGTATTTTTTAACGTAAGGAAGAAAGAGCAATTATCAAGAATAATGCTAACAAATGGAAATAATTTGGATATAAGTTACACTAACCCAGAGATGAGTGTGAATGATCCCTGAAATGAACTATAGTTCTTATGGAAAAAGAAAATACTATTGTACATTCAGCTCCAACTCTGAAGAAGCAAAACCATAGGAATCCTTAGAGCAATAGTTCTCAACCCGTGGCTTGTGAACCCTTTGGGGCATGCCAAATGACCTTTCCAGGGGTCATCTAAGACCATCAAAACCACAGATATGTACATTATGATCTACAACAGTATCAAAATTACTGTTGTGAAGTAGCAACAGAAATAATTTTATGTATGGGGGTCCTCACAATGTGAAGAATTGTATTAGAAGGTCACAATATTAGGGAGGTTCAGAACCAATGCTCTGTATCCTGTGAGGCTCATGGTTTGGTAAAGGAAAGTGACAGGACAGAGTCTACAAAATACTACTTGAATAAGAAATTACTTAGAATAATTTTAAGATCCAATAAGTGGACATATATAATATTAAATCATCTTTTAAAAGTGAAGCAGAACTAAGTAAAACCAGTTCAAACTCTGAAAATCTGATTGATACAGAGACACGTGTACCATGGTGACAGTGTGTCACTTACACAAAAAGGAAATTAAACACCAGACAACTATGTTACATCTCAGCCAGAAAACTAGAGTCCATATAGGTTGAAGACCAAGTGTGGGAATCAAACAAAACTAAGGCATACAAGAAAATAGTTAGGACAGGAAAAGGTTTCTTATATAAGACACAACTGGAGACTAACAATAAAAAAAACCAGATTCAATAAAAATGGCAATAAACTAAACCTTTTTTACATGAAAAAACATTACGAAAATATGAAAATTAAGTTGGAAAATGAAGGTATTTGTAGCACATAAACACAACAAAGACACAGTGTCCCTAAAATACAAAGAGAGCCTCTTATTTGGTGAGAAATAGGGAAGTAATGAACAGAAAAATGGATTAAGGTATTAGCAAGTAAGTTGCAAAAGAAAAATCCACACAGAAAGCTAATATATGAAAATACGTCAGAAAAAAAAAACAACGTAATCCCCATGAGACAGTTTGCATTTTATTTCAGATAGGTTAAAGATACAAAGATACTTAGTTCTGCTTCACTTTAAAAAGATGATTTAATATTATATATGTCCACTTATTGGATCTTAAAATTATTCTAAGTAATTTCTTATTCAAGTAGTATTTTGTAGACTCTGTCCTGTCACCTTCCTTTCCCAAACCAGATTAGGAAGAACACATGAATGGCTGCTCACCAGGCCCATGCAGTGCTCACAGACGCCCTTGTGAAGAAACTTCCCTTGGGGTCAGAACTCAGAACCACTTCTCGCAGCCTAGTCCTTGCTGCCCGTGTTCCTTCACTCTTGCCTCTAGTATTTCTATCATGGGGAATATGATGTAGTTCTTTCTTTCTTTCCTTTCTGTTTGTCCAAGTTAGATTATAAATTCCATTTAGGCAGAAAGTTGTCTACACATGATTTACTGTTATATTTTATACCCATTTCTAGAATTGTCCATCACATGAGCAATCAATAAATATTGAATGAGCAAATGAATGAGCAATGGAAACCAAAATCAATTGCCAAGGAAATAAAAATCAATATCTGTTGATACTTTGAGAAGTTCTTTGCTAATACTGTTGAAGATGTGCCGACCACAAATTTGGTCTTTACAACCCAGGTAAATTCACTCAGATAAATTCTGGAATACTTGATAAAAGAGATAGTTTTTGTTTCATCATTCTGGTATTTGTAAAATGTTGGAAACAAGTTAGCATCTTTAACAACATAGTAAGTACATTCTTGTACATCCCTACAGTATAATACCACACACAGGTTAATGAGAATGAACCAGAGTGGCCCGAAGATCCACTATGGACAAATTTAAAGGGCACAATGTCAAGTGGAAAACATATAGTATAGAACTGTGACTACAGTTTCATACTAAATTATGAAGGTCAGTGGGTTATTTATGAATACATTTACAAGCAATTCTAATTTATGCCTATTTATGGGAATGAAAGCACCACACTCAGGCTAGCGTTTACTTTCCGGGAGAAAACAGACACCAAGGTCAGGTAGTGCCAGAGTCAAGGCATCTTTGTTATAATATGTATGCTTATGTATATTATGAAAAAGAAAACATTTTTGTTTTGTAGAAACACTAGAGGCAAAGCTTTTTTAATTTAGAAATTTACAAAAAGTTGATTTGCATACAAGAGTCTCAGTTGTATGGAGGCAGATCTTATTATAGTTAGAACTTCGAAATATATTCATGATTAGATATTTGGATCACTAAGAGTCAATGTAATAATAAAAAGTTTAATGAAGCATTAGTAAACCAGAGTGGCAGAGAACTATCCCTTGGCACTACTGCAATGAAGCTAACCTGTGATTTCCTTTAAGAAGTTGCTCCCAGAAAGGAATATATGACCAAATGTTATGGCAAACTATAAATGTTAATGCAGCCTTTAAAGTATTCAGGTTGTTTTTGCTCAATATAAATTTATTAAAACGTATGATACTTATAGTATCTTTATTCAACTTTTAGTATTTTATTTTTAATAAAATTTTTTGATGTTTAGGACCTGGAGAGATGACTCAGTGCTTAAGAGCTGCTTCTGAAGGGGACATTGGGTTCTTTGTGCAGGGTCGGGAGAGAGGACTTATTTTTATTTGATATTTATGTATGAGTGCCTGACTGTGGGTATGTGCACCACTTGCATGCCTGTGCCCATGGAGGCAAACAGAGGGCACCGGAGTTACAGGTAACTGAGTCAGCTGGTGGCTCCGTATAGGATGGGATAAGTGCATATTTAATGTCACTCAAATAATTTTTTGTTTCTTATTCATCTTTGCATGTCTAGGATACACAGCACTTCTTTCACTTGAGAGAAGTTTCTTTGTCAAGAACTGTAACTCTGTGAAGGTTGCTCATTATGAAATTGCTGTGGTTTGTTTTGCAATGACACCTTCATTTTCAGTGGTGTCAGCATTTACAGCAGCAATCTATGATCAATTTGTCTTGGCATTAAAAGGAGAGGGGGTTAAAAAAAAAAGCACGAGAAGGAATTGATAGCTTTACAAGAACATAAGGAGTCATTCAAACATAAAACATTCATCACACCACACCCACACAATCCCCCTTCCAACCCATCTTTCCTGCCCCCATCTCAAGCAGTAGGCGTCATGGTACTGTCAGATCATCTGTCCACAGGAATACCAAACTGCTTTCACGGCTCATTTGCTTAAGCAGCAAGGCAATCTCATTTCCTTAGATCATGTGTTGAACAGTTGATAAAGTTGCCTTAAGGGCATGGTGCTCTCGGTGTGAGGAAAGACCAGAGGCACTGCATAAACATTTTCCTTCCTGATTTATCTCAGTTTTAAATGATATTCAAACCCTTGGAAACACCCTGGAGAATCTGACTGAGGAATGAACTACTCTCTTTGACCTGAGCTACGTCATGCATAAATTACAGGGGCTGTCCTTAGGCAGAGATTCTCTAAAGTCATTTGAAAAGTGATAGTTACATGAATAAATAGAAATGTCCAAGAGTAAATTCTTTGTAGTGAGACTGATGTTGCTTAAGCAATTATTAGTGAAAAAGTATTAAAATTTCTGCACAGGCTTTATATATATATATGTAAATTATACAACACCATAATGTAAGCAGACATGGTATGATTCATATCGAAAATCTTTCCACTTGCCTATTTAGGAAATTCCAGGAAAAATATGCCATATATTAGAGTCACTCACAATATTAACATACTCAGAAAGAGAAGTGACAGTTATCGGAATATAGAGAAGTACTTCTCAACCTGTGGGTCACAACCCCTATGGCAAACCTCTATTACCCAAAATATTTATATTACCATTCAATAGCGAAATTACAGTTATGAACTAGAAATGAAAATAATTGTATGGTTGGGGTTCGCCACAACATGAAGAAGTATATTAAAGGGTCACAGCACTCGGAAGGTTGAGAACCACTGATACAGACCTACACCAGGGAATCTTAAGAATGTATAGCCTTAAGCAACCTTTGGATAATTAAAAAGGAGTATGGTTGAGTCTGTTTATCTTCTTATTTATTTGTTTTACATTTCTTGCTGCTGAAATATGTCTCACTCCCACTGTGTTACGAATTTGCTTGACACACTCCAGCTCGTTGAATAAGCAGTGAGATCTAGAAAGCCTCGGAACAGCTGTAGGGCAGAAATCTAGTTTCAGAGTACAGAATTCAAAAGTAACTTTGAAGTCCCAGCTCACAAGATTTTGTAATATCAAAAAAAAAAAAAAAAAGAAAGAAAGTTTCAACACAATCTGATGTCTTGAGCTTTGTACCATGAATTATAATTCCTTTTAAGGGGAAAAAGATGGATTCTTGTTGCATTGTTTTTCCATTTCTAGGCACTGAAGCAGGAGCCTCATGGATGCTAGGAAAGCTCCCCATTCCCCAGAAGACATTTCAATAAAACAGCATCTGCTTCTCCTTGGTTTTCAGCTCCTGTGACTCTTTCACATTTGTGCTTTCCCCAGGCACAGCCTCACACAGCTAGAGACAGTACAACAAAGGACAGAGGGAGGGGGGCGAAGAAGGGGCCAAGGGACACAGGGACAAAGGGACAAAGGGCATCTGTTTTAGATAATTCAAGATCAGCTTTGGCTTCTACAATTTACCAGCCATTTGTTTTCTGGGCAAACTACTTGGCCATTCTGGATCAGAGTTTTTTATTTGCAAAGCACGGGCTGCAATGTCTGGAATTATTACAAAGTTCCAGAGTCCAGCTGCAGTTTCACTTGTAATCTCTGAACCTTTCATCCTTCCTACATATTCAGGCCTTAAATGGAGGACATGAGTGTCCCCTACTTAAAAATAGTAACAACTTCAGCGTTGAAAATGGTTCCATGAAGGTAAGGAACTATTTTGTGCTGAATTGTGTACTTAATGTTGAGAAGTTTTTATTTGCTCAAAAGTACTGTCCTCATTCCATACACCTTGACCATTTTCTCTTTCACTTAAACTTACGCTTAAAAAGAAAACATAATTCCTTACATGGTATTTCTAGTTGTTTCTGCAGCACTTCTTGCAGGAATATCATGTTTCTGTCAGCATTGCGATGAAAAGAAGCAGTAATTATAGCAGAGCCACATGTTGAGATGAGATGCGTTGGTGCTAACACAGGGGAGCTAAGAGCTTGAGCGTTTTACTTATGTTCCCATGGAAGTGTTAGAATAGTCACTGAACACAAGAACTGTTCTGATCAGCACGTTGCAAGTGAGGGGACTGAGAGCTTCCCCAAGGCACCGCAGTTAGTGTGTGTTGCAACTAGGGCTGAAGCCCAAATGGTCCCCAAATGGAAGAATTTGTTTTGGTTACTCGTGTCATATCACTTCTGTCGAACAGAATTCTCCTTGTGGTTGGAGAATAAGGAACATGATGATGACATAAGCTACCACAAACGTATCTATCAAACCTTCATGTGAAAGCATTATTTATTTATTATAGTTTATTTTATTCATGTTATTTTATTGTGAAGCTTTGGGCATAATCTTCCTCTATCAGAAGACACACTTCAGTGTGCAGAAGCCAAACTGCTTTTGTCTTTAAAGCACCTCAGGTACCACTTCAGTCAGCAACTTCATTCTCACGAGTAGAAATAAAGTACAAGTCTCCTGTA
Organism: Mus musculus; assembly: GCF_000001635.26. Classification (NCBI taxonomy): domain Eukaryota; kingdom Metazoa; phylum Chordata; class Mammalia; order Rodentia; family Muridae; genus Mus; species Mus musculus. The sequence continues at coordinate 64,595,970 of NC_000072.6, read as the reverse complement.
CTTTTAAAAATAATATAACATAGGCCAGAAAATTTCCGTTTTTTTTATGAGCACTGTGGGTAAGGAGGTGTGGTTTATTAAAACATACTGACAGAGCTGTTTTGCTATTTTGTTAGTCTTTGTTATCATAGCAGTTAAGCTTGTGCATGCTTGCGAGTATTCATTTAGTATATGCATAGGATATCAGCATAAATACGAAATTCAGTGAGATTAAAGTAAACTATATTTGGGATTCAAGCCTATTCCTGTATAACGGACTAGTGTGTGTGTCTTTCATGTATGTGTGTATGTGTGTGTATACATGCATGTGCATGGATGCATGTGTGAATATGTATGTACATATGCCATCTATTTGTGCAAGTGTGTGTGTTTGTATGTATGTGGGTTCTTGTTTGTATGTGTGTGCATGTGTGAGTGTGTGCATATATGTGTATATGTGTGACTATGTATATGTGTGTGAAAATGTGTGTATGTATATGTGTATATGTGTGTATGAGTATGTATGCCTATGTATGTGTTGTGTGTGAATGTGGCTATGTGTGTGTATGCCTATGTATGTGTTTGTGTGTGAATATGGCTGTGTGTGTGTGTCCAAACACTCATTTGTGACAGACTCTTAGGATGAAACCTTTGCTGGCCTTAAAGTCAGGATCCTCCTGCCTCAGTCTGCTAAATGCTGAGATTACAGGCAAGTGCCACCATACCTGGCACTATAATCATTTCAAGGAGAAAAGAAATAACTCATATACTAGTTTATAGTCTAGTGAAGAGTTGAACACCGAAGCTGGCAATTTCCCTTCTCAGCATACATACAAGAGACTTAGAGTTACAAGTTTTGATAGTGCAGTATTCTATAAGCTTCCATAGTAAACATAGCTTTAGAATTAACTATTTTAAAGTGTAGACTAAAAAAATGAAGTTAGATCTTTATTTAAAATGTACAAAAATTCAGAATATTTACCACACATAACATGGTGCTGTGATATATACATGCATGGATAATTTAAAATGAATTAATATTTGTATTAGTTCAAGTATTTGCTTTTTGTGGTGAGCACACTTAAAATGTATTCTCAGCAATTTTCAAGAATATAATACACAGTTATTAACTACAGTGAATATCTTTAGACAAACAGTTCCCATTGCCTCCCCCAGACATATTTCTTCTTGAAAAAAAAAAAACCAAAAAAAAAACCAACAACAAACATTCACATTTGCCACTGTAGCTTCCTCTCGAGAGTAAGTTAAAATATGAATGAGAATTGACTGTTGCATCCTACCTTCAGTGCAAGCTCTAGTTACAAAATGAACTTCATAGACCAAATTCCTGAATCTGAAGTGAGTTTGACAGTCCTCTGTTACTTGCCTCTGGGCAGTTGAGAAAAACCTGGTATGTATTCTACTACACTCCTCTAGCATGTGCCTGTAATCTCAGCATTCAGTAGACTGTGGCAGGAGGATCATGAGTTCAGAAATATCAGAATGGCAAGGGTACCTTGGCTTAGTCATAGTGTTATTCAGCTATAACCTGACAAGTGTATTAGAAGCATTTGTATGAGAATGGCTACATTAGAATTTCAAGTTTACAATTCAGATGTTTTTCAAAAAATTAAATTCCAGTCAATTAACACATGTAGAGCCCTAATTGCCTTAAGATTGTATGCTTATTTTCTGGTGAGAACTTCAGTAATTTTATTTCTTTTTTAAAAATATTTTTTATTACGTATTTTCCTCAATTACATTTCCAATGCTATCCCAAAAGTCCCCCATACCCCCCCCCCCCACTTCCCTATCCACCCATTCCCATTTTTTTTGGCCCTGGCATTCCCCTGTACTGGGGCATATAAAGTTTGCGTGTCCAATGGGCCTCTCTTTCCAGTGATGGCCGACTAGGCCATCTTTTGATACATATGCAGCTAGAGTCAAGAGCTCCGGGGTACTGGTTAGTTCATATTGTTGTTCCACATATAGGGTTGCAGTTCCCTTTAGCTCCTTGGGTACTTTCTCTAGCTCCTCCATTGGGAGCCCTGTGATCCATCCAATAGCTGACTGTGAGCATCCACTTCTGTGTTTGCTAGGCCCCGGCATAGCCTCATAAGAGACAGCTATATCTGGGTCCTTTCAGCAAAATCTTGCTAGTGTATGCAATGGTGTCAGCGTTTGGAAGCTGATTATGGGGTAGATCCCTGGATATGGCAGTCTCTAGATGGTCCATCCTTTCATCACAGCTCCAAACTTTGTCTCTGTAACTCCTTCTATTTACTTTTTATTCTATCCTTTTTGATGATTTGGAAGAATAATTCAGAGTAGTTTAAAGCACTCTTGCTAACACTGGTTGTTTCCTAAAAAAACCCAGTCCTGAGCACCTATTGCATAGTTACTAGTTGGCTCGCATGATCCTTATAAGCCCATGGAAGCAGGTTTATGCATAGTAAAATACTACTGTGGCAGATGCAATGCCCTGATAAAGCAGAAAACAATGACGTTGCAGAGAAGAAGAGATTGACAAGGACATGAAAAGTTCTGTGCAATAGTGTCTGGGTTTGGTGGCTGATTATGGGATGGATCCCGGGTGGGGTAGTCTCTGGATGGTCCATCCTTTAATCTTAGCTCCAAACTTTGTCTCTGTAACTCCTTCCATAGGTATTTTCTTCCTCTTCTTGATTTTCTTGTGTTTTGCAAATTGTATCTTGGCTATTCTAAGTTTCTGGGCTAATATCCACTTATCAGTGAGTGCATATCAAGTGACTTCTTTTGTGATTGGGTTACCTCACTCAGTATGATATCCTCCAGATACCTCCATTTGCCCAAGGATTCATAAATTCATTGTTTTTAATAGCTGAGTAGTACTCCATTGTGTAAATGTACCACATTTTTTGTATCCATTCCTCTGCTGAGGGACATCTGGGTGAGGCTATTTCAGTGCCTGGCAAATACAGAAGTGGATGCTCACAGTCATCTATTGGATGGAACACAGGGCCCCCAATGGAGGAGCTAGAGAAAGTACCCAAGAAGTTGAAGGGGTCTGCAACCCGATAGGTGGAACAATAATATGAACTAACCAGTACCCCCCAGAGCTCATGTCTCTAGCTGCATATGTAGCAGAAGATGTCCTAGTCGGCCATCATTGAGAAGAGAGGCCCCTTGGTCTTACAAACTTTATATATCCCAGTACAGGGGAACGCCAGGGCCAAGAAGTGGGAGTGGGTGGGTAGGGGAGCAAGGTGGGGGGAGGGTATAGGGAACTTTTGGGATAGCATTTGAAATGTACATAAAGAAAATATCTAATAAAAATGTTCTGTGGATAAAACTGATTTTTAATCCAAATCTTGGAACATGGTGTACCTTGATCTAGAGCATGGAAGAACAACACGTGCCAAGTTTCAAACTCAATGAGAAATGTAGACCTGGAATTTGGCAGTTATTTGAAAAGAGTATACTAGCATTTTAAAAACAATCTGGGAGATATTAGTACCATTAATTTTTCTGTATGCTTGTAGCGTTTTATTCACCAGTGTGAACAACAATGGTGAAGGAACTTTCTGGAACTATCCAGTCTTACAGTAACAACAAGTCACCCAAATACTGGAAAGAAAAATGAGACAAGAGGTATCAGAAGTGAAGTTGGTGGAGACACGGGAAGAACACTGTGCAGGGGAGGGGATGCACATGGCTGATGTGAATGTGGAATGTCATCTGAGAGAGAAGCCAGTTCTGTGTAGAGAAGCAGTGTGGAGACTGATTTGGAAGGCCAGCTGGGCAGCTGAAGAGTGGACGAAGGAGGGCTTGACATGAAGTCAGTGGAAAGATCCCCATAGGCTGCACTTGATCTATGCCTTAGGGAAAGATCCAGAATGTATTACATTATATACATTATAATATATCTTTGACAATAGAATTTACTAAACAATAATGGAGAAGAGTCATTGGAATGACTTATTTTAGAAGCTCTGCCTTTGCAGTATATACATATGGTTCCTTGGGACATTGTATTGTTGTTGCCTTAAACAAAAAATTCTCAGTGTGTTTTCTGATCTGGATCATGTTAAAGTAGATGTGCATATACATACCCATTGTATAGCATTACAAGTTATATATTCACATGTCTTATCTCATTCAATGGACACATAACCACTAAAGGATTGTCTTAGTTAGGGTTTTACTGCTGTGAACAGATACAATGACCAAGGCATCTCTTATAAGGACAACATTTAATTGAGGCTGGCTTACAGGTTCAGAAGTTCAGTCCATTATCTTCAAAGTGGGAGCTGGGCAGCATCCTGCAGGCATGATACAGGAGGAGCTTAGAGTTCTTCATCTTTATCTGGAGGCTGCTAGGAAAATACTGACTTCCAGGCAACTAGGATAAGGGTATTAAAGCCCACACCCACAGTGACAAACCTACTTCAACAAGGCTACACTTCCTAATAGTGCCACTCCTTGGGCAAGGCATGTACAAACCATCACAAGGATGATTTCCTTAACAATGAGAAGCTTAGATGCTCTAGGAGGCAAGGAAACCTTATAATCCCATATGATTAAATAGAGGTAGGTGTGTCCTCCTTCCCCTATTCTGAATTCTCTGGATTCTTCCAAAACAGTTGATTTGGTTGGTGTGTCATAGCTTATGTTGAAATAGTAATGCTCATATAGAAAACAGGCCTAAAGAGTGACACTGCTGGTCACTTTCAGCACAACCTGGTGGAAGCACTATGCTGACTCAGAAGATAGCAAGACACAAGCTCAGCTCTTCTAATTCCTGCACAGAGGCCATGCTTACTCCTCACCCACATCTGATTCCTCTGGAATTTACCAAGGCAAGCTTGGGACTGTTTGACTTGTATAGAAGAAAGTGTGCTCTGCCTCCTGCCTGTGGTTCTAATCTCCTCAGCATAACTTCTTACAATGTACTGTAAGGAGTCTGGGTCATATAACTATAATATAATCTCACACTGAGGAAGTGGCAGGTAAATTCTGGATGAATTATAGAAATTACACAAGGTTGAGGGTTATAGCCTGCCCCATGAAGAACGCACTAATCTATCTGCATTTCCAATGCCTCCACAGCACTCAGCCATCATCATTTTGGTTATTTCTTTGCTACACAGACTGAGAATTTGGAAATTTGTAGGTAAGCACTGCTAGGAGTGAATTCACAAGGGTGCTGTACTTGAGGCCGAATGAAAGAGAAGATGTCTAACACAAAGAGAACACAACAAGGACAGCATTGCGGGGGCGGGGAGTGTGTGTCATTGATATTGATATCATATCAAAAAGCAGATAAAGAAAAAAAGATTCAGGAATATGTCCATCAATTTTAGGATAAGAAGGAAAGCAATATGTATTAGGATGTATTTTAAAATGATGAATTTCAAAGCTTGTAAGTGTAGTAGAACAAAGTACCAAAGAGTCAGCAGAAACTCTGGAAGGACTGAACCATTCTGCATCTGAGAGTCTTTGAGCGGGACTGCAGGTAGGAAGTAAGCTTTTAATGAGTAGGAGGAGGTGGGAGGCTTCTTCAAGGGAGATTAAAGGCATGGGAACTCCATAGGAATAAAACAGAAGGCTCTGTATGCAAGAGCATCTGCACTAAAGATGATGGTGGGGTACTTGGCCAGGACCTAGGGCAGGTGAGAGAGATAAGTTAAGAGCAGAGTGAATGAGAGGTATTTCTCAGGAAGCGCCATCTTCTGGGAGGGCTGGGCAAGCCAAGGACCCTGGAGGTTGTTAAGTCCTTTTCTGCTATTCATTTTTTAACAGTGTCGCCCCCCACCCCCCTCGTGCCACACTGTTCTGTCTCTCTCCCAGGCCTTTCTGCTCGCTCCCGGCTGGATTTGCAACTTTGTTCTTTGTTCTCCCATCTACTTCCTGCTTGATCTGTATTTCTTGGATTCTCAGAGATGGATAATTTTTTAAAGGCAGAATTATAGTAAATTTTATTAAACACCCTTATTTAGGCAGAAGATTTCCTCTGTAGTAGATAGGTTTTGTTGTTGTTTATAGGTTTCTATGGTACAAAGTGTGTGAGACATTCTTTTATTGTTTCCATACAATATAATTGTGGCCTTGAATAATGGCAAACAATTAGACCTCTGCTTGTTTCAAAGAGTCATATAGTATTAATAATGATTTACCTCTGCATTTTGATTTTTGATGTGGAATTTTAGGAACAAAAAGCTAAAAAAAAAAAATCCTACTGTTCTTTACCAATTCAGAATGGCAACATAAACTGCATATTTTCTCTTAAAAATTATCTAGGCTAATTTCTTTCTTTTTTAAGAAGGGAAAAACATGTAGGTTTTTAAAAATTAGGTATTTTCTTCATTTACATTTTCAATGCTATCCCAAAAGTCCCCCCATACCCTTCCCCCCACTACTCCCCCCCCCGCCCCCACTCCCACTTCTTGGCCCTGGCGTTCCCCTGTACTGAGGCATATAAAGTTTTTAGGCTGATTTCTGCTGAATAAAATAAAGACTTCTGATGTCAAACAAAAAGTTGAGAGCAAGAGATCTTAGGAATTTCCCAGGACTCTGTGGTAGTTCGAATGAGAGTGGGCACTAGAGGTTCATATGTTTGGATGTTGAACCATCGGGGCTGTTTGGAAAGGATTAGGAGGGGAGGTCTTGTTTAACCCATGCCAGCCTCTTGCCCACTCGCTCCTCCCTCCACACCTCCTCCACAACCTGCTGCCTTAGGATGACAGTGTCAAACTCTCAGCTACATGATGATGGTGGACTAAACCTCTGAAACTGTACGTAATCCCCTAGTTAAATACATTCGTTCCTAAGAGTTGCCTTGGTCATGGTGTTTCTTCACAGCAATAGAACAGTAACTAAGACAGACTCCTCTTAGGAACAATCTAATTTTCCGCTTGTAAATCTTCAGCTTATTTTCCCACGAGTCAAATGGTTCTATCTTTGTCTATTCAGATTCTAGTGTTATCTTAAGAGGCACTGGGAGCATGACACAGATGGCAAAGACACTGAGCAAATGTTCAATATGCTTCATCCAAGTAATATTGTGAATTACATAGCTTTTCAACGCAATGTGAGTTTTGACCTTAAAAAAATTTCCCCTTTCTTCTAGCAGCTAATAAAAAGAGAGGGAAAAGCCTTCTTCAAAATGTTATATGTTGTCAGTGCTGTACAATAATCTCTAATAATAAAAAAACCCCAACCTTTAGCAAATGGATTAAAAAAAAATGAAACGGAGGGCCAGATGGGTGGATGTGCAGCATAATATGGCAGATTTTAGTTGAATTGACAACTGCTAACAAGCTGTCTGACTCAGAGTGGCTCTGCCTTTTCCAACAGTTTCTCGGCACCATATTCCAACTGTACTTCACACTGATACTTGACAATCAAAAATTAATGAATGAACTAATGAGGTCATTTCAAGTAATAATCTGTGTGAGAAAACATGGTCAACTCTGGTTTAGTGAATGAAGCCAGTCTGCAAATCTGTTGTCGAAATAAGTTCATTTCTTTAGTCAATGAAGACAACTCTTTGTGAATATATCAGATATAAGTAATTGATGTGCCAACTACAGTAAGAACCTAGATTACTAAAGGAAGTAAGAGAGATGGAACCTGCCTTGGAAGAATTTCTTGTAGGGGTTGGAGACATGGCTCAGTGGCTGCTCTTCTAGAGGATCCAGGTCCAGCACCCCTATGGCAGGTCAAAACCCTCCAACATTGTCATCCAGGTGCTCTGATGACCTCCTCTGACCTCCATGGGCACTGTGTACAAGTAGTACACAGACATATATACAGGCAAAACATTCACATACATAAAATAAAAATGAACAAAATCTCCAAAGAAGAGAATATATTATATATGTATAGAGCCAGAAATTATTCACATAATGGCTTAAAATACCATTGAGTATTTATAATTACAGATATCTAGAAACACACTGAAACCTTAACAATTTTAAAATATGAAGGATAATTAAACAAGATGGCTAATGATAAGGATTGTAGTTACAAGAAAAGGAAAATAACGCTGGAATCAGAAGAGATAAAGATAGAGCCATGTGGCACACGGGCTTTTCTGTAAGCAGATGCATTCCTCCTGTTTTATGTGTGCTAACTTACGCTGACCTCCAGTGCCCTCCTGAGTGAGTTAGCGGGCTTTCTGGCTTCCCTACCTCAGGGTTTAATTCATGCATGCACTTTGTCTGGAAGCTCTTCCCTCAAGTGTTTATGAGGGCTGCTCCCTCAGTTTCTTCAGGAGGCGTCTAAGATGACATCTCAGGAGGACCTTCTTCCTTCATCTCAGTTCTAAGTTTGCAACCCCAAACTCTTGTTTACCTCCTTGTTCGTTTTCTTCCTGAGCAATCCTCACCTTCCCAGATGGAATCTCATAGCTATGTGTCCTTTACGTTCCTGCTCTCACGCAAATGGACACTTTGTTATGTTCAAAATTTTGTCTTTTTGATATTTTGGATTAGCATGTCTTAAAACAAAGTGAGCATATGGCTAACAAAGAGATGGGCAAACACACAGACAGACAGTCACAGTCATAGACATAGAAACAGACAGAGTCAGAGACAGAGACAGAGACAGAGACAGAGACACAGACACAGACACAGACACAGACACACACAGTCCTATGGTCCCATGGCTTGGATGGGTTGTGATTCTGTCCCCCAAGTGTTAATGTGTTGGGAACTTGGTCTCCACTATGAGTATGATAAGGAGTGGTGAAATGTACAAGAGGTGGGTCCTAGGAGGAGGCCCATCTTATAGTAATTTCCTGAAATTGAAATTTTCCTCCAAGGAGGGAGGAAGAAGGCATATGAGACCAGAAACCTCACAAGAGAACTTCAGAAGACCTAGAGAGCAGAAATATAGACGATTCAGCAGGGCCTACCCAACATTCTACAAGTGGGATACAGTTTCTGGAAAGATTCTCTCACCTGTGTAGAAAGCTGTTAGTTCTGCAGAGAGCTCAGGGTTACAGTTTCTGTGAGTTGTCACCCACCTTTGAGTCACCTATGCATTTGTCATTTAACTCCTTACCCACACTCCCATAAGTAGCTCTGACCAACCCATCTGACCTCACAGTTGGACTCTGTGGATTACTTACTTTGGGCAGTTCCTTAGATGGGATAAACCGATGACTGTTCAGATCTTACCAGGAAACCTTCAAACAACATCCTCCAAGAGATTAAAGTCGGTCTTCTGAGCTTGAGCTTCTGCCAGAGCACATGGCTGCGCAGCCTGCCACCTGAGCTGCTGCTGCCTGAACTCCCGTGTTGATGACCTCCTGCTCTTGCAGGTATGATCTGACCATTTGTTGCCAGTCCTTCAGCTGGCAAAGGACCCAGGCAAGCCACGGGTAAAGCCTGTGCCGGTGGCAGACCTTTTTGTGGTATTTTAAAGAACATTCTATAGATAATCAGAGTGCAAACGTTACAAGTTATGGTGTCTTCCACTGGGAAGCCTAGGAACCAGGAGGAACATTAAGTGCCCTGGAGCTACACCAGGAAGCACCCCGTGAACCAGAGCCTTAGGACTGTCAGAGTGAAGCTACAGTGGGGAGCCCAGGAAGGTAAAGTGAATGGCAACCCATCTCACCTGCATAGGGAACACCACACCAGCAGTGTGATCTCACAGGGATGCCAGAGACAAAGGCCAGGGCGCTGGGGGGAACGTCTGTTCTGTTCTTACAGCTGGCACTTTCCATAGTGAGTATGAAATATTAGGATTGGTAAAGATCCTTTCCCATTCTGTTGGTGGCCTTTTTGTCTTATTGACGGTGTCTTTTGCCTTACAGAACCTTTGCAATTTTATGAGGTCCCATTTGTCGATTCTCGATCTTACAGCACAAGAAGTCAAAATATCACTATTTGCAGATGATATGATAGTATATATAAGTGACCCCAAAAATTCCACCAGAGAACTCCTAAACCTGATAAACAGCTTCAGTGAAGTAGCTGGATATAAACTTAACTCAAACAAGTCAATGGCCTTTCTCTACACAAAGGAAAAACAGGCTGAGAAATAAATTAGGGAAACAACAACCTTCACAATAGTCACAAATAATATAAAATACCTTGGTGTGACTCTAAGGAAGCGAAAGATCTATATGATAAGAACTTCAAGTCTCTGAAGAAAGATAATAAAGAAAATCTCAGAAGATGGAAAGATCTCCCATGCTCATGGATTGGCAGGATCAATATAGTAAAAATGGCTATCTTGCCAAAAGCAATCTACAGATTCAATGCAATCCCCATCAAAATTCCAACTCAATTATTCAAAGAATTAGAAGGGGCAATTTGCAAATTCATCTGGAATAACAAAAAACCTAGGATAGCAAAAACTCTTCTCAATGATAAAAGAACCTCTGGTGGAATCACCATGCCTGACCTAAAGCTGTACTACAGAGCAATTGTGATAAAAACTGAATGGTACTGGTATAGCGACACAAAAGTATACCAATGGAATGGAATTGAAGACCCACAAATGAACCCACACACCTATGATCACTTGATCTTTGACAAGGGAGCTAAAACCATCCAGTGGAAACAAGACAGCATTGGGAAAGGATCTTTACCAATCCTAAATCAGATAGGGGACTAATATCCAATAGATATAAAGAACTCAAGGTGGACTCCAGAAAATCAAATAACCCCATTAAAAACTGGGGCTCAGAGCTAAACAAAGAATTCTCACCTGAGGAATACCGAATGGCTGAGAAGCACCTGAAAAAATGTTCAGCATCCTTAATCATCAGGGAAATGCAAATCAAAACAACACTGAGATTCCATCTCACACCAGTCAGAATGGCTAAGATCAAAAATTCAGGTGACAGCAGATGCTGGTGAGGATGTGGAGAAAGAGGAACACTCCCCCATTGTTGGTGGGATTGCAAGCTTGTACAACCACTCTGGAAATCAGTCTGGTGGTTCCTCAGAAAATTGGACATAGTACTATCAGAGGATCCCACAATACCTCTCCTGGGCATATATCCAGAAGATGTTCTAACTGGTAATAAGGACACACACTCCACTATGATCATAGCAGCCTTATTTATAATAGCCAGAAGCTGGAAAGAACCCAGATGTCCCTCACCAGAATAATGGATACAGAAAATGTGGTACATTTACACAATGGAGTACTACTCAGCTATTAAAGATGAATTTGTGAAATTCCTAGGCAAATGGATGGACATGGAGGGTATCATCCTGAGTGAGGTAAGCCAATCACAAAAGAACTCACATGATATGTACTCACTGATAAGCAGATTTTAGCCCAGAAACTTAGAATACCCAAGATACAAGTTGCAAAACACATGAAACTGAAGAAGAACGAAGACCAAAGTGTGGTCACTTTGCCCCTTCTTAGAATTGGGAACAAAACACCCATGGAAGGAGTTACGTAGACAAAGTTTGGAGTTGAGACGAAAGGATGGACCATCTAGAGACTGCTGCACCTGGGGATCCATCCCATAATCAGCCTCCAAATGCAGACACCATTGTGTACACCAGCAAGATTTTCCTGAAAGGACCCTGATATAGCTGTCTCTTGTGAGGCTATGCCAGGGCCTAGCAAACACAGAAATGGATGCTCACAGTCAGCTATTGGATGGATCACAGGGCCCCCAATGGAGGAGCTAGAGAAAGCACCCAAGGAGCTAAAGGGAACTGCAACCCTATAGGTGGAACAACAATATGAACTAACCAGTATCCCCCAGATCTCATGTCTCTAGCTGCATATGTAGCAGAAGATGTCCTAGTCGGCCATCATTGGGAAGAGAGGCCCCTTGGTCTTGCAAACTTTATATGCCTCAGTACAGGGGAACACCAGGGAGGGGCAAGACGTGGGAGTGGGTGGGTAGGGGAGTTGGGGGAGAGGGTATGGGGGAATTTTGGATAGCATTTGAAATGTAAATGAAGAAAATACCTAATTAAAAAAAAGAGAAATATTAGACATAGGATTTAAGATTGATATTTTCCCTTCTTGGCCTTCACCTGGCTTTGAACTGTTGGCTCCTTTCTTTCTCTGCAATAGGCAGGTTCACCTTGGTCCTGCCTTTATGCTCTATAGCAGAGGTATGTAACTTCTTTCAAATGTAATTTTTACCCCAAAATTTAATTTCCATGTATGGGCATTTGCAGTTTCTGAACCAATAAGAGGGTGCCACATTCTCTGGAACTGTAGTTACAGATTACTCTGTGCCACCACATGGCTGTTGGCAATAGAATCCTGGCTTTTAAATACTAAGCCAACTCACTAGCTGTCTTTTATTTGAGCTCATATCAGAAGTTGGCCCTGAATCTCAGAGAAGACTTTGGAACAAAATGAGTTGACTTAGGGAACTCTTGGAGTTGGAAGAAACATTGCCTGGTGGGAGGGACATAGACTCAATGTTGGATGTGAATGCCTGAGCTCCCCAGATGTCTGCATTGTCTCCAGTGTGGTGGTGCTGATGAGTAGTGGACTTTCTGGAGGTGGGGTCTAGGGAGAGGTTCTCGCCACAGGGGCCCTGCCTCTTTTAGAGAGAAGTAAGGTTGTTGAACTACTGACTTCTAGCAACAAATTATAGGGTCCCTGGTTTCTAAACTCCCGTGTGTTTTCTTGCTTTTCAATGTTGTCTCTTCCTTCTGCATGTTCTATTAAATTCACCAGAAACAGAACCAACAGGACTGCGAACTGCTCTTAAATTTCCTGCATATAAAACTGTGAGACATTTGTTTGTTTGCTTGCTTTCTGAGATAAGGTTTCTCTCTTTTGTCTGTGCTGGCATCAGACTTAGAGGGATCCACTTGCTTCAGCCTCCTGAGTGTTGGGATTATAAGTGTAGACCTCCATGCCTGGTGGGCAAACCTTTTTTATATAAATAAACTTAATCTGCCTAAGGCATTTCATTATAGTAATGGAAAGGTGACCAATCCATACTAATATATAAATTTAAGTGTATATTTAATGATAATATATAAAATTATATATTTTAAAATGTGAACATGAGAAATATACATATATATATATATCCTTATATACAAATGAAAAGAAAATTGCTCCCAGTGTATGAAAATAGGTATCTAGCTCAGGGAGTGGATGCTACAGTTCTTTTTATTTAAAAATATGAAATAGATAGCATATCTCTTTTGTCTTATCACTAAAGATAAATGTTGCTTTTCATCAACAATTAAGTTACTGTCATTTGAATATGAATGTTCCCCATAGGCTAATATATTTGAATGCTTGCTCTACAGTTGGTAGAAATGTTTGGAGAGGATTAGAAGGTTTGGCCTTGTTGGAAGAGGTGTGTTATTGGGTGTGGGCTTTAAGGTTGCAAAAGCCCACACCATTCACAGTTCTCTTTCTCTATCATGTAGTGTTCCCAACATGTAAGCTCTCAGCTACTGCTCCACCACCATGACTGACTGCTGCCGCCATGTTCCCTGCCATGATTGTCATGGACTCTAGTCCTCTGGAACCAGGAGCCCCAAATTAAATGTTTTCTTTTACCAGTTGCCTTGGTCATGGTATCTTTTCACAGTAATAGAAAAGTAACAGGAAGGTAACTAAAACAGTTATGATACTAAATGTTTTCCTTGGTTATTTTGTAGATGAAGAATATGGAAATCAAATAAAGTTAGATGGCTTCCTCATATGCTGACCAGCAGCAAAACAGAATTCGAACTCAAGACTATCTGCAACTAAATCCCTGTCATTTCCTTCATTTATTTTAAAATATATCAGACTACTTATTTTACCTATTTTCTTTTTTAAAAATAATTTTCATACCTAGACTTGTTGACCACATTAGCACTAAAGCACCATCTCTATAAGATGCTTTGAATAATTTGATAATTGTCTGTTGAGAAAAACTGGAAAAGAAACATTTAATTACTTCACACTCTGTATAAAATTTGCCCCAATCAGTCTGTCATTTGTCAGCATTTAGAGACCATCATCAAGTTTCACTTTAGAAATTTTGAACTAAGTAATTAAATCAATTATGGTAACAGCTATTTATGACAAATCAAAAATGATATTCATTTGTATTTCACACTTGAAATCAACAAAACAGCCTGATAGTTAAAGCTATGGCAAAAACCTTTAAAGTGGAAAATATTCTGAGTCAAACAGACTAAATACATACGACTATAATAAAGATTTTATTAGCATAGCTATATTTTAAATGGCATTAAAATGGAAGAGCTATTGCATGCAATCTCTGTATTATATTGATTTGTTTAACTTTCCCAGTAGCAGGAAGGACTGAAGATTTAAGGGTATGTTCTTAGAATTGAATTCTGAAGAGCCAAGCTCATTTAAATTTGTGATGAGAGTATTTCTTTCTGGTTCAATTGTTTACTATTTTCTTCAAGAGCATACTCATGACAGCTCATTAGGAAAGCAATTTGCCAACTTTTATCAAAAGGCTTCAAAATGCCCAGACCCTCTGATTTAGCAATGCATTTCTGGGAATGTACACACACCACCACACACATTTGCGTTTGAGGAGGAGCTCTAGAATGTGCTGTGCTCAGTTAGTGTTGCTATTTCGTTTTTAAAATATTTCAAAATAGAAAAAGAATACTTACCACTTCAATGAGGCAACAACACACAGAGTGAAGTGCTTCTGTGAACCTTCTTAACCCATCCCGCTCTCAAAAGGATCACAGTAGCATTGTGTTATTTTAAGCCCCAGCTGTTAATTTTGAGGCACATAGTTTAACCTTGGATACTACACCACTGCACAGGGGCAGGATTCTGTAGTGGGATCAATGCCTTTTACTAAAATATTAAGATATACCTATGTACTGTATACTGCTGGGAAGATTACTCTCAGTAGGAGCACTAACAGCTCTTCCAGAGAATCTGCTTCAGTTCCCAGCACACACATGGCATGAACTATCAGGGATCTAGTGCCCTGTTCTGGCCTCTGTTACAACCTGGCACAAATGTGATATACTTACTGGACTGGCTAGTTTTGTGTCAACTTGACACAGCTGGAGTTATCACAGAGAAAGGAGCTTCAGTTGAGGAAATGCCTCCATGAGATCCAGCTGTAAGGCATTTTGTCAATTAGTGATCAAGGGGGAAAGGCCCCTTGTGGGTGGGACCATCTCTGGGCTGGTAGTCTTGGGTTCTATAAGAGAGCAGGCTGAGCAAGCCAGGGGAAACAAGCCAGTAAGGAACATCCCTCCATGGCCTCTGCATCAGCTCCTGCTTCCTGACCTGTTTGAGTTCCAGTCCTGACTTCCTTGGTGATGAACAGCAGTATGGAAGTGTAAGCTGAATAAACCCTTTCCTCCCCAACTTGCTTCTTGGTCATGATGTTTGTGCAGGAATAGAAACCCTGACTAAAACACTTACATATTACATAAACTCAAGTCAAACACACACACACACACACACACACACACACACACACACACACACACACACATATTCAAAATTCTTTTGCAAAGAATTTATATCATGTGTTCTGTACATTAAGAAAAAATATAAAATATTTGAATTTTTAATTACACATATACATGCTACATATGAAACAAAGAATTGTTTATCCACTGTTGAGAGAAAATCGAGTGGATGATTTTGCCTTTCTGACTTTTCTGAATTTGAAAAGATAAAAGTTGTAACTAATTACATAGTTTTTTGTTTTGTTTTGTTTTGTTTTGTTTTGTTTTGTTTTCTTGTGGTGGCTTGAATATGCTTGGCCAATGGAAGTGATATTATTAGAGGGTGTGACCTTGTTGGAGGAAGTGTGTCATTGTATAGGCAGCCTTTGCGTTCTCCTAGTGCTCAAGTTCCACCAGTGCAAAAGAGAGCCCTGTCTTGGCTGCCCTTGGAGGACACTATCCCCCTGGCTGTCTTCAGATCTCTTAGCTCCTTCTCTAGCACATGTATTCTTGAACACTTCTGTGCTTCCTGCCATGATGATAATGCACTGGACATTTGAACTTGTAAGCCAGCCCTAATTAAATGCTGTTCTTTATGAAAGTTGCCTCAGAAATGCATGGATCTGGAGGATATCATCCTGAGTGAGGTAACCCAATCACAAAAGAACACACATGATATGCACTCACTGATAAGTGGATATTAGCCCAGAAACTTAGAATACTGAAGGTACAATTTGCAAAACACATGAAACTCAAGAAGAAGGAATACTAAAATGTGGATACTTCATTCTTTCTTAGAATGGGGAACAAAATACCCATGGAGGGAGTTACAGCGACAAAGGTCAGAGCAGAGCCTCAAGGAATGACCATCCAGAGACTGCCCCACTTGGGGATCCACCCCATAAACAACCACCAAACTCAGTCACTAGGCAGATGCCAACAAGAGCCTGCTGACAGGAGCCTGATCTAGCTGTCTCCTGTGAGGCTCTGCCAGCACCCAGGAAATACAAAAGTGGATGCTCACAGTCATCCATTGGACAGAGCACAAGGTCCCCAAGGAAGGAGCCAGAGAAATACCTAGGGAGCTGAAGGGTACTGAAGCCCCATAGGAGGAACATCAATATGAACTAACCAGTACCCCCAGAGCTCCTTGGAATTATACCACCAATCAAAGAAAACTAATGGTGGAACTTGTGGCTCTAGCTATATATGTAGCAGAGTATGGCCTAGTTGGTCATCAATGAGAGGAGAGGCCCTTGGTCCTGTGAAGGGTCTATGCCCCAGTATAGGGGTATGCCAGGACCAGGAATGGGAGTAGGTGGGTTGGGAAGCAGGGGGAGGGGAGAGGGTATAGGGGACTTTCAGAGGGAAAACTAGGAAAGGGGATAACATTTGAAATGTAAATAAAGAAAATACCTAAAAAAAATTTGCCTCGGTCATGGTGTCTGTTCACAACCATGAAACCCTAGCTAAGAGAATTCTGCTTTGAAATAGTTTCATATAGTCCAGACTGGCTTAAAATTTTTTTTTATTTATTAGAAGATGACCTTAAATTCTTGATCCCCTCAACTCTCCCTTCTGCCTGGGGTGAGAGGTGAAACCATAGGATATTTTATTTATACAGAATTAAAATTTCTTAATTTGAATATTGTAAAAGAGGCCATGTGCATTGTGTGTTAATCACTTTGAACATCTAACGTTGATAAGATCCATAAATGTTTGACATAATGTCCTTTTATTTAATGTCAGTTTTTGCCCCTCATGATGGTGACAATGTACAACCTTTACAGAGCAGCTCAGTCTTTTACTTTGAGTTTATTGATTTGGAGGGCAGGAAGAAAAAGGCTAAACTAGTAAGTTGAACTCCTGTGTTTTCATAGTTGGCTCAGAGATGGATGGAAATTTTCTTTTTATATTTCTGATTTAGGGGAACAATTGGATGACATTTATTATGCAAAGTTATTAATCATTTATTTATCCCCAAGTCATTTATGAACTGCTTTAGTAACCTGGGACTTTGGTATAACTTATTTTTTTTTCCTCAGTAATTAAAAATCTTGATTCCCTTACACAAAAGAAGCAGAATGCTTTGTTTCCACAATAATGGGGGAGAGCTTTCCTCAGACTCTATAACAAAGTCGTACAGAAGTCTATTCTTTCCCACAGTTTGGAGACTAGAAGTTCAAGACCAGGGGCTGGTAGGCTTTGTTTCTGCTGAGGTCCTTCTTGTCTATGCTAGTTTCCTTGTCATATATGGACAAAATTGTATTGGGATGAGACAACCCCAGTTCATTTTAATTTACTTATCTACTGAGAAATCCTACAAAAAAAACTACAACTATAAGCATGCACAATTTTACAAAGCTGTCAAAAACATCTATTTGAAAGCCAGGCATGGTGGTGCACACCTTTAATCCCAGTACTTGGGAGGCAGAGGCAGGTAGATTTCTGAGTTCGAGGCCAGCCTGGTCTACAGAGTGAGTTCCAGGACAGCCAGGGCTACACAGAGAACCCTGTCTCAAACGCCCCTCCCCCAAAAAAATCTATTGAAGAAATAGCCAACCATGTTGGCAAAACTGTACATAAAAGGCAGCAGAAACTAGATTCCCATGTCTCTCCCTACATCAAAGCCATTTCAAAACAGATCAAAATCCTTAATGTGAAACCTACAACTCTGAGACTCTTAGAAGAAAGCACTCCAAGATATAGGCATATGAGTGGACTCATTGAAAAAGACTCCAATATTTTATGAAATAATAGCAAGAAGTGACAAATGATATTGCACAAAATTAAAACGCTACCCAGCAAAGAAAACAGCCAAGTAGAGAATGGGAGACATTGTTAATATGAAGAACATATAAAAGTAAATCAAACAATCCAATCAATGAAGTTGCAAAAGAAAATTGAGAGGATACTTTTCAAAAGATGGAGTAAAAATGGTCGATAAATACATGAGAATATTCAACATCCTTAGCCATCGGGGAAAGGCAAACCAAAACTCCATTTAAATTCCATTTCACCTGTCAGAATGGTCACAAGCAAAAAGAAAGCAAATGCCATCCAGAAATTCGGAGAAGAGGACTCCACATTGCCGATGAAGAAGACAAATAGTGAAGGCTCCAAGTATGGAGATAAAATATCTCAAGACACTGAAATCAGAACTGCCAAGTTGATGGACATAGAAAGCACCTCCTCCCTCCCCCACCAATGCAGAGCTTTGTGCTGTAAGGGGCTTCTGCCTTGTGCCCGTGGGAAGCTTTCTCCCAGGGAGGGGAAGTCAAATTCAGCAGGTGAGGGGCACAGAGGATAAACAAAAACCTTCCTTTACAATAAGGCCCTAGATTTGACAACCAGAGTTCTCAGTGCAAACAGGGCAGAAAAGCCAGAGATAAGAGTCATAAGAAGACTCTCACAGCAACCAGGACAGGTGGTAACTTTTGACAGCTCTTTCCTGATTGGCTAGACAATCAGGGTCCAGCTGGTCCTTAATAAATTGGCCTGCTTTATGATAGAGGAAGACATGGAGGCTTCAGGACCAGATCTCAACCCATGATCTAGAATCAGTTTGTTGGAGACACGAGAATGTGCCCCTTTGTCTGAGGCTTCTACTCAGCAGGGTTTCTCAGGAAATGAGCTTGCTTCTTCCACATAACTGACACTTCTCTCTTCTCAGAGAACTCCCTTGAGCCTCCAAAACTCAACTAGTTTCAGAGAACTCACTCCTATCTTACCTGCAAGACTCCATTCTCAGCTGGTCAGCAGAGGGAATTTCATCTGGCATTTGCTACCAGCCTCCCATACCTGCTGCTTTAGAGACCTGTGGCTCTGGGCTCTGGGACTATGATCAACTACTCTGTAAGGGACTACTCTTAGCTGGCACACTGAACCCCTTGAGAAATTTGGTATTGCTGTTGGGTAGTTCAAACTTGTTTCATTAAAACCCTACAGGACAGTCTGTTTGTAGGTTCTTAATCCCGAATTGGTAATGAGGTGCTTCCCATTTGTATATTTTGCTATTGACCAACTCCATTCTTGGAAGGAGGGTGGGCAAGAACATGGTTGAAGATAGACTCCACCCACCAAATAGATCAATATGATCCAGCTGTAGCACTTCAGAGAATATACCCAAAGGAATCCAGGTTGTCACAGGGACACTCACTCATCTGTGTTTTCTGTGGCACTGTTCTCTGTGGCCTAGCTAGGAAGTGAGTTTATGTGCCAACCAACAGGTGAACAGCTAAAGAAAATCTAAAGAAAATGTCGTTTGTATGCACAGTGGAGGCAGGGAGGGAGGGAGGCAGGGAGGGAGGGAGGGAGAGAGAGAGAGAGGGAGAGAGAGAGAGACAGAGAGACAGAGAGAGAGAGACAGAGAGAGAGACAGAGAGAGACAGAGAGAGAGACAGAGACACAGAGACACAGAGAGAGACACAGAGAGAGAGACACACAGAGAGAGAGAGAGAGCGAGAGAGAGAGCGAGAGAGAGAGAGAGAGACAGACCCACAGGCTGGTCTTTGAAACTAAGTAGGCAAGGATAACCTTGAATTTCTGATCATGCTGCCTAAACTTTCCCAGTACTAGGATCATAGGTATCTATTATGTGGTTCTGAGGTCCAGCCCAGGGATTTCCTTGTCTGGCAAACATTCCCAACCAACTGGGCTATACCTCAAGTGCCATAATGAAGTTATAATTTAGTCATAAATAATGGCATTATTTCATTTGTATGAAAATGGGTAGAATAGAAATAGTCATAGTAAAAGAAATACTCCATAAATAGAAATATAAATACTATATTTTTCTCTCATATGGAATTTTGGACATGGACACACACACACACACACACACACACACACACATACACATTCACTCACACTAATCAGGGACAATAGAAGGCAGACTAACTAGAAAGAAGAAAGGTGATAGAGAGGGGGAGTTAGCATTTGTGTATGGTGGGGGATCCAGAGAGGGTAATGAGGAGTGAAGTTGGTATATGGCATACTTGAACAGGAATATTATGAATTCTGGAGTCATATTCTGAAGTTCTTGGATTTGATACTTTAACAAATTTACTT
The DNA here is from genome assembly GCF_000001635.26 of Mus musculus. Classification (NCBI taxonomy): domain Eukaryota; kingdom Metazoa; phylum Chordata; class Mammalia; order Rodentia; family Muridae; genus Mus; species Mus musculus. Next base: position 64,575,535 of record NC_000072.6, on the reverse strand, counting down.
TTATGTAGTACACTTTAGCTTGAAGTCCTTGAGAGAACATAGAAGTTAGATAATCTGAGTGTACAAATGTGGGCACTGATTGTAGCTTTGCTGTGTGGCCAGTCACATATTTAGCCTTGATTTTCTTCCATGAATAATGGAAAGAGTAGTGCTATATGATGTTAGATATGACCCTTCAATATAAGAACAGACTTTTTAAAGAAAAGCTTTGTGTGAAGAAAGTACCTTTCTTTAGACATTTCCAACCTAAGTGGAATGGCTATAATGTCAATATGTATGGAGATATACAGATCTCTCTCTCTCTCTCTCATCTATTATCTACCTTTACATTATCTATCTATCAACCTATTGATCTATCTATACCTTAGAAAACTTGGAAAGAAATAAATATCTATCTATACCCAGGCACTATTTTCTACTAATCTTAATTTTAGACTCGTTACTTAGTATACCAACGTGATTATCTTTAAATAAGGATGAATTAATTTATACTTCAAGCTTATTTTAAATTATTTAGTCAGATAACATATATAAAAAGTCTCTTGGATAGACAAGAAGATAGACATTCCAATTAATCCTAGTAAGCAGTAGATAGTGACGAGACTGCATCAGGAGAGGTAGAGAGAATGGAGATGGGACACACATGGGTGAGAAGGGAATTACTAAGTTCCCTTCCATTAGGTTGTGGGATCAATGCTGTGGCTTGACAGGAAAACTCTGCTGTTTGTCTATTTAGCCTAGCTTCCACTTTCAGAGACAGCAATTTCACAATCAGACCTCTGAGACCTTCTCCTTCCCCTTTTCCACTATGTACTCCAATGAAATAAGATTTATGGTCAGGACAGTCAAGGAGCACAGCCCAGAAGGGCCTGGCCTAGCTCTCAAGGTCAGGGAAATCTCTCTGAGCAAACTGCCCTGGAACACAAGGTTGTGTCAGAGTCAGCAGGTGCATTTGATAGGAAGAGACTAAAGGTTCAAGAGAGAAATTAGTGGAAACGAAGAAGGGAAGTCAACAGGGCCAGGGCTGTTTTCTGAAGGATGCCTGTTCTTGTACCCACCAGCACTTGACAGTGTCTACCTCATGCTTCTCTGTGCATGACCCAAAGTGTGAGTGGAACATTTATTTTCTTCCTAGAGTCCATTTTCCAAGTGAAACCATTTCCTCATTTTCCCCATTTATCATATCATAAAGAATCATTAGTTAAATTTCTTAAACTGAGGAGGGATATGCCATCTCAGATTTGGCAAGAGCTACTCATTTTTTTTTCAGCAACTCATTCATAACAAAGTCTTCCCAAGTGTGTGAGAGTCCTTCCTTCACTCATCCAGGGGCTCCTCATAGGCCCATCTGTGCATATGCTAGTGAAATCTGGCTCCCTCAAGACATTATCTCATCTCTTAATACCTGACTGGGTGACTTGCTGTTCCCACAGCCACGTTCATGCTGACAAAGGGTCATCATGACTCTCGCTACATTAGCTGAGACAGAGTCTGCTCACCCATGGCGCTCCCTCTAATAAGAGTAACATCCCATCCACAGACTCTACTCTGTCCCTTGGCTGCAAATTCCCACTTGACCACTACACACCTTCATCACTAATCTCTGTGTACTGATTTCAATGTCTTGAGGAGTTTTCTTTACCATGATCTGAAAAGTATTTAATGATAACAGTTAATATGCAACTGTATCAGATTTTGATAACCTTAAAATAATCTTATGTGGCCTAGTTGGCCATCACTGGGAAGAGAGGGCCCTTGGTATTGCAAACTTTATATGCCCCAGTACAGGGGAATGCCAGGGCCAAGAAGTGGGAGTGGGTGGGTATAGGAAACTTTCGGGATAGCATTTGAAATGTATATAAAGAAAATATCTAATAAAAATAATCTTATGTATTGTTATAGGCTCAAATACTAGAGGCTGCCCATAAATTATTCTTCTGCCAAGTAAAATAAAATGATCTCCCCAATATAAAAATTTATAAGCACAAAAGCAAATATCTTGGCATAGTCCATAAAGAGATTTGGAACAAAACTTCTTTATGAATAATGAAAACCATGGGGGCTCTGGCTGCCAAGTCCTTCCGATTACAGAAAGGGCAGGACATAAGCCGCTTAGCTAAAGAAAAATCAAGATTTCTGGCTAAGATTGCTCTTTACCATTTCAGAACATCTTAAGGCAGCTATCAACATTTGGGTAGTGATAAAAAATAAAGAAAATTTCTAATTTCAAGACGAGACGACACCAGGGGCACCGTGATTCATTCATTTGCCTGGCCTCAGGATAGTACATGAACCTGCCTCTCTTGTCTGAAGCTCACTTCCAGCTACAGAGTAAAGTTACACCGTGTCTCAAGCCCCAGGTGCCAAATGAAAATCACTGTCGTACTTTAAGAATATGGAGTATCTGAGTGTAAATGGAGGTCAGTGCTGGGCTAGAAGGCAGGTCAAAGTCTGTATGAGTTTGTGTTGGATAATTCCAGTGCCAAATCGAAGCCAAAGAACAGCACAGAACTAGTAAGAATAGTAACTAGAGAAAAGGTTTTGTTTGTGTTTTTCTTCAGAGTCATATTAAGAAGAAATTGATATTATTAAGCAGGATCAAAATGAATGCTTTCACTAGCAATGGAAAAATATGTTGAATCATTGAACCATATTTTCTTGTTTTTAATATGATTTTTTCCTTCAGAAACATATATTGATGTCTATTTTAAAACTAAAACTGACTTTAACATATCACTGCATTGTGTTATAACAGTCCTACAATTTATACTGTTCATAAGAAGGGATTATATCTGCCACTTATGTGTGAACAGAGGTCATATTCAGCAGGTGGTCTCAGACTGTGATGTCTGAATCCAATTTGTATAATCCACTGAAATTCCAAGGGCATCAGGTGAAGGCCCAATATTGATGGTGTAGCAGAAGATAGGGGCCTCAAACCAGACCAATGACTCATTGCAAGGAATATTTGCAAGTAGAGATATGTAGACAAAAGAATATTCTATGTGATACACTCTAACACACTACAGCTTCTACATCAAGATTTTAAAAAAAAATCTATTTAATCTATTTTGGGAGTAGGTTGTAAGGGCAGAGGGTGGATATGAAGGAATGTGGAGATGAATGGGATTTATATACATAGTATGAGTGTCACAGAAAATTTGAATAAAATGTTAAAAAAATCCCAAGGGCATCATAAGGTCACAGGCCCTTTTTCTCATTATGCAGAGGTTAGCAAGGCACACTATCATCTCACACAATCGTGTCCAGAGCCTCTGCACAGTTGGTACTGGATCTGGGGCTCCATCTGCTTCTCAAAGCTAACAATGTGTCACATTTGCATCTTAGCACACAGTTAAGAACGTTACATTTTTACAAACAAGAATTTACTTAATATTGTTGGCACTTAGGTACTTAATAAACAGCATGCACCGAGGGTTAATTGATGAGTCCAATGCAGCAGGTCTTCAGGAACTGTCTGCACATCATTGCTAGGGCAGAGCCAGCAGCCTGCCCACCTTCCCAGCCTTAGCAGTGGTCAGCACTGATGGGCTGCTTTGTGAAGCAGGGACACTTTATTTTGAAATATGGCTACACTACTCTGGTGGACTCACGATATTGCTCTCCTCAAATTACTCTTGAGTTTCAAAATACTGTCCTGTCTAAGGCTATTAAGTGCTAATAAACATCACCGTTACTCAGTCGAAGGGAGCTATCGTGCAGTGATGCGTGAAAAAATGTTTGCAACCTCTGCTCGCAAGGTGCTGTGGAGTAGAAAGTCTCCGTCCTTCTTGTTGCCTGTACAGTAAATGCCCTTTTTACTCTGCAATTTAACCTTGAAAAACAACATATATTCCACAAACAAAAATAAAATATTTAAAAGCATTTGGAGAAAGAGGCCTTTTCCTCTCTAAAACTTCTCTGCTCCTGTGAGAATGTGATCAAAGAGCTTAAGGGGAGACTGACCTGCCGCCAGATCCCAAGCCTCGGGGAAAAGTACTTAACCTCTGTGAGCCATAGCTTCTTATCTACAGGCCTGGGACGGCAGCGGAGCTTACTCTCAGGGATGGCCATGAAAAGAACATTCTTACCCGGTAAATATGGAGAGGAGCAGCTTGTACACAGTAGGTGCTCAATAAACGATAAGACCCAGACATTTTCTCTTAATGTGTACATGAAAAAAAGACATTATCAGAATATAGAAGCTAGTATCCAACAAAACCCACTGTACTGCTATGGCTTTTCAGATTATGGGTTCCTCACAAGAAAATCTTTAGAAAATGTCATATAATTTGGTTAATAAATCAAAGTTTTGTGCAAATTACCCAGGACTTAAATATTCTCTCTGTCTCTCTCCATGTATGTATCTGTCTTTGTCTGTCTGTCTCTGTCTCTTTCTCACCCTTTATCTCTCCTCCCATTGTCTATTATATGTAAGGGAAACACACACACACACACACATACACACACACACACACACACGTTGTGCTTGTTATTTATGAAATGGTTTAAAGACTTGAAAATTTAGCCAAAGTTTCTTTGATTTTTTTTAATATTACTCATACTACTCATACCTAGGACTCTGCTTTGCTTTACATATTGGGTTCATTTGTCTTCTTTGATATGGTAAACATATTCATACATTTATATAAACCTCCCCCTTTTCCTCCATGCATCTAACCACCTCACATAATTTTTGACAAGCTTTGTGGAAGATTTTTCAAAAAGCTGTGGTTGTGTAATGAACAACTTAATGTACACTTGAAAAGCAAAGCGTGTATTCTTCCAAGGTTGCTGAGGTCTTATGTGTACTCTCTGCTCTAAAGTCTTTGGGTGTAAACAGAGTGGTCAGTACAGAATCTACCTGTGACTTATACCATTTAGAGAGTTCAGAAATTCATCCTTTTATCCCCACAGTCAACTAACTATGATCATGACCTCTGCTTCCAGTCCATAATGGAAGAATTAACTGTTTACGTTAAAATAGGGTTTGACTTGCTGGTCCATTCTTAAACAAGCACACACTGACTGCTGATGTGTAAGGTGGGGGGGGGGGGGCTGAAGCCTGGAGCAATGAATTCTGTATCCATTATTTTTTTTAAAGAGATTTAATCCTTGATCTGTTGACATAGTGACTGACTACTACACACTAAAATACACAATCAAGGGCCTAAGCATGATTAGGTGAAAAAGAACTTGAATAACCATGGTAACCATAGATTTTAGCAAGGACTGTGCTAGTCTTACCTCATCCACACAAACTGAGCACAGAGCATTATGGTAGAACACAGGGCAGACCAACCTTTGGAAGCGCCTATACTAAGATCGACACAATTAATTCTGACTCTATACTTTAGAGGATAAAATCTAGCTGCAAGAACAGGAACATAGGCAAAAGGTACTCAGAAACTGAAAGATAGTCCCTGTTTTAAAACAGGAGAAGCCACAAATGCCAAGCACCAAGGAATCATAGCTGGGTCCAAGAAAAACAAAGCAAAACAAAAACTCAAAAATCCACCACAAAAGCCAGAAGTTGGCAAAACCACTCCAATATTGAGAGGACAGCTAAAGTGTGAAAATGGGGGCCAGGGCAGCTGTAAGGGAACAGGGGGTGGGCTGGGGTGGGGCTGTGCAAGGGTACTTATCAAATTTTAACAGTGACTTCGGTAGGTAAAGAGGGAGGATGGCCACAGCAATAGAAGCTGGGTTTATGGTGTGCTTCCAAAGTTCTGTTAGTGGCCGCATCTGAAGACATTTTGAACTACCAGAGACAAGAGTGTATGCCATGTTAAAGAATATCTGTCTTTTATTGTGGCTGGCGGCATGTGTGATTTAGCATTACTGGTACAGTTTTTTGGACAAAAAGGGGTCTGCTCATCTTTGTTAGAATAACTTGCAATGTTTCAATCACCAAGGTATGATGTGTTCCAAACAATGGAACGTTTAGTGAAACCGTTAAGACACGTATTAGGAACATCTGTGTATGTTGCTCAGCATGTGCGGTGGTTTAGGCTGCAAAACATGTAGAGAAGGAAAGCAAGAGTCTCACAACTGAAAGACTGTACACATGCAGAACATGGCCTTGTTACTTTAAAATTGTTTTACATTGAGATGGAACAAGTTTAATAATTTTATACCATCTTTTATATCAAAGATGAACTATTGAAAATCTCGCAAGCAAAGTATTTATCGGCTTTCCTATTTTTTGTTCAATGCCTGTGGCACCTACCGTTAGTTCTGCCCGATGTATGAAACTACTAGGATAGAAATAATAATATCAACTTTAATGAAAGAAGCTGATTAGCTGACATTTCTGCTTTGTTTAATCTCTGCTGCTAATAGCTACATAATTATTAACAGTTGTAGGTGGATGTTGCTACTATTTGCCAAGATGCTGTTCAGAGACTATAGTAAAGAGAGTACTTCAGTCTCGTCCCACTTCTCATCAAGACTGAAAGTAATTTAAATCAGCCCTTCTTTGGATAAATAGTATTCTATGCTGTTTACAGATACTACACAAAGTCATTACAGAGATTCAGTTTAGAGACGATTCCACGTTTAGAGTTGACTGTGTAATCTCCTTATCTCCCGTCCACATTCAACTTTTTAAGGGGCTTATCTTTGCCTACCAAAGGAGAAAGGGAATTTATGTATTTTTTTTTCAAAGTTGATGTGAGAAGAAGCCACTCTCCCTGCCTCGAAGTGTCCATTCCTGCACTGTGAGCATGCTCCCAGCAGGTGGCACAATAATGGAGAAATGGCTGGGGCTTTGCCTAGCAGATGCAATTCAAAAATGATTGCAGTGCCGAGTAGTATATTTTCCTTCCCAAATTAAAATATTTAGCAACAATAATTAGTAGTAAGTTCTGAAAAAAAACCCACTGGAACAAACTCTAAATGAACAAATGAACATTATTGATGAATAATGCCAAATGCAAGCAAGTGAATATTTGTAGAGCAGGGGGGTGGGGGGGTGGGGTGGGGCAAAACACAGCAGGAACTGGAACACTACATCTCTGCATAGTTAAAAGTTGTAGGTTAAGTTATCAAAAGACTTCAATAGAAGATGCTCTTATTTGAGCATGATCCTGTTCCATGTAGTCCTCTGCCCGTTCATCTTGCCAACAGCAAGCTCCCCAGGGTCACCCACCAGCCCAGGGAAGCATGGAAGAGGTGTAGTTCCCTCTTGTAGAAGTGACCTACTGGCCGAGAAACTGGGATCAGAGTAGTCTGAGTTGGGGCTTCTGTGGCCTTGACACTGAAGTGCAGTCTGGAAGTGATATATGGCTTCTGATGGACACTAAACTTCAAGTTTAAACTCCGCCGCCTGCAAGTTCCTTTTAGTGCTCAGGGAGAAAGATAAGCAAAGGAAGTGGAAGGAGCTGAGAGCGAGGTCTTGCTTCAGGTGACCGATGCTCAGATAGCACCTTAAGGTGGGATGATGCAGTCAGTGTTTTCTTTTTACTTTTTTTTTTTTTTTTTTTTTTTTTTTTTTTTTTTTTTTTTTTTTTTTTTTTAGTTTTTCGAGACAGGGTTTCTCTGTGTAGCCCTGGCTGTCCTGGAACTCACTTTGTAGACCAGGCTGGCCTTGAACTCAGAAATTTGCCTGCCTCTGCCTCTGCCTCTGGAGTGCTGGGATTAAAGGTGTGCGCCACCATGCCTGGTTTCCTTTTACTTTTAAGGTTTGTGTTCAGGGTTTCACTGAACGTTAATGAACACCCCTGTGAAGTAGATAGAAATGATCATGTAAACTGATAGGTGGGGAAACAGAGTGCTGTGTAGCAGACTCGACTTGATCAGTTGGTGAAAGGCTTTTCTGTACTAGGCAGACAATATACAGTGTTTGTTCTGAGAGTTTCTAATTCTGAAAGTGAGGAAAACCCTGTGGGCGAGACATGTTAAATTCTCCAAGGCTGGCATGTGACAGGAAATCCATGAACACTGAAGAGCTGAGGGATATAGCCTGGGTTTAAGTCTAATCAGTGGCCAGGTTTCAGACTCACTGTCCAGGTAAGACTTTCTGTCTCAGCAAAAGCAGCATTTTTTAAAATCAGAATTTTTTTTAACCTAATTCTGTATTAAAATACCCAGAAGAAATTTTGAATGAAGGCCACACTTGTTACAGTGCTTATGAACCTTCCTGGAAAGCATCTTTGGCAAACCTGGGGATGAAACCAAAGCAACGGGCATCTGGTCCTAGCTGACAAGGGCCATCTCAGACATAGGCTGACTGCAGAGCTAATGCACCCTGGGCTATCTCTGTGCAAGTCTGCTCTGCCTGGAACACTCTAGTTCTTATTAACTTGTGTATATCATTTTTCTAACACCTTGGTCTCTTTGGATGGGCTCACGGCAGCTTCCCAGGGCTCCTGGCAGTGAATGTTTTAAAGAATGAAGCTTTTCAGTGCCTCCAGTAATAGACACCAGTATATGCCAGAACTCTAACCCCCTGTGTAAGGATCAGAATAGCCCGATGTTCTGATATGATCTTAAATGTGCCTCCAGAGACCTATAGGCTAAATGTTTGGTTGACAGCCTGTGACAATATTATGAATCAGTATTCCTGCCAAAGGATGAGGCCAAATCAAAACAAGTTAAGTCATTAGCATATGCTCTTGTAGGGGACATAGGCCTCATTCTACTCTGTGTGCTCCAGGGCCTTGTGCTACCACGTCTGTCTACTACGATGCTTTGTTGCTGCATACCCAAAGTAGCAGTGCTAAGTGTTTATGGGTTGAAACTCCTTTACTGTGAACAGACGCAAACTTTTGTTCCTTTTAAGTTCCTTCTCTCAGTTGCATTGTAACAGTGATGGGAAGTTAACAGATTATTAAGAAGCTAACACTTATTAAATGAGCAAGTAATTCAATTTCCAAATATATCTATTTGTTCTAATAACTCAGAAGCCTAGATAATAGATGTAGGTGTATAAATCTATTCTAACAATCTAGGGTTTTCTATAGGATGCAAACAGGTTTTTGGAGTGGGTTCTCTGCTCTTGAGAGTGGCTATTGCTTTTGTAGTTATGATAGAGAAAGCATGCTTCTGCCTCCTTGTCTTGAATTGTTGCTACTACACAAGAAATTGCCAAAGCACGGAATCATTATAAGATCTTGGTTTCATTAAATCCAACATAGGACCACTCTGGGAATCAGGGGGTCATGGGCATGATTCCTTACATAAAGGGATCCTACTGCTAAGAGCAAAGCCACCTCTGGCTCCAACAAGCAAGTGTTTGAGCTGAAACTGGTGTGGGAAAAGAATTGCTGAAGGTAACTTGTGAGAGGAAGAACCAACATTTTAGGGAAACTTTACTAGGTATATAGTATATTATATCTATTATATACTATGTTCTATGTAACTGTTCCTTAAGGTTTATTTTGACACTAACATACCCTAGAAAATTCTTCCAAAACTTACTCCAATAGAAAGATAGGTTCACAAACATATTATTGGGAATTTAAAACAGCCATGATAGTCAACTTGCAAGTAGTGATTTAAAAAAATGTAAATGAGAAAAATACCTAATAAAAATATTTAAAAAAACAACAACAAAAACCACTCAGTCACAAGTCACTTTGGATTTTGATAGGTTGTTGTTTCAAATTGTATAGAATATATACTCACAGAATGTGTGTGTGAGAATTAAACTGTAAACCTACCAAATTTCTGTAGCATACCTACAGAATGTTCCTAGCATAACACATGGCACAATAAATTATTATTACTAAAACCAATATTCTTCCAAGTGTGGTGCCATATGCCTTTAATCCTAGCAACTGAGATTAAAACAGAGGCAGAAAGATCTAAATTCTGTCCATCCATCAATCCATCCATCCATCCACCCGTCTGTCTTATTATGCATAATAATTACTATGTATACCATATAGAGAAACTATTGTGTATCTTTCTCATATTGTCTCTGAAAACCACATGAAATTTAAAAAGTAACTAATAAAAACGTTACATAAACTTTATGCAAGGGAAGTGGGAGAAACAAGCTTCACTCTCTTTCCCTCACTGCTACCTTTTGAAAGGTGGAGATGTGGCCCTAAAGATGAACTCAAGGCCTCGATCAAGTACCATGTCACTGAGCCACGTCCCTAAAGTTTCACTTTGGGGTTTTCTATGTGTATATGTGATATATGTTATATGTGGTATATGTGCACGTATGTGATATATATGTGGTATATGTGCACGTATGTGTCCACAGGTACTTATACAGGTGTGTGTGTGTGTGTATGTGTTCGTGTGTGTGTACACTTGAGTGCGTGTGTGCATGTGCATGGACAGGGAGACCAGAGAAAGATGTTGTGTGTAGAGCTCTATTATTCTCCACTTTATTCCCTTGAGACACAGTCTCTCAGTGAACCTGGAGTGAGTCATTTCTACCAGACCGGCGGCAGCAAGTGCTAGCAGTTTCTTGCTTTTTTGCTGCTTCCACACTCCTAGCACTGGAGTTATGGGCACAGGTGTCACCATGTCCAGATTTTTGTGGGGTGCTTGCTTAGTAATCACTCTCATCCATGGAGCCAAATCGCTAGCCCTGAGCTACACCTCCAGAATCAAGGGTTCATCTTGAGGTGGAGTTGAAATCTAAAAGATGTGAAGATTGATTTTTTTTTTAATAGCGAATTCCATCCTTATTTCTTACCTTACCATTGCTAGTACAGTTAATGCGTGTGAAGTTCTGCTCATTTCTGCTATTGTTTACTTATTGTTACTAATGTTGGCCTAGAACTTGTTATATGGATCAGGCTGGTCTTGAATTTACAGAGATCCTTCTGCCTCTGTTTTAATCTAAATGTTTGGAATTAAAGGCATGTGTCACAACACTCAGAAGCATATTATTTTTAGCAACAATAATAAGATAGTCTTAACTGTGCCACGTGTTATGCTAAGAACACCGTGTGAGTGTGCTAAAGACTTTTGGTAGGTTTACAGTTGAGTTCCCAAGCACTCATTCTGTGAGTATGATTCTCAGCATCACACATTCCACCATAAACATGACTGTCTCCCCAAAACCATTGTATTCAGAACCAGGACTCAGAAGCTATCTATGTCTAATGCAAACTGAACTTCTCTACCCAGAAATCTGAAGTCCAAAATGCTCCAAGGGGTCAGTGACTAACCTCATCCAGTACCTTATAGGCTAATGGAAAATCCAAACCAACCAAACCAAACCAATCAAAACAAAAACTGCCTCGCCTCCATTTACGTAAGCACATATGTGGATGCATGGTGCCCTCGGGGGCCAGAAGAGGATTTTGGGTGATGTGAGCCTCCAAGTGTGTGCTGGGAATTAAACTCAGGTCCTCTTAGCTATGGAGCCATCTCTCTGCTCCCTAGAAACAGTTCTTACCAAACATGTGTTATATTTATGGCTTCAATTTTTCTTCATAGTAGATACAATCCCATGAATATTTAAGATCAATCTCAAAATGCTCTTCTTTGGCCTTGTAGTAGAGGCACATGCCTCTAATCCCAGCATGCTGGATACAGAGCCAAGTGTATGTCTGTGAGTTTGAGGCCAGCCTGACCAACATAGCGAGTTTGAAGCTATCCATGGCTAGACAATGAGATCCTATTTCAAAGTCAAACAGCAACCACAGAACACTAACAAGAAGCTCGGACTTGATTGCTGGGTGTGGGAGGACACACCGGAATCCCACACTAGGGAGGAGGATGAAGCAGGAAGGGACATAAGTATGAGACCAGCCTGGGCTGCATAGGAGACATGTCCCACCCTGCAGTCTTTGAATTCTTCCTAGGTTTACTAAGTCTGACCACATCAATACTGTTTGTTTCCACTTTATATACCCAAACCCAGGAACACATCAGGTTATCAGTAGAATACAATCCCAACAACAGCAGCCTGGAGATCTGACTGTGATTAATGGGAGAGGAAACAAAAACGCCACTAAAATATTAACCATAGTTAGTGCACGACAAATCACCATGTTTCAGAATGATGAAGAAAAACAATGCCCTTTCCTAAAGCTCGGAATTTACACCGATATCTTAACAACAATGCAGCCCACTGCTGTATTTGATAACCCTGAAAAGCAGTCGCTTTGTGTCATCCCTTTTAGCCTAGTCAGCGAGAGACATTTGTCTGAAAGCTCCACGGCACATTGCATGAAATCTTGTTTCATGCGGTGAGTTTACATGAAAGAAACGATGGCTGTATGGGTTAAAAAAATTCCGTTCCTGGATCTCATCTTTGTCACACAATCAAAGATATTATGATACTTATATGGGAAGGTTACATGTAAATTTTAAGGCTAAATATCAACCAAACAGTGCTACATTCCGTGTCAGAGAGTGGAGGCCTTGGTGATTTATTTTCATGGCCACATAGTGACAGGCATAGTGGTTTACCTTGACTCTTGACCCCTCAGACCACTGCTCCCCAGGAAAGCCATCTGCAGACTTCTCTTTTGATAGTTTAAACCCATAAAAAGGTACTTCATGTTCAAATCATGCTTCTTCAAAGGCAGTAGAGATAAGTCTTCTCCACAGGAGGCTCTTCCTTTCCCCACTACAGCCAGGGTTTGGAAACGTGAAATCTCACTGTCATACTGGGTACCAAATAGACCTCCTGTCCAGCAGAGATGTCAGCCCTTCACAATCAGCAGAGATGCTCTCTGCTTTCAAAAGCCTTTCCTTTCCTTCTCAGGCTGCTGAACCTCCCAGGAACTTGCACAGGTCTTACCAGGATGTGTGGAAGGTTTTGTTTTTTCAATTAGTTGAAATAAAGTATGTGGGACAATCGATAATTTATTTGCCTTTGTATTTCTGGGCATTAGGTGAGAAACGATCACAAGAAAGGTTTTCAGTGGGCATTTAATTGAAAAATAAATTACTGGCTGACAAGTGACAAGTTTCTATTTTTATTATACATAAAAGAAGGGTTTTGTACAAACCTCAAATTTCAAATCATTTGAAGAAATGTAAAGTTCAAATACTAGTTCCGTAAACATTTTCTTACTGTCTTTCTTAAATTAATTTGATAAACAGTTATTTCTGTCCTTCCTTATACTTGTGCTGTAGGTTATTTTTCTAAAGAATCTTTTAAAAATATTTTTGTACATGTTGCCTGTGTGTGCTGTTGGGGCACGTTTGCCTTAATACACAGCTCTGTGAAATCTTTCCTTTTCCATCATCACATGTATTCCAGGAATCGAACTCTGGGAAGCAAATGGCTTTAAATGCTCTACTTTTTCTCTGATCCATCCAATTCTGTCTGTCTGTGTGTTTGTCTGTCTGTCTCTGTCTCTGTCTGTCTCTGTCTGTCTCTGTTTCTGTCTCTATCTGTCTCTGTCTCTATCCGTCTCTGTCTCTGTGTGTCTCTCTCTCTTCTAGAAAATGCTCTTAGGGAGTTATCCTAACTAGAAGCTATGTGTTAGTATTCTTTTCATTATTTTATTCTTGTGACATCCTGGAGTTCTCAGATAAAGTTCTAAATGACAGAAGCCTGGGAATAGCAGTAAGGGAGAACCGTCACAGTGTACCCAGGAATGACTCCCCTGTAGCTATGCAGATACAGTCTTCTGAATAGAAGCTTATCTAGTTGCTACCATATAACGAATCCAACAACTATATTTAATGGCTAGCATTTGCTATAAATTATTGTAGTAGTATGTAATATTTTGTTCTTCCCAGTATAATCAGGGTTCCTCAAACCCCATCTTCCTGTGAGACCCTTTCACTTTGTTTACCCCTCTGAAATGTCTGACTACCTGACAACATCACACAATGCATTGGTTCTTTTCTTGTTTTTTTTTTTTTTTTTTTTTCTGTTCTGTTTTTAACCTTCTGTAGGGAAGGGACTAAACATTAATCCACCATATCTCATGTATACATTCAATAGAATTCTACAGAAATAACTTCAATATGTTGAATTTATGAAATTGTGTTCAACAGCATAATACTGGCATGAAATACACCATGCCCACATTTATAATCACAAAATGGCAGGAGAGAAGACATTTCCAAGAAAATAAACATCTTATGTCAATCCCACTCTACTGATCATCTATTGCATTCAAGTCATTTTGGAAAAGGAAACGTAAGCCAGACTTTGCGCTTGCCTTTCAAGAGCACTGTGTTTTGGCTTGAACGTCTCAAATCTTACACTGAAATTTAATTGCTATTGTCACAATAGTAAAAGTGGTTTCTTTAATCATAAACTAATGCTAATTCCAGGACCAAAAAAATAAGATAAAACATGAATAGTTGGATTTTTTGAGTTTTATCTACATGGCATTCATCTTCTAACAAGCAATATAGCCTTGTCCCTCTTTGTGGATGAATATAACTTCCCTGAGGCTCAACATCGATTCCCACGTGTCTATGTGGGTTGTTGACTTAGAGCCTTTTGGTTATGTACCCAGGAGTGGAACCGCAGCGTCACATGTAAGTTCTTTTAGTTTTGTGAGGCAGCTTTATATTTGTTTTCATGGTGGCTAGACTAAATTACATTCTTCTCTGCAGTGTATAAGGGCTCTCTTTTGCTTACATTCATATCAGCATTCGCTGTTCCCTTAGTAGAAGTCATTCTTAGTAGAGTGAGATGGGATCTCAGGGTAATTTTAACTTCCCTTTCCCTGAGACCTAAGGATATTGAGTATGTTTTTAATAGATTTACTGGCTACCTGTACTTTACTATTTTGTGTGTGGGTTGTTTGATTTCTTTCTGTTTAGTTTATAGTTTTGTATAGTGTAGATATTAATCTTTTGACAGATGTGTAATAAGCAAAGGTTTTTCTTCCCCTCTGTAAGCTGTCTCTCTACTTGATTAATTACTTCCTATGTTGTGTGGAAGCTTTTTGATTCCAAGTAATTCCATGAATCAGTTCTTGAATTATTTCCTGTGCTACTGGAGTCCATTCTTGAAACTCATTTTGTTGTCTCTATCTTGACATGTTTTCTTTCTCTTCCTCTCAGAGTTTCAGACTTTAAGTTATGAAGTTGATTTTTGTATGGAATAAAATTTCATTTTTCTGCAGCACCATTGTTGAAGTGACTGTCTTTTCTCTAACATTTGCTTTGACACATTTGTCCATGCCAGGTAGTTGTAACTGGGCGGTTTTACTTCTGTGTCCTCTCTTTTATTTCTTAGATCTATGGGTCACTTTTTATGTCAATACCATAATATGATCATTTGGAAACAATTTTTATAGTTCTAGAAAATTTCCATACCTGTTTTAATACCTATAATAAGCACTATTTATTAATTATATATATAATATTATTCTATGGCATTGTACTCTAGGCATAACATGAGTATCCACTGTCATTTTGGAGTAGAGATTCCTTTGGTAATAGAGGTAGCATTTGTGAGGAAGGAGAGGAGAGAAGTGTCAGAGGACCTTCACCCTGAAGTGAAGCCCCTCTTTCTCCCCCCCAATACAAATAATACTTGGAAAGATATAGTATACATGGAATAGGAAGTTGGCTGAAAGACTCGATGATGAAGCTTCCCTGGGGTTATCAACAATGATGGGATGGAATGTTGTAGTGATATAGCTGTTCTGGCTCACTCATTCTTTTGTGAGATAAGACAATAAATTGATTGGCTTGTTAGGGTGGACTTTGGTGGAATCCTAAGTTTCGTCTGTTGTTTGTACCCTTGCTGGAGCAAAGAAACATTTGCTCATTTCTTTCCAGAAAAAGTTTATGAATAAGACTTTATTTTGTCTCACTTTATCTTAGATTAAATCTGTTTCTGGTATTTCTTTCTTTTGTTTCTTATTTAACTTTAGTGATATCTACAACCCATATATTGGGTTCTGTTGTTCTCATGATGAGGATAAAAATTGAGCCTCAGAAAGAGTGAAGCTAACATCCATATCACAGAATAACTCCCAGTATAGCAGAGAAAGGTCTAACTGAAGCCAGGGGGAAATATGCAGCCACAGAAGGCTCATGTTCACATTCAATTTCTGATTATTAGATCTACTCTACCCCATAATAATCTTTCTTTAGAGTTTTCATTTTATTCTATTATTTTTGATTTTCTGATGTTACGAATGTGCTTAGTTGAATCCAATATCTAATCCACCCGTGAACTCTCTTACCTATTTGAAATCAGACCGTTGTTTCCTTTGCCCTTCACTCCTCCCATCACAGTTAAGTCAAACCACATAGCTGAGGAGGTTCTCTGTTTTCACTCCAACCAGGATCATTTGCCTACAACAGGGTCAACTATTATCTTTCAAAATATCAATACCACACATTCTATGACACAGTACAAGGGGAAATCAAGAGGGTTCTCAACTCAGAGCTTAAGTCTACTGCCGTTCACAATGCTGCAATGGATTATACATGTGGCCAGTGGAGAAACATAACCACTCATCTCACCCATCTAGGAATTCTGTGAGCTACAATAGCAACCCACCTGTACGTCACACTATGGGAATAACCAGCCACTTTTTAAAATTTGATTTAAGGCCTGCTTTATCAGATAGAACCCATAACTGGCATTGTTAATGAGACCAAATATCCTAAGACCAGATCAGTCATAGGTTTAGGGGAAAAACTTACTACTGTTATTTGATAAACAGGGCAATGAACCAACTCCTGATTACATGTCACTATGCCCATAGATCAGTTATTCAACACTTATCACAGAAGTTTTTTTATTGTAATAGGTGACAACTAACATAAATATCTACAATTGGAAAATGTGAAGAATGTAAGAAACATTGAAGCAACCAGCTCTACATGGGATGTCTTTATCAACCCTGTCCCCTGAAGAGTCACATATCTGTGCAGAAAAGATAGATGACTCCAAAGAAATAATATTTTTTAGAAATAATAGGTTTGATGCACATAAGAACTCACGGAGGCTGTGACAAAATGGATAAGGCACGTGCAAAATCAAGATAGACAAAACAGGACATAAAGAAAGGAAAGTAGGCAAAGTTAAGAAGTTACTGGTAATTGGGTTACCTCACTCCGGATGATATCTTCCAGATCCATCCATTTGCCTAAGAATTTCATAAATTCATTATTTTTAATAGCTGTGTAGTACTCCATTGTGTAAGTGTTATTTGTTTTTTGTTTTTGCTTTTGTTTTGTTTTTTTGTTTTTTTGTTTTCCAAGACAGGGTTTTTCTGTGTTTCCCTGGCTGTCCTGGAAATCACTTTGTATACTGTGAGGAGCGGGTGTGGTGGCAGTCCCAAGGGCGCCAGGGACTGCAGCTAAGTCGTATGACTTGCACCTGACTTCCTCATATAAGCCACAAACATCTTGAGAGCTGCGCAGGTATACCAGGATACAGGTGAATCCATTTTGGTGGAGATATGCCCCTGCTGCCCTGATTAGCTGAAGCTGCGTGCCTGGTGAAGTGACGTGGCCTGCTGTGAGTGGATGAGGGCTGAGAGTATATAAGAGTGAGAGGGCCCGGGTTCGAGAGAGGATTATTATTCGTGAGAGGATTATTATTCGTGAGGGGATTATTGTTATGGGGAGATATAAACAAGGGAGATATAAAGAAAGAAGAAACAGGACTGAATAAACGTGTGCAGAAGGATCCTGTTGCAGCATCGTTCTTGCTGGCGAGTTGGGGGCGCACGCTAGAGTATACCAGGCTGGCCTTGAACTCAGAAATCTGCCTGCCTCTGCCTCCCAAGTGCTGGGATTAAAGGCATGTGCCACTACTGCCCAGCCCATTGTGTAAATGTAACACATTTTCTGTATCCATTCCTCTGTTGAGGAACATCTGGGTTCTTTCCAGCTTCTGGCTATTAACCCAATTACAAAAGAACACACGTGATATGGATTCACTGATAAGTGAATATTAGCCCAGAAGCTCAGAATATCCAAGATACAATTCGCAAAACACATGAAACTCTAGAAGAAGGAAGACCAAAGTGTGGATCTTTTGATCCGTCTTAGAATGGGGAACAAAATACCCCTGGAAGGAGTTACAGAGACAAAGTGTGGAGCAGAGACTGAAGAAATAACCATCCATAGACTGCCCCACCTGGGGATCCTTCCCATATACAACCACCAAACCCAGACACTATTGTGGATGCTGACAGGAGCCTGATATAGCTGTCTCCTGAGAGTCTTTGCCAGTGCTTGACAAATACAGAAGTGGATGATGCTCACAGCCATCCTTTGGACAGAGCACAGGGTCCCCAATGAAGAAGCTAGAGAAAGTATCCAAGGACCTGAAAAGGTTTGCAGTCCCATAGGAGGAACAACAATATGAACTAACCAGTACCTCCAGAGCTCCCTGGGACTAAACCACCAACCAAAGAAAACATATGGCGAGACTCATGGCTCTAGCTGTATATGTAGCAGAGGATGGCCTCTTCGGTTATCAGTGGGAGGAGAGGCCCTTGGTCCTGTGAAAGTTCTATGCCCCAGTATAGGGGAATGCCAGGGCCAGGAAGTGGAAGTGGGTGGGTTGGTGAGCGGGAGTTGCGGGGTGGGGATAGGAGGTTTTCAGAGGGGAAACCAGTAAAGGGGATAACATTTGAAATGTAAATAAAGAAAATATCTAATAAAAATTAAAATGAAAAAAAAAGATAGCTGGTAAGGGAGAAAAAAAAATCAGTTTTCTTCAATGTAATGATGTTGAGTTTATCAAGGTTCCTCCCCAGAGCCTTTGCAACGCCAAGTGTCTCTGTCTTTACTTCTCTTCTCCAGATGTCAGCATAGCTTGTTCTCGTGTTACTTCAGGTTTTTTCTCATAGGCCACTTAATTAGCACTTATTCATGGCCAGTGTATGCTTGAGCACATCACATATTATGAACTTATGACTCATTTCCACTCACCTTCCATCTAATGTGAATTATTGTCCTCTGCAGGACTGAAATATAGGTTCTATAGAGTCAAGATGCATTTGAACAGAGATATCTCTCATAGCTAGGCAATATTATGCAAAATGCTCTATACAGTACAAACTAAAATAGCCTCTCATTTCTTCAGTGAGATATCAGATATAACTACTTTTCAAATGGAAAAAAAATTCATGTGAGCCTGTTACTACATTCAAGTTTTAGATTGCCTTCTTAAAATACAGAAATCAGGAAACTGAAAAAGTAGTTTCCAGTCATGAATTAAATAATATATACAATTATTCACCCAACTGAGTTCTACAGAAAGCCTCTTCTTTCATGAAGTGTGACTTTGTACAGCATGTAATGGCCTTTAGCTCCTTCATATCACAGTCACAGTCTTGTCTATATGATGTGGTTCTCACTTCAAGGTTATGTTATATTTGTATGAACATAACTATAATGCATGAATACACACACACACACACACGAATCTGCTAACTTATGGAGTCTTGACACAGAGAAGTTGCTTGTAGAAAGAGACTAGTGCTGTTCTTATAAAGCAACAAAGTGGAGCTGAGATGGAAGCAGAATTGAAAGTGGAAGCCCTTCCTGACCTGAGCTTCATGAAACAAATAAAGCACGCTCAACAAAAGTGCTCCCTACACAAACGAGGGAGAGGCAGGTGCTTTGTAAAGACCTATAAATGGCTATTCTGTTGCTGGCCTAAAATATATGTATATAAATGTAAATATGCATATATATATACATGTTATTTACTATATTATAATATACATTACATACTATAATTATATATGTATCCCCACATATGTGTGTGTACAAATATATCTTTCCCCTAGCTCCTATCTATTCTCAGGAGTGCTATCTTTTGTCTCAATAAACCGTCTCTATTTCCATTTCAAGCCATTTATCACTGGCCCAATTCTTTGCCATGAACACAAGAACCCGAATCCTTTAACAGGACTTCTTTATTTTCAGCCGAATGAGTACAAGAGTAGCCTGTACATAGCAAAATCTCTAAGGTGAACACCTCAAATAACTCCATTTTTCTTGTAGCAGAGCTCATGGAAGGCAGAAGGTCTTTGGTTTGCCATGGGTTTAAATCTCTAAATTTCAAGTATGTTCTGATTATAGAGCCTTACTTGTACTCCCTGGCTGCTGAGGCTACGGGAAAGCTGGGTTATAATATCACAAGGAAAAATCTTGATGGAAAAACTCAGAATTCACATGAACACTCAACCTACCACCTGTTTCTAAGATGCACAGTGTTTGTTTCATTCAGCTTTGGTTGTCTGTGGCCATATGCTGCATCTGAGTTCACGGGTATCTATTTCCGTGAAGGGAGAGGCATGCTTACAAGAGGCTGCTCTTCTATTACCGGAGACTACTTCTTCACTTAGGATTTAAACAAGCTGTGTCTTCTCAGTTAGTTAAATGAAACATTTCATGTTTTGTGGGCAGTTTAGCCAGGATCTAATTGTTTTGTTTTCTAAGGAAAAAGCATTCTTTTTCCTCTAGGAGGGAGTAGTTTGATTTGGTACTATTGGATAAAGAAATTAAAGAGACAACACAAGTTTTTGTGTGTGAGTCGGTTTGTTACTTTTTTCAATTAGTTTTATTTCGACGGCCTAATATCAACGCTCACGCTGCTAGCAACATTGCTGTCAATGTAAAAATGCAGAGTCCCCATGCCTTCCGTTTCAAGACAGCTTGAAAATGCTCAGCTCACTTTTTCCAATTACTTTTCTAGCTTTGCTGAACCCCAGCTCTGACCCACTCTGTATTTATGTGTTTTAAGGAAATGTTCTCAGGTGCTAGCTTAAGGAAAAGCTTACCTTACTTCAAGAAGGAAAGCAATGGAAAACATCAAGAGGTTTTTTTTTTTTTTTTCCTTAAATTTCATTTATCAAACAAACATTACAGATCTCTTTTGAAATGGGCAGTCTATAGGCATTAAGTACGTAGCCAAGAATGAAATGAATCAGGATCCTTGCATACTGTGGAGAGGACACACGCAGACTACTGCAAACATGTTTATTTCATACCAGGTAGCCATAGTGCTACAACGAGCCAGAAAGCAGAGTGCTATGGGCTGGTTCCCTGTAGCTTTCATGAGAATGGCCCCCAAAGGCTTTGAATTCAAGGGTCCTCGTGGGTGGAACTCTTTTGAAAGATTTGGCCTAGTTGGAGAAGGTGTGTTCCTGGGGCTTTGAGCTTTCAAAAGCCCACAGAAGGCTCAGTCTCGGTTTTCTGGTTGTTGTTTGTTGTGTTTTGTTGTTTTTGTTTGTTTGGTTTTGTTTTGCCTTCTGCTTGTGCATCAGGGAGTAAATTCTGAGCTACTGCCCTGGTGTTCTGCCTCCTACCTGCTGCCACAGGTCCTGCCAGATTAATCCTCTGAAAGTGTAAGCAAGACCTCACTTAAATCCTTTAAGTTGCCTTGGTATGTTGTCTTTTCACAGTAATAGAAAAGCAACAAAGACCTGTGTGTGTGTGGGGGGGGTGGGGGGGTGGGAGGGAGGGAGGGTGGTAGTGGTAGTAAATTTAAGTAGTAATGGCCACAGTGAAGACATGACATTTAAACAAATAACTCCCAAGACATGAAGGAATAAACATTTAGTTCTCTTGAAAAAAGAGCAAGAAGTTTTAAACTGTTAAAAAAACAAAACCCTAATACGCATGACAAATATATAATAGTTTCAAAGAGGACAACAAACGAAGCACACACAAAAGATCATTTTAGGTAGATGATAATAAGCAAGTGACAAGATCTTGAGGAAGGAACCTGTCTTGGATGGCTGCTCCAGAAGGAGCAAGAAAGCCAGGGTGGCTGGAGCAGAGTGACCCACGCGTCAGGGAAAGCAGTCAGCTGAGGTCAGAAGCCACCTATCTGTGGCCAGCCAGAAGCTGGAGGAGTATGGACAGTGTCTTGGATTCTGAGAGTGAAAGTCAATGCAGGCTTTTGAGAACAAAGCCACAGTGTCACTTAGGCTGATAAGTGACATTCTTTTTTTTTTTTTTTAATTTTTTATTAGGTACCTTCCTCATTTACATTTCCAATGCTATCCCAAAAGTCCCCCATATCCACCACCACCCCACTCCCCTACCCACCCACTTCCCCTTTTTGGCCCTGGCGTTCCCCTGTACTGGGGCATATAAAGTTTGAATGACCAATGGGCCTCTCTTTCCAGTGATGGCCGACTAGGCCATCTTTTGATACATATGCAGCTAGAGTCAAGAGATCTGGGGTACTGGTTAGTTCATATTGTTGTTGCACCTATAGGGTTGCAGATCCCTTTAGCTCCTTGGGTACTTTCTCTAGCTCCTCCATTGGGGGCCCTGTGATCCATCCAATAGCTGACTGTGAGGATCCACTTCTGTGTTTGCTAGGCCCCAGCATAGTCTCACAAGAGATAGCTATATCTGGGTCCTTTCAGCAAAATCTTGCTAGTGTATGCAATGGTGTCAGCATTTGGAAACTGATTATGGGATGCATTCCTGGATATGGCAATCACTAGATGGTCCATCCTTTCGTAAGTGACATTCTTGATTTGTTAAAGGACTATCAGGATGACAGTGAAGGTGAGACACTGGCCAACTCCACAATGGGTCCTTCTTCATAGCTGTACTGTTTTACACACACACACACACACACACACACACACACACACACACACACACACATCTCAAACCCTTAATTTTATTTCCTAAGAGGAATAAAGAACTGGATTACTGAGAGCCTCTGGTGACATTTTGATCAAAAGATTCATACTAAACTTTGTTTATGTATGCTTCTGCTTTTTAAAGACACTTGGTCTTTATTATAGATTCACCAACATTGGATTCGTGGCCAACAGTAACAGCACCTACACCTGAATGCAATTATCTAATGAATAGACTGTAAACATACCAGAGCCTTCTAGCAGGAAGCACTATTTAATTCGATCCTATACAGCTGTCACCAACAAATGGAAAGGAAAGAAAAAGCAATTTACAAAATGCAAATGTATGCATTAAATGTACCTCAAAAGAATACTTGTTTATAAGATATATATACATACATATATATATATATGTGTGTGTGTATGTATATATGTATATGTGTGTGTCTGTCTGTGTGCATATATAACCTGTAGCTTTTCATTTTGTTTTTTATTTTTGACAGGTTCATACATGTATATGATGGATTTTAGTTCTTTCCAACATGTGTTTTCCTATTTTATCCATCTTCCTTCTCCTACTAAAACTGTATTCTCCCTAATATATACCCTCTTCTATATCATGTCTTGTGTATGTGTAAGAGAGACTAGATGAATTTAGATAATTTTACTTCTATATAATACTCCACAATCACATATTCTCTGTACTTTTTTACCAGTTGTGAATCTTAGTCTTGACTGCTATCTATTACAAATTGAAACTTTTCCAATGAAACCTGAAAGCTATACTAACCTATAGAAAGCTAAGTGTTTAGAGGGTACTATTACACCTTATTCATTTATCAAAACAGCAGTAGTAGATCCTCCCCTAGCGCCTATTACTTCCCAAGCCATAGGTTCTTAGCTTGCATACCACGAGTTCTCTTGGCATGCATTATCTTCTGTCAAGTGGGTCTTCAATCCAGTTTTAAAATAACAGTTACCTCCCACCCCCAATTTGTAGTCTGAATGAGAAATAGGTTTGGTCTACTATTTGGGAAGAATGAAGAAGTATGGCTGTGTTGGAGGAGGTGTGTCATGGAGGGTGGAATTTGAGGTTTCAAAAGCCTTTCTGCTCATACTTCTGGAACACGATGTAAACTCTCATATTCTGCAGCTGTAGCTCCAAGTAAACTCTTTCCTTTGTAAGTTGTCTTAGTGTATTATCCCAGTAATAGAAAAGTAACTCAGGCCACCCCTTAGTATTCATAGCACTACTGTACCAATGAGGGTATTTTCTAAAGCCAGTCATTAACTCACAGCACTCACAGTCAGAAAAACACTATTGCTGATTCTTTTCCCTCAGCAGGCTGCACAGCATCTTCTAGCACTGTGAAAACTAACCATCAATGAAAAAGCTTTCATCTCAGCTCCAGTTTGATTTCTCCATGTCCTATGACCTGTGTGATATACTTAGCAATATGGTCTTACCACCAAGTACTGTGGGCCACCGGGAGCAAGTCTGTATTGTTTTGGAAGCTTCCTGGACACCCATCACCAATGGCTTATAGGAAGAAACTTGCAAGAAACATTAAATCTGAATATTTTCTGTATTTTCCTATTACTGTAGGACTTGTGTTTAGGACAAAGAACTCAAATCTTTTCTCTCTCTCATTTCTTTTATGTAAAGGTTTTAATTCTCCCATCAAATCCAGTTAAGCCTTTGTTATGGCTCCATCTCCCTTCACTCCTTGCTGGCTGATTCTTGAATAGTACTGTGAGGTTGATCCTCAGTCAATGGGGAAAAGGCATGGGATCAGCATATAGATTCGGAAAGAACCTAAGTTCTTGTCTCTGTGTGTTCACATTTCTGAGTGTACCCTCTTCTCAAAAAGTTATGTTTTGTCTTGGTCAGTTGAAGTGGTGATCTCTTTCTTTGTGACTCTGAACTCATATATAAAATATAAAATATCCCAGACACTGAGATGTTTGAGTAATTAAATCCATGTGTCTTCAATATTCAATTAGTGAGGATGGTGAAATCCAAAGATGTGCTTTCTAGTGAGACATCCCGTAAGTGGGATTGTGAGAGCTTGGTTTCTTCACTATTTCTTTTATCTCCTGGCCAGGTGAGTAATTTTGTCCCATTTTGTGTTTGTCCCAGTTTGTATTCCAACTATGATCTGTTGCTATACATCCAAAGCAACAGAATTAACCACTAATGAACTGAACTCTCTAAAACAGAGTCAAAATAAACCCTTTATACCTATGGGTTGATTTCCAAGTCAAGGATTTGAGCATAGAGTAGTTCACATCTTAACAGTTATCTGTGTATCTGCAAATGACCGTGAAAATTATGTAAGAATTGATTTGAGTGTACAACTAGTGTTATCAAATAAACTAATTCTCAGATGCAGAATTGTGACTAATGAAGATTTCTTATTGGGGAAACACTCTCCATTTTGTTCCTGAATGTCTGTGACAGCTTTTGCCTGGTACTCTTCAGGAATACTTGTATGGTTATGTAGCTTCAGATAAAAGTATTGTTTTTCTTCAGGCGAACAACAGATTGCTCTCTATCTGACGAGATAAGAGAGATCATGTGGCAACTGGAGCTAATGTTTGGACAGTTTTTTAAAGCAGTGTCTGTGTAGATTGGAGGTCTTCTGATGTAAGCAAGTTTTACTGGATCAGTCTCCAAATTACCACCTTCACATTTGGGGTTGAAAATGGCTGTCTCTGTCTATTGCATTGTGGATAATAAAGGCCTTTGTTTCTTATGTTCAGTCTCATGTCTTCAGCCAGAATGTATGAAAGTCTGCAAGGCTAGATTATAGACTTGAAGTAGAGTACATACTTCTGACTATTTACAATTCTTGGCATATTTATAATTTAAAAATTCAATCTAAAATTATTTTTTTTAGCTTTTCCTTGCAAGCTCAGGGTCAGAAGAGTGAGAACCTCTTCAGTCCAAAAACAACAGCAATAGTATCATTACTTCTTGAATCATTTCTAAAAAGGCCAAAATATTCATTGAATCAAATAGCATCTCATAATGTGTTTCCTTTTTACAATAAAATTAAAGTATGTTCTTTTTTTCCGGCTTTAAGGATTATTTTGTGTATAAAACTTCTCATAGGAACTTCAGCCATCTACTGGCAAGTCAAAATAACACCATTTAAGTTGGTCTCCGTTAAAGAAAAATAAAGTATAATTTGAGAAATGACCATAATTTTACATATATAAAAGCTACTTTGATGGAGATAGCATTTTAAGAGACACTGAAACATAGATTAAAAGTAGGTAGAAATGTAGGGTTTCCTGATTTATACATGAAATAATTTATATGGGTGATGCTCATAAATGCAATTCTAATATCTAATTATATCTTTTATTACTCTATTTTGCAGAAATACTTGTGAGACTGCATCAGAAAAAAATCAGAATAGTGCCTTATTTGTGGCACTATTATCATAACAATGCTGGTATTCATGAATGATAGCAAGTCAAGAGTATGTGAGAAATTTTATTACAAAAAAGAGGCTATTAGAAGCTTAATTTAAAATGAAACACTACAATAGGGTCAGACCTTATATCTTGATAAGGTTTCAGCTTTCACTACTGGGGCTTCTTAAGAATGAAGTCTAATTTAAAATGCAAAAGAAGCTCAGACAGGAATGGAAATTCCCAATGGTGACTGAGCTATGCTTGGGTCTACTTGCTACTTGCTAAATCTCCATTACAGCACTGTTTCCTGATGCCTGTTTCTAAGCTGCCAATCACACAATGCAAAACACAAATGCCAATGTTTAAGAAATGATACTATCACTTTCCATTTTTCACTCTCCTCTAATTTTCGATATGGCATCTTCCAAGTTTCTCTTAGTTTCAGAGATTTTTATTTGTACGGTTTAATGGGTATATTCTTGGTTAGGTATGTTCTAGTGATGATGTTCAGAAGACTATTAGTGATGCTTGGTTGAGCCTGTAATACGTTTCTTGCTCTATACATGTACAGCAGAGAGTGGGCTGACCTTAGTGTCATTCATCTATCTCCTTTCCACCTGGAGAACTTCCTTTGATTTACTGGGGAATCACTTACATGAGTTTCTGAACCTGGAGATGCCATGGGGTCATTTTCCCCTGTTTTTAACTCATTTTTACCTGAACTTAATGCCTTTCAGACCTTGGAAGCTTGATAAATATACCTCTTCCATCAACTGGGCTGATGCTGTTATTGTTGGAGGTTGCTATGCTAGGTTTTCTTCCTTCTGCTGGGACTGCTGCTAATGGACGCTCTACCTTATGCCCCACGTTCTATGCTTGCTTGCACTGAAGACCTCAGTGACCTGGAGACCCCACACAAGGGTAGGAACAACTTTACGCAAAGTGTCGTTCTTATTGCAGCCATGTTACACGTGTGTGCTCACATTCTTAGAGACTTTAAATAAATGTTACCTAGCTTGCTTTCTTCAGTAATACATTCACGGGAGATTAAGCACCACAAATAATGAAATTGTTCTGACCGCTTGATGATGAGGATGTTGTTATTAGCCCCTTCATCCTTTTATGACTAGTTCTTTTTCTGCAAACAATTCAGAATTTGGTAGTCCCTTTTGTTATCCCTCATAACTGGTGATGAGACTTGTTAGTTACAATCATGGATACTGGAAGATCAGGGTCTGAAAACAGCACCGCTGTTTACTTTTCCTCTGATCTTGGGCAAATCACTTGAGCTATTTATAATCTCCAGTTCTTAGGATAGTTTCAAATATAGGAAAGAGGTAACACACAAATCCCTAAGACCAGCGATTGGTTGCATCATGCTTATGATGACTTTTGGTATTAAGCATTAGTTATCATGTCAATATTTAATAATACTACTTGTTTTTTTTTTTTTTTAAGATTTTATTTATTTATTTATTTATTTATTTATTATATGTAAGCACACTGTCACTGTCTTCAGACACTCCAGAAGAGGGAGTCAGATTTCGTTACGGATGGTTGTGAGCCACCATGTGGTTGCTGGGATTTGAACTCTGGACCTTCAGAAGAGCAGTCGGGTGCTCTTACCCACTGAGCCATCTCACCAGCCCCAATACTACTTGTTTGAGCATTAGAATCTCTACAATTTTATATTGATGCTCACTCACTGTACTCCATATATGTTTTTTAAATCTTTTTGATGCATTTCTGGAAGCTGTAATTCACCTGAGTGCATTGTCATACTTCATCAATTGCCATCTACATAATGTAGCTGAAAACAACCCAACTTGCCAATCCCAAATTATCAAGCTTAGTTGTCCCCTAAGATTGATGACAAATGACATATAAACGATCCTCTAAGATGCAAATGACAAACATGAAGCTTTGTTTTCTGCTCCTGAGAATCCTTATCCATATTAATGAAGGAGGTAGGAGCAACAACCCTGTCCCAGATCCCAGTGGAAGTAGAAAGGAATGGTCCATTTCTGTGCAACATTCATTCTGAAACTGATCCAGGTCACTGACTCGGTACAAATGAAGTTCCTCTCTGCTTCAACTCAATTACTAATGAACATCCTGATTGCCCTCAAAAGGAAATTGGCAGCTATAGTAGGTGATACAAGGAATTTGTACCTCAGGCAATCCAACTATAGATTTCTGTCCTCAATGTAGCTTCCAGATAGTCCCCCAAGGAGAAACTTAAGTAGAACATGTTAAGTAAAAACTCAACCACAGAAAACAGACAAATGAGTACCAGGGCATGGAGTCTGAGTTCTCTGAAGTTGGGAGAGAGATGGACAGAAATAGGAGGACCCCCAACCCCTTTCCTTTTCTTTTCTGAATCTGTTCTTGAGCCTTTGATAAGAGTGTATGGTATTTCCTCCATTTACTTTTTCCACATTTAGGGCTAGCACTATGGTGAAAGGCATCCATGTCCTACGAGAGCTTATACTGACATGATAGGGAGGTTGTACTGGAGGAAGACTCTAGAGCTTAGTAGGAACTCTCTGCCTCTACCAGTAGTTCAAATGTATTGAGTTGATCCACACTGGAATGTTAGCATATACCCCAAGCCCATGAAAATATGTATAACATTATAAAACTTACAAAGGGGTATATGATTTTGAAGCACAGAAAGTATCATTAAATAATTAACAGACACGTTAAAAAGAATTTCTCTTATTTCATAGACAAAATAAGAGAGTAATAGGGCACAGAGCCATAAAACATATAGCTAAACATTACAATTATTTTTTCCAATACATTCCTCAGAAACTTCCAAGTGACTTTCATAATATTCACAAAGTTCTCACAACGTCTTGCTGATCATAGGAATCAGGCTCAATTTCTCCAAAGAGGCCAGAAGATGTCTTTAAATATGATATTTGGTATCAATTTGGACTTACCCCACAACTATTGCCATTGGACTAACTCTCAGGAGCTGGAGTGATATTGACACAACTAAATAAATTGAAATAGCCAAATTGTATGGCAGTGGGCTAACTGGCTTGTCTCAGTGCTTTTGTGAGTATGAAGTGCATCTCATTGTAATAATGTGCTGGGATTAACAGTGGCCTGGCCTCAATGTTCCCATAACTACAAAATGCATTGCATTATAACTACCACTTATTTTAAGACAATTTGGAGGTTGATTCTAAAATTATTTTTAAAGGACTTAAAGAAGGGAATGTTCACTTGTTTCTACTTTTTTTAAAGGGTTTAATTAGATAGCAAGGTCATCATGCTACTTCAGTTTCATGAGTGCTGGGATTGTAGATATGTGTCTCATGCCTAACTAGGACAGAATTGTTTAAAACTGGCCTATCAGGACTGCCTTCCAAAATGCCCAACAAGAGGCTGAAAGAGTCAGATGCAGATATTTACACCCAACCAATGGACAGAAGCTGGTGACCCCTATGGTTGAATTAGGGAAAAGCTGGAAGAAGCTGAGGAGGAGAATGACCCTATAGGAAGTCACCAGCAGTCTCAACTAACCTCGATCCCCAGGATCTCTCAGAAACTGAGCCACCAACCAGGCAAATACACCAGCTTATATGAGGCTCCTAACACATATACAGCAGAGGACTGCCTGGTCTGGACTCAGTCAGAGAAGATGCACCTAACCTTCAAGAGCTCCAGGAAGAGGGGAGGTCTGGTAGGTTGAGGAGAGTGGGGACATCTTCTTGGGGTGTGTGTAGGATGTGGAACAGTTGAAGGGTGGACTGGGAGGGGATAAAGACTGAACTGTAAAAAAAGATTAAAGAGTGAATTAAAAAACTAAAATAAAACTGTATTTTTCCTTGGAACATTCCTTCTCCGATTTTAATATGCAATGCTATTTGCCATTTTTTGGAGTTTTCCCTCATGTTTCCTATGGCAGTTTCTTCATAAAAATGGGTGAAAATGCATTTTTTTCCATGGGTTGAAATAATAGCTACACATTTTCTCTGCAGCAAATATGTATGTTTACAGGTAAATACAGACAGTTCAGAATAATATCTGTGGCTTGAGAGTGTCACGACAAAGCCTATAAAATCTACTTTTCTTAGAATAGGAAACAAAACACCCATGGAAGGAGTTACAGAGACAAAATTTGGAAGTGTGACAAAAGGATGGACCATCTAGTGATTGCCATATCCAGACATCCATCCCATGATCAGCTTCCGAACGCTGACACCATTGCATACACTAGCAAGATTTTGCTGAAAGGACCCAGATATAGCTGTCTCTTGTGAGACTATGCTAGGGCCTAGCAAACACAGAAGTGGATGCTCACAGTCAGCTATTGAATGGACCACAGGGCCCCCAATGGAGGAACTAGAGAAAGCACCCAAGGAACTAAAGGGGTCTGCAACCCTATAGGTGGAATAACAATATGAACTAAGCAGTACCCTGGAGCTCTTGTCTCTAGCTGCATATGTATCAAAAGATGGCCTAGTCGGCCATCACTGCAAAGAGAGGCCCATTGGACTTACAAACTTTATATGCCCCAGTACAGGGGAACGCCAGGGCCAAAAAGGGGGAGTGGGGGGTAGGGGAGTGAGGGGGTGGGTATGGGGGGCTTTTGGTATAGCATTGGAAATGTAAATGAGCTAAATACCTAATAAAAAATGGAAAAAAATTAAACAAAAAAATGTACATTTGAGTGACTAGTCTGCTGGGAATAAGTACATGCAATGTCTGAATTAGATTTGGCAATTTTTAAAAGTAGAGACTATTAGTTAACAGTATGTTTACTCTTAGATACTGATGATGTAATATTACAGAAAATGTATTTTTATATGTTAGCATTGGTTGACAATACCATTATTTATTTTTGTTATTTTGTTTCTTTACACGGTTCATAAGTCTTTCTGCTACTTCTTCATAAACTCATTTGTGAGTGACGCTGTTAGGAGGTAATCACACATTGGGATTAAATACTACATATTTTCTATTTTTAGAAATATCCAGTATTATAGAAATTGTGCATTGAAATAGTATCACTTTATCTTTTGTGAAAACAGGAACATAGTAAACAAAACACACTATATGTAAGAGAGCTAGAACCTTAGTCAGATTTGGGACGTTGAGGCTAGATGGGAAGTTTGTTCTCACAGATAGATGCAACTGGTATAGAGATTTTCATTTCCTCTTTTAACTAAGAATATATTCACATTTTCACCCATCAGAAGCAATAAAATATCCATTGGAAAAAAATCACATCTTCAAAACTACCTGGTTGGAGAACTGTTCTCAATGACCTTAAAAGAAACAATGGCTTTACATAAAATGTTCCATGGAATGTTAAGCCATTTACAAGACGTTTTAGTAAAGTGGTGTTAGAATCGTTGTCTATCCTGATTATAGCAGTCTTTTCTCATGTGACAGTTATGAATCTATTATGGGAAAGATGATGTGGCTCAGTGAGCCAGGAGTGTGGCTTACAGTGTTTGTGCATGAGTGAGTGTGTGGTTTGTTGTGTCTAAGTGGATAAAACTTGAAACATAACATTCTTTTTTTTTCCTCAGAAAATAATTTGATTGCAGAATCAATTATTTTTGTTGTAATATCAAATCAACATTTTAGTAAGCATATTAGTATTTTAAATAATTTATATCCAATCTGAGTCATGATTTTCAATTAGAAAATCTTAAGACTTATGACTTTTAATGGATTATTATTTCCATTTATGAACATGGAAATTAAACTATGGATGGTATTTCTCAAAAATCTTCTAAGTATTTTCTAATGTATGTCTCTAATGAAATGTATATTTCATTGTAATGGTTGTATCTGTGAACATGGAATCATGCTTTTATGAAAAACTGATACTCAAACTATTTATATTTGTAAGAAAGTTGTGATAATGTCTGTGTAAATAAGATACTTAGAACATTTTAAGCACATTTTAAATATTTCAATATATGATTCAAGTAGAATTAGAAGGAGAAAATTTGGTCCTGAAGCTTTAAACAATATAGGTATTAAACATTATGTCTTTAGATAGATAACATTCGTGGAAGTTAGAAACATAAGAACTATATATTTGGCTTTTTCCTTTACAGCTCTTCTAATATTAATAATACTACTCAATTTTGAACGTGAGTCCTTTTTCTTCATCACATATTTTATGTGAGAGGCCCTCACTCTGGGTTATCCAGGCTGGGTTTGAACTTGCAATCTTTCTATGTCAGACTCTTGAGTTTCTGTGTTTTCAGGCACATACTCTTGTACCTTGATAACCTTTCTCTTTTTAAAGGAAAACTAGACTTTCCAAACTATGAATCTTTTCTGTTTTTGATGATTTCTTGAATATTTCTTTAGAAAAATATATTGAAGAATATATGATGTGAGATAATTTTATAAGGTTATGCAATTTCTTAAAACAGGAGTGTACCATGGTTGAGCCATTCTGTTTTCTGTGGCGTACATGGTAAAGCTTCCATTTTCTATATCTTAAGTTCCTTGTGAATAGAGATTTGTCACAGTAATTACCATCATTTATGTAGTCTTCTTATGTCATGCTTTCTATCAGTTTTAAATTTGAGAGATTTTTAAAGAAGCCCTATCATTTTGCATACCAAGTTTGCTGATTCTAAAGTGGATTTCCCAGTTACTTCTCTGGTGTGCTGTCCTAACCTACAGATGAGGTCAAAAGGAGGTGTTAAGAGCAGGAGGTGTCCTGCAGTTTCCTTCCAGAGCATGCTTGTAGGCTATCAAACATGATCAGGGAGAAATGTGTCTGGAGCTCTATTTAGTTCCTTATAGGTTTTATAAAATTCACTTTAGCCCAAGTGTGTGGTTCTGTTATAGCCTTTGCTATTTAGTAGGCTCCCTATTAGCAAAGCCTGTCCAAACTCTTTATTACAGGAAAGGAGACATGTGCTTTTCTTCACCAGGGCACTAGCATTTTTCAATCAATTCCTCATTGCCTTTACAAAAACACATCGTATTTTCTTTATATGTTTTTGAATTCTATATGTTTATTTCATAACCCTAGATTTTCCCAGACATTCAAGGCATCTATTTAAATACATTTGTTCTATTTTTTCCCTCCTGGGTCTATTGTTTTATTGGGCAGTTTCAATATTCTGGTACTACATAAGCTTTTCCTCTTACTCAGACACTGGAGTCTGTAATAATAGCAATCAAGACAGTTCATTCTGACAAATGTGTGTCAGAAAGAGCCTGCTGTGGCTTTGAAATATTGAAAGTGACTGATAACATAATGTGTAGAGCAGAATAAATGCATACAAATGGGAGTTTTAGCTGAGCAGTCAGAGGATGAACTAAATACAGTGTCAGAACTCGGCCCTGAAAGCTCCTGATGCCAGTGGTTACAATGGCAAATTACTAAATGCACTTTGCAAAAATGTTTTATGAATAAAGCAGAGGTCAGAGAGTTATCATCCCTCTTTGTGCCTCTGCATCTATGGAAAACGCAGCGAGGTGATGTTCCTTTAAAAACTTTCTGGCATGAAAAGTCAGACATTGTTTAAGACGATAAAAAGGTAGTAAAGGGCAATTGAGAAATATGATTAGAAAGTTGACATGAGCATTAAGTGTTGAAAGTGACAAAGCTGGCTAGTGGACAGCCAGGGTTACATCAAACCCACTACAGTAGTCATCTCACTATGTCTACATATCACCACTGGCAAACCATAGTCCAAACTATAAATTGAAAAATTATAAAAAGCAGTCCAAAATATTAATTGAAAATTTCTAAAAATAAGGAATTCTAAGTTTCAAATCGCATGCCATCATGGTATAACCTGATGCTGTCTTGTATTGTTCTGTTCAGGATGTGAATCACGTGTTTGTCCTTTGTATCCACACTGCATATTCTACTCACTCTTGCCAGTATCCTTAGGCTGATAAGGCTGTTGCAATAGCAAAGTGCTGGTAAAGAAGTAACCCTCATTTTACTTAATAATGGCCACAAAGTTCAAGACTACTGAAGCAAAAAAGGCATTAGAGCATAAAACGCAGAAAGATGGCTCAACTCTGATACTTACATGCCAATGATACAAAGCCTATGGATAAATAACTACGTAAATATGAGGTTTAGCATTATTGGTGGCTGTATTTATCCACTTGGGATCTTGAGTCAGATCCCCCATGGATCAGAAAGAAGTGTTGCATTAAGATACATCCAGAAATGTAGGGGGAAATGTTGACTGATAAATTGCTAAAACCTGCTCTCATTTTTGAAAGGCATACTGACATTTAAAATGGGACATTTGAAGAAAGAGCTAATAAAACTAAATCCTTCTAATATTTGAACACTGCATAGCTGGCAAATAAAGTATGAGACTCCCTGGCTTTACATGAGACATATGTTTTCCTGATTTCTGCTTCTCCAATGATAGAACTCCTAATAAAATCACCTCTTGATATGTAGAGTCCAGCAGGGACTGGACTGTCACCCAAGAAAGAAACTGCTGTGTACTAAAAGTAAGGTATTTCCTGAAAGCTCAGTTAAGCTGTCAAGCTACTGTGGAAAAAACTCTCTCCCCCTCATTTTCCCTCTCTCTTTCTTTTCTTCTTTCCCTGGCTCTCTCTCCTGGCTAACTATATTTGGAAGGCAGCTCATTCTTCCTCAGGGATGTCAAAGCTGGAGATGTAAGTTGAAAGGGTCTGTGCATATTCTTCTGGCAGTTTTCACACATACAAAACAGAACACTTCTGGGCAGTGTTATAAATATCGGTATTATAGAATATGCCTCCAACCATGTTCTTTTTAGAAGTGCGAATGAATTTCGTATTCTCCAGTCTCAGAGTTCAAAAGTCTAAGGCCGAGATTCACTGGAAGTGGCAGATGCCTTAGGAGCTATTGCCAAATATGTTAACTAATAAAAATGGAACTGGTCCTCTCTGCTGCTATCAGGGAGGTTACTCAAGAACAGTAGATACTGCCATGAGTGCGGGGCACTTGGGGACTGCTTAAGTTGTCCCCATTCTTTCTTCTGTAATTTATACAGGGTTAAAAAATGTTCCACATGGTTCCTTATTTCTAAAATCTAATTCTCATCCCCATTTAAACTCTGTTTTGGGTGTATATCACGTGTCATCTGGATTAGTGCTATACACTTATGATAACTCTCCCAGAGCTACAATCTAGATAATAAATAACACTGCAAACTAGATGGATCTTTATGGAAATTAAGCCTGTTATGTTTGGCATGTCTGAGATCCCTTAGTGACTTCTGATCATGCTCAGGATCAGTCAGGACCATGGCCAGGCATCTCTAGCCTCAGTGAATGAATCCAAGAGGTTCCTTTGTCTTTCCATCTGCTCTCGGGTTTGTTGGCTGTATGCCTACCATCTTGATGCTTCATGGAAGTTCTTTCTCCTTTTCTTTCTACTTCACCAACTCTGTTTGTTGCTAGGTTCCCTGAAGTCAATACACAGGACTGATAGTTTGAAAAATACCTGCCTTTTCTCTCTCAATTCGTGGGGCTAAGCTTTGGTTTAGGCTGTGTGCAAGGTTAATAGCTTCTGAGGTTCAACTCTCTTGGGTCTCTGCAAGTCTGTTCTCTGATCTTCTGTTCTTATAGGACCACCAGTTATACTGGATAGGGCATAATTCATTGACTTTATTTAACTTCAGTTACTTCTTTAATATATAATCACCTTCCGAGTTATTAGGGTTAGGGCCTCTTTATTATGGAGAACACTGGCTCAAATAAATGTTCTCCAACTTCAGTTGTTGAATTGTCCTTTCAGCGCCAATTCATCTAGGAAATCTTGCTAATACTTCCACACACCCAGATTTCTCCATGTTCTTAGCATACCTTACATGAGCAGAAGGATACTTATTCACCTTTCAATAGACAGTAAATGACTTAGACTGAGGCTGATTACAGTATAAGTCATTGTTCATCATAAATGTATGGCACTTTATATGTGGTCAACACATTGTTGAGAGCCACCAAGGTCCCATAGATCTCCACTGCAAAGAACCCTAACTGCCACTCCTTCACAGAAGCCCACACTTGTGTCTCAGACAGGATTTCCTTCAGGTCCCTTTCTATCTTTAATGAACCCAACTTTGCTTTACTTTTGGCTCAGTATGAAGTTAATTTATCAAATTCACAAATGCAAGTTGTAGCTGGGTGGGGCTCTCTACACAAAGCTCATCCAGTCACGTTCCCTTTGCTGGAGACAAATCTGTGTTTTCCCTTTCGGCTGTCTCCGAAATTTTTATGTGTCCTTGGGGTTATTGTCTACATTATTCCTCTAACGGGAAGCATCGACATATTCACAGATGTCGAAGTGGAGTGAAGTCACACAGTAAACAGCCCGCTAACAGAGATGCATGGATTTTAAATAATAATGACAGGAGCAGGAAAAGTTGCGAACCTAAAGATGGTGATTGCTGGTGTTTATAATGGGGCCCATCCTTCCTGTACTGTGTGAGCTCAACGGAGCGATAGCATTCTTTTAGAACTTTCCCTTGTGCAATCTGGCAGTCCTGAGACTTAAATCCTGGGTTCTCAAAAGAATGACTTCTCTGTGCTGCCTGCGAAACTGCTTGTGTACACAAGGGCATCTCTGGTGGCAAAGAAAGACGCTCCCTAAGCTGTGGGAACACGTCAATTGGCGGCCGACTGTTGGGGTTAAGATGGATCCTCACTGTTGGCAGAAGATGTGAGAGGCTCTGAAGGTGGCATGCAGTGGCTCATTATTTACGTTTTTCCGGAAGGGATTTCTTCATCTTTTGTGAGATTATGCAGACTCTGTATCCTAAAGGTAGCCAGTTTTCAGTGAATGATTATATAGATGATGGTCACAGTGGCTTTTTAGGCCTAAAATGGTCACCTTCACATCTGAATAAAACTGAATCTGATCATTTTGTATTCAGCTTGCTAGCTCTACAAACCTTTGTTTCATAATGGAAAAAAAATTGTAGCATGTGTATGAAAGGTTTCAAGGGACGACTCCATTTAAGCCTTCAGTTTGTTCTCCTTTTATTTTAATCAATGATAACACAGAAAAGCTTTGCTTGAAGTTTTTTTTTAAAGCTTTTCTTTGAACAAGCCACTTTTCTCATTTATTTTTTACAATTTTATACATGCAATGAAGGTCAAAAAAGTTCTTAGATTTAAAGTAGGACATAGAATTCTGCATAAACCCTTCCAAAGGGCTTTTATTTATTTATTTTTTTACTTTTTTATGTAAGGAGTCTGAAAGGCAGAGTCAGCAGCATTGGCTTAGGAGCTGGCGTGCATGCCACCCTTTCTTCCCAGCACCAAACTGCCCAAGAAAGGAAGCCACATGGAGGCCCTGCATGGTTTGCTTACACATTCATTATCTCTCCCCACACCTCTACTCCTGCACAGTAAAGGTAAGTGACATGCAGGTTTTAAGACCCTTAGTTTACAAAGAGGACAGTGGAAGTGTTGGTAAAGGTGGCTCAGTTTTAATTTTTCTCAGGATTAGAAAAAAAAAAAAACCTGAAGAAGACAAATCTATGCTTTTATCCTAAATGGAAGCACATTGCATTCTCCTGGTATAAAAAGATAAAAATCTCAGAACAAATGATAGCTCTTTAAATCGAGTTTATTGAGGTAACATTAGAATTGTTTGTCCCGATAATTAGATTTATTTGTCATGAAGTGAGGGGGACCTCACTTCATGAAGGACTGGTAAGTGTCCTGTTTGGGCTGATATCTGCATGTGAACAGGCTTTAGAAGTTAGCAATATGTGAGCAGATTTGTGTGTGTGTGTGTGTGTGTGTGTGTGTGTGTGTGTGTGTGTGTGTAGACATGCTCTCGAAGCTGAGGCAGGTAGTAGGGCAGGAGTTACCCAGAGGCAATTCGAGGTCTGAAAGTAAGGCAGAGAGGCACAAGTCAGCCCTGAGAATCTCACAGTGCCTTGGAAATCAGTTATCAGGTGTGCTGGCTAGTTTTACATCAATTTGACACAAGCCAGGCCATTTGGAAAAAGGAGAATTTAAGTTGAGAAAATTCCTCCCCCTATATTGGCCTGTGAGAAGGCCTATTGGCACTCTGTGGGGCATTTTCTTGGTTGATGACTGATGCAAGGGGGTCCAACTCACTGAGGGAAGAGCAACTCCTGGACTAGGGGTCATGAGTGCTATGAGAAAGTAGGCTGAACAAAACAAGGGCAACAAGGCAGTAAACAGTACTTCTCATGGCTTATGCATCAGCTCCTGCCTCTAGGTACCTGCCCTATTTGAGATCCTGCCCTGACTTCCGTCAGTGATGGCCTGCCATGCTGAATTGTAATCTGAAATAAACCCTTTACTTTTGACCATGCTATTCGATCACAACAGTAGGAAGGGTAACTAAGACAGCAGGGAGAAAGAGAGTAACCTGTCGGTTCTTTATATATCTTTCTGTTCTTATTTTCATCATGCCTGATTCAATACTCACTACTACTTACATTCAGAACATATGGTTTTGAAGATGGAGTAGACTCTGAGGACTACAACTCTATTGGTAGAAAGAAATAGAAAGAATAATACTGGAGAAATATAGAGTTATGTGTAATCAGACCCCTCTCAGGGTCAGCCTTTCCTTTCTGGACTTTCTTTGCAGTAGCCTATATAAACACGACTTTACAACGCATAGTCCCACTCCTCTAGTTTATACTCACAGGGAATTACTGGAATTTTGATATGATACAGATGGGAAACACTGGAGTTGAGCCTTGGAATATAGGACACATGATTTCCTTTTCCAAACATCAAAAAACTATCATGGTAATGTTTTCTTCTCCCACTATGAAAATTAGGAAAGTTTTAGTGACTAGAACTGGTAACATTTTTACTTTCAAGGGACTATGATAAGCACACCAAATTACTGCAGTAGAGACAATGAATAAGCATGTGGTGACCTGGCACCAGTTAATGTCAATAGTCAAGACCAAGCACAATAACCATCCATAGTGATATCTCACATTTAGATGAGGTTAAAAGAACGTTGGAGTCATTGGCCCACAATTGTCCTTACAAATAAAAGTATCTGCAAATGTTGTGAAATATATTACAGAGTAGAAGGGACAAAGGAAGCAATAAAAGAGGTAAATTGGAAAGAATAATAGGAAAGAGCAGGAAAGTTAACAAACACCTATTAAAGCAGTGCTTCTCAGTGTGACTACGGCAGCAGCAGTAACTGGAATTTTGGTAGAAATAAAAATTATGCACACTTCAGAATCAGAAATGCTAGGGCTGGAGGCCAAAAATGATTGTTTTGTCAGGTCCCCCAGGTGCTCTGACACTTGCTTAAAGGTTGACAGGCGCTGTCTCAGGGTGAGGCACCAAACATCGCTGAGCTGGCCTTGAGATTTATTGAAAAAATAAAATAGCCACAGAATACTCACACAGTTCAGGAATGATCCTTCCTAGGAATGGAAGGTTCACAGTTTGCTGTGTTTACTCATTCTAAAGTCACTTTTTTTTTTCGTCTCTTTCTTCTTTAATGTCAGAACCAAGGCATGGTTCTTTCAACATACTGTCTCCCAGTAGCTCTTTCCTACTTTGTACGTCTATACCCCAACTCTATTTCTTTCATCCATCCTGCTGAACCTCCTATCTTGTACTTCTGATTTTTTTTCACACAGACATCTATATGCCACTACAAATTCAATGCACACAAACACATTTTCTCACTTTCTCCTTGTCGTGTTTCCTTCTATGTTCCTATTCACAGTCCTCCAGGTGAGCACGGAGTATTCTCTCCTCCTCTTCCTTTCACACTTCAGACTTTGGAGGTTCAAATCTCAGCCCAGCTACTTATTAATTATAATTTAACCACCAGCAGAGCTGTTACTTAGTCAGATTTCCTGACTATAAAATGGAATGTCAATAGTACCT
This sequence comes from Mus musculus, assembly GCF_000001635.26. Lineage (NCBI taxonomy): Eukaryota > Metazoa > Chordata > Mammalia > Rodentia > Muridae > Mus > Mus musculus. Next base: position 64,535,774 of record NC_000072.6, on the reverse strand, counting down.
ACCCACAGTTGTTCTGAGGACAATGAGCAGTTAGTATGAAAACTTCAGAGGAGTGTCTGGCACGAGGTTACAGTGAGGGGTAGGTGCTCACATATGAATTATGATTCGTTGCACTGTGTTCCTGTATTCTCCAATATGTCTGTTTTCCTTCAGGTTCGTTGTAGGGACAGGACAGTTGACTATTCTATTCACCAGGTCATCTTAGACACCAGTGTGGATTCTACCACAGATCGCTCAGGTTGGGATAAATGTGGCCTCAGATGAACTCCCTACGTGGAGGGACAGAAGCACAGCTATGACAAAAGGACAGATTTCCTTTTCTTTTCTTTTGTATTGTATGGGAAGCACGCAAAGCTTGTCACATGTGTTGATGCTGTTAGTGCCGCTTGGTCACAGAGCAGGTGGACCCTGCCTCTGCAAGGAAGGATGCTTAGAGAGGTGGAACAGAGCATACTAATGAGCATTGTTCTGTTCACTCATTAAAGCCTCCAGATTTCAGTTATTTGCTTGAAGTCTGAGTTCTGTCCCCAGCACCCACATAAGATGGCTCACAATTGCATCTAACTCCTGCCCCAGCTGCTCAAACTACTGTGAAATAAATTAGGTAAGAGGGGATATTTGGAGCCTACCAATTAAAGTTGTAATGAATTATGGTTCTTCTATGATGAAAGAATGAACATCTTGGTTGACTAGAGCTTTGAGCTACTTGTAGCAAAAGATGATGGGATAGAAGAAATGCTGAAGCATTATCCAATTTTCCATTTCTGATGGACACATTGTTTGCCTTTGCCCAGCTGCTATAAGAGAGTTTCAGTTTCTATCATCTGCTCTGTTCTTCCAATGGAGGTTTCTCAGTTTGACTGCGTAAGTTTCTAAAAACCATCTACGTTTGACTTAAATAGATGCCCAGCACTCTATTGTGAAGGAGATAACTACCCAAGCAGGCACACTGGCAGTTTGGATGGCTCTCACTCAAGTCCAGCACACTTGCATGTGGTAGGATCTTGACATGTTAGTGTGGGTTCAGAGGTCAGCTCTGCCTCTCAGCTTTGTGACTTTGGAAAACTATAAACCTTTGAATATGTTTTCTCAAATGTCAAGTGAGGTTAATAACTGTTTAGAATCTTTTGTTGGGATTACGTTACTTCATATAGAGAGTGGCCTAATTATACATAGCACCTCTGAATTTCCTGTTCTTTTGCTATTTAACAATTTGAAAAACCACAGCTGAAATTTATGCCTTGTGCTTGCTGTCCGACTCTAAGTGCCTTTCTGATCTGGCATTATCTTGTAGTGAGTAACAAGTAACAGAGGGAACAATTAGTGTCACATAAACAATCTCTCTACTTAGAAGACAGTTACTCTCTCTGAAGTCAAAATTTGTCTTGTCACTAGAACAAAACAGTGCAGTCCTCTCCAATAGATATCATTAATGTTAAATATATTGTCAAATATATTGCTAAACTATTTTCTGTCATGGAACATTCTAGTTTGAAGCTGGATGTACTGACTTTACAATCTTTTTCTTGTGTTCCATGACACACATCTCACATGCACTTTAACACCAGATGGAGAATTGTAAAGATTTTACCATTTCCTTCATAAAATTCAGATGAATATATCCCATGTATATATCTGCAAGTTAGTATTCTAATTTGGTCCTGAAGTACATTTTTTGTGCTTTAATGTTTCTAGAAATAAGTTAATTTCCACAACTTTCTGCTGTTCACTTCCTACCATGTAGACTAGTCTGCTTAGCTTATTTTGGACTTGGTAGAACATAAACTCTACTTGGCACATACAATTTTGGAGAGTAAAAGAAGTTATAAACGGCAATACTTCCCTCTTAATTATGGAGAAATAGTTCATGTTTTAGACAAGAATTTTCTTGTAAGACCCACTTCTAGGAACTGGTTTTGTGTAATGCTTTTTGTAACACAAGGAAAATGTGATGGAACAGTGTAGTGTAGTACATGTTTAAGGTCTAAATTTCCTCCTTTTTTATATTGATGATTTAGTAGCCTTACCTTTGTGAAAAGACATCACGGTAGGGGCTGCCATGCTGCAGTGCAATGCCATACCCCCGGTCAGCAACAGTGTTCCCAACAGTGTAGAAGGAACAGTCGGGGTCGTTAATAGCCACATATTCCAACACAGCTGCATCCCATACAAAAGCATAGTTTCCATATTTTACCTGTGAAATTATGGAGGAGAAACAAAATAGGACCTAAGGTTAAAAATTCATAGAATAATAAATATTACAGTAGTACATGCAAAAATTATAGGCTACATGTGTTTAAGCAAACTCATGTTTGTGTTTCTGCTAGTCTATAGCTCTTTCATGTGGTGGAGGTAGACTAGTATCCATGTTTTCAGGCAGTGTGGCTGATAATAAAAGCATCCCTGAATTATAGCTGTCATGTGGACTGCAAGAATGTTAAAGACATATTTCTGAGCTTGCACTGTGTCTTACCACATAGATGGTCATTTTCAAAAACTATGCTTCTAAAATTGTTAAAAGATGCTGATTTTGTTAGGCTACTAGGACTAAACTAGGACACATTTCTTTACACCCTCTATGGCTTCCTCATGACCTATGTTTTACATAAATGTTCACAATTTACACTAAGGAGAGATTACTAACACTGCCCTATGCATAAATCTCCACTCTGTCTTCTTTGTCCAACTGAGTTTATCACTTTCCAAGTACTATTATGGATCTCTTACAGTTAGTGCCTAAATAAGTCTTTCTTGAGTGTTTTGTTAGCATGCATTAGAAAATTTTATTTCGTGCCATCTCTTCCCTTCCAAAGAAGCCCCTTTCCTTGATGGTCATTGCAATGAGGAAAACTATTCTATCATCTTCTCTATCAACATTCAGTAGCATAAACTCATAGTGGGTCCTCTAGAATATAGTTTAGTGATTTTTTCATCCAACAATAATTCATATGGGAACCTGTCATTATGGTTTGGATTTGTCATATCTCCCCAACTCCACAAAGGTCATGTGTGGAATGCTAAGGCTGCAGATGGTGGTACAGTTTAGAGGTGGATGGATCATGCGGGCATGGACTTCAACAGTGGATTAGTTCATTGACAGAATCATAGCTGCATAGACTCTTGGGAGTTGGGGAAGAGGTCATTAGGTGGCATAGTGTTAGGCGTTCCCCTGTACTGGGGAATATAAAATTTGCGTGTCCAATGGGCCTCTCTTTTCAGTGATGGCTAACTAGGCCATCTTTTGATACATATACAGCTAGAGTCAAGAGCTCCGGGGTACTGGTTAGTTCATAATGTTGCACCTACAGGGTTGCAGATCTCTTTAGCTCCTTGGATACTTTCTCTAGCTCCTCCATTGGGGGCCCTGTGATCCATCCAATAGCTGACTGTGAGCATCCACTTATGTGTTTGATAGGCCCTGGCCTCTTAAAAGACCGTGCATGAGAACTTTTTTAATGTAAAGTGTAGTGCATCTCCAAGACTATGGATGCAAGCAAACTCTCTCTCTTTCTATTTCTCTCTTTCTCTCTCTAACACACACAAATACACACACAGAAAATATGTTTTTTAATATATGCTATACATAAAAAATGTTTTCCTCAAATCACTACAAACACAATGCAGTTCAAGAGTTCAAGATTTATTATTGTTGCTGTGCTAGTTGTCTTTCTTTTTTCTTTTCTTGTTTTTCTTTTCTTTTCTTTTCTTTTCTTTTTTTTTTTTGTGAAACTGGGTCTCACTATATAGTTATCTCTGCTTGTCATGGAACTCCCTTGAACTCACAAAGAACTACCTGCTTCTGCTTCCTATGGGCTTGGATTAAAGGTATGCACCAACACCATATTTAATAAAATTCTAAAATTAAAAGAATTAATACTATTCTAAAATTAAAAGGTCCTAGTAGTCACCTGGCATTATAATTTTTCCTTTTATTTCTTTAGTATATTATTTGTTTTTTTTTTCTTTTTCAAAAATATCATTTATTTATTTATTTATTTATTTATTTACATCCCAAATGCTGCTCCCTCCTGGTACCCCCTCTCATAGTCCTTCCTTTCATCTTTTCTCCCTCTCTCCTCTGAACATGTGATCCCCCCATATCCCCACACCATGGTACATCAAGTCTCTGCCATATTAGGTGCATCCTCTCTCATTTGGTGTCTACTTCCACCTTCCATATTCTAACCTTACAGTTTTTGTGATATATCAGTTACCTTGAAACTTCCTCTAGGAACCCATCTTGTTTTTTTCTCTTGTCTGTCAAACATCCACTATGCCACCTAATGACCTCTTCCAGCATTTTTAGAATGGTCCTCCATGGTGGGGGATATCCCACTTTGCTATCAGAAAGTATGCCGGGGCCTAGCAAACACAGAAGTGGATGCTCACAGTCAGCTATTGGATGGATCACAGGGCTCCCAATGGAGGAGCTAGAGAAAGTACCCAAGGAGCTAAAGGGATCTGCAACCCTATAGGTGGAACAACATTATGACCTAACCAGTACCCCGGAGCTCTTGACTCTAGCTGCATATGTATCAAAAGATGGCCTAGTCGGCCATCACTGGAAAGAGAGGCCCATTGGACATGCAAACTTTATATGCCCCAGTACAGGGGAACGCCAGGGCCAAAAATATGGGAATGGGTGGGTAGGGAAGTGGGCGGGAGGATATGGGGAACTTTTGAGATAGCATTGGAAATGTAATTGAGGAAAATATGTAATAAAAAATATTAAAAATATCTTAAAAAAGAAAGTATTCTTGTGCTATAGTTACTACTTTGTGATCTGTGCTTATACCCCAATATACAGCAACATTACCATTGCTATTAGATATACTATTTTTAGCAATTTAATGTTAGGAAGCTTTATGGGTGAAGTTTTAAATTGAAGCGCTAAAATTGTGTGATGATAGACTATAGAGAGACCAAGAAAACATTTTAAAAAATTTCCCTTGCATTTTTTCATTGCCTAAAGTGTGCAATCACTGTCCTTTGGATGGTTTTAAACTAATGAGAACATACTCATCAGCAAAGTCTACATCCATTTTTCAAGAAAGAAAATAATTGAGAGGGTGGTCTAGAAAATATCCAATCCATCTGACTAGGCGGTAGATGTTTCAGAAGTTTTCACCTAGCTTTTGTTCTTGAGGTCAGGTTTGGATTAGCAGGTGAAATGAGTGGCATTGACTTATTCACTAGTATGGGACTTTGTTCTAGCTTAGGCAAAGGGTAAGATTATTTCTGAGTGCTTCCTCTTCATATATCCCAGGCTCAATGGTGAGCAAGACCACAAAAGGATATCTTCTGTCACTATATTCCATGTATAGACCCCATAGTCGAGGTATTAAGAAGTGGTGGTAGGTACACTATTGGAGAAAAGAAACCTTCAAAGGTCTCATGATCTTTAAACTATGTACGTTGTGATAATGAATGGCCTGACAGGATATGACTATTTGTGCATAGTGACATGGATGTTTTGGGAGGAACCAATAACTTTCTGATTGGATCTATTGCCTGCTCCTTGAGATGGAACTCATTCCCAGCACAGGGCTAAGACCCTGTTGTCTTTGGCCTTGGGGAAGAACTTAATACCATAAAAATCTAGTTTTACAAAGACATTTAATGAATTATTGCTATACCCACAGATCAGTCCATCTCTCACCCTTCATCAGAGAAACCTTTTCTTGAAGTAGCTTTGAGACAAACCCACCTCCCCACATTGGTTAATGTACAGAGAAAAAGAGACTGTGGAATGCTCAGCCCTGACCGGACACAGCCATTTTCCCAGCTCTCAGGAAACTTCGTAGAAGAAGGGGGAAAACAACGCAACAGCTTGAGACAGGACGGCACCTTCCAGAAAACAGTCTTTTCTGGACACATAGGAGAGCTAAACAGACAAACTCACAGCAATTGTGATGGCATGCACAAGATTTGCAAAAGCTCATGCCAGACAGTGTCTTTAACATGGAGGGGGCACAGAATCCCACCACTAGCTGAAGCTCTTTTGGCATTTGATAGCTTCTGGAAGAAGAAAAGACATCTTTCTTCAATGATGTGAACCCTGGTAGGTAGCAATGGTCCAGGGTATGTCCCATTCCTAAGATTAGTTGGGTACCAAAAACTGGACCTGATTGGGGAAAATGAAGAAAACTAAAAGTTGGGTGTGTAGCAGAATTTTCCCTGTCCAATCAATTTAAATATTAATACAAGAAGCCTGTGATAGGATAGGGAAAAGGGAGGCAGAGCTAAGAGTTTCAGAGACAGAGATAGAGGGAGGGAAGGAGGAGGAAGGAAGGAAGATGGAGGTAGAGGAAGATGATCCAGATTCCTCGAGGCTTTAAAATGGCGCAGGTAGCTATGCATATAATATAAGGGATGGATAATTACAGGACAATTTGACTTATCTAGGTGGGCAATTTACACCACTATCAATTGGCTCTGAGTAAATTCTGTGGACGTTTTGTGAGGTGAGAATTTACTGATTTAAATCTGACTTATAAATTACATGCCTCTAGAGTTTTGATTTTACCAGGCTACTGGGATTTGGGACTGCTGACCACAGAGGGTGGACAGCTGGGAATGTGAGCAGAATATGTGTCAAGAGAACCGCGAGATGAGTGGTCTCTACTTGGTGCTAGTCATGGAGGCAGGGGGGTCGCCGGGCTTGAGAGTAGCCAGTGATAGCGTGGGAAGCTGCCATTTTTTATAATATTTCCCACAACAGGGTAGGTAGTGAGGATATAGGAAAAGTCATTGGGTCATGAATATGATATGTACATTGTATGAAATTCTCCCTTAATAAAGATATGGGGAGGATCTCAGAGGAGTTTGAGGAAAGGAAACGGTTACAAGAATATATTGCATGTAAAAAACCATTTTCAATGAAATACAACTTTAAAAGAATACTATTTAAAAACAAGTCCTGTGTGATTGGTGGACACTGATATCTTCTGATGCTTAGGACAGAAGGCCTTAAAGCAGTTCCAGAGGAACAGTTCGAGGGTGATAACCCTCAGAGAGGGTTAGATTGCTAGATTTCTCCAGTATAGCCACAGACTTGATTTAGGTTCAGCTTAAGGACTTTCCATTGAGAAGTGTGCTGGCAGTTTTCATGCATCTTGTAAGACTCTAAAGCTGAATTTTTGAGGGGGATGTAAGTCTTGAGTCCCTTTCCTTAATCTGTTTACAGGTGGATCATTGAGATAAGTTACATAATGGGTGTAGCATATTGCACTGTAATATACACCGCTTCTGTTGAAACATACAGGAAATCCATTTTCATGGAGAGGAACTAGGGCAGTCTGCTCAAATATTCTGGTAACTGAAATAGTTGTACAAAAATTCAAATATTTAAGTTCCATATCTATGTACCTAGCTGATTAAACACAGATAGTCCATGGAGACCACTTCTTGTTCACGCACAGTCTACTGAGCTAATCATTGTTTTTGCAAGTTTCTTCCTGTCAGATGAGGAAATGTAAACTTCCAATATTATTTTCTCAAATATTTGCATTTCTGGCCCAGTAAAGAGAAAAATGAAAAAATATATCTGAAAACTTATGCTCCTCAGTGTTTAATGAAAGATGACACATTCTTTCCCTCTGTGGACTGTCCTTGTTCCTGTGCTCCTATTTAAATGCTCCCATCATGAAGTGATGAAGAAAGCACTCAGTAGTTTATTAAGCAGCACTGTCCATGGTAAGGATGGAAGCATGCACTATAAGCAAATACATCTACCATCTACCATTCTACCAAACTTTGATATGAATTGAAAGATCAATATCCATTCTTATATGAAGCTTTAATTTACTACATTTTATAGGCTCACTTCAAAACCTAAATCCACAGAAAATAGCAATCATAATCTTCTCTTTTATTAAGAAAATTCACTGGGAACAACTTTGGAAAGATTACACTTAAGCAAAAACAGCAAGGTAAAAATGTTTTCTTATAGACTGCATCTAGTATTTGTTTATTTTTTATGAGGATAGATAACATGTAAGACATTTTTAGGTTCATAAAATGTTCTTTCCTATGAATTTCTTTGATATTTCCAACACTTTGAGCCAGCCGAATCTAAAGCAGCTAAGTCACAGATGTAGTGATCCAGCTTCCGCCAAGCTATACTGATGGAGATCAGTGGCTCATCGGAACCCAGGCTCAATTCCATCTGCTACAGCCATTTCAGAATATTACAGACACACTTTCATGGAGACACTGTCCACAGGAAAGCAGATGCAGGTGAGGTACAGCAGTCTTCACCTTTAAGGCATGGAGCATCGACTTTGAGAAATAATATTTATGTAAATAATATATTGTGACACAAGATGTGAAACGCTGCTTCTTTGATGTTCTATAACCACACCACTAAGATAAAAGCAATGAGGTTCTAAAAGAAAAAGTTGGTGTTTGTTAAACTGTGCGGAAGATGACTGTTTATGCTTTGTGATTGGAAAACCCTGTGTGACCATTACTCTCTATGCTTTTCTGATTCTCACAATTGAAATGAAGAAATGTTTAGCAATTAAAATAAGCCTCAGAATAGAAAACTTTAAAATTAAAATATCTGAGAATAATGTCAGCAAAATAAATTCTAACTTGTATACCAAACTTCAATATCGTTTTAACTAATGGTCAAAAGTGGATGCAGTCATGAAGTAGTTGTGAATTACAGGATTAATCAGAGATATGATTAATCCAGACTAATGTTATAGTGGTCCTTGTAATTCATTGCCCATATACGTCCTCAAGATGAGATGGCTTTAATATTTATTACACGTGAACCGAGGGGCTGCCCTCTTCCACTACAGGCCAATAGGTAATTTAGCAGCATTAATCATTTCTGAACTTATGAAGCACAGTAAATCGTGTTCAAGTCCACATTTAAGGGTTTAGGATACACACACACACACACACACACACACACACAGACACACACATTCACATACACACACACAGAGGCACACACACACACACGTATACACAGGTATGGTTTTGTTTACTGCTGCTTCAACAATTAGCCTACCATATTTTTGTGTACTGTATCTTGAAATTTCAAGTTTACTTTGATATAGTCATCATATGGTATAACTTTCATAAACAAGATGTGAAAATGTTTAAAATAAGTCAACACTAACTTTTTAAGGGTGCCTTTTGCAAACATGTATTAAATTCACAAATGTAATAAATTCGGAAATGACTGTTGGTAAAATGTTTATGACTTAAACTTTGAAGTAAAGGACAACAGAATGTCCTTCTATATGATAGAAAAACATTGAAAGTGACAGAGCATGAAAGAATTACATTAAAACAAAATATTCTTTTCTATACTTGTTTAATTATGTTTGTGAAAATAGTCATGGGAAGCCCGGCCAGGAATGAGCTGATATCCTTGATTGTTCAATGTTATATGTAGATCGGGACAAAAACTCAGTGAACAGTTAGCACTTTCAAAAATATTAAATAACAGTGTTTTGTAAAGTTAGGAATACATTAGTTTCTTTACTAATACTGCAACTGTTTTTTTTTTTTTTTAATACTGAAACTTGTTTGAAAACCAGTTGAAATTACTTTCCTGCTTTATAACCATTTTGGACCTACATTGTCAGTGAGGTGACTCAGAGTGCTTATAGAGACAGGCATCTTCAACATGTTTAACACACATGAGTTTAAGGAGACCAAGGCTGTGATTGGTCTTCTGGAGAGAGCCTGTGACAGCACTATGGAGAGTTGGGGACAAATCTTTCCAAGATTAAGCCCCAGTCTTCCTATTGGGTGAAGTCTACACTGTTTTAACACTCAAGCTTTATTTTCACAAAGAGCGTGCATGTTTAGTTGGATGTTATCAGACTCAAGGAAACTGGGCTTGGAAGAGACACAAGTCACAGGGGATTTCATGTTGGATGACAAGAGAGAGGTTTTGATTTACAATGCTGTTCTTTCTGCAAGATAACCTAGAACAGTGGTGGGACAAAGTTTGTGGGATAATCAAGCAGTCTGGTTTGTTTTAAGGTCCAGGTCACAAGGCATATCCCATAACTGACACTGCTTGTGTGACCTAAGAACCTGAGACTAGATAGCTCATGGAACTGTTGGAAAAATCAATACTACTGTTCTAAAACAAAAACAAAAACAACACCCTAAACAAACAAACAAACAAACAAGCAAAAAGCTGAGGCAATAAGATTACTCCTAAGGCCATTCTGCTAAACTCATAGATAAGTGCCTTGCTGAGCTATCGACAGAGAACCTTTTTCTTGCTGCAGTTGTTAACTAATACAGAGATACAGTCAGGCATAATGCAAAGAGAGAGACTTTGAAACATTCAGCAGTGAAAGGGATGTCCCCGCCATATTTGTACCCCCAGGGCCTAAGAAAGAAGGGGCAGAAAAAGTGTAACAGCCAGGGAAATGAAGGACAAGAAGAAAAGATATACAAGAGTCAGAGGTGACTTTTGTAACAGTCACACTTTGGAAATTACTCACTAACTTACTTCTCTTACAATTTATTAGTCTATTCATGAAGTCTGAACCTTCACCGACCTGATGATTGTTTTATAAATGCATAAACTATTAAAGGCCAGTAAGTTTTGGTGGAGACATTCAAGACATTTGACTAGCAATCACTAGTCATCTGATCTAGTTAATATAATCTCAATTCTGGTTAGGCTTTTTGACCAAAGCAAAGAAACCAGAAGGGATGAAAGCAATTGATCCATCTTTTAGATAGGTTAAATTTACTCTGTCTAGATTAAAGTAAATGCATGGTCATTTAACTATTTTGAAATGTCTTCATTTTTTTTCCTGTTTATGATACTTGTCTTAAACTTTTATTGTTGTATGCAAATCCTTTTAGTGATATTTCAGTTTTTCTGAGAAGTAAATACTTTAATGATTTTGTTTTAGCTATGCCATTGTCCTAACATTATTCGAGTTCTTATAAATTTGCCCAACCCTAATAAAATATTCTATTATACAATCCAACTATATAATCACAAATTCAGATTTTAAGTTTTCTTTGATTGTCTTTTAACTGCATTTAAAGTGCTTCTCATGCTGAATCTACACTATAAACCACCATACTTAAATATATGTTTCACTTGATTGTACTTTAGCTGTAGACTGAAGGTGTTTCTCTTGCTATATGATCAACTGTATTCACAAGGTCAATGTTTTCTTTTGTCTCTCAATTATAAACTTAAAATTGTTACTCATTACATATGGTTTCAGTATCTTAGACAGAAGGAAAACAGCCCATCTTGTTCCTTCCGCTCCACGAAAGGCTTTTGTCTTCCCTAAGTTCATCTTACTGTTCATGTTGTCAACAAATCTGTCTCTTGCAAACTTATAAGCTACAGGAAAGTCACTCAGATCTACCCGTCATGGACCAAACAGAGTCCTTCTAGATAAGTACACCTACCTATTTCAGAGAGTGGGATTCCTCCTGCTCCTGGGCTTGGGACTCACCTTTCCCAAACGCCAAGACCTAAGGGTTTCAAAGGTACACCTAAACTTCCCAATGCACACCTAAATTGTTTCTCTCAAATGTACTTAACCTTATTCTCTCTATATAATACATATGTGTGTGTTAGCATCTTGTCAAGTCCAGGCATTTACTTGATCCAGGAAGGCCCAGAGAAGCAACCCCCAGATGCTCCAATCTTCACAGACACAGATGCTTGTACTAAACGTTTTCATTCTGATCTATCCACAGATGGTTTTACAGACCTTGGACAGCAAGGAAACAGCCAACTCTTTTAAGACTGGATCAACATCCCCATACCCAGTTTTCTAAGTTTCCTAGAGACACATCGCCTCAAAGTCAGCAGGAAGTAGCTAAAAATCATGATGACCCTACTCCTGTACCACCATCACCCCCTTTTAATTTTTCCTTTTTTAAAAAATTTATTTATTTTTTATTAGGTATTTTCTTCATTTACATCTCCAATTCTATCCCAAAAGTCCCCCATACCCTCCTCCCATTCCCCTACTCACCCACTCCCACTTCTTGGCCCTGGTATGCCCTTGTACTGAGGCATATAAAGTTTGCAAGACCAATGGGCCTCTCTTTCCAATGATGGCCGACTAGGCCATCTTCTGATATATATGCAGCTAGAGACACGAGCTCTGGAAGGTACTGGTTAGTTCATATTGTTGTTCCACCTATAGGGTTGCAGACCCCTTTAGCTCCTTGGGTACTTTCTCTAGCTCCTCCATTGGGGGCCCTGTGATCCATCCAATAGCTGACTGTGAGCATCCACTTCTGTGTTTGCTAGGCCCTGGAATAGCCTCACAAGAGACAGCTATATCAGGGTCCTTTTAGCAAAATCTTGCTAGTGTATACATGGAAGCCTTATTTATAATAGCCAGAAGCTGGAAAGAACCCAGATACCCCTCAACAGAGGAATGGATATAGAAAATGTGGTACACTTACACAATGGAGTACTCAGCTATTAAAAAGAATGAATTTATTAGATTCCTAGGCAAATGGATGGACCTGGAGGGCATCATCCTGAGTGAGGTAACCGGATCACAAAAGAACTCACATGATATGTACTCACTGATAAGTGGATATTAGCCCAGAAACTTAGAAAACCCAAGATACAATTTGCAAAACACATGAAACTCAAGAAGAACGAAGACCAAAGTGTGAACACTTTGCCCCTTCTTAGAATTGGGAACAAAACACCCATGGAAGGAGTTACAGAGACAAAGTTTGGAGCTGAGACCAAAGGATAGACCATGTAGACTGCCATACCTGGGGATGCATCATTGCATACAATTTTTTTCCTTTTTAATTAAACCAAAATGGGGGAATGTTGGTATTTTGTCTAAGCTCCACCCCACAGTTACCTGGCAAAAGTCAAGTATGCATGACTCACTATAATAGGGGCTGCTTGCCTATCCTCTCTCTCTTGCTTTCTTGCCCCTGCTCTGTCCCCTTGCTCCTGTTCCCCCTATCTCTCCACCCACCCCCCAACATGCTCATGGCCAGGCTCCACTCCCCCCACCCCCTAGTTTTCTCTGACTCTACTCCCTCAACTCCCTCCCCCATGCCCTGAATAAACTCTATTCTATACTATAGCGTTGTGTGGCTGGTCCCTCACAGGGAAGGGATGCCTCAGCATAGAGGCACCCTCTTCCTCCACACCTGACTGCACATCCATGAAACATATTGTTTCTGACTTTATTTTTATAAAACACAACATATATAATCTTAAAACAGAGTTTGTCTCATGAGATCATAAGATACTGGATTGTTTCATTTCTACTTAATATTATGCCTGGGTATTTAGAATAAAACATAAAAATAGCATGGCTTGATATACCTGGAATGCTAATTTGAGGTCAATTCTTTTCTATAATCTATTTCCATGTGAATTATGAATAAAACTGTGTATAATTTTAAAAAAAGAGGAAGAAGTCACAAATGTGGAGAGCAAGCAAGAGAAAGGTTACTGAAACAAAGATGTAAATTTATATGACTGGGTGTGGGATAGAATGAATGTACCACTGTTACTTGCCATCGAATGTATTTAGTATTCATCTAATTCATTTCTTCCTTCAAAAATTTACATTTATGAGTCTTAAAAATGCCTATAAAACAGGTTGGTGGCTCATGCCTTTAATCCAGAGACAGGCAGATCTCTGGGAACTCAAGGCTTGTCTGGTCTGCATAGTAAATTCCATGACAGCTAGAGCAATGTAGTGAGACCCTGTCTAGAAACAAATTAGCAAACAAAAATGCCCACATCAAATACAGAGATATAAAAGATTAAGAATAGCTATTTTATCATCAGACATAAAAAGCATACTAAAATATTATTATACTTTTATTGTACAATGATAAATAATTTTATCATCACAATGTTTTTATATGTACATTATTTATGTAACTATAAATTATCACTTATAGATTAAAAATATAAATATGTTTTAAGCTACACATTATTACTATTGTAATTAATTGATGATGTTCAGTAGTCTTATTATTGTTTTGTTTAAATACTAACATTTTCAGCAAAGATAAATAATACAAAATAATATATCATTTCAAATGCATATTTTTATGTTTTATGTTAAAGTCATGGCACATACATAAAATATTATATGTTGTTGGGATGGGTTTTTGTATGAAGAAGCTGTGTTCTGAATTGTTTTCCTAAAAGTTTAGTTAATATGTTAATAATGGTTATTGGCATAATTGACAGGAATTAAAATATTTTGTTTTATTGTTTTTTTCATTGTTGGGGTTTGAACTCTGAGTCTCATACATGTCTGGCATGTACACTATTACTGAGCTACACTCCTAGCCCAGAGCCTCATGGATGTTAGGCAAGCACAGCACTACTGAGTTTGAGTTACAGTCCTGGCTCCTGAACTTAATCCCTGTTTTAATACTTAAAACATTACTTTTACAATAAGATTAAACAGTTCAAATAAATATAAAATCCTTGTTGAAAGAAAAACTAAAGGAGTATATATAGTGTATGTATAAAATGAATTTTGTACCGTGAAATCCAGAAATGATACACACAAAGTTACATTATTTACATAGAATCGGTTTAAACAGATTTCTGTGATAATAGATTTCAAAGTTAACAATTGATAGATAAATTTTAGAACAGAATTAGAATGCAGTGGACCAACAATGAATATTTTAAGTAGATAAGAATAGTAGATGTAAAAGGAAGATAGCCAAAGCATCCAAAGAAACAATTCAAAATAGAATGGAGGCACATGCCCTGCAAGCACTGAAAAAATGCTCAAACACTACAGTAGTTATACCAGTAGCTGATGAAACGGCAGTGGGCCACTGTTTTAGATCTATTGGTCTGACATTTAGCATTTATTGCTAGTGGGGATACATGGAAAAGTGCATTTTCTCACGTTGCTGGTGGAATATACTTCTTTTCCCCACATAAAGCTACATCAATGCAAATTAAAAAAATATACAAATGGCGTTTTGGTCAACTGATTCTATTCCTAAGGTTGCATTCCGGGGGTCGGGGGGCTGGCAGTGGGATTAGATTAATGCAGAGGGTACTCAGTGTGTCACTGTTTACTGTGGCACTAAATTGGACACAGTGGTAATGATCTTTGCTCAAGGGATGATAATGCACCATGAAACATGATGGGACTTTTAGAAGAATCTTTTCATGCTATGGGAGCCACAAAATGGTCTCTATTATGTATTTACAGAATAAGAAAAAGCAAGGCATAGAAATTATTCAAAATATAATCCTACTTTTAAAAGCAACAGTAACCCAAAATTGTATAAAGATGTGAGTGTTATTAGAAAGCTTAGGTGAAAAATATGGACTAATAAAAATATGGACTAATACAATATATCCTATTGATCACCTTTTAATGTAGAAAGTGAGGCTGGAGGTCAAGAAGAGGAAAATGGGAAAAAGCTAAGCAGAGCAGTAAGAGTATTATGGGCTAAATGCTATGTGTGGTTACATCTATGCATGTAAGAACATTGTATATGGATGCAAACACATGACTATGGACAACTGACTAACAATTGTTGAATGATAATCTATGTTAGTCAAAAATCACATTTTTAGGGATGTCTTATAAAAATAACTCAATATCATTTTGCTGCATTCTTTAAATTATGCTTTGAGTGTTACCACCTGCTTCAGCCTCTAGAGCACTCAGGTTGCACATTAGCCCCTCTGCCTATCTTGAAAGTATGAGTTAGAAATACTACTTTGGCATTACATCATAAAATAAATTACATACCTTAACTTCATGAGAATAATTTGATTTTACTTTTAATTGGATTCACTTTCTTCTTTCATATCACTTATTCTTATTTTTCATTTAATTCCTTGTGTCTGATTTTTCTTTTCTTTTTTTCTCTTGAATATTTGTTTTCCTCCTTGAAGAGAATGCTTTCCTGCTCAGTTTTCTTTGATTCAATCCTGGATATCATCTTTATGCCATACAGTAAATTTCTTCTCAACCCAAGCGTGATGTTTCCCTGGAGATCTTTTCTTGGCACGAGGCTATGTTCATGTCCCTCTGCAAGACTTTGTGGCATTGATAAGCTTTCCACTTATGTCATACTGGCACTATATCACAGCACCTCCTTCACTTTGTTGAGCATCATGTAACTGCAACCTACTGGTGTTCCTGGACTGCTTGCTTTTCACCTCCTCCCATCACTTCGCCAGTGTCTAGCCCTCAAACAGGATGAATGACTACTGTTGAATCAATTCTTTTCCTTGAACTCTGCAAATTCAACAGTCTGAGTCTGCCAATCTTCAAATATTGGAAATTACTAAGTGCTAGTAGAATATTATGCTTGACCATTGGGCAAACATGTGTTGGGTTACTACTATCTGTGAAATAGCATAAATTCAGAAGATTGATTTAATGTAGGTGTAGGCTAGATAGCACAGCTCAGTAGTACATTTTGAAATGATGACATTGTTCCGTGTTTCTGTTGTCCAATATGGTAACCACTAGGCACCCAAGGTTCCTTAGCATTTGATTGGAGAGTAATGTGACTAAGGAAACACATTATTGATTCCTTTTTAAAAAATAATTAATTAATTTTTGGTCTTTTGAGACACGGTTTCTCTGTATAGCCCTGGCTGTCCTGGAACTTACTTTGTTCAAGGCTGGCCTCGAACTCAGAAATCTGCCTGCCTCTGCCTCCCGAGTGCTGGGATTAAAGGTGTGTGCCACCATGCTCTATTAATTCTATTTCTGAAGGTTAGTGTGAATTGTTGTCTTGACAGAATCTAGAATCTGGAAGCTAGACCTCTGGATTTGTTTTGGGTGAAGAGGTTATCATGATTGGGTTGAAAGAGCTGGGAAAACCCACCTATTGTGTGTGGTGTTATTCCCTCCTGATATTGTGAAATATATGAGAATAAAAAAGGAGGTGGGCAGGATCATGATTTCCTTTGTGTTCTACTTCTTCTTTTTTTTTTTTTTTTTTTTTTTTTTTTTGGTTTTTCAAGACAGGGTTTCTTTGTGTAGCCCTGGGTATCCTGGAACTCACTCTGTAGACCAGGCTGTCCTCGAACTCAGAATTCCACCTGCCTCTGCCTCTGCCTCTGCCTCCCAGGTGCTGGGATTAAAGGCGTGCGCCACCACTGCCTGGCTTGTGTTCTACTTCTTAACAAGCTGCTTCAAGCTCCAACTGCCTTGACTTCCACACTATGATGGGCTGTACCATAACCTAAAAATAAACCTTTCTTCCCAGAAGTTGTTTGGTCAGGGTATTTTCCCAAACTACCTGAAAAAATATTAAGAATCTGCTTAATCCTATTTAACTTAAATTTAAAGTCACAAGAATCTAATAGCTACCATATTTGGCACATCAAATTGAAGGCATTTTCTTTTAATCTGAGACAAGGCATTGTGAGAATGTTATCTATAGCGTTGAATTTACAACAGTCTAATTTTAAGTGGATATAATTATCTCCATGTACTCTAAGAGCACCCAAACCATATTTATTTTTTAATGAATGATTCCATCAACAATTTAGGTGAATGGGTTGCTGCAGGCTAGAGCAGTTGCAGAAGGATGAGGTAAAAGGAAACTCAATTTTGACTATTGCTCCATCCTGAAAATATAGTGCCCATATCAAATCACATATCCCTAAAAAACAAATGAAAAAAATCTTCTATAATGAAGTAAAAATTAATCTATCAGCTCTGGGACTAGAAATTGGTGTGTTGGTGAGCTCACTTGCTATGGCAGGTGTGAAATTACTGCACTTGGCATTTTCCCATTGTTAATTTGTTGCTTTTTGGAAATAACACCTGCTCACAGACTATTGAACATTACATATGAACTGGAGTTATACACAATTGTGAGTTATCTGGTATGATAGTGGAAACTGAAGCTGATTTTAATAATAAGCACTTTTAATCCCTAAGCCATCTCTCTAGCCTTGGTTGAAACTTTCAAAGCTATACAGGCTTGAAAAAATGCATTCCAAGCTCTGAGAGTATACTACTGTCAACCCGACAACCCCCCTCGCACGCACACACTCCTCTTGAAAAATAAATAAATCTGTGCATGACAAAAACAGATTAGAGGAATTTAGGTCACAAAGAGATCTCAATAGGATGCAAGAAGTACTCTGGGTTGAAGAGAAGGGTAAATACACCTAAAAGACTATAGCGGAAAAATAAACACATTAGGACAATTAATTAAAGGAGATCTAAGGAAATGCCACCAAATTAACAATATTAAGAGAAACCTGTCATTTGTTATTTTTAATATTGGTGGTTTCCATTTCTCAAGCTAGCAGAGTGGACTATAAAACAAGATCCATCTTTTTGCTGCCTCCAAAGAAACCCACCTAATCCAAAGGACATCACCTTATAGTTAAAAGATGGAAAGTGGTGTATCCAAAAACAAACAAACAAACAAACAAACCAGACAAGAGACAAGTAGCAATGACTATTCTATTGTCGGACAAGACAAAATGTGAACCAAAACTAGGTGGAAGGTACTCATATTCACCAAAAGAATAATCAAGATTCTATTACAGTTTGAAATCTGCCTTTTTTTGGGCCTAGCTCCTGACCTGAGGCCCTCACATATGTTTGTTCATGAGCCCAGTGTAACTCCTTTTCTGACTGACCTCTTCCTCTGCTGCTGTGTCAATGCCCAAATGCCTGGCTCTAAACCTAAGGCCCTTGAGTTTGCTTTGTTTGTCAGCCATTTTTTTCCAGGGAGTCATTCATTTCATTCATACCCCCCCCCCCAAACTTCTGGGACACATTAAATTAAAAGCAGTTTTAAGAGAGAAATTTATATTCCCAAGTGTTTTTATTAAAAAAATAAATAAAAAGATCACAAATAATTAACTTAACGATATGTCTTAAGAGTTTTGAAAAACAAGGACAAACTAAGCCCAAATCCAGGATAAAGCAAGAAATAATAATGTGTTCTGAGTAAACACTTGGGACTGAAATGGCTCGTCAGAGGCTAGGCCCATATTTTACAGAAAAATTAATAAATAGATTTCCAAAATAGTTTTATACAATTTACAGCATTAAAGTCTGCAAGCTCTTGGTCTTCCATTTTGATAATATTTGGTCCTATTGTGCTGTCTTTTTAAACATAGAAGTTTAAAATATGGAATACAAATTATAGTGATTTAATTTATATTTTCTTAATAGTGGTGTTGACATGATTAAATTACATATATCTTTCATTGTTTATTCATATTCATTTATAATGATGCTCTTTCAATGTTTTCCTTATTTTTAATTATATATTTTAATTGGTTTTAGTTCCTTACATCTTGAGAAGAAAATTCTTTGTAATATATCTGTATCTATATTTATATGTTTGAATATATATGTATAGTGAATGTTTTATCTCATTGTGTGACTTGCCTTTTACATTTTTTATTAGTATTTTTGAAAAACAGAATGTGTACTAGCTTTGTAGACACCAGTGTGCTAAGTTTGTCCTTGATTAAAGATGTTGAACTTGTGAAGATGCCTTTCATTCCCAAGTTCTGGAATTTTACTGTCACCTCACATTTCCAGCCATCTAATTTGCAAAAATTCAAAATCAAATCTCTTCTGGGGAGCAATACTATATGATCAACTTTGGCTCCCCAGCAATTGCTCTCCAGCATCTCCTGACTTCATTAGGAGTACACATATCTGAGAATTATTTAAGCATTTGAAGGCGGCTTGAAAGCATCATTGGGTTTCTAACTGCGATCTGTTTTCCAATTTTGGATATTTCCTTAATTTTCAGTTGCTTTGGCAGCCCAAATTTCATCCTGTGGTACGAGCTGACAGAATGAATTCCAAGATTACATACAGTTCTTGAGGGGTGTTGACTTGAGCTGGCTGTAAAGTTGGCTAGGAGTTCAGTGGAGAAGACATTTGAGTTCTTCTTGCACTGTTCCAAAGGTCATATCCATTTGCTGCCTTCTTTGGCTAGCAATGCAAACTGAAGATACTTTTTTGCTTTGGTATGAGGATAATCATGTTGTTTTCCAGTGGATTGATGGAAGCAGATGGAAGCTAGTGTGTAAGGTTTATTTTATCTCAAACTTACATGATGCAATCCAAAGTGAAATTTACTTAGAATAAAATTACATGGAGTTTCAGTGATGATAAAACTGCTTCCAGGCAATCACCTAAAAGCCTTTTTCACATCAATAAATGCCTGCAATTTACTTGTAATCTATTTACCTGAAGTACACCTGAAGTGGATGGTCTAACTCCACATTTTAGGTGAAACACTTTTAAATCTCCTTATGCTTAAAAGTATCCATTAGTGACAGTGATTAAACATTTTCTCCTCTCATAAGCTATGAGGAGTACTCTAGTAGATTAGATGTTAAAGCTACAAACTGTACTACAGGTTCATACTCAGCTCCATCTAAGCACAATGGCTGTGACTGGACTGTCTTCCAACACATCAGAGTGCTGTGTGTCAGAAATGAACAAAAATAGCATTATTCTCTGATCTTAGCAACGCTGGGGTAAAAGTGAGAGTAACATATTATAGCACTATTTATTTATTAAATTATTTTTACCTTAGAGTGTATATGTTATTGTTGAGAAATGTAAGTAGAAAGCATTATAGAGGGTTGGAATTTTTTTAGTAACAAAATTAGAATAAGTTTTGTGTGCCTAGAGGTGATGAACAACAATAATATAATGTGCCCTCATTGTGAATCCATAGTTAACATAATAATTCTTATACACACATGCAGGGACACACACACACACACACACACACACACACACACACACACACACACAGAGAGAGAGAGAGAGAGAGAGAGAGAGAGAGAGAGAGAGACAGAGACAGACATTGAGAAAGAGAGAGAGATGGTTTTGTTTGAATAAGATAGAAACTGAAACAAAAATTATGAAAAGGATGAAGGCAAAGGGAAAGATAGATTTAGATTTTGTTAGACATTAATATTATTACCCTGCTTTCAAGGTGAATGTATTTTGGTAAGAACAAAAATGAATAAATATCAAGCACATTAAAATGCAAACACAAACAATAATTATAATTGCTCTCTTAAGGGAAAATTACTTAGGATTAGTTTAGGTCTTAGAGAACAAGGAAGATTAATCAGGTGGAGTTTGGTGTAAAAGAAACAAAAACACACAACTTTAAGACAGAAAATTATTATTATTTTTTCAGCAGGTACTAATATAAAACTCCAAGGCTGTGGTTTAAAATTCATCTATGTTTATTAGAGTACAACAAATATTAAAGGAAAGAGAGAGAGAGAGAGGGAGAGAGAGAGAGAGAGAGGAAGGAGTGGGTGAGTGGAAGAACAGAAAGACTATGAGCTAAGGGAAGTGCTTGTGTATGGAGGAGACTAAGTAGTCCCATGAAGCTGCAGAACAGTTCCCATGGAACAGGAAGCAGCAACCACAGATAGCAGGGTATGGGGGTCTACTGCTGTCATGAATCTGCAGTCAAGCTGTGTGGTCTGGAAGGGTGAAACCTAACAGCTCTCTGATTGGACAGCTTTAGCCTAAATGAGCTTCTTTCCATAGCTGATGAGAGCCCCTTCTTCAGACAATTGTCCTGCAGGATATGTGGGAGGATAGACAGAGCAATAGAGCTCACAATCTCTTCAGTAACTCAGTATCTTTTAATCTTTCCTGTAGGTATTATTAAGAAATTGCCATAAATTCCATGGATTTAGGGAGAGTGAACAGAAAGCTCTCCGTGCACAAGAGGTAACACTGTATTTGAAATAGTAAAAAGTAATTATATTCAATGGATGAAAATTTAAGCACGAAACACAGCTGTGGATTGGGAATATACCAAGAACCAAAGAACTAAAATATGGCTTTTAAAGTAAGTACCTAACAAGGATTTTCACTGAGGCAGAGAGGAATATTAGCATGCAAAATAAAGAGAAAGAGTTGAATGAACCCACACTAACAAATTTGAGAGGCAAAGAGGATCATCAATGTCTTGGGAGTTCTGAGCTTCATGATAGTGAGATTCACTGGAGTAACTGCTCTGATAAGGATAATGAACAATGGAGGAAGGTGCCAGAGAAGTACAGGGGGTTTCCTGGAGGGAAAGAGGAATCACAACTAAACATTAAAATTCATTCTCTTGGCAAGTTAGGCAAAGTGATATTGCACAGACGTTTAAAATGCATTGACTCTAAATGCACACTCGGAGACTTGGAGACTGCAGAGGACCTTGCAGTCAGTCTCCCCATCAATTAGATCCTGGAGTGTTCATCGTGACATATTGAAGCTAGAGATTTTCAGAATGCAAATATATAAAAACTGTAAACAGGAGCACGTTGTTTACTTATTTAGTAGGAGCTTACCAAAACACATGTTAGTTCTTATACAAAGAAAGCCCCAAGAAAGTCGATGTTTAATTTGCTAAAAAATATTTACCTTTGAGAAGGCTTACATGCCAATTCATTGCTATTTATTTAATTAAATTCAGTCAAGAAGACTCTGTTTACCTAAACAAAACTACCGTATCTTTTTGATCATATTACCACTTCAGATTTCTGTACTAAGTATAATCCTTTCTCTACAGTAATACATCTGCTTACTGTTACTGATAATATTCTCTTAAATATTTTTTATGCCTCAAAGCAACATATTACTTATCAAATCAGACAGTTGAACACTGAGCCAAAATACCATCAAGGCAAGCACATTAAATACTGAGTCTGACATAGTATTTTTAAATTAAACACACCAGCCATGAACCAGATCAATATTAAATCAATGATGTCGCATGTAGAGCAGTCTTATAAACGTCCATATGATATATTAAATCTAATTTATTAGAAACTAATATCTGAGAACCAGACAGATCACTTTTTGCTGGTAATATGTAGCTGATCTTTCAAATCAGACACTTATTGAACAAAATCCTCAGTCCTGAATACCACAAAACAAAACAATATAACACAGTTTTTCTCTGAGATTTAAAAAACAAAAACAAAAACAAAAACAAAACTCAATATGGTAATGAGATAAAAATAGACTTAAATCTCTAAGAACACTTACATTTAAGAAAGGAATATTATAAATAGCTAACTAGGGTTCCTGGATTCTGCCGAGACTAGTCTGCGCAGGTGAGAGTGTGGTCTACAGAATTTAACAGCTTCTGGAACAGGTGGAAACCATGGAGCTTCTGAGGCAGACCGCGTTTTGGGGCTCCAGACATCTGTGCACCTTCCCTGCCAGAGGAGAGGTGTCCGCCCTGCCTGGGAGGGCTTTGCCACAGCACCTAGGGGAGACATCTTGGTTCCTGGGTCCCACCAAGACTAGTCTGTGCAGGTGAGAGTATGGACTATAGAAGCTAACAGCTTCTGGGACAGGCAGAAGCCACAGAACTTCTGAGGCAGACCCTGTTTTGGGCTCCAGACATCCGGACACCTTCCCTGCCAGAGGAAAGGTGTCCGCCCTGCCCGGGAGGGCATTGCCAGAGCACCTGGGGGAGCCATCTTGGTTCCCAGATCCCACCAAGACTAGTCTGCGCAGGTGAGAGTGTGGACTACAGAAGCTACGCAGATTCTGGGACAAGCCCTGTTTCAGGCCTTCATCTTCTGCCAGGAGGCAGGTCGGAACACCAGATATCTGTGCACCTTCCCTGCAAGAGGAGAGCTTGCCTGCAGAGAGTGCTCTAACCACTGAAACTCAGGAGAGATCTAGTCTCCCAGGTCTGCTGATAGAGGCTAACAGAATCATGAGAGGAACAAGCTCTAACCAGAGACAATTATAACAACTAACTCCAGAGATCACCAGATGGCAAAAGGCAAATGGAAGAATCTTACTAACAGAAACCAAGACCACTCAGCATCATCAGAACCCAGAACTCATACCTCAGCCAGTCCTGGGCACCCCAACATACCCGAAAAGCTAGACCCAGATATAAAAGCATATTTCATGATTATGGTAGAGGACATCAAGAAGGACCTTAATAACTCACTTAAAGAAATACAGGAGAACACTACTAAAGAGTTACAAGTCCTGAAAGAAAAACAGGAAAACACAACCAAACAGTGATGGAAATGAGCAAAACCATACTAGACCAAAAAAGGGAAGTAAACACAATAAAGAAAACCCAAAGTGAGGCAACACTGGAGATAGAAAACATAGGAAAGAAATCTGGAACCATAGATGCCTGCATCAGCAACAGAATACAAGAGATGGAAGGGAGAATCTCAGATGCAGAGGATTTCATAGAGAACTTCTGGCACAACAATCAAAGAAAATGGAAAATACAAAAAGATCCTAAATCAAAACATCCATGAAATCCAGGACACAATGAGAAGACCAAAACTACAGATAATAGGAGTAGATAAGAATGAAGATTTTCAACTTAAAGGACCAGCAAATATCTACAACAAAATTATAGAAGAAAACTTTCCAAACCTAAAGAAAGAGATGCCCATGAACATTCAAGAAGCCTACAGAACTCCAAATAGACTGGACCAGAAAAGAAATTCCTCCTGACACATAATAATCAGAACAAAAAATGCACTAAATAAAGATAGAATACTAAAAGCAGTAAGGAAAAAAGGTCAAGTAACATATGAAGGCAGGCTTATCAGAATTACACCAGATTTTTCACCAGAGACTATGAAAGCCAGAAGATCCTGGACAAATGTTATACAGATACTAAGAGAACACAAATGCCAGTCCAGGCTACTATACCCGGCCAAACTTTCAATTACCATAGATGGAGAAACCAAAGTATTCCACCAAAAAACCAAATTCACACATTATCTTTCCACGAATCCAGCCCTTCAAAGGATAATAACAGATAAAAACCAATACAAGGATGGAAACCACGTCCTAGAAAAAGCAAGAAAGTAATCCTCCAATAAACCTAAAAGAAGAGAGCCACAAGAACAGAATGCCAAAACTAACAACAAAAAATAATAGGAAGCAACAATTACTTTACCTTAATATCTCTTAATATCAATGGACTCAATTCCAGAATAAAAAGACATAGACTAACAGACTGGCTACACAAATAGGACCCAGCATTTTGCTGCTTACAGGAAACCCATCTCAGGGAAAAAGACAGACACTACCTCAGAGTGAAAGGCTTGAAAACAATTTTTCAAGCAAGTGGTCTGAAGAAACAAGCTGGAGTACCCATTCTAATATTGAAGAAAATCTACTTCCAACCCAAAGTTTTCAAAAAAGACAAGGAGGGGCACGTCATACTCATCAAAGGTAAAATCTCCCAAGAGGAACTCTCAATTCTGAATATCTATGCTCCAAATGCAAGGGCAGCCACATTCATTAAAGAGACTTTAGTAAAGCTCAAAGCACACATTGCACCTCACACAATAATAGTGGGAGACTTCAACACACCACTTTCATCAATGGGCAGATCATGGAAACAGAAACTAAACAAGGACACAGTGAAACTAACAGATATTATGAAACAAATGGATTTAACAGTTATCTACAGAACATTTTATCCTAAAACAAAAGGATATACCTTCTTCTCAGCACCTTATGGTACCTTCTCCAAAATTGACCATATAATTGGTCACAAAACAGGCCTCAACAGATAAAAAAATATTGAAATTGTCCCATGCATCCTATCAGATCACCATGGACTAAGGCTGATCTTCAATAACAACATAAGTAGTAGAAAGCCAACATTCATGTGGAAAGTGAACAACACTCTTCTCAATGATACCTTGGTCAAGGAAGAAATAAAGAAAGAAATTAAAGTCTTTTTAGTGTTTAATGAAAATGAAGCCACAACATACACAAACTTATGAGACACAATGAAAGAATTTTTAAAAGGGAAAACTCATAGCTCTGAGTGCCTCCAAAAAGAAACCAGAGAAGACACATACTAGCAGCTTGACAACACACCTAAAAGCTCTAGAACAAAGGGAAGCAAATTCACCCAAGAGGAGTAGACGGCAGGAAATAATCAAAATCAGGGGCGAAATCAACCACGTGGAAACAAGAAGAACTATTCAAAGCACCAACCAAACGAGGAGCTGGTTCTTTGAGAAAATCAAGAAGATAGATAAACCCTTAGCCGGACTCACTAAAGGGCACAGGGACAGCATCCTAATTAACAAAATCAGAAATGAAAAGGGAGACATAACAACAGATCCTGAAGAAATCCAAAACACCATCAGATCCTTCTACAAAAGGCTATACTCAACAAAACTGGAGAACCTGGATGAAATGGACAAATTTCTAGACAAGTACCAGGTACCAAAGTTAAATCAGGATCAGGTTAATGATCTAAACAGTCCTATATCCCCTAAAGAAATAGAAGCAGTCATTAATAGTCTCTGAACCAAAAAAAGTCCTGGACCAGATGGGTTTAGTGCAGAGTTCTATCAGACCTTCAAAGAAGATCTAATTCCAGTTCTGCACAAACTATTCCACAAAATAGAAGTAGAAGGTACTCTACCCAAAACATTTTATGAAGCCAAAATTACTCTGATACCTAAACCACAGAAAGATCCAACAAAGATAGAGAACTCCAGACCAATTTCCCTTATGAATATCGATGCAAAAATACTCAACAAAATTCTTGCTAACTGAATCCAAGAACACATCAAAACAATCATCCATCCTGACCAAGTAGGTTTCATTCCAGGGATGCAGGAATGGTTTAATATACGGAAATCCATCAACTTAATCCTCTATATAAGCAAACTAAAGACAAAAACTACGTGATCATTTCGTTAGATGTTGATAAACCATTTGACAAAATCCAACACCCATTCATGACAAAAGTCTTGGAAAGATCAGGAATTCAAGGCCATTACCTAATCATGATAAAAGCAATCTACAGCAAACCAGTGGCCAACATCAAAGTAAATGGTGAGAAGCTGGAAGCAATCCCACTAAACTTAGGGACTAGACAAGGCTGCCCACTTTCTCCCTACCTATTCAACATTGTACTTGAAGTCCTAGCCAGAGTAATTCGACAACAAAAGGAGATCAAGGGGATATAAATTGGAAAGGAAGAAGTCAAAATATCACTTTTTGCAGATGATATGGTAGTATATATAAATGACCCTAAATATTCCACCAGAGAACACCTAAACCTGATAAACAGCTTCAGTGAAGTAGCTAAAAATAAAATTAACTAAAACAAGTCAACGGCCTTTCTCTACACAAAGAATAAACAGGCTGTGAAAGCAATTAGGGAAACAACACCCTTCTCAATAGTCACAAATAATACAAAATACCTTGGCGTGACCCTAACTAAGGAAGTGAAAGATCTGTATGATAAGAACTTCAATTCTCTGAAGAAAGAAATTAAAGAAGATCTCAGAACATGGAAAGATCTCCCATGCTCATGGAAGGGCAGGATCAATAGAGTAAAAATGGCTATCTTGCCAAAAGCAAACTACAGATTCAATGCAATCTCCATCAAAATTCCAACTCAATTCTTCAACGAATAGAAAGGGCATTCTGTAAAGTCATCTGGAATAACAAAAAACCTAGGATAGGAAAAAAAATCTTTTCAAGGATAAAAGAACCTCTAGTGGAATCACCATACCTTACCTAAAGCTGTACTACAGAGCTATTGTGATAAAAACTGCATGGTACTGGTATAGTGAAGGACATGTAGACCAATGGAAAAGAATTGAAGACCCCGAAATGAACCCACACACCCATGGTCACTTAATCTTTGACAAGGGAGCAAAAACCATCCAGAGAAAAAAGACAGCATTTTCATCAAATGGTGCTGGCACAACTGGTGGTTATCATGTAGAAGAATACAAATTGATCCCTTCCTATCTCCTTGTACTAAGGTCAAATCTAAGTGGATCAAGGAACTCCACATAAAACCAGAGAGAGTGAAACTTATAGAAGAAAAAGTGGGGGAAAGCCTCAAAGATATGGGCACAGGGGAAAAATTACTGAATAGAACAGCAATGACTTGTGCTGTAAGGTTAAGAATAGACAAATGGGACCTCATAAAATTGCAAAGCTTCTGTAAGGCAAAAGACATCGTCAATAAGAAAAAAAGTCCACCAACAGATTGAGAAAGGATCTTTACCTATCCTATATCAGATAGGGGACTAATATCCAATATATATAAGGAACTCAAGAAGGTGGACTCCAGAAAATCAAATAACCCATTAAAAATGGGGCTCAGAGCTAAACAAAGAATTCTTACCTGAGGAATACCAAATGACTGAGAATCACCTGAAAAAATGTTCAGCATCCTTAATCATCAGGGAAATGCAAATCAAAACAACCCTGAGATTTCACCTCACACCAGTCAGAATGGCTAAGATCAAAATTTCAGGTGACAGCAGATGCTGGCGAGGATGTGGAGAAAGAGGAACAAGTCTCCATTGTTGGTGGAATTGTAAGCTTGTACAACACTCTGAAAATCAGTCTGGTGGTTCCTCAGAAAATTGGACATAGTACTACCTGAGTGTCCTGCAATACCTCTCCTGGGCATATATCCAGAAGATGTTCCAACTGGTAAGAAGGACACATGCTCCACTATGTTCATAGAAGCCTTATTTATACTAGCCAGAAGCTGGAAAGAACCCAGATGCCCCCCAACAGAGGAATGGATACAGAAAATGTGGTACATTTACACAATGGAGTATTACTCAGCTATTAAAAAGAATGATTTTATGAAATTCCTAGGCAAATGGATGGACCTGGAGGGCATCATCCTGAGTGATGTAACCGGATAACAAAAGAACTCACATGATATGTACTCACTGATAACTGGATATTAGCCCAGAACCTTAGAATACCCAAGATGTAACATACAATTTGCAAAGCACATGAAACTCAAGAAGAATGAAGACTAAAGTGTGGACACTTTGCCCCTTCTTAGAATTAGGAACAAAAAAACCCATGGAAGGAGTTTCAGAGACAAAGTTTGGTGCTGAGACGAAAGGATGGACCATCTAGAGACTGCCATACCCGGGGATCCATCCCATAATCAGCCTCCAAAGGCTGACACCATTGCATACACTAACAAGATTTTGCTGAAAGGACCCTGATATAGCTGTCTCTTGTGAGTCTATGCTGGTGCCTAGCAAACACAGAAGTGGATGCTCACAGTCAGCTAATAGATGGATCACAGGTCCTCCCATATAGGAGCTTGAGAAAGTACCCAAGGAGGTAAAGGTGTCTGCAACTCTATAGGTGGAACAACAATATGAACTAACCAGTACCCCCAAGAGCTAGTGTCTCTAGCTGCATATGTATCAGAAGATGTCCTAGTCGGCCATCAGTGTAAAGAGAGTCCCATTGGTCTTGCAAACTTTATATGCCTTAGTACAAGGGAACACTAGTTCCAAGAAGTGGGAGTAGGTGGGTAGGGAACATATGGGGGTTATGGGGGACTTTTGGAATAGCATTGGAAATGTAAATGAAGAAAATACCCAATTAAAATAAAATTTAAAAAATTAAAAAAAATAAATATCTAACTAAGAAAGAATTTATATTAAATACATCCCTTTGGAGTATTGCTGGGAATTAAAGATTTATTAGAGTCATTTACTCCTGAATAAATAGTTTCATAGTGAACCAGATAGAGAACATAGAGAAAAAGATGACTGAAAAGAGGGGCTTAAGATCTCTAATTTAAAACTCATTTCTTGGGATGAAAATATAGTAAGTAAAATGCTTACTTAGCTTTTGTGAAATGTCGTGTTCAAATCCAAGCTTCACAAAACCCAACAATTAAACAGCACCGACACACACACAAATCTCAGTTTTGCTACATGTAGAATGAGCATAAAGAATTCATTTAAATACATAAGACTTCAGTTTTATTGCCTGTAAAATGAGTGTCATAATATAATCTTTGCAGAATTATTAATGTTAAATGCAATGGAAAGGAATTAAAAACACAGTATGGCATGGTGCCACCACATGCCACGTAATATTTCTCTAATGGCAGAGAGGCAGATACAGATGGTGATGGCTAAATTTATTGCAGGATGTAGGTTAATGCAAATAGACCTTCATCTACCCCTACAGAAGTCCCAATTCCAGATAGATCAAGGTCCGCAATCAATACTAGGTACCCTGTAGCTGACTGAAGAAAAAGTAGGTTAATAGTCTTGAGCTCATTTTCATAGGAAAAGACTTTCTGAACAGGACACCTATAACTCAGGCGCTAAGGCCAACAATTAAATGATACTCCATGAAACTGAAAAGCTTCTATACGGCAAAGCACAACATCATTAGGACAAAGTAGTAGCCTACAGAATGGAAAAAAGATTTTTTTTTACCAAGTACAAATCTGATAGACGTTTAATATCTAAAATATATAAACAATTAAAAGACAGGACATCAAGAATACAAGCAAAGAATTTTAAAATGGGGTATAGAACCAGAGTACTCAAAAGATGATACATAGATGCCTAGGATAAACATAAGAAACATTCAACATTCTTACTCAAGGAAATGCAAATCAAAATGACATTGGGATTTCATTTTCTGCCAGTCGGGATGGCCTAGATCAATAAAACAAATACAGTTCATGCTGGTGATGACAGACAAGGGATACTCACAAGTTTACTGGTGACTAATAAACTCCTGCAGTAAGACTCTGAAAAAGTCCAGAAACTTAAACTGGCTGAATGAAAAGATGCACAAGCCATCTATTGTTAGGTGAGGTGTGGGGCATAGGCACAAGATCAGGCCTTAGATGTGGAAACTAAGATGATTAGGGGCATCAAGTAGAGATATAGACCATTTGTGTGAATATTCAGGTCAGCTGCTTAGTAGTGGATCCTCTGATGGAGCCCTGGCTCTGATTTCACTGACTTAATACATGTCAACAACTCATGTGTGCACTAAACCACCAAGGAAAAGGGTGCAACAGTTGAAAACAGGGTTCAGGCCAGTGCCTTAGCACACATGGACAATTTAAGCAAGGCAACTTCTTATTTGCTCAGGAAGCAAGAATAGATTTTGCATGTATGTGTCTCACTTCATAAGGTAGAATCATTAGTGTATTTTCTGATTCTTTCAATAGCCCCAGTACACATTATTTTTAAAGATCATCCCTCCAGATGTTTAATATGGCTAAGAATTTCAATAATTTCACAAGGGCTCATGTGCTTGGCCCATGGCTGATGGCACCAGTGGAAGGTCTTGGAATTCTTAGAAGGTAGAGCCTTGTAAGAGGAAGTTAGGTCATTCAGTGTTTTCTCGTGAATCATTTCCTCTGCTCAAGAGCCTGCTAAGATGCAGCATGATGTCACAGACCTAAAGCAACAGGATTAAGTAACTAACCACAGATGGAAACCATGTGCTGAAAGAAACCCTTTCTTCTAAACTGATTCACCTGGGGATTTGCTATAGTGCTGTAAAGCTGAGTAACACAGTGTTTATCTTATTATTTTTTAAATGCTAGTAACTAACATGTTAACAAAATCACCTCTTGTTTTTGCTTGTTAATTGCTCTGTTAAATCAAAATCCCAAGTTGTGGATAACAGTCCCAGTGGATACATTTAAAACAAGACAAAACACAACAAAACAAAACCTGTACCTAAGGCTCAGATAACAGTATAGAAGAGAGGGCAGAAAGATTGTAATAGCCAGAAGGTCAGGCTGTGAAGAGTTTTCTGTGAGACTGTATCTCCTAGTAACTTCAGAAGTTATACCCAGTCTTACCAGCAAGCTGAAAAAGAACAACAATAGACATGCTAACATGGTTTGGGGGAAAGCCCAGGAGATCTCTGCCCTGCATAATGGATTGCATACAACTAAGGAATTCTGAGAGCTGGACAGTCTTCCCCAGGGAAGATCACAACAGTTGGTTGTACAATGCCAAATGGTCATCCCTAAAAACATACATACAAGCCACAGTCCACAGACTGAGAAGTTTGTATTCATGGTTTTACTAATACAAGTGTTCACACACACACACACACACACACACACACACACACACACACACACACACCAGACAGAACTAAATGGGGAAACACAGCAGCCATGAATTTGAAAGAGAACAAGGTGCGGTACATGGCTTTGAGGGGGCTTTGAGGGAGGAAATGATGTCATGATAATGTCAAAATAGAAATAATAATTTAAAAATTAAATAAAATTCTGAAGGTTAACTTAAATAAACATTTAGAAGTCTACACCTTCTAATTAATATATTATACTCTAAAAAATGTTTTCTACTGCAAGGTAAGTTCCCTTAGCGAAGCAAGGAATTTCTGGGTGTATTTTACTCATAAACAGGTGTGTTTCTAGGAAAGTGTTTTATTTGGCTTGTGATAGAGAACTGAATGCCAAGACCCTTTCTAATATAATTGAGACCTTACTTCTGGTGCCTCAAGAAATGTGTTAGCATTTTCCATCTGCCCCTGTGGCTCCCAAATCCAATATCCCTGTCCATCCAAAGAAACCTGTTTTTGGTTGGGTTTTCTTCCTTCCTTCCTCCCTCCCTCCCTCCCTCCCTCCTTCTGTCCCTCTGTTCCTCCTTCTCATCATTTTTCAAAGTTTTGAAGTTCTATCTGTTGCTGTGTAGTAGTTTGTTTTCCAAAAGCCTGAAGGTCATAATAAGCTGTTGTTTGCTAGTGCTTAAGACTGGAATGGATTCAACAGTGGGAATGGAAGGAGTTTGTGTGTAAATGGGAAGAGTGGACTCTGTGTGATGAGAACACTAAAAACCTGGAGAAGAAGGGGCTATGTGTGATGCTGACCTCCATTTCAGACAGCTATGTCATACCAGTCTGGTTACTGAGTCTTTCTCTCCTTGCGTTTATGACTGTGTTTTCAGATAGGTTACCTTAGAGAGTAGATGCTAAAATACTGTGACAAGCTTGTAGTAAAGTGCTATCAGAGGAATAATTATTGCTTTTTTCCTTTTACTGTCATTCAGCATTGAGAGCAATCCTAAGAATTGGGTCAATTTTATTAACAGCAAAACTAAGGCAGCAACAAGAAAGTTAATTATAAAGAATAATTCTTTTATGTACTTTCATCTGAATTTCACTGATATTCATGTTCACCTAGGGCCTGAGAAAGAACTATATTTGGAAATAGAATATTTGAAGATGTAATTAAATTAAGAGTAGATAGGATTACTTTGGCTTTCAAATTTCATCTCAGCATACTTAGAAAAGGGTACTCAAGGATGATGTGAAGACATGGGTAGAGACAAGCTCTGCTACCACAAGATAAAGAAGAAATGATCCTCCCAAAGCTCAGAGAGACACAGAAGGGTTCTTCCATAGAGCTTTCAGAGCACATGAGCATACCAGTCCTTGAATTTGAACTTCTAGTCTCCAGAGCTGTGGATGAACACAGTCCTATTAGTTAAACCACTAGATTATGGTAGATTGATGTGGAAATCATAGAAAACAGTTCAATGCACAGCAAATTTCTTTAAGTAATAGAATTATTCTTATTCTTGGAAAGGCTAGATATCTCTTCAGTCTTACAATGTGAATATTACTTCATAGTTATTGAGAATGTTATTCTTTTCTTCCTAGAAAACTCAAATTCATGACAAGTAAAATATTGTATTTGTTTAGTATAAAGAGAAGTTAGTACATTTTATAATATTCAGGTACTTTAATTACTTTTGCAAGTTCGTGTCTGAAAATATAGCTACTTATAACTATACTGGTAATAAATACAAGTAAACCTAAAATTAAAGCAAACTGAATGATAAGCAAATTAGAATTATTTTCAGTTAAGTGTATAATTTAGATAATGCCCTCACTTACCAATCAAAGAGCCTTCGTCTATGAAATCTTTAAATAGATATTTTTCCTGACAAAAGGACCCTAATTCTTCAGAGATGGGCTGATTATCTGGTATTTTCCAGTTGGACCTAATGCAGTCTTCATGGTTCTTCTCTTAGCAAGGACTTCTATTGCTATTATAAAACACCAGGATTACAATTAACTTGGCAGAAAGGGAGTTTATTTCATCTTTCACTTCTGGTATTAGCTCCTTACTGAGGGAAGTCAGGACAGGCACTAAAGGTCGGAACTGATCAAAGTCCATGGACAAGGAGTACTTAATGGCTTGCTCCTCATGGCTTACTCAGCCTAATTTGTTATAGTACTCAGGACCACAGATGAGCATTAGCACCACCCACACTGAAGTGGACCTTTCTACATTAGCCATCAATCAAGAAAACACACCATGGGATTACTTGTAGGCCAACCAGTAAGGGAACTTTCTCAATTGAAGTTCCCACTTTCAAAATGACACTAGCTTTGTGTCAAATTGACAAAACCAACCAGCTTTGTCCTCTTTCCAAAGGGAGTAAGGAAAGTTGGAAATTTATAACACTGGCTTGGTCTTGAAGAAGCTGGCCAGGGCAAAGGAAATGACCAAATACTAAAATCTTGAGGGAAGAAAAGATCCCCCACTAAAATCATTATTTTTAACAAATGCCATTTTGAATTATTGACCTACAGAATTAATAACAATTTTTTTGCTATTTTAAGCCATTGTTTGTAGTAATTTGTTAAAGTTGTAGTAAAAATCAATACACATAGCTCAAAAACATGCAGCTAATTTCCATAAGACACTGAAAAATTTCAGCTACAGACTCTTAATTATTTTAATCAACATTTTTCTTTTCATTGATTATGAACCGAGGCAAACATAGTGCTTCTTTAGAGCAGCAATTCCTGAGACACTCATAAAACATGCTTCATCTAATTTATGGACCATCATATCATGTGACATTATATCAGTGGGCGAATCATACAGAAAAGGCATCTCACTGTCTAGGCTCACTAGTAGATGCTAGGCATGAACGGAGTCATTGCTCAGAGTGTCAGTCTTCACCATGAGTAGATCGAAAAGTTGGTCCTTTCCAGTTTAATAAACAACAGGATGAGCAAAAGCAGAGTTAAGAGAAACTTTTGGGCTGGGAAAACTGCTCAGTCATTAAGAGCACTTGTTCATACAAAGCACTTATGCTTGAGTTTGGTTCCCAGTACCCACATGAGAGTTAATAAACGTGTAACTCCAGTCCAACATGACCGTATACCCTCTTCTGTCTTCCATGGGCATTGCACACACACAGTTTCCTGAAGTACATGTAGACAAAGCACACATATGCATAAAATAAAAGTAAATAAATCTAAAAAGAGAAAGATGGAAATCCTCTTGTTCTATAGCTCATGAATTTTGGAGGCACTTTGCATTTCCAGCTTTACTTTGGATATAAAAACTACTTTGCATAAGGACTAGATGGCACCTGGAACAGGAAGGCCTTGGATAGAGCCTGATTTCTGCTTTACTATGCATACCACTACTTTGTTTTCTTCCCTTTCCACTGTGCCTCTCTCATAATCATCCTTTATAAGCCCCTTTCAGTGGGATACATTATGAATAACACAAGCTACTGCTCTTACCCTCTTCATTTAGGGGATTCTAAGGTCTTAAAAGCTTTGTGCCAGGAATGGGGACAAGGACCTCACGTTTCCCTGTCCTCAATACCAGTTATCTGAGAATTAACCATTCTATGCTTTATAGAGTGATTTAAAGGGATGTCAGGGAAACCAGTGAAGAACATTTAAAATACAGCATCAGGACACATAACAAAACAAAAACAAGATAGACAAGAGAAGATAAGACGAAACAAAACACTTCCCCAGATATCCCTGCCTGGAACAACAAAACAGCTACTAAGGCTCTTGACAACAAAACAAAACAACACAGCACTACACAAAACAGAACAAAACAAAACAGTAAACTGCTTCCTACCTACCTTCAAGCTTTTCTGTGGCTTAGTTACACGTGGTTGTGGCTGGTTGTGGAGTTGCTCCAAGGAGCCAGGCTTAAGTGATAAGAAATTCCACCATTCCAGCATTCTCCGTGTATCTTGGCTGCCTCGTGATCAGGAAGTTCTGGTGGGAGACTAGTGCCAAGTAGGACCACCACTGCTGTTCAGAGGAACCTGCCTGGAACCCTCAGGACACAGGAACTGAGTAGCTACCTGGGACAGGACTCTTCCAGTTTCTTTCTGCACCCAGAGTTGATCCTGTGCCATAGAACTACATACTACAGCCAGGAGAGAGCTGGTCTCCCAGGAGTGCCAACACACCTGAGAGCACAAGTAAGACCACCACTTCTTTTAATAGCTTGTGTTATTCATAATGTATCCCAATGAAAGGGGCTTACAAAGGATAATTATCAGAGAGGCACAGTGGAAAGGGAAGAAAACAAAGTAGTGGAATGCATAATAAATTCCTGATCCAAGAGAGACTTTCCTACAGCCATCAGGACATAGGAACCAATGGCAGCTGGGGACAGGATCCTTCTGGTCTCTGTCTGTATCCCAGAAGTGACCTTGTACCACAGATCTCCATACCTAAATCTCTCCCAGGGAGAACTGGTCTCCCAGGAATACTGATACACAGGCTTGGAGGAAGGATAAGCCATAGTTAGAGACAGCAAGACCAGCTAATACCAAGATAACCAGATGGCAAAAGGCAAGGGCAAGAACATAAGAAACAGAAACCAAGGCTACTTGGCATCATCAGAACCCAGTTCTCCCACCACAATGAGACCTGGACAACCCAACACAGCAGAAAAACAAGACACTGATTTAAAATCACATCTCTTGATGATAATAGAGGAATTTTTAAATTAGGTATTTATTTCATTTGCATTTCCAATACTATCCCAAAAGTCCCCCACACGCTCCCACAGCCCACTCACCCACCCATCAACTCCCACCTCTTGGCCCTGGCGTTCCCCTGTACTGAGGCATATAGGTCTGCACAACCAATGGGCCCCTCTTTCCACTGATGGCCAACTAGGCCATCTTCTGATAAATATGCAGCTAGAGACATGAGCTCCGGGGGGTACTGGTTAGTTCATATTGTTGTTCCACCTAAGGGTTGCAGATACCCCCAGCTCCCTGGGTACTTCCTCCAGCTCTGCCATTGGGAGCCCTGTAATCCATCCAATAGCTGACTGTGAGCATCCACTTCTGTGTTTGCTAGGCCCCAGTATAGACTCAAAAGAGACAGCTATATCAGGGTCCTTTTAGCAAAATCTTGCTAGTGTATGCAATGGTGTCAGCATTTGGAGACTGATTATGGGATGGATCCCTGGGTATGGCAATCTCTAGATGGTCCATCCTTTCCTCTCAGCTCCAAACTCTGTCTCTGTGCTCCTTCCATGGGTGCCTTGCTCCCAATTCCAAGAAGGGGCAAAGTATCCACACCTTGGTCTTCCTTCTTCCCAAGCTTCATGTGTTTTGCAAATTGTATCTTATATCTTGGGTATTCTAAGTTTCTGGGCTAATATCCACTTATCAGTGAGTACATATTGTGTGAGTTCTTTTGTTATCTGCTTACCTCACTCAGGGAGATGCCCTCCAGGTCCATCCATTTGCCTAGGAATTTCATAAATTCATTCTTTTTAATAGCTGAGTAGTACTTCATTGTGTAAATGTACTGCATTTTCTGTATCCATTCTTTTGAGGGACATCTGGGTTCTTTCCAGCTTCTGGCTATTATAAATAAGGCTTCTATGAACATAGTGGGCATGTGTCCTTATTACCAGTTGGAACATCTTCTGCATATATGCCCAGGAGAGGTATTGCTGGATCTTCCGGTAGTTCTATGTCCAATTTTCTGAGGAACCACCAGACTGATTTCCAGAGTGGTTGTACAAGCTTTTAATCTCACCAGCAATGGAAAAGTGTTCCTCTTTCTCCACATCCTCACCAGCATCTGCTGTCACCTGAAATTTTGATCTTAGCCATTCTGACTGGTGTGAAGTGAAATCTCAGGGTTGTTTTGATTTGCATTTCCCTGATGATTAAGGATACTGAACATTTTTTTAGGTGCTTCTCAGCCATTCGGTATTCCTCAGGTGAGAATTTTTTGTTTAGCTCTGAGCCCCATTTTTTAATGGGGTTATTTGATTTTCTGGAGTCCACCATCTTGAGTTCTTTATATATATATTGGATATTAGTCCCCTATCTGATTTAGGATAGGTAAAGATCCTTTCCCAATCTGTTGGTGGCCTTTTTGTCTTACTGACGGTGTCTTTTGCCTTACAGAATCTTTGCAATTTTATGAGGTCCCATTTGTCGATTCTTGATCTTACAGAACAAGCCATTGCTGTTCTATTCAGGAATTTTTCCCCTGTGCCCCTATCTTCGAGGCTTTCCCCCACTTTCTCCTCTATAAGTTTAAGTGTCTCTGGTTTTATGTGGAGTTCCTCAATCCACTTAGATTTGACCTTGGTATATGGAGATAGGAATGGATCAATTCGCAATCTTCTACATGATAACCACCAGTTGTGCCAGCACCATTTGTTGAAAATGCTGTCTTTCTTCCACTTGATGGTTTTAGCTCCCTTGTCGAAGATCAAGTGACCATAGGTCTGTAGGTTCATTTCTGGGTCTTTAATTCTATTCCATTGGTCTACTTGTCTTTGCTATACCAATACCATGCAGTTTTTATCACAATTGCTCTGTAGTACAGCTTTAGGTCAGACATGGTGATTCCACCAGTGGTTCTTTTATCCTTGAGAAGAGTTTTTGCTATCCTAGGTTTTTTGTTATTCCAGATGAATTTGGAGATTGCCCTTTCTAAGTCGTTGAAGAATTGAGTTGGAATTTTGATGGGAATTGCATTGAATCTGTAGATTTCTTTTGCCAAGATAGCCATTTTTACTATATTGATCCTGACAATCCATGAGCATGGGAGATCTTTCCATCTTCTGAGATTTTCTTTAATTTCTTTCTTTAGAGAATTGAAGTTCTTATCATACAGATCTTTCACTTCCTTAGAGTCATGCCAAGGTATTTTATATTATTTGTGACTATTGAGAAGGGTGTTGTTTCCCTAATTGCTTTCACAGCCTGTTTATCCTTTGTGTGGAGAAAGGCCATTGACTTATTTGAGTTAATTTTATATCCGGACACTTCACTGAAGCTGTTTATCAGGTTTAGGAGTTCTCTGGTGGAATTTTTAGGGTCACTTATATATACTATCATATCATCTGCTAATAGTCATATTTTAACTTCTTCCTTTCCAATTTGTATCCCCTTGATCTCCTTTTGTTGTCGAATTGCTCTGGCTAGGACTTCAAGTACAGTGTTGAATAGGTAGGGAGAGAGTGGACAGCCTTGTCTAGTCCCTGATTTTAGTGGGATTGCTTCAAGCTTCTCACCATTTACTTTGATGTTGGCTACTGGTTTGCTGTAGATTGCTTTTTATCATGTTTAGGTATGGGCCTTGAATTCCTGATCTTTCCAAGACTTTGATCATGAATTGTTGTTAGATTTTGTCAAATGCTTTCTCAGCATCTAATGAGATGATCATATGTGTTTTGCCTTTGTGTTTCTTTATATAATGGATTAAGTTGATGGATTTCCGTATATTAAACTATCCCTGCATCCCTGGAATGAAACCTACTTGGTCAGGATGGATGATTGTTTTGATGTGTTCTTGGATTCGGTTAGTGAGAATTTTATTGAGTATTTTTGCATCGATATTCATAAGGGAAATTGGCCTGAAGTTCTCTATCTTTGTTGGGTCTTTCTGTGGTTTAGGTATCAGAGTAATTGTGGCTTCATAGAATGAGTTGGCAAGAGTACCTTCTGTTTCTATTTTGAGGAATAGCTTGTGAAGAACTGGGATTAGATCTCCTTTGAAAGTCTGATAGAACTCTGCACTTAACCCATCTGGTCCTGGCCTTTTTTTGACTGGGAGACTATTAATGACTGCTTCTATTTCTTTAGGGGATATGTGACTGTTTACATTGTTAACTTGATGCTGATTTAACTTTGGTACCTGGTATCTGTCTAGAAACTTCTCCATTTCATTCAGGTTCTCCAGGTTTGTTGAGTATAGCCTAGAAGGATCTGATGGTGTTTTGGATTTCTTCAGGATCTGTTATTATGTCTCCCTTTTCATTTCTGATTTTGTTAATTAGGATGCTTTCCCTGTGCCCTTTAGTGAGTCTGGCTAAGGGTTTATCTATCTTGTTGATTTTCTCAAAGAACCCGCTCCTCATTTGGTTGATTCTTTGAATAGTTCTTCATTTTTCCACTTGGTTGATTTTGCCCATGAGTTTGATTATTTCCTGTTGTCTAATCCTCTTGGGTGAATTTGCTTCCTTTTGTTCTAGAGCTTTTAGTTGTGTTGTCAAGCTGTTAGTCTGTGCTCTCTCTAGTTTCTTTTTTTTTTTTTTTTTTTTTTTTCATTTTTTTTTTATTAGGTATTTAGCTCATTTACATTTCCAATGCTATACCAAAAGTCCCCCTTACCCACCCACCCCCACTCCCCTACCCACCCACTCCCCCCCTTTGGCCCTGGCGTTCCCCTGTACCGGGGCACACAAAGTCTGCGTGTCCAATGGGCCTCTCTTTCCTGTGATGGCCGACTAGGCCATCTTTTGATACATATGCAGCTAGAGTCAAGAGCTCAGGGTTACTGGTTAGTTCATAATGTTGTTCCACCTATAGGGTTGAAGTTCCCTTTAGCTCCTTGGGTACTTTCTCTAGCTCCTCCATTGGGAGCCCTGTGATCCATCCATTAGCTGACTGTGAGCATCCACTTCTGTGTTTGCTAGGCCCCGGCATAGTCTCACAAGAGACAGCTACATCTGGGTCCTTTCAGTAAAATCTTGCTAGTGTATGCAATGGTGTCAGCATTTGGAAGCTGATTATGGGGTGGATCCCTGGATATGGCAGTCTCTACATGGTCCATCCTTTCATCTCAGCTCCATACTTTGTTTCTGTAACTCCTTCCATGGGTGTTTTGTTCCCACTTCTAAGGAGGGGCATAGTGTCCACACTTCAGTCTTCATTTTTCTTGAGTTTCATGTGTTTAGGAAATTGTATCTTATATCGTGGGTATCCTAGGTTTTGGGCTAGTATCCACTTATCAGTGAGTACATATTGTGTGAGTTCCTTTGTGATTGTGTTACCTCACTCAGGATGATGCTCTCCAGGTCCATCCATTTGGCTAGGAATTTCATAAATTCATTCTTTTTAATAGCTGAGTAGTACTCCATTGTGTAGATGTACCACATTTTCTGTATCCATTCCTCTGTTGAGGGGCATCTGGGTTCTTTCCAGTTTCTGGCTATTATAAATAAGGCTGCTATGAACATAGTGGAGCATGTGTCCTTCTTACCAGTTGGGGCTTCTTCTGGATATATGCCCAGGAGAGGTATTGCTGGATCCTCCGGTAGTACTATGTCCAATTTTCTGAGGAACCGCCAGACTGATTTCCAGAGTGGTTGTACAAGCCTGCAATCCCACCAACAATGGAGGAGTGTTCCTCTTTCTCCACATCCTCGCCAGCATCTGCTGTCACCTGAATTTTTGATCTTTTTGGAGGCACTCAGAGCTATGAGTTTTCCTCTTAGAAATGCTTTCATTGTGTCCCATAAGTTTGGGTATGTTGTGGCCTCATTTTCATTAAACTCTAAAAAGTCCTTAATTTCCAGTGGAAAAAAGACAGCATTTTTAACAAATGGTGCTGGCACAACTGGTGGTTATTATGTAGAAAAATGCAAATTGTTCCAATCTTATCTTCTTATACTAAGGTCAGATCTAAGTAGAGCAAGGAACTCCACATAAAACCAGAGACACTGAAACTTATAGAGGAGAAAGTGGAGCAAATCCTCGACGATATGGGCACAGGGGAAAATAGAATTGAACAGCAATGGCTTGTGCTGTAAGATCGAGAATTGACAAATGGGACCTCATAAACCTGCAAAACTTCTGTAAGGCAAAAGACACCATCAGTAAGACAAAAAGGCCACCAACAGATTGGAAAAGGATCTTTACCTATCCTAAATCAGATAGGGGACTCATATCCAATATATATAAAGTACTCAAGAAGGTAGACTCCAGAAAATCAAATAACTCCATCTGTCTTTTGAGAGACTATGCCAGGGCCTAGCAAACACAAAAGTGGATGCTCACAGTCAGCTATTGGGTGGATAACAGGGCTCCCAATGGAGGAGCTAGAGAAAGTACCCAAGGAGCTAAAGGGACCTGCAACCCTATAGATGGAACAACAATATGAACTTACCAGTACCCCGGAGCTCTTGACTCTAGCTACATATGTATCAAAAGATGGCCTAGTCGGCCATCACTGCAAAGAGAGGCCCATTGGACACACAAACTTTAATGCCCCAGTACAGGGGAACGCCAGGGCCGAAAAAAATGGGAATGGGTGGGTAGGAAAGTGGGGGGGGGAGGGTGTGGGGGAGTTTTGGGATAGCATTGGAAATGTAATTGAGGAAAATACGTAATAAATAAAAAAAACCAAAAAATACAATATAAAATGTATAACTCACTAAGGAAATGGCAAATCATAACTGAAAAGCTGTTTTCAAAAGACAATAGTGACATGATGATCCATTGACAAAAATAAAATATT
This sequence comes from Mus musculus, assembly GCF_000001635.26. Classification (NCBI taxonomy): domain Eukaryota; kingdom Metazoa; phylum Chordata; class Mammalia; order Rodentia; family Muridae; genus Mus; species Mus musculus. The sequence continues at coordinate 64,493,430 of NC_000072.6, read as the reverse complement.
TACAAAGTAAAAAAAAAATGGGGCTCAGAGCTAAACAAAGAATTCTCATCTGAGGAATACAGAATGGCTGAGAAGCACCTGAAAAAATGTTCAGCATCCTTAATCATCAGGGAAATGCAAATCAAAACAACCCTGAGATTCCATTTCACACCAGTCAGAATGGCTTAGATCAAAAATTCAGGTGACAGCAGATGCTGGTGAGGATGTGGAGGAAGAGGAACACTCCTCCATTGTTGGTGGGATTACAAACTTGTACAACCACTCTGGAAATCAGTCTGGTGGTTCCTCAGAAAATTGGACATAGTACTACTGGAGGATCCAGCAATACCTCTCCTGGGCATATATCCAGAAGATCTTCCAACTAGTAAGAAAGACACATCCTCCTCTATGTTCATAGCAGCCTTATTTATAATAGCCAGAAGCTGGAAAGAACCCAGATGCCTCTCAACAGAGGAATGAATACAAAAAATGTGGTACATTTACACAACGGAGTACTAGTCAGCTATTAAAAAGAATGAATTTATGAAATTCCTAGGTAAATGGTTGGACCTGGAGGGCATCATCCTGAGTGAGGTAACTCAATCACAAAAGAACTCAAATGATATGTACTCACTGATAAATGGATATTAGCCCAGAAACTTAGAATACCCAAGATAGAAGATACAATTTGCGAAACACTTGAAACTCAAGAAGAACGAAGACCAAAGTGTGGACACTTTGCCCCTTCTTAGAATTGGGAACAAAACACCCATCGAAGGAGTTACAGAGACAAAGTTTGGAGCTGAGACAAAAGGATGGACCATCTAGAGACTGCCATATCCAGGGATTCATCCCATAATCAGTCTCCAAATGCTGACACCATTGCATACACTAGCAAGATTTTGGTGAAAGGACCCTGAGATATCACTGTCTCTTGTGAGACTATGCCGGGGCTTAGCAAACACAGAAGTGGATGCTCACTGTCAGCTATTGGATGGATCACAAGGCTCCCAATGGAGGAGCTAGAGAAAGTACCCAAGGAGCTAAAGGGACCTGCAACCCTATAGGTGCATCAACATTACGAACTAACCAGTACTCCGGAGCTCTTGACTCTAGCTGCGTATGTATCAAAAGATGGCCTAGTTGGCCATCAGTGGAAACGGAGGACCATTGGACATGCAAACTTCATATTCCCCAGTACAGGGGAACGCCAGGGCCAAAAAAGTGGGAGTGGGTGTGTAGGGGAGTGGTGGGGAGGGTATGGGGGACTTTTGGGATAGCATTGGAAATGTAAAGGAGGAAAATACCTAATAAAAATATTAAAAAAATAAAAGAAGAAATGCAGGCCGAGGAGATGTGGGATGACTTTGGGATTTCGACCAGATGTAGCAGGGATAAAGGTGACATGTGGCAAGGTTGCTTGAATAATTTCAACAGAAAAACTAACCAGAAGGTAACAACACAAGTGTGAGGTGCTCTTAGTTGCCTAGCAAATGCTTTAGTTGCACGTTTAGAATATTGTCCCTTGCAGCAGTTCTCTCTTCCTCATCCATGCTTTCCTATGGTCTGACAATGGTGTTGTAGCATGGATCTATCTATCTATCTATCTATCTATCTATCTATCTATCTATCTATCTATCTATATATATCACACCTGAAGGGTGTACTCTAAACAAGAATATCAGGAAAACTGGGTGATCTGATATGGTTAAGTTACAGACCCAGAATATCTTGATCATAGCCTGACCAGACAGCTAGCAAGGAAGGTTGGAATAGATGCTGCTGACAGCCTGGGGAGAGAAATCTACCCTCTAGAGTCCAGAGCTGTTACTGTGTTAAGAGGAGAGGAGAAAAGGACTTGGTGTGTTGAGAATGGAAGTTATATAGAAAATTATTCTCTAAGTCTGGCAGCTCATATATGTAATAAGCTTGATAGAGGATTTCTCACATTTTACAGCGTTTCTAACAATTTGCATGTTATGCCAATGGGACTTGAAGCTGAAAGTAGCTATTTCAGGCTGGCAATGAAAACAAAATTGATTTTGATTACCCTGGTAGTGGAAAGATTGAATTATATTTCTAACTTCCTCTCCAGAAAGGGTCTTACAAACCTCCTGCATAAAGAGGAAATCAATGAGAACACAGACATTTTAAGGCACACTTCACAGAAGTATGTGTGACAATTAATTAAAACAATACAGGTTAATTTTTATAGATATTGCGACACAATATTTATGTGCTCTTCACATTATAGTCTGATGTAGTCTCTTTCCTTATTCTTACTTAATATCCACTTTCGTATCCAATTCTGAATTTGTCATTTTCTATTTGTTTTTGTAAAGAATAATTTTCTCCCTTTGATTGCATAAACCTTAGTGCCCAGGAACCCTATATTTGCTCCTGCAATAAGATCACTGTGAAAATATTTCACAAGCAACACTCAAAATACTAATTTTTCCCCCAGTAAACTATTAATAACCCATATAGTAAATAGAGAAGTGCTCGGATCAGCTAAGAGCAATAGAGAAAGCAGCATAGCCCTGTCCTGGTTGGTGCTGGTGTTGCTATGGTAGCTGAGATGAAACTACAGAAGAGCAGATAAAACATCATTAGGTAGAGCAGCTGACTGCTCTTTCACAAGAGAAGCTTGCAAACAGTGCAAGCCTTGCATCAAAGGCTTGCAGACACCCAGAGAACGACTGCTAACAGCATGCCAGGTCCCACGAATCTTAACTGGTCTCTGTAACTCCTTTGGGGGTTAGCATACTCTTCTAAATGATTCTGTCCATTCTTGTATTACTATCAATTATTCTTTTCTTAAAGTCAAAACAGAAGGCAATATGCAGATGAATTAGGTCAATATTAAATGCAAACAGTGTTCCTAATAGTGTTAAATCTTGTCCAGAAAGCCAAAATTATAGCACATGTGCACTGTACTGTCCCAGGCCTCTAGAAGCTGGAAGACAGCATCCTGGGTTCTGCTATCCCTAGGTTCTCTGAGCTCAGGGACTGTTTTCTCTTTTCATTTTATTACTAACAACCCTTGTGATGTGATTCATAGTACAGACGCTGGATGTGTTTGTTGAATGACTAAATACTGCACTAAATGAGATTTTATTATTCTCTTCAAAGTTTGTAAAATGTGATAACAGAATTTCAAATACAGTTTGATACATGTGTGGTATATTTTTCAATGTTCTTCATTAATATTCTCAATCATGACGGGATGTGGAGGGCATGTATCATACTTCTTTCATATCTGCTAAATCTTCACATTTTCATTTTCTGAACCAAAAAGGACCGTCCATAACTGTGCTTTTAAAGTTAGAACCTTTGAATTTAAAATTTTCTTTTATTCTACAAATGTTTTTATGATAAATCTCCGATGACCTTTTTTATGAAGCACAGTCATTCATGGGAAAACTCAGACCTATTTTAAGCGTGTTCATTTGTGTTATTGTCTGACATAAAAGCCTTTAAGCTATTTGGTGCATAGATCATTGTGCAAGCATAGAGTGTCTGCTCTTCATTTCAGCCGAGGAAGGACAAAGTCATCTGGACTCCTTCTCCAGCTTGAACCAAACAATGAGGACGGTAATGTGTTTCATGAGACAGTTTCTGATTTAGTTTCTCCCTAAGCTAAAAAATAGACCTAGGCACCTTGAGCACCTGTATTTTATTTAGAACAAAGATTTTTTAATTTTTAATTTTATGCATTTGAGTGTTTGCCTCCATGTGTATATGTGCACCACATGAGTGCCTGGTGCCTGGTGCCTGTGAAACTCAGAAGGGGCAGTTGGATCCACTGGGGCTAGAGATAGAGGCAGCTGTGAGCCACCAGGCAGATCCTTAGAAGTGAACACAGGTCCTTTGCAAGAACAGAACAGGCTCTTACCTGCTGAGCCATCTCTCTAGTACCAGACTTAGGCATTTTTGAATATACTTCTACATTTCTTAGGTCAATGAGATAACAGAAAGAAAGATCTATTTCATTCTTTTTTTCTTTATCTTATGCCTCCATTTCCAGGAATCTTCTTCAACTTTTGTGCTTCTTTCCTGAGTTCTCAACTGATATATAAATGAATAGTCTTCAAACAGTAAAATATACATTTTGTATGTTTTCCACTAAATACATGTTTTAAAGGAAGGGCTATGGTTGAGTGAAGAAGTCAGTGAGAAATGTGTCCGTGCCCTAAGCTAGCAGCACAGCATGATCAAAGGTCAAGAGGGTGGATGCCTTCTGAAGCAGCACACAGGCAATAGCTTTCTTGCATGGGCAGGGTGCTCTGTACTGGACAACTTCATAGAGACTTAGTAGCTCCTAGTGCCAAACAAAAACAAAAACAAAACCCCAAAACACCAAAGCCATGAAATTTTCTATATTTATTTATGTATTTGGGAATTTTTCTTTTTAACAGGGTATCACTATGTAGCTCTGGTTATTCTGGAATTTACTATGTAATCCCGGCTGGCCTCAGTTCACAGAGCTTGACCTGTCTCTGCCTCCTAAATCCTGGGATTAAAGGTGTGTGCATTATATCTGGCTATGAAGTTATATTTTAAAATACCAAACTTCATTAAGACAGTGTCTGCACAATAAATAGACATCTTTCAAGTCTGTAATTGTCCTGACCTTCACTAAAGTCATGTTTCTGTGGTTTAGTAACCTGTCCAAATTTTTCCTGAGACACTATTTTCTTTTATAGACAGGCTTTTTGTTTTTCAGTGCAAAGGAGAGGGTAGCAGAGTGAATTACTGGGTACAACTGTTGCTGTCCACAAGGCAGTAAAATTCATTGGGTGGAAAAGAGGGACTGGGAGTAGAAAATCAATTGCTAGATGGTGCCAGCTTTGCCCTTTGTGCAGAAGAAATTCTTTGAAATTCTAGAGTGTAGCAGAGTGGCAAGGACAACCTAGTTGTTATTCAGAGAATGCCTTTAGGTCCCAATATACATCACAATTGTCACATGTAAAGCATTCCCAAATAGTCTTTTTCACTTACATCATCAAGATTTACAGGCAAATGAAATCTATAAAGTTTTAATAAATATTAGCAATTCAATTTTAATACATTAACATAAAATTTAATAAGATTTTCAAACTACGAAATAATACCCCTGAAACTTAGGAAATTAGAAAGATGATCAGTTATTTTCTTAAGATCACAAAATAGCAAATGGCAGACATGGAAATATTTTAGCATAGTCTGTAAAGGTCCAGAGCCCCACATCTTCTTCTACATCTGAAACGTAATCCTAGAGCATAGGCAGAACCACTAGGAAATCTATAATCTGAGACACACACACACACACACACACACACACACACACACACACACACACACCAAACAAACACTAGGAAGAGTCTGGCTTGTTTGGTGACCACCAGTATACACCCCTCTTGCAGTCACTGTGGGATTAGCTTTGTAGCTAGCTTTGGCTTACAACATTGGACAAGTAGCAATCATGCTCTGAACAGAAGCTAGAAGCCTGTCTCTCTTAGATGCCAGGGGGAAAAAGGTTTAGTTGCCCAGTGGAGAAAACAGGAAAAAGATGAAGTTGTCTATGGAATGTTGGCCATTACTGCTAAGATCCACGGGTAAGTCAAGGGCCTGCTCTCAGACACTAGCCACCCAGCTGACTCCACCCCAGATTCTAGATGTAATAAGTTATTAGTAACTTGGCTCATTAATATTTTATTATCCATTAAATATTCATAAATAATTGACATAACTGATAAAGCACTATATAATTCAGGACACCCTTCCTTTGTTCTATGATTTATCCGTAATGCCACCCTCATATTTTTTATTTAGTAAGAAGGGAAGTGAAGCTCAGAAACATGAACTGACTTGTTCAAGATCATTTAAGAGGCTGGAGAAAAATGCATACTTTATGTGGCAAAATGGGATGTGTTTGCATGCAGTTCCTGACTATACCACTTCTGGTAGGGCACATGATCAGAGATCAGTGTGAAATGGCAGAGCTGGCAGTTCAATTGGATTTGTCCTTTTAGGAAAGAGAGGCAGCATACAATATCTAGGAACTTAAGAGACGGCTCAGGGCCCCTTTTTTCTTGCAAACATAGAAATGGCACATGTTTTCAGACTGATCTTCTCATTTTCTACCTTCTACCAATCACACAGCAGCCCTTGCTGCCTCGATTCCTCATTGCTGCTTGTCTGTTATAGTCATGGACTCCTCAATACTTCTCTCTTCCAATAGTGCAAACGAGTTTCCTCTACTATAAATAAACTAATGCTAAATGATCTAACTTTAGCTAGCATACTGTAGAGTTTTGAGTTCAAAGTCATGTGTTTTATGCCAAATCTTGATTTTTTTTCTCTTATGGGGAACTCAAATCTGTAGTCATTTAGGCTTACATGAAAGTTGCAAAGGAATATGCTTTTGTTCATAACGTGTTAGGTTTTGAAGTGGAGTTGTTCCCATAAATGTCCCTGTACCAAAGGCTTGGATTCAGCTGCTGCTGCTCCTGAGAGGCAGTTGAACCACAAGGGCTCTAACATTAGCTATAGATCAGGCTCTTGATGAACTCATAACATGATAGCATCATTGGGAGGTGGTGGGAAGTAAGCTGCAGGGCCTGGTTGGAAGAAACAGCTTACTAGGGTGTGATCTGAAATTCATTCTTTGTTTTGAACTGTCTTCTATCCTCTCACTTCCTTGGCTACCAGGAGATGAGCAATTCTACCTTACCATACTCTCTGCTTCATTGCTTGGCTTCATCATGGCCCACAAGCAAAGTAGCCATCCTACTGTAGACAGAATCTCAGGAACAGATAACAAATCAATCTCCCGTCTCTTGAAATTGTTACCGTGTTTGTCACCGTGGTGGACCAGCTACCACCAAGGAGTCATGCTTGTCTGCTAGGATATTGAGGCACACTCCAAAGCTAGCATGCTGCTCCTCAGGAGGAACCTGAAAGTAGACCTGGACATGATACAGATGCATCAAGAAGCTCTGTGCAGGAATTCTAACAGACTCTCATTTATTGGCTAAGAAGGAACTGGCAGAAAGAACCCCAAAGATGCTTTTCTCATCTTCAACTATTCTTACTCTTTTTGGAATAACATAGTTACAGTTGCTTGCCTGTTGGTAGTGTATGAAGAAAGAAGGAGGACACAGTTTCATTATAGTGTCTGTAGTCTTCCTCCATTAATAAGACCATGTATCACATGCCAGACACAAAACACATAAATAATTAGCACTAGTTCTTTCATTCTCTTATTTCATGTAAAAGGGAAATAAGAGAGAGTACCTTAAAATTTTAATCTTAATGTAATTTCATAGACCATACATATACAGGAAAATACATATACAGTTAAGTGAACACATTCCTGCTTTGGAATATAGCAGGGGTACCATTTGCTGAGATTAACCCCCCCCCTTTATCTATGCCTATATACACATGAAATGTGTATTGTAGTACTGATGAGGTTCTAAGCATTATTCTAAAACTATATATATATATATATATATATATATATATATATATATATATATATACTCACAGGTGGATTGCATTCTCAATCACCCTCCAATAAAAAGTCTTGTGCTTAGCATACTTAATTTATTTGAATTAGTGAATTATTTCTTTTTTGGATTAAGCTAAAAAAGTTCTCTCTCTCTCTCTCTCTCTCTCTCTCTCTCTCTCTCTCTCTCTCTCTCACATCTATCTATCTAGTCCAATCAGAAAGCTTGCATAAGCACTTTTATTTGAAGTCTCTGTATTCAGATAAAATTGTAACATTTAAAAAGTGGAAAGTAGTGAACAGAATGATAATATAATAAGATTTTAAAAACTGTATTAAATTATGCATTTGTCTAAAGTGAGAAAAATGATTGAAAAATGAATTCTTATTTGAAAAGTCTGCAATGGATCTCAGAGAATAGCATGGAAAACCATAGAGCAAATACACACACATCTAAACTCATTTTATTTATCTTAGAACACCTTGGCAGACTACAGAGTCATCACATATTGTGATGGTCTTTCAAAGCCGGTCCTCTGACTTTATCAGAGAGGCATGCCAGTCAGCAACCTTACTTGCTTCTGATTTAATTTGTTTATAATTCCCTTCACAGTCCAATTCTTAACTTACGTTTTTGGAAATGTGTCTGCTGCCTCCTGTTTACTAGTTTCCCTGCTCCTATTCTACGACATGACTCATCATTTCCATTTTAGCTGTAGGATTTCCCTATTATTTGCATTTTGTACCAATTTGTAGTAAATTATAATTACTATGTATTATATTTTCACATAAATATTAATCTTAATAACAAGTTTCTCTTGGACTGATTTAAGATTTTATCCTAATAAATTTATTCTACACATGGTTGTATTATGGACAATATTAAATTCTCATAAATTTTCAATTAAAGGCTTAAATAATCAACTTGGAGATAAAATGAGGGCAACTATTCCTATGCTGTTTTCTGAGACATGTGGCTACTTCAGCATAACATTCAGGTGGAGTACTTGAATGTCAGTTTCAGTAGAACATTACAACTATCTCTAGAACACAACTATCTCTAGAACACAACTATACCTGAATGACTAATTATAATTTAATATAAAAATTTGCACAACTATACGTATCACACAAATGACATGTGCTGTCCCACACACTTCAGGGCAGGAAACTAGGTGCTATATTTTACGGGGGTGAAAGTTCAAGGATAGCTAGGAAAGACCATTTCCTCTTCCTTTACTTCTTTGAGGCCTTGCCTCATCCTTCCTCTGAAAGCATTCCTTTCCCCCTCGATTGTTATATTCTGTATGACATTTGAGAGGGACACTAAATAATGCCACTGGTTAATTCTCAGGTTTTTTTGTTTGTTTGTTTGTTTGTTTTTTGTTTTTTTATTTTTTATTTTTTTGTTTTTTGTTTTCGGATCCTAGATTAAATTCCACAGAGAAGTTTATCTTGATGACATAGACATGAAGGGTATTTTTTCTATTTCTTTGTTGAATATTTTCTGTGTCTTAATTAGTTAAAATGATGAGAAAGTAGGAGAGGGATGGGACGGAGCCTGGAGGTAATGTCCTTGTTCATCATGCACTTGGTGACAGACTCAATCCCCAGTACCCCCTTGCACCTCAAAAAAACTATGACAAAGCTAAGCAGATAGAGAGAGGGGACCACAGAGACAAACTTGAGAGCATCAGGATGGAAGCAGAGAAGTCTTTGCATTTTGGGACTTCTGTTGAAGTCTCCACCCATGGGCAGTGATTTGCACCCACTTAACTTGAAACACAACCATCACCATTTTTCCAAACTGGACCATGTTCAGACTGAAAATCAGAACACACTGATGTCAATAACTATTAGATGTTTCGTGTAACATCTAATGTATTCTATTAACTCAACAAATACTCTTTCACCCTTTCTCTGATTGATTTGGTCTCCTTATTCCTTAAATCCAACAGCTAACTTTTAAGCTCTTGTCATATGGGGGATTTATTTTTCTTTCCTTTTTTATTGGTTATTTTATTAACATTTCAAATGTTATCCCCCTTCCCATTTTCCCCTCCACAAACCCCCTCCCCTTACCCCCTCTCCTCTGCTTCTGTGAGGGTGCTCCCTCCTCCTCCCACCCACTCTTGCCTCAGAGCCTTAGCATTCCCTTACCCTGGGTAATTGAACTTCCACAGGACTAAAGGCCTCCCCTCCCATTGATTCCAGATAAGGCCATCCTCTGTTACATATGCAGCTGGAGCCAGAGGTCCCTTCATGTGTACTCTTTGGTTGGTGGTTTAGTCCCTGGGAGCTTTGAGAGGGTACGGTTGGTTGATATTATTGTTCTTCCTATGGGGTCACAAACCCCTTCAACTCCTACAGTCCTTGACCTAACTTCTCCAATGGGATCCCTGAGCTCAGTCTGATGTTTGGCTGCGAGCATCAGCATCTGTTTTGGCCAGGCTTTGGCTCAGTGTCTCAGGGGACAGCTATACCAGGCTCTAGTCAGTAAGTGCTTCTTGGCATCAGCAATAGTGTCTGGGTTTGCTGTCTGCAGATGGGATGGATCCCTAAATGGGGCAGTCTCTAGGTGGCCTTTTCTTCAGTCTCGGCTCTACTCTTTGTTCCTGTATTTTCTTTAAACAGGAGGAATTCTAGATTAATACTTTTGAGGTAGGAGGCCCCATCCCTCAACCGAGGGCTATTCATTTTACGTCTTTGAGAGTTGCATACATGAATTATTACACCATTCTCTCCATTTCTATCCTCTCTTTAATTCCCCCTGTTCTTCCCAATCCTCTCAAATTAATGGCTTCTTATTAAATACACACACACACACACACACACACACACACACACACTTATAAACACAGCCTGTTTCAGTGTTGCTCATATGTGTTTAGGACTGGACATTGAAACTGGCTAGCCTATCAGGGGGCTTGTCCTGGTGAAAAATGATTTTCCCTCTCTTAGCAGCTATCATCAATAGCCTATAGTTCTTCTTCTAGGGATGAAACCTTTTAAGACTTCCTCCATCTATGGCAGAATGTCTATTGATTTTTATCATTTTGAGAACTTGTTTAGGCAACCATATTGATAAGATTCCTGGTAGCAGATTCCTTTTCATGTATAAAAGGCACATTCTTGCTGCAGACATCCTGTCTTGGTCCTTTGGCTCTTAGATCCTTCTTCCCCTTCTTTTGTGGTGATCTCTGAGCCTTAGGTGTAGTGTACTTTGAGCAAATGGCTCTCATTCCTTACTATGCCCTTTATTCTCCTCTTCTCTGCAGTTGTGCATGCCCCTCCTGGATAATTTTACTTCAACATTTACTGCACATAGATTTTGACATATATTATTTCTTTGCATTAAAATGTTTGACTTGATTTCCATTTATTGGGTGTTTAACCATACCTTTAGTACAATGTTTTGAATCATTGAATAAAAGCTTGAAAATAATGAAAAAATATCTGTCAAAGTAGTCATTGTAACCACCCCTCTGCCAATTTCTGCTGTGTGGCTTGTTGCTTGACTCTCCTCTAATTGATTTACATAGCCTCACTATCTTCTCCAGCACAGGCACTATAGGAGAGCCTGTACAGCTGTGCTAAAGATCTCGGAGGCAGAAGTTATCAGAAATCATAAATAGAATAAACCTTAGAAGTGTGGGGCAACCTTGGGACACGTTGCTAAGAACTCTGTAGAATCTTACCTCTGCTTCTAACTCTTGTGTGACCTTGCATAAACTTTGAATAAATCACTTCATATTTTGAGCCTCATTTTCATAATTTCTTAAATAAGAAAATACTTCTATTTTATTTACCTAATCAATACCACGAAGATTTCTTATGAGCCAATTACAGAAAAAGTGCTGTCTACTTGACTGCACTTGACTGGGTAATCAGAATGGGTTTCATTGATGCAGTAGCATTTGGTATTAGTATAAGAGAACTGCAGAGTATGCCTTCGAGTTGAAAAAAAATCATGATAGTGGAAAGAAAGAAAGAAAGAAAGAAAGAAAGAAAGAAAGAAAGAAAGAAAGGAAAAAGAAAGAAAAAAAAGAGTGCAAGGTCACAAAGGCAAAGTCAGAACTTTAGGACATGCTAGGAGATGCCACTGAAGAGGAATCAGAGACCTGCTATTCTAGGCAGTATTTGAAGATATTTGGAGTTTACTATATGAACAAAAGGCGATCATTGCAGGGTTTTATGTTGGAGAGGGGCATAATCTTAAAAATTTAAAAGGTCTCTCAGTGAGAGTGAAAAGTGGATTGCTGTGTTGAAAATATGGCTGCCAGAGTGTAGAGGAAAGAGGGATAGCGCTGAACAGGTGATTAGTGGGTGGATCTGGGATATATTTCGAAAGCTATATTTGTGAGGTAACAGAAAAAAATGGACCTGACAATATTTTTAGTTGAGTTCTTTGAAGTAAGTGGCTGTTGCAATGTTTCATGTGAAAGAGAATTCTGAGGATGCTTTCCTATGAGAGTATCTTAGTGAGGGTTTGTATTCCTAGACAAAACATGACCAAGGAGCAAGTTGGGGAAGAAAGGGTTTACTCAGCTTACACTTCCACATTGCTGTTCATCACAAAGAAGTCAGGACAGGAACTCATACAGGGCAGGAAGCAGGTAATGATGAAGAGGCCATGGAGGGATGTTACTTACTAGCTTGCTTCCCCTGGCTTGCTCAGCTTGCTTTTTTATAGAACCCAAGACTACCAGGCCAGGATGGCACCACTCACAATGGGCCCTCCAACCCTTGATCACTAATTGACAAAATGCCTTACAGCTGGATCTCATGGAGTCATTTTCTCAAGGGAGGCTCCTTTCTCTGTGATAACTCCAGCTTGTGTCAAGTTGACACAAAACCAGCCAGTACAGAGAGCCTGGGAAGGAAGGCTGCATTGAACCTAGGGGCACCTGGGAAGGAAGGGTGCCCTGAAAGCAGGCAATGGGAGGAGAGTGTGATTATAGGCAAAATCCTTGAGTTCATCCTCCATTGGCAAAGGAATTGGCTTTTCCTCTTTTTGGACCAGTCAGTTCAAACTTGCCTCTTGTGGAATCTGAACTAATTTGCATTTCCAGTTTGGGATGGGTCCTGGCAACACAGCTTTAGTAGCTTTGGAGTCTCCCTAAGGGACTGTATGCATTAGGAGCACATCTTAGGCAGGGTAGTGGTAGAGGCAGAGGCTGATTGCCAGAGCTGTGGAGGGAAAGCTGGCAGAGCACCACCAGTGTAGTTTATGCTCTGAATAACACACTACTCAGTTTCTTCCAGAGACGAGTTATTTAAAGTGAACTTGAGTCTTAATCTTCGTCTTAATAAGTTGTCCTATTGATTTTTGCATACACTCAAGTTCCAGAGCACTGATATGCACTATTCTCCCCAAAGGTTGGTTGCAAAAGACTAAATGAAATGATGCAAATTCCCTGTAAAGGTACTGTCTTGGGATAACAATGAGAATATAGTAATGTTCTCGCTGCATCTGCTACCACATTTAGTTTATTTTGCTTGTACTATAATCATTGATTTATTTTTCAGCCTCCTCTATTAAACTGTTTTTCAATTAGGATGCTATTTGCATTTTCGTAAGGCAGTTTTTCCCCTTAGGCTGTCGTACATTTTACAATCTTTAGAATCCCGAAGCACAAAGTATCAACACATCTCCAGTCTTTGTTACTGCCAATAATGTCCTTATACAGATAAACAAAAACTAAACAGAAGCAAACCCAAAAATATCCTAAAGGGGCTTTTCCATCACCTTGGAAACCATCTTAATTTTCTTGTAGGGAATCGGTGATGTATGGTAGGACTCAATATGCTTATGGCACAATGAGGAATGACAATGTATTAGGGATTCCCTTATCTCAGCTAGGGAGGTCGCAATAATTCCTATGATACAATTGGGGACACTGTGGTTTGGGGGAGGTGTTAAACCACCTGATGTATAGCTCTGACAAGGGAGTGCTGACATGAAAGCCACATCTCTCTGACTCCTGTGCTCCTGTTTTTCATAATTCACCACGTTCCTTCAGTAAGTGATTTAATAAGTGAATGAGTTAATTCATAATTCTAGTCTGTTAGGACTATAAGCTGGTATAATCAAATAGATTAAAAGCTAATTTCCAGAAGGCAAGTCATAGCCTATAAAACATTTAAAATTCAATATACTTTGACTGCTCATGGAGTTCGTTTAGATTGCCAACAGTGCCATGCATAACGCAGTGACCCTGGCCAGGGACTGCAGCTCCGTTCTCCCCTGACAAGGAAGAGAGTGGGGCAGAAAGTCACCTCAGCATCTGAGTACCTGTACCTACAAATGAGTTGAGGCATATTCAGTAGGTTTGTTCCTTCCTTTTCTATGTGACCCATGTATATTATCTTATCTCTCCAATGTCATCTTTTCTTTGGAGATGGTGACAGCACCTCCCTCCACTTTTAAAATAAAAAAAATCACATTCCAATTTTTGCAGTTAGAGGATTGTCATCAAGAAAGCAACAGGAAATGCAATGGCAATACTGCATTTACCTCATGCAGGGTGGGTGGAAAGGTGAGTGAATCTAGAGACTATCAGAATCAGTGTGGAGACTCTAACAATGAAACTGCCACATAGTCAGAAATATTGTTTCTGGGCATAGAAATTTTTGTGTATTCTTGTGTGTCAGTGTACCTATTGTAACATCCGAGCTATAGAATCAATCTGGGTGTCAATCAATAAAGAAACATATTAGGAAGATGTTGCAAGTTGCATATGACTACGCAAGTAGTCAGTTCTGTGTGAAAGCCAAAATGGAGAAGGGTAACAACATGCCATTTTCAGGAAAATTAATGCAATTAAAAATTGTTATGTTAATAAACTAATTTAGCAGTAAGATATGGCATGATTTAGGGGCAAATATGGGCATTAAAGTAAAAGAAGGCCTAATTATTTATTTATTTTTACTTTTTACTTATTTACTTTACATCCCACTCATTGCTCCTCCTCCTGGTCACCTCCTCCCACAATCCTTCCCCGCATCCTCCTCCCCTTCTCCTTTGAGCAGTTCCCTCCTCCTATCCAAGTATCTCCCCACCTTGGCAATCAAGTCTTCGAGGCTAGATGCATTCTTGCCCACTGAGATCAGACAAGGCAGCCCAGCTAGGAAAATACATCCCACATACATGCAACAGCTTTTGGGACAGACCCGCTCCAGTTGATCAGGGCCCACATGAAGACCAAGCTGTACATCTGCTACCTATGTGTGGAGAGGTCTAGGTTCAACCATGAATGTTCTTTTGTTGGGAGTGCAGTCTCTGAGATCCCCAAGGGTCCAGGTTCGTTGACTCTGTTCATTTTCCTGTGGAGTTTTATCCCCTCCAGGGCTCACAATCCTTCCTCCTCTTCTTTCGTAAGAGTCTCCAAGCTCTGCCCACTGTTTGGTTATGGGTGTCTGCATCTGTGTGAGTAAGCTGCTGGGTGGAGCCTCTCAGAGGACAGTATGCTAAGACTCAAAAGGAAGCCTCTTAAGGACATAGATGCAGAAAAATGGGTGGGAGAAAAGCATTCTAAAGATACAGTGAGTCTATATGTGTCTAATAAACATGTACTTAATGGTATAAAAAACTATGGCTTGTAATAATTACTATATTTCTATAACTCATATGAGGAAATTAAGAAACAGATCTTAACTAAATGATAGAAATCATATAGTAAATAAGCAGCAAACCCAAGTTTTGAACCCAGGAAACCGGCCTTAGTGTTCTTACATACCCTCTGTATTCTTATATTCCTTTTGTATTCTTCATTCAAATACAAGGGAAAATGCTCTGGGAAGAAACTAGCTACGCTTCAAAAGTTGAAAATAAAGAGAAATGTTCTGAACATCAAAATTAAGACCAGTGCTTTGAAGAACACACCAAGGGCTATATGTACTCTTGGAGAAAACTATCCCTTCCCCCATAGCTAACAATTGCCAGTAGCTTCAGTAGAAAATACATACCCAAGAAAATCAATGCAGCATAAATTGGTACTGATCAGCTAAAAAAATTTGGGGGTGGCTAGGGATGAATACATAACAAACACATTGTATGAAACACCCAATTAATACATATTTTTAAAAAGAGACGTTCTCAGAATGCTGTCACATTCCTTTAATTCCATCTTTTGTGAGACAGAGGCAGGAGTGTTTTTACGAGTCTGAAGCCAGTCTATTTTCAATGAGAGTTCCAGGCCACCCAAAGTTACATATTGAGACTGTTCCAAATAAATAAGCAAAAATGAAACAGAGTCATGTTAAGAACTCTGTCCACAGAACATGGCTCCTACACGTACCCTTCCACCAAAGCTTAAGCTCATTTGATCTTACATTTCTGGAAGAAATCAAAATGATTCATATCGATTGAGCAGCTACCGTTAGACGCACGTATCCTGAGAGCTAATATTTGTAGACCAGACAGATTGCCAGGTGTCAGGACAGAGATGGGACCTAGGCATTGGGGAAATGTTGTATTGTATCTTTTAGAAAGCTCAGCTAATAGATGAATTTATTATATTTTTTAAATTTCCTGTGATGAGGCTGTCTAGCTCAGGAACTCACACTTGTGAACCAGAGAATTTGTAATCAACCATTAATGTTAGAATCACATACACAGAGAAATGTTCAGCTTTTACCTTTATTATGACATGTACAAACAAGGTTGTTTGGTCACATAGTCAAGAAGATACCTAACACAAGTCTCAAAATAAAACCTGTTGAAATGACAAAAGGCACTCGAATGTACATTACAGACACCACATGTTGGTAAGACCTCTCTATAAATAATAAAGTAGTATCATTTTAGTAAAACAGCTCTGGTGGTACACACTTGTTATCCTAGGACTCTCAAGGTAGAAGCAGGAGGATTATGGATTTGAGGCTATTCTCAACTATGTAACAAGTTTGACACCAACCTAGAATACATGAAGCTCCATCTTTAAAACATTGTCATCTTAGCCACAAAATTCTTTTTTTTCCATTTTTATTAGGTATTTAGCTCATTTACATTTCCATTGCTATACCAAAAGTCCCCCATACCCACCCACCCCCACTCCCCTACCCACCCACTCCCCCTTTTTGGTCCTGGCGTTCCCCTGTACTAGGGCATATAAAGTTTGCGTGTCCAATGGGCCTCTCTTTCCAGTGATGGCCGACTAGGCCATCTTTTGATACATATGCAGCTAGAGTCAAGAGCTCCGGGGTACTGGTTAGTTCATAATGTTGTTCCACCTATAGGGTTGCAGATCCCTTTAGCTCCTTGGGTACTTTCTCTAGCTCCTCCATTGGGAGCCCTATGATCCATCCATTAGCTAACTGTAAGCATCCACTTCTGTGTTTGCTAGGCCCCGGCATAGTCTCACAAGAGACAGCTACATCTGGGTCCTTTCGATAAAATCTTGCTAGTATATGCAATGGTGTCAGCGTTTGGATGCTGATTATGGGGTGGATCCCTGGATATGACAGTCTCTACATGGTCCATCCTTTCATCTCAGCTCCAAACTTTGTCTCTGTAACTCCTTCCATGGGTGTTTTGTTCCCAATTCTAAGGAGGGGCATAGTGTCCACACTTCAGTCTTCATTCTTCTTGAGTTTCATGTGTTTAGCAAATTGTATCTTATATCTTGGGAATCCTAGGTTTTGGGCTAATATCCACTTATCAGTGAGTAATCAAAACCTTTGACCTGAACTAGAGAAATTGTGCAGAGATATAAAGTTTCAATAAGGCAAACAAGAAACACGTGTTTAATCTGTCTTAGGGTTTTTATGGCTGTGAGACTAAAAACAACTTGGGGAGGAAAAAGTTTATTTCATCTTATTACTCTCAGGTCAGATCCATTGCTGAGGAAATTCAGGGCAGGAAACTGGAGGCAGAATCTGTTGCCGAGGCAATGGAGGGGTGCTGCTTGCTGGTTTGCTCTCCATTGTCAGGAGCCGTGATGGGACAAGGTAATAACTAGCAGGTGACCATTCTGAAATGGCCTGCTTCAGATTATTATATAATCTGCGACAGGTGTACCCTTATTAAGCTAAGGCTATAAGGGATTCATTTTAGAAAAGATTCCTGCTATTAATATGCTTTTCCTGTTATTATTAAACATATAATAATCAACAAGTAATGGCACACCTGTTTGGAGCAAATCTCTGCAGATCCACGAAGATGTACTGTCTTGTAGTGATGCTATATAGACAAATAGATGACTTAAGTTTTAATGATGATCCTATAAGAATTCCTAAAATTTTATCTTTGATTATTAAGCTCTTTTGTAGTGGGGCTGCTATTAGGTCATTTTCTAATAGTCAAAACTGCAATGAGAACTCTGCCAGTCTCCCAAGTGTCACCAGTTAATTGCTCTTAGATGGTAACCAGACTTTCTCCTATTCAGAGTACATTTCAAGAGGTTGTAAAACAATTAACCAAAGGTCATAAAAAAGGAACTAATGATTTATTATAGTTGCTAGGACAGAAGATAAAATATTGACTGGGTATATCTATACAAAACTTCACTAATAACTTAGTTATGGTTTTAAACCTTCAGTGAACCTGTGGAGCTGAGACGGGTGATGAATGTTTAGCTAGATAATTACTCCTAATGATATGCATGTAAACATTTCTCTGTTGTAGACTTCTACTTCAATTTATGATTTTATTTTCTGTGTGAATTTTTGATGTGATCATGTATTCTGAAAGATATTTAAGGGCTGAGGACAAAGAGAAGAGTCACAACTGAGGGACTGGGGTTAGAGGAACGGAGAAGAACTGAGCTAAGAGAGGAACTGAGCTGAGGAGAAGTTTTCAGACATAACACTTTTTAGATTAGAAGGAGAATGCGGAGTGGAATAACTTAGAAACTATAGGTAACATAAAATGCAAGATAGCAGTGTTCAGAATGCAGAGGGAAAGAGGAAAAAAGAAGATGCTGCAGAGAGCAGAAGGAGCAGGCAGGCTTCTCCTTACCATAGGACAGAATAGATCCCATGGTAAGGACAAGGCAGACCTAGTTTTATTAAAAGAATCAAAGATTTTTTTCTTACATTACAAGGGTAGAAGCCTTTTCTTTCTCAATGTAGATTGGAGCTCATTTTTCATCCAGAATGAGTGAGTTCTGCACCAGTGCTTGGTCTTTTGCTCCATATGCATATATAAATATGGATGAGTGTGCAAGTATGTAATTGTGAGAATGTATGCATGTGTGTGTGTGTGTAAATATGTAATTGTGAAAAGGCATGCAAGCTGGTGCCAGCAGGGTTTGAATGAAAATGTATAAATGAATAAATGAGCATGTATGAATCTGTATATGAACTTATATGAGATTATGCATATTCACGTATGCAAAAGTTTTTCCTTCTGTGAATGTTATTCTCCTTTCCTGGTCAATAGAAGTTCATTACTCCTAACTTCCCCCTAGGCTGAGAAGCAAGAGGCATCTGGACAATAGGGAAAAGGCTCTAGCAATTAATCCTTATTTAATGTCCTGCTGTTTTAGGATAAGGTGCTAAGTGCCAGAGACTGTAGTCTCTGGCCTCAGAGGAACACAGAAGGCAGGTCAGCTACAAGAGCATAGTAACTCAGACTTAGATAAGTAAACTTTACATTATACAGCAACCCTAAATTTCTCATAATACAAAGATTCTGTCTTACTCCCAGAATCTCATAAGACAAAGTCTTACCCCCAAATCTCCTAAGACAAAGTCTTACCCTCCACCCACACTCTTCCCCCTCTGCTGCCTCAAGAAGAACTGACAAGAAAGAAGAAACCCCATGTGAGGGCTGGCCCCCATCACTCCATGGCTTTCTAAGCCTGCTTTCTTATAGCACCCAGAAACATTTGTTGAAGGGTGCCATTGTCTTCAGTGAGCTATGCCTTCTCACATCAATCATTAACCAAGAAAATGTCCTATAGACTTTTCTGTATACCAATCTGATGGAGGCCTTTTATCAATTGAGGTTCCTCTTCTCAGATGAAACTCTGTGCCAATTTAACAAGAAAACTGACCAGCACAAACCAATATGACATGTCTACTCTCAGCAGCACCCAGGAGTTATGCTATCAGTCCTAGCAGGGGCAAGAACATGGGCACAGTGTACATGAGAAAAGTGGTACTTAATTTCATATCATGACTGTACATACGTAAAATTTCTCCATAGACTTTTAAGACTCTAAATGTGAAGAAAACTTGGATTTAAATATAATAGTATCAGTAAGCAAAGAGGAAAAGGCAGTCAATTTCACAGGAGGAACAACTACTTGCTTAAATAGATTCTTTTCTTTTCTATATATATTGTAACACTCAGAGGATAATTTTGCTTGCTGAGGATGGGGGTTCATCAAGTTATGTTTGCATCATGTATTTTGTGTCTTATAACCAAATAGAATTGACTTTATATCCAAAGGGAGAAAGTGTTTACAGTACATTACTACTTAAAAACATAAACTTCTGTCAGTGTGGATTGTTCTATGTAGTTTCTAACAATTAATAAATTAGGTGCAGCTCTAAGAAAGTACAGAATGAGCCTCTGCCCATTTTGTCTTCTCTTCCTGTGCTGATGCTCTGGCTAGTTCTGAAACAATATCCACTATCAGGAATATTTTTCATTTTTTAATAAGTTCACGCGCAGGCATATGACCAACATACATTAGCTGGAATCATGGAGACTCCTTTCTAAGAGAGCCTCATAATCTTTGTAACTCTTGTTTCACTTGCAAGGGGTCTTTGATGAGCCAGCATCTACTAGAAAAGCAATATGTATAGCAAGCTGTATGATTCTTGATGGTCACACATTTAATTTTGTTGCTTAAAATTAAAGGTAAGTTAAGAATAATATTTTGCAGAAAATTAATAAGAAATGCATAAACAAATAATATGCATTTTTGTAGTCCATAAGCAGAACATTTGACTGGATGTGTAGGAGGAAGACCTATGCATAGTGTAGATAAAAATTAGATATGTTACCTACTCAGTAATATTTTCCCTTAACTCGTTTACCTTATAGCAAAAGTTATAAAATTTCTGTTGATAAAATACATTTGACTGTATTCTTTGTCATCCAGACAGAGAAAGTAACTAGTTACTCGAGTTGTAAGTAGTGATCAATTGGCTTAGACATAACCCGAGTAAAGGGATTTGCTGTACTTCCCTGCAATTGTATTGTCTTAGTTACAGAAGCACTTTCTCCTCCATTCACATTCTGCAAAAGACACTTCATCTCTCTTATGTAAAGTGATAGTGACTCCAAGAGCTGTGTTTTCACACCACACAAAGGTGGTAGCTGCTTGCAATATACAAGGTAGAGAATGGCAGGTTAACTAGAGAAATGATGCAGAGAGAGAGAGAGAGAGAGAGAGAGAGAGAGAGAGAGAGAGAGAGAGAGAGAGAGAGAACTCATTATTCCTTAGCCTGCAGGTACCATCCACTTATTAAAGGTGGACTTTGAGCTTTTGTGAGCTGCTGACACATTAAGTCAATCAAGCCAACTCTCCTGTCAATTACCTTGCCAAACCTTACACTATTTTGACAAATATCTAAGCTGACAGCTGGAAAGTTCACTCAGTTCAGACTTAATTTTTTTCTTTCCCAAGTTCTTTTCGGGTAAAGGGGAACACTTGACCTGTGGCTAAGAGCCTTTGAGCAATAGGAATGGATAATGAAACACTGTAAACGAATACAATGACATCCATGGGGCAGAGTTCACTATAGTTGCTCCCCACTTCCCACCCCTTCTTTTCAACCTTGAAGAGAACATCAGTATTCCTAAAGAAAGTCAAAGTAATTTAGATTTGACAAATTACTATAGAGTGATGTCAAATATATAGATAAAAACAAAACAAACAAAAAACCAAAACCCCACTCTTTCTTTAGGTTTAGGTCTCTGACTTAATGGAATTTTCTATTTATCATAGAGCAGAGTAGCAAATGAGACTAGACCAAGATTCTACATGTTTGTTCATCATTATACAGTTGATGAGTTATTTGTTTTTTGATGGGACCAGATCTCGAATAATTTCCACCAATTAACTTAAACTTAATATCCTTTTTTATTGATATTCTGTCTCATAATTTGTCTCATAGGTTTAAGTGTCAGGTTAAAACACAATTTCTCACAGGTATATGAGTTAAAAACTATGTGAAGGTTACAATACATTTTATAAAATTTGATGATTAGACTCTCCTAGAAGTCCTGAGTTCAATTCACAGCAACCACATGGTGGCTCACAACCATTTGCAATGGGATCCGATGTCCTCTTCTGTTGTGTCTGAAGACAGTGAGTGTACTCACACATATAAAATAAATAAATAAATAAATAAATAAATAAATAAACGAATAAATGAATAAATAAATAAACAAATCTTTTAAAAAATCAATATAATCAAAATCCAAACCACAAATGCCATTGCTCATTGCACCTGTTTCCTTCAGTACAACGTACTTGCTTCAGCCCGAAACCCAAAGGGTAAGTATGGAAGGTATGGAGACTATTTCTTGGTTTCTTCAGATCTGGCTTCTTGTTGGGAAATGAGACTTTCTTTTTGACACATACCAATGTGTTAGAACTAAATCAACTCATACTAATTTCCAGGCTTTTTCTTGGATCTCAAATAAAGTTTTTAAGAAACAAAGTTATGTGATGACCCATTCTCAATCCATGATCCTGCTGGTCCAGCTGTGTTATGGGTCCACTTTGTATAATATATTCAGCAAAGGTCAATGTTTGCATTGTTGTTGACTTTTCTGAACTACATTCATCACAGCTAGAACAGGTATGGTGTGTTCAGTAGGAAGAAGGCTTAAGGGAAAGGACCAACTGCCTATTCCAATGAGATATATATCATGTAGAAAACCAACAAATAAGTGAGTCTCTGGTATGGAATATACAGGAAAAAACAGAAATCTAGAAATGAATGGTGCATTGATTTATATAGACCCATCAGGATACTTGGACACACTGGGGCTAGAGGTGATGTTTTTCAAATGTAAATTACAAAATGCTTTAATATTTACTTGTTTAACACTTTATTTCTAATAACATGATATACTTCCAAATTATATTGATAAATCTCTTATATTTGGGCATTACAATGTCCTCCATACTTTACTGCTATAAATACAATATATAGCATGAAACTGAGAAAATATAACACACTTAAAGACTGATACTGACCTCAAGGACTTAATAAAAACTTACAGTTACCATGAAAGTTCAGTATTAGTAAGAGAATAGACAAGCAGATTCATGGAACAGGCAAAAAAGACCAGTTATATATTCACATAGTCAGTGATGTTTGACAAAGGTTCAAAAGCCGTTGATAATGGAGAAAAGGTTTCCAGAATAACTGTGCAGTTATCTTCCCATCTAGACACAGATATTAAGCACTTTATAGAAATTAACTCAGAATGAATCAATGACCTAAACATAAAATGAAAACCTATGAGTGGCTGGGGTGTAATTTAGTGAGAAGGCATTTCTGGCCTGTGAAAGATAGTGTTAAGAAAACAAAAACACATTCGGCAGACTGGTAAGGGGAAATGTGTATAAAGACATACTGTTTTAAAAACAGCTACTGAAATATGTAAAGGAGTCTTACAATTATCAATAAGGAAACAATATGACAGAAAGGACCAAAGTCTTTTATAAACACACCAACAAAAAAATAGGTACAGATGCAAATAAGCAAATGATATTTGCTTGTCATAGTCTAAATTGCTCCTCATTGATCACTGAAGAGGTTCAGTGAGAAAATTTCATGGGACTGACAGAAGCGAGGGCTAGACAGTGAGTGCTGAGGGTGACTTGGTGGGTGGGTGGGGAGTCTTAGAACTCTCATGCATTTCTAGTTGAAAGGCACAGTAGTACATCAATTTGAAGGAAGAGTTGGGGATTTACTACAAAATTAAACATATGATTATCCTGCAAGTACACTTATTGACATTTATCCAAAGGAGTTAAGAATTATGCTCATCAAAATCTGCTAGTAGATATTTATAGAGACTTTAGTAATAAGTTCCCAAACCTGGAAAGAATCAAGATGTTCTTCAGTAGGCGACTACTCTGGAATCACATACTGTAGCAATCCAGATAACAGAACATCATTTAATGAGGAAAGAGAAATGATCTATCAAGCAATGACAAGTCATGGAGAAAATTAAAACATGCACAAATAGAGAAATATGCCAATCTGAAAAGGTTACAATGCTATATAATTCCAACAATATACCCTTTGGGAAAGGACAGAATTATAGGTGCATTAAATGAACCACTGGATTTTAGGGCATAAAGAGTAAGGAGCTGGAACTCAGAGGTCTGTAGGAAGTGGAATCATTATGTATGATACTATGGTGGAAGATAAATTGAAGTATGCATTTGAGCACATTCAACATGTACAAGACCAAGAATTAATCATTTTAATCCCTTTCTCTTTTCTTCTCCCTCATTGCTTCTCTTTCCTCCCCTCCCCTTCCCTTCTCTTAGTTCTTCTTTTTTTCCTTTCCTTTTCTTTATTCCCCTTTCCCTTCTCTCCCCTTTCTTTCTTTTGAATGCTATATGTATTGTAAAGACATGTTCTTGTTATGTAGGGCAGTTGAGGTTTGAATAAATTATGAGTTTAGTCTAGCCTCAAATTCAAGGCAGTACGCTTGTGTCATTTTTCCTAGTTACTCAACTAGACAGTGACATATCCTAATGTAAAGTATAATATTTGGTAGATGATGTATCATATGCTCACCAGTTTTAGGGAATATGTTACGTTGGTATGTACACAGATTAAAGAGCAGGCTGCAAGGATTGAGCAGGGACATATGAGAAACTGTACTTTTCAATTTCGCTGTAAACTAAAAACTACTTAAAAATAAAGTCTTAAAATATGATAAATACAATTCAAAATGTTCTGACTCATGCTCATGATTTCCAGAAGGAAATTGGTTTAAATCTGTACCACTAGACAGGGATGTGGTAGTGTTTGCGCAAGATTTCTAAAATGTGATTACTCCCTTAATATAAAGACAAGAAATTTAACTGAAAGAATAGATTAATGTGTAGACCAACAACACAACTGTGTAGAATGATCTTAAATAAGTCTGATTCTTTTTTTTTTTAAGTATAGAATAAAGAGAAATGGATAGATGCTTATCAAGGTCAGAGGTAAAACAAAGATTCAAATGTCTTGGAACTGTATAAAGATGGTTTGTATAGACCAGTTAAGATCTTATAAGAGTTATGATACATTTTAGTATAAAATAAATTCTATAATCAGATAAGCAGTATAGAAAACTAGCAGCAGGGACATCTTGGCATGATGTTGCATATCTTTAATCCTGGACCTTGGGAAGCAGGTACAGGCAGATCTCTGAGTTTGAGGACAGTCTACTCTATAGAGCAAGTTTCTGGACAGCCAGGGCTATACAGACAAACCATATCCCCAAAACCAAAAAGCCTAAGACAAAAACCAACAAACAAAACCAAACAACAAGAAAAAGTAGCACTAGGGATCAGTTGTATATAACAAAGAGAAAACCTTGCGTTCTAGTGTAGTTGATATTATTAATAATATTAATAAGATAGCAATCTCTAGCATGGTACTGACATGGGAGATGATCAGGAATCTTATTTTAAGTTCTTAGAAATATATTGGTAGCTACTCTTTCATTTCTTCTCAATAACCGTGCTAGGCTGGAAATTTCTGAGAATACTATAAGTCTTGGAAACTTGATATCAACTTAAGGTTGAAAGTTGGTGCACACCTTTGGGAGGATTCTGCCTTCCTGGTAGTTTAGTGGACTCATGCTAAGCTGCGGTCATTTGTATTTTGGATGAACTGTTCTGTCTTCTAGTTTGCCACCTGAATGAAGACAGAAGGCATGTTTTTCAGTGTGCACATTATTAATAAAAATCAAAAAGGACATGATGAAACATTCTGAGGACAAATGTAAGCCTCTTTTACCAGTCATGCATACACAGTAAACATACATACTGTAAATTAACAAGAGTCCCTACAAGAAACGCATCTCAAAATTTCAGTTCACAGGATGCTCCATGTAAGCCATCAGTGTGTTGTGAAATAAGACAAAACAGAACAAAACAAAAATGATTTTAGTAAGAGTAAACCATGCTGCTCACAAGGGCAGCCACATGATTAAGAGATGCGCATATGAACAACTCAGGCTTTGGCTCTTCATAAACAGCAGAATAGCACATCTGCAACTCTCTTCCCAGAACCTTCCTTAGCTTCTGCTACCTAGCTCTTCGACTCTCCCTTGTTCTTTCTTAGCCATCACCAGAACTTTGAAAACCTCGTCTTCCCCACGTGCCCCTAAATGCCAACCTTGTCACAGCTTAGGAGCTTTCCTGTAGGCTTCTCCTCTTGCTGACAAACTGACTCAGCAGGCCCTCCTCCAAAACTCCCTTACTTCATCCAGGTTTGTCATGAACCCAGCTTCTTTCTCTCTCAAGCCTTCTGGCTCAGCATTCCCCTTCATTTTTTTTTATTTAATACATTAGGGTTTCTATCTGTCTGTCTGTCTATCTTAAGATGGGTTTCTACAATATAGCTAAAGTAGACCAGACTATTTTCAAATTAGTAATTATCTTGTTTCTGCAACCCAGAGACTAAGATTACAGTTGGACATGAACACACAGACCTAGGTATTTTTGTTGTTGTTATTTGCTTTTTAAAATATTTATTTATTTATTCAAATGAGTACTCTATTTGCTCATATGGCTGCATGACAGAAGAGGGCATCAGACCCCATTATAGATGATTGTGAGTCACCATGTGGTTGCTGGGAATTGAAATCAGGACCTCTGGAAGAGCAACCTATATTCTTAACTTCTGGGCCCTTTCTCCAGCCCCATCCTTTTTTTTTTTTTTTTTTTTTTTTTTTGGGTAAACAGCATGTGTCATGTAACTATTTCCTCTGAGTTGAAACACCCTCTCATGGAAGAAGATGGATGCTTATAGGACTCAGTAAATGAATGCAACCTGCAAGGTTCAGGAAACCTAGAAACCTACAGGACTCATAAGGACTTTCCCCCAGGTTATATAACCACTACACAATGCTGCGGAAGAGAATCTCCAAAGCACTGCCTACAAATCCCCAAGAATACATCTTCCAGAAACCCTCACACAGCTTTGTGTTAGATTTGGTGATGCTATGATTTTAAGAACCCATGTTGTGTAAGTAACCCCAGCAAATTTATTTGTTAATCAAGGTAGCTTTGCATAAAATTTGTCCCTTATTTTGCTACCAGTTACCTATCTGGGACAAACATACAGTTGTTTCTACATAAACAATATTTATCTCAGAGTTATTTCTGTGTGCTTTTCTAGTTATAACTCCCTAAGGGCACCTGATACCAATAGTATTAATAAGTATATGTACTAACACTCATGTCATAATTGCTACAGAGTAGGTACTATTATAAGTTTTCTCTGTCCTGGTTGCTATTTAAGATAAAACTTCAAGTCTCATTTGCATTAAAGAAACTGAAGACTAGCTTGTTTCCTCTAGGTCACAAAACTAGAGAACAGGCTTTGCACTCAAGTCTATGAAGACTGACTCTAAAAATCAAGAACTGTGAAAGCCTCACTGCCACAATAAATTGGTTAGCTGATAAGTACATATAAAAAGTGAATAAAATGCTACACTAAAAAGTATATGCATCTGACATATTTAATAACATGAATAGCATAAAGTAAGATACAACATATGTTTAAAATAACGTCTTTTGTTATTATTTTGTACCAGTAATACCACAGAAGAGATACAATGTACATCACAATTTAATAGCTACTTGACATATTGGAATACATCTCTTAAAGACCCCTGCAGAGTAGCCAAGGTTTGTAAAGCTTGGGGCATTAGGACAATAAAATATCTTTAATTAGGTTTCCGTTACTCTTCAAATGTCTTTATACCCCAGAAAGAATAAAACTTTGTGAAACTATATCATAAGGAATATATTTTTCATATAAAGATGCCTGTTTCATAAATATTAGTCATCAAAGGGTTGTGAGTAGTCTTTTAAAATACAGTTGTAAACATTCGAGCCTGAACCTCATATCAGAGGAAGCTGTAGCAATTCTGCTTTACAAATGTCTACACTTATCATTGACCATGCCTGTACAAGACTGTTCAGATATTTCCTAAAAAGAGGTCTGTTTGTATTTT
Organism: Mus musculus; assembly: GCF_000001635.26. NCBI lineage: Eukaryota > Metazoa > Chordata > Mammalia > Rodentia > Muridae > Mus > Mus musculus. The sequence continues at coordinate 64,465,792 of NC_000072.6, read as the reverse complement.
TTCCTTATAATGTTTCCTTATAGGAACATGTTTGTTTACAAGCCACACAGTCATGGAAGTAAAGGTGAGCAAACCAAGGAGAACTTGCAGCCGAGGCCTCTTTCCTTCTGTGCTTGAGTTCAGCTCATTCTACATTTTGATTTTATTCATAAGATTCAGGTACATTGAATAATTTATTCAGATGGGTCATAGAGAAGAGGCAGAAATGTGAATTGACTACAGGTTAGTCTTATTCAGATCATCTTACTCTTCTACATAGTATATATTTTCCCCCGAGAAAGCAAAGCAAGCAAGAATTGCTTCAACAATTCAACACTACAGTAGGTTCAATGAGAAGCTGAAACATTTTGGTTTCCCTAATTATACTAATTTATTTTTAATTGCCTTTTATTAACAAGAACTTAAGCAATCTGTGAGAGAATAAATACTGTGTACTTTTAGATATGTGAATTTCTAGCCATTTGTGTAGATCCAACCAATGAATTGCCCCCTGAGCTTCAAGAGTTAGACCCATTAGAATTTTGATTGAAATTTCCTTCATTACTTCAACATATGAAGCACACCTCATTAAATACAGTGAGCTTGCAGGAAGCAGACAACTGCAGAAGATCTTTGGAATATTGTTTGTTTGAAAATGTGGTACATGAGGGCCGGGCATGGTGGGGCATGCCTTTAATCACAGCACTCGGTAGGCAGAGGCAGGTGGGTTTCTGCGTTTGAGGCCAGCCTCGTCTACAAAGTGAGTTCCAGGACAGCCAGGGCTAAACAGAGAAACCCTGTCTCAAACCCCCCACCCCAAATGTGGTACATGATAGTGATGAAATGGTTTACCCAGTCTTATATTTGCATATTCTTATTTGTTTACCTGGAGGTCTTCTATGATTATGGCTAACTTTATTATACTATAGTATTAATTTTAAACATTACATTTGTTTATTAATTTACTTATTTTTTTTTAGTGTATATGTGTTCATGTGTGCATGTATATGTGTGCTGTGGATGCTACCCCATGTGAGTGGAGATCACAGACAACCTACAGGAGTTGATTCTCTCCCCAACCATGTTCTCATGGGAATGCAGTTCAGGTTGTTTGGAACAGAAAACTTCCCAGGCCCTTGCCATGCTTTTTAAAAATATGTTCATAAAAGCAATTACAACTTTTTCTTCCCCAATGGATGAGTTTTCTACACGTACTTTGCTTCCTAAGAAAAACGTTATAATGTAGTTATTACAGATTCTGGTGAGGTGATACCTTAGTTATTCTCAAAAGTAATCAAGTATATCTGATCAAGAGAAAAATAGGCTTTTAATATTGAGTTGTTTAATTTATTGATTTTCGGTTGATCTTTTATTATAAAAAATGTAAAGTTCAAATTAGTTTCCAGGGACTTAGCATTTCATATTTATAACATGCTTCCATCTAAATTTTATAGAAAAAGTCGGTTTGACTTACCTGCACCATGAAATCAAGGTCACTATTCTGTGGTAAAGATTAATCAAAAAATAAATGAAGGTTTTATTTTAATTCAATAATATTTCCTTGTTATGTAAAGAAATATTAGGAAGAAGATGAAATATTTGCTACTAACTGGACATACCATGAATTAGAACTGGGATTTAATGCATTAGATAGTTTTGCTCTCTTACAATCATGGTTATGACAGTATATCCACTTTTGCTGAGAAAGAAGGTACACAAGGACATATGTTCTGCTTATGGCTTTGGTTGTTTTACATAACATTACTCTCTCAGCTTTATTGAAGATAGTTCTTTATGAGCATGGTATACATTTATGCCATAGGCACCAAAGAACTGCTATCCTAGTCTATTGCATGCATAAGAAACTGAAAACTATAAAACACCTTGTTAAGATGAAAAGGAAATTTACCGTCATAATCAGAATCAACATCATACTGTTTGGTTTCCTATTCCATTTGTGTATTATTCCAGCTCTAAAATAGTTTGTGAAGCATACTTGTATTGGACCCATTTGAATGCTTTTTAGGTAATTCAATCCCTCACTTGTATTTCCAATTCCTGAAATTGCTATCAGTTTTGAAAATAAAGAAAACTTCTTCTAGAAAGCTTCTTCTTGTATCAAAATAAATTTAGTCCTATTAAATTTAAAGTGAATATTATTTCACACTTTTCTGTCCCTGATACAGCCATCTGAATGACAAGCTTCCATGCTGATCAGGGTGTCATTTGGAATTCAGCCTCATATCTGGGCTTAAACTATAGGTCTACCATTTTCTGGCTCTGCAAATCAGTAAAAAATTCATATGCCAGCTCCTACCCTCACTTCTATAACTGGATGACTAGTGTGCTTGGTTCATGAGGATAATATTAGCATGGGATCCTATTTAGCATGTGACCTCAAATAGTGCAAAGAGAGAAGAGGATATGACATTACTGTATTGCATTTATGAGGCTGGTCTCATGGGCTGATAGATTTCTGAGACTCACACAACCTGTGAACTTTGTATTCTACATGTGGCCATCTGAGGAAAGGAAAGGTTTTACGAAATTGAACTGGGCCCAGAAACTTAGAATACCCAAGATACATTCTGCAAAATACAAGAAAATCAAGAAGAAGGAAGACCAACATGTGGATATTTCATTCCTCCTTAGAATGAGGAATAAAATACCCATGGAAGGAGTTACAGAGACAAAGTTTGGAGCTAAGACAAAAAGGATGGACCATCCAGAGACTACCCAACCTGGGGATCCATCCCATAATCAGCCACCAAATGCAGACACTATTGCACATGCCAGCAAGATTTTGCTGAAAGGATCCTGATATAGCTGTCTCTTCTGAGGCTATGCCAGTGCCTGTCAAATACAGAAGTGGATGCTCACAGTCAGCTATCGGATGGAACACAGGGCCCCCAATGGGAGGAGCTAGAGAAAGTAACCAAGGACCTGAAGGGGTCTGCAACCCTATAGGTGGAACAACAATATGAACTAACCAGTACCCCCAGAGCTCATGTCTCTAGCTGCATATGTAGCAGAAGATGGCCTAGTCGGCCATCATTGGGAAGAAAGGCCCCTTGGTCTTGCAAACTTTATATGCCCCAGTACAGGGGAACACCAGGGCCAAGAAGTGGAAGTGGGTGGGTAGGGGAGCAGGGCAGGGGGCGGGAGTGTATAGGGAACTTTCAGGATAGCTTTTGAAATGTAAATGAAGAAAATATCTAATTAAAAATTGAAAAAAAATAAAATTAAAAAAAAAGAAATTGAATTGGCTTTCAAAGGTGATCAAAATATATTTGATTAGGTGGGCATGGTGCTATATGATTTTCATTACAGCAGTTAGCAGAGAAGCAGCAGCGACAGGTGCATCTCTGAGTCTGAAGCCAGCCTGGTCCACATAGTGAGATCTTGTCTCAAAAACAAAACATAAATAAATAAACAATGTCCCAAACCCCAGAGTCAACAAAAATGACAGAAACAACCACACTTTTAGTAGATTAAGTTCACTATCATGTTAGAAATACTCTTGAATATAAAGTGTGGCTTTATATTCAAGAATACATAGACTTTGAATCAAGCTTCTAATATATACTTTTCATTTTTTTCTATGATAAATCTGTCATAAGAAAGTGCTTATGGGCAACTAGAGCACTAGAGAGCATGTCCATATCTAAACATCAAGATAGCTAACTAAGCCACTTAATATTACTCTTACAGAAAATAACAAAAACATAGAAATGTAATGAAGGTCAGTTTAATATATAAGTACAGGCTGGTAGTGGAGCCAGGCCATAATTCTATTGCGTGATTATCATACAAAGGATGGGGCTATATGAACACTTGTGATACTTGTCTGTCTGGTACTAGCTAGACTGAATGGGTATTATGTCGCTTCACAGATGTGGTACATATTGTGCAGAGTGCGTTTTAACACATCAGCCTCAAGATTTCCATGATATGCGGTTCCTATGGCAGCCTTTCAGCATACTGTACAAATGGCAGTGATGTGCATAGCATACTTGTCCACTTTTTAGTCCCACTCTTTGCAGGCTGGGTTTCCTCCTTTATCTGTAGTGTGACTTTGGGAGTCATTTGGCTCATAACCAGGTCATTTAGTTCATGTGTCCTTATTTCGGGTAGTTCATTTATGAACTTGGGTAAATCACCTCTCTACTGACAGTTCCTGAGCACTAGACTTCATGTATTTGTCATTTGACTTCTACACTTAGTACTAGACAGTATCTCAAGCAACTAAAGCAGACATTATTTTTCAAAGATTTACTTATACTTATTTTATGTGTATATGTTTGATTGCACATACACATAAAAGTCTGTTGCTTGCAGAGACTAAAGTGGAATCGGGAGTACATGTGGTTATTAGCCACAATGTGGGTGCTGGGATCCAAATCGTTTTTGGGGGGTGGGGGATCCAAATCTTGATCCTTGTCAAATGTAGCAAGTACTCTTAGTTATTGAACCATCTAGCAACCAAATAGCACACTTTAATAACCAGTAATGTCTCCTGGACTGTCATTAGAATAGTTGTTTTGGGTTAAGGAGTCTTGAGACTAAATGTCAGGTCTGCCCTTTAACATACCCATCTAGTGCTAAATCTTAATTTATACAGGGAAGACAATTGTCCAAGAGTAAATCTGAGAGCATATGATACTACATAGTTAATAATTACTACCAAGCAATAGTCTGTGCTAGATTGCAATATGATACAAATACAGAGACTATCTCTTCTTTCATGCATGCTTAAATGCTAGCCTTACATTAAATTTTATACAGGTTTCCTCTCAATGAGCACAAAGAGTTTTATATTATTTCTACCGTACATCACACAGAACAGGCATTGTTCACTTTTGATTTTATGAAGCAAAAGAAAACCGACAGGCTGTGGCTTCCCAGTGATGGCAAAGTACATCACTGAGGTGCTGGTCTTAGATTACAAGCATCTTGTACCTACTTTGGTGCCACAACCGTGCATGGCATTGGTATTGCCCTCACTGGTGTGTCAGGGAATAACTAAATGGCAGATACACATGCAAAAAAGATGGGTTTGGGTGGACCATGCTCAGCATCTTAGAAATTCAGTGAGTTTATTTTATGGGTGAATGAGAAAGATGGTTTATTATATACAGTTGAATGAAGAGGTGAGTTAGCTGATCTTGCTCTCTTACAGGGTCTCTGCAAGGGAGCAATTACAGTCATCTGTTAGCAGGGAGCTGTGGTTTAACAGCTAAAGGTCATTTTTTAAAAATCACATCTTTACTCAGACAAAAAGAAGACTTTGCCATTCCTCTGAGCCTGACTGGGGAAGTCTTTGCAATTCTGATGGGTCTGGGCACTGGGTCCTTGACATGACCATGCTCATGGCAATAGTCACATTCTATCAAGAATTCATTTCTTCCTCATAGTTTGACATATTTTCTGTAATATATGCGGCAGAAAAACATTATGACAGCACTTGCTGTACCATGGAGAGTACATAGAAATAAGGGGAGGAATCTATCTACATGGTAAGACAGTGGATGAGGCACTTACGATGCCTTTGAAGACTGTCAAAAGCAATAATGCAGTACTTATACTACAGATGTATCCATGAATTTGCTCTTATAACATCACACATATGACTGGTTCTCTTTGTTACAAGCCACCAGGGGGCTTGTCAGACAGCTGCTGAGAGTAGAAGACTCTCTGCTCTCCTAACTTGGTGCATCCCTGTAATCCAGAGTTTCTCTGCCTTAGTCTCTATCTTTCTCTTGCCCTAATCCACTAACTACTACTATAATATTAAGTAATTTTATACTCAGGCATTATTATATTCTGTATTATATCAGTTGGCAGAAACAGAATAAACAAATATTCCAGTAATTTTATTTTTACTCACTCATTTTGACAAGGTAGTTTATATCATCAGCACCTTGTATAAAGCATTTCCTTTTTCTTCTGGGCATTGTGTATAATGCATTAATGCTTAACAATCAATGAGAACTGAACATTCTCCCAATGTTTACCAATGATCTAAGGCATTTAAACTTTGTCGGCACATCAAAAATGATAGATTTTTTAAAATGTGTTTATTCAGTTTGGCAAGAAATATTTAGTTGTTTGTCTTTTCTCTTTCCTTACAATAAAGCTACAGATATTAATTTGACCTCAAACTGTCTTAGAGTTGAAATGCTAACAACCACATGAGATATTCAGATTTAATTGTAGCATTAGAAAATAATGGTAGCAAAGGTACTATATTTTTTATTTTTTAAAAATTTATCATTTTTATTCAGTTTCCAGAAGAGTTTCTGGGGAAGGACCCAAGGTTAGTGAGCTGTCATCAGGGAACTTCTGATTTCTGACAGATATCCTGAGGTCTGATGACTTCTAAGTCCAAAGTCAGGAAGCAAGACTCTGAGACCAAGGCTCCAGGATGGAGAGGCATTCTCTGGATGGAGTTCAGGTATGCCAGAAGAAGGAGGATGCACAAGGCAGTAATGATACATGGAGAAATTAGAGTGCACCTACTTTCCCTAAATACACAGGTGATGCTGTGGATACCAGGGCCCCTTCCTGCATTCTGATCAGAATTCCCAGGCTCTTTTTCCCAGGCAGGGGATGCTGCCCATCCTCCTGATGCTCCTCTAAGAAGAGTGAAGTTAAGAAAACCATGCTTCCTCCCTTCTCAATGACATCATTGTTATGCCCATTCTTTATTTTCTTTCTTGTCTATTTAGTTTTAGTGAAAACAGGCAGTGACAATGTAAAAAATGATTTCCTGTTTTATGGCATGGTCACCTTGCAAATGTGTAGTCTTGAAACAGAAACTCAACTATACTTTTGTTAGCACCTTCAGAAATGAGGACTACATGCTACATGCTAGACTCCTTGATAGTCCAGTAACATTGTACCCATTTGCTCCATTTTCAGTAGAATCCAAGAGGTAATTTATTGAAAAGTAGGCAAGAGGCTTTCTCTGCTGACGCTTAGCTCTGTTTAGTCCCGATTCTGAATGTGGGATGTGCAATCTTGTATTCTTCAAATGTTTACTGTACACATCGGTCATTATTTTAGATGCAGGAAGCACATGGGCAGAGGCTGGTGGAGATAACCCAGGTCCTAGCCATCTCTTCCACTTCCCACCCTACAGTTGAAAGCACCATGATGTTACATTCAGATAATGGAAGGGAAGGATATAGTGACAAAACTCGTGTGAGACAACTGAGCCTAAACTACATGCTGGAATACTATGGCAGTTATATCATGAGTTCAGCTTAGAGATTGTTATATTCCCAAAGAGATTACATGAAAGGATCCTGCAAGTGACATAGTGGGTCTCATAACCTACTCAACACATTTGCAAAGCAAATCAGAGTAGAGGCAGCTTCTGGTTATATGCAGTGTTTGGTCACTAAGCATTAGTTGCTGACTGGTTCAAGAATTGTATTTTAGAGTGTAGCATCTTTTGACCAAGTGTCATATTTTGTAATAACTTCTAATCTGTCCCCCATGGAAGCTTTGTTCTAGAAAAACAAGATCTAGTTCAATGGCTGTTCCTGCAACACTGAGGATAAGACTGAGTCTTTAAATGACTCTAACGACATCGAAACACGTAAAGGATACTTTTTGGACTTTTCTTCTATCAAACTGAATCATGATAGAAAGAAAATTCTTAGTTTTATGTTAAGGATAGGTCTTTTGCTTTTCTCCTTTCCTCTCAGAAATGGAAGAAGGAGCTTGTTGCTTTTTAAGAGGAAAAATAAATTAAAAAATCTCGAAGGGTCACTTAACTCCTATGGTCTCCATGACAGGAGAAGAATACATTTGCATCCTAACACTTGTATAGCTACAGTTTGAGAGCATACTTATGGGGTACTTTCTGAGGAAAGATTATGGCCATACTCTGAATTTTGTAATTCTAGAGCTCTGAAGAAAATTTCTAAGTACTTTGAACAAAAAGTAGAATGACAATAAGGGATTTTCTGTCTCCAGGAACAAAATGTCTTTTGGAAGATGTCTTTAGGGTCTCACTGTCTTCCTTTGGGTTTATAAAATATAAAACGCTTCAATTTTACTAAGTTAGGTGGATTCTTCCTTGGAGTCTTTCAGTGACATTTCTCAAAGTTAGATAAACACACACCTTGTTTCTCTAAAGAGCTGTCATGTTCCTTTTCATTCAGGATTCGGAGACTTCAAAGGAGACTAGAAATTGGGTGTTGCAACCTTCTTGATACCATTGTGAATTCCTGTCCAGAAGCTTTAGTGGCAAGAGTGTTGATAAGTGTGTGGGCTCACAACTTTGCCGCATTCACCAGTGAAATGTAGGACGGTGATGTTTAATGAACTGAACACTCTACAGTTTGGTGAAATCAGTATGTGACTAGAAAAGGCAGCATTCAAAGGAACTATGGTTGGGCAACTGTCCTGTCTTCTTGGAAATCACAGAAGATAGCTGAAGCCAAAGGCTGTTTGACAGAGTTTGAACTTCTCAGCTTTTAGGTATACATTTTGAAACCCTGTAGCTCCAGCCCTCCCCGAGCTTCCACTCTAAAGGTGCATTTTCTTCCGGAATACGCATTGTTTTCTATCTCTCCCATCTCCTCCAACATTCCAGCCTCTTCACTCTATTTTTTAAATACATAAAACTTTTTTAGATTAAAATAATTACATCATTTTCTCTTTTTCTTCGATCCTCCAAACCATCCCATGTACCCCTTATTTTCTTTCAAATTTGTTGCCTTTTTCTTTAGTTGTTTATATATACCAAACTACACAAGAATTAAACAAAGGAAAATGGGGAAATATGACCATTTTTTAAATGGGGAAATACAACCATTCAGTCCATACAGTGTTACTTGAATGTATATCTTTTCGGGACATATCATTTAGTATTGGATAAGCAACTGGTGTGAACTTTTAAATATGAGGCACTACTTAATCTTTTCCCATAGCCAAATTCCTTAATGTTAAAATGGCCAAAGCCACTAGCAAAGAAAAGCAACCTGGAACAAACAATTTGCACATGAGGAAAAACTAACAAAGGACAAAGCAAACAGTGGTGGCATCAACAATTTCATCATTCAGAAATAAAAAGGGCCACAAAGTTAGAGTATGGCGGTAGACATGGAAAACAAGATGCTAGAAGTGTAGGTATTCCCAAGGATGTAAATATACAAGTATAAAAGATATAAATACATACGTGTAGAGGATTTGATAAAATTCCAAAGAATTCCAGAAAGTAAAAAATAAAAATTTTAAGATAAAACAGAAAAAAAATTATTAAATTTGTGAACCCGAGAACACAGTGTTACAGGTTGGCAGTCAACTAGGTGTAGCAAAACGTTGGAAACAAGCAAATCACAAGACTACAGAGTACAGAGGTCCATAAAGGGATTCGAGAGACTAGAAAGGAATTCTAAGTCACTAGAGGACAGATTTAAAAAGAGATAAAATGTATTTCATATTTCTCCAAAGACATCTTAGATAACACATAAAAAGTCCAGTTAAAATATTGAAGGGTATAGGGAATAAAGGCATGCTTAGATACACAAGTAGCAAAATTCTACTTCTAACTGGCATCTCATAAGTAATTTATTGGATCCTGTGTTCTCCCAAAAACATGAAGAAACAAGAAAAATATACAGGAACTGAGTGGCAGGTTGGACACATTTAAGCCTCCTGAAAGGGAGTTTAGGTCACTGAGAAAGGTAGAAATCGAGTAAGTACCAACTATGCAAGAATTAAACAAAGGAGAAGGAACCATACCCAGCAATGGAAAATAATTCCTTATAGTTTGTTTAACGAATAAACTGTGCATGCAAATATATGTGTATATAGGATAGGAAAGTTATCTTTGGATGATGAGGCAAGAGAGGAAAAGAAAGTAAAATTTTATCTTTTATGGTCAGAAATAACAATCTATGCTTAAAATAGAATGCAGAATGTAATCTGTGTTTCTTTTGCATATTTACCTTAAAGTAACTCTTGCTTTATAAAGCTGTAAATGGTGACATGGTTTCATTCTCCCATTTCTCCCATGTTAACACCTTGTGGCACTAGGACACATTTGTGAAAGCTGAGGTAGCAAAATTGTTGCAGTATGTTGTCTAGTTTTTGCATGGATGTCTTTATTCTTCTGTTCCTGGTTCTTTTCCAGGATATAACATCACATGTAGCTGTTGCTTGTCATTAGTTTGCTCTGGAGCATAATAATCTTTATCTAATTGTTTTTCACGACTTTGGCAGTTTTGAGAAATAATTGTTAGGTGTTTTGGAATATTTCTGTCAATTTGGGCTTGTCAGATGTTTTTGTTCACTACTAAATGAGATTCTGGGGGATTAGGAAGATTTGTGTGGGAGAGGGATGTGCTTGTACCACATCTGCATGACCTCACTGACAGTACACAATGGGGCAGGCTGGGACTAGTATGGAGTTAATGTCTGCACATGTCACCAAGGACTGCTCTCTAAGGAAGGTGTGTTTCTATGATGCCATCTATTTGTTTGTTTGTGTATATCAGAATAGACTCACGTGTCTCACATATATTCATGTTCTTTAAACCAGGTTTTGTTATTGCAATACATTTAAGTTTTTTTTTTTTTTTTTTGTACACATAACAGCAGATTCCTTTGTTATTTCAGAAGTTCTTCAGCTTTTCACATGATGTATGTTTTATTTTCTCTGCACCTATCTGAAAAATCAGGCATTTTCCCAACAATCTTTGGTCCCAAGTTCTTGGAGACTAGTGCAGTATTTAGAGGCATAGATATGAATAAACAAATATATATTTTAATGCACATATTCATATTTAACATAAAGAATTTAAACAAAAATGTAGATAATTCTCCAGTTTCTTATGAAACAAAATAACCATTTTTTATAGCTGCATTTTGCAGAAATAATTTAGTACAAAAAGCCCTTAAGTTTAAACATTATCAACTTATGAAAATTTGTTTGATAACAGCATAATGAAGACATAGTGCAACATGAGGGAGAAAGTGATCTATGTTTTGGACTAGAGGATCAGTTGGTATGCATCATGCTTGTTTAATAGACGCTTTAAACATTCCCAGTCCCACACATAGACGACACAAAAGGGTGCTTTATCAATGGGTGGCTTCAATTTTTAAAGCATATTTTTTTCTATTTAGTTTTAACCAAGTGTAATTTGTGAATGACCTTGTGATTTGCCTTGTCGCCAACTTTTACCTTATAGGAACCGAAGAAAGTATGGGAGGAGTGGCTACTCTAGGTTTAATTTTGATGATATTATTTAACTTCGAGAACTAGATTTTCCTCCAGAGCTGTACATAATGCAGCCTGTGTCTCTCTTCCATGATATATCTCACACAATGACATACTATCTGACAATTAGAAACAAATATTTAAGATTATCTAATATGGATGAACCAATAAAATATGATGCAAAATAAAACATGTCAATTATAGAATACCACATATCACCATATATTATGTGATTTAGGGTTTTGTGTAATGTGTTGAATATTCAACTCTACAAAGGCAATTGGTTGATAGGTGGTTGCTGGGTGTGGGTTGAAGCTGAGTATGTGTATTTAACCAATTAATAGTGGGTTTCCTTTGGAGATGATAAAAAAAGTTCTAACCTGAGTCATGGTTATGAATTACATGTTTTTAAGGCCTAATGCCATGTTACTATAATAATTAGGATTGTGCATCATGAATGTCTGCTTAAAACAAATGAAACAAACTCCAAAAGTCTCCTTGTATATATATGTCCACAATAGTTTTATTCATGATAGCTCCAATCTGGAAATATATAGTTGAATATCAGCAAGAGAATAATAGATACTACATAGTCTATTATAGAGCAAAAAGCTAGGTTATTGTAAAAGGAAATGAACTTTAGACCCAAACAAAGACATAGATGAACCGAAAAAAAATGCAAGTTCTATAATGGGGTGGTGTAGAAGGTTCTGGAATATGTAATCTATTATCATTCAAGTCAGATTAGTGGTTGTTTTCTTGAAGCCCAAATTAGGTAAGTCATCTGACACAAAGAAAAAGGAGTACGGTAGGGATTTGGGGGAAAGATTTTGAACAATATTGACAAAATCTCCAGAGTACTATTTCTTTCTAGTCTTATAGAGGTGTAGGATACACATGAGCACTGGCCAAGTCAGCAGTTCATATTGTAGACCCATAACATCCTAGAATCTTCTGTTTTAGGCATGGTAATAGATGGTTGAGACATATCAATGAGGCAGAAAGGGAGTGTTCTAACCATATAGAATTTACAGTCTAGTGTAGGGAATGAACCAAATGAAATAAGCCAAGTATAACTTAGAAAGTCGTATTTGCTACCAAAAATAATAAAATAATGTAAGAAAAATATGGAGTATTAAATAAAGTATGAAGATATTGCATTTAAAAATAGAGTGGCCAAGATGAAAGTAGACATATAATAGTCTAAGGGGACAAGGAGATTTTGCCCCTTCTTAGAATTGGGAACAAAACACCCATGGAAGGAGTTACAGAGACAAAGTTTGGAGCTGAGTCAAAAGAATGGACCATCTAGAGACTGCCACACCCGGGGATCCATCACATAATCAGACTCCAAATGCTGACACCATTGCATACACTAGCAAGATTTTGTTGAAAGGACCCATATACAGCTGTCTCTTGTGAGGCTATGCCGGTGCCTGGCAAACACAGAAGTGGATGCTCACAGTCAGCTATTGGATGGAACACAGGGCCCCCAATGAAGGAGCTAGAGAAAGTACCCAAGGAGCTAAAGGGGTCTCCAACCCTATAGGTGGAACAATAATATGAACTAACCAGTACCCCCAGAATTTGTGTCTGTAGCTGCATATGTAGAAGATGGCCTATTCGGCCATCATTGGGAAGAGAGGCCCCTTGGTCTTGCAAACTTTATATGCCCCAGTCCAGGGGAACACCAGGGACAAGAAGTGGGAGTGGGTGGGTAGGGGAGTCAGGGGGAGGGAATGGGGGACTTTTGGGATAGCATTTGAACTGTAAATGAAGAAAATACCTAATTAAAAATAAGTAATCAATCAAAAAAAGAGATGGGTATATTGGAATATGGTCACTATACAATATACACTTGTTTGAACATGGCATTAAGCAACACAGTACCACATACAAGGAATAGACACAATAAAATAAGCCTTAGAAGTTTACAAAAAGGATGCTCATAAAATGACCTAATGTGAAGATTGCATTGAGTCAGGTTTCAAAGATGATGATGAGCAATACAGATAACTATATGGGGGAAACACACATGAGGCATGAATAAATCCTTGGAAGTCAGAGGATTGTCATGCACACCCTGAATAAAATAGTGAGCCATATTGCAGTGTTAGGTAGAAGAATAAGTTTGGTGACATTTTTGCATTAGAAACAGCAAGGGAAAAGGAGTGTAGCTACAGAAAAACAGACAGAAAAGCCCCCACCAAATCCCAAGAAACAAATGCTGGCTGCCAGTCTCAGAACATGCAGCAGGTCTGAGAACTTGGGCTTCTTGTAAAGGACCGATAGGACTAAACATACAGGATAAGAGGATGAAAAGGTCCAGAATAATTTTAACTTTCCTCTTCTTCTTGGGAGAGAAGTATGTGAAAACAGGAAAAAATATAAAAGAATGATTTCAAGGTATTAATATAGCCCAACTTTTGGCTGCCTTATGGGTTCTTTTTTCTTCTACCCTTTCAATACCCTAATACTAGGTCGTAGAGAAAAAAAGGATTAAAGGGAAAGGGGATGCAGTTATAACTAGACTTCTTCTGGTTGATTAGGGGTATCTAATTCCTTGGGGGGAAGTTTGATTTTTCTGTCAGAATATCTAATTTCTTCCTTTTGATCCTTTTTTATACACAACTACTTAACAACATGCAACCAACAGCATCCAACCACCAACCCCCCAACTCTCAGGGCCCTAGCATTTTATATGCATGCTGAAGGGTCCCTAAAATTCCAAATGTCACACATGTGCAGAAATTATCTGCAGCTGGCAAAATCACACCCCTGTTAAAGCATGAGGCAAATCATAGTCAGCTGCTGTGGACAACCTGAAGTACTATCACATCTCTCACCTGGGATTAAAATAAAAAGACAGCCTTATAATATCTGTGTTGTTTTAAAGAACCAAAAGTTCTTACTGCACATTGTGATTTTTTAAAAAAACTTTTTTATTAGGTATTTTCTTTATTTACATTTCTAATGTTATTCCATTTCCTACTTCCCCTCCAAAGACCCCCTATCCCCTTCACCCTCCCCCGGCTCACTAATCCACCCACTCCCGTTTCTTGGCCCCGGCAATCCCCTACACTGGGGCATAGAGTCTTCTCAGGACCAAGGGTTTCTCCTTCTATTGATGACCAAATAGGCCATCCTCTGCTACATATGCAGCTGGAGCCATGAGTCCTATCAGGTAGGTATACTCTTTGGTTGGTGGTTTAGTCCCAGGGAGCTCTGATAGTACTAGTTAGTTCATATTGTTCCTCCTATGGGTCTGCAAACCCCTTCAGCTCCTTGGGTTCTTTCTCTAGCTCCTTCATTGGGGACCCTGTGCTCAGTCCAATGGATGGCTGTGAACATCCACTTCTCTACATTGTGACATTTAAATTAGAAAAACGAGTTAAACAGAACTGAGAGAGAAAAGATGCAGAATGGAAGCTCCTGTTTTGGCTCTGGATAAGACTCCTGATTTTTCAAACATCATATTTCTAGATGATATACAAATATTGTGCTGAATTTCTAGGAGTCCTGGCTCTAATACTGTGGTACACAGTGTGTAGAAATACTTTTCCCATAAACAGAGAGACTGACAAAAATTGAAGCCAGATGTAGGGCTTGCTTAAATATTCACATATTTTTTTATATACAAAGCTCTGTTGCAAGGCTGAACAGCTATGTGTTCTTTACGTGTGAGCAGTGTGAAAGAGAACATTCGTGTTTTGAATTGAAAAGTTGATAAAGGCATCGTGTGCCTCACAGCTTGGATGCAGTGTTTCATTTGGGTATAATTCACAACTTTCCTGTAGACTAAATCTTTTATATGCGAAATCAAGCACATGAAATATTAAACGCAATATATTTTTGGCATGACCAATGCCCAAAAACCCCACCCACTTAGGTATCACTCAGCAGAGAATATGTTCAAGCTCTAGGCACAAGTTGTAAGTCGGCCAGGACATGTCACTGCTTTTGTGTTCTGGAAACAGGAAGCAATTTGAGACAGCAATTTGTGAGCATTTACTCTTTCTATGACATTTCTCCATTTTCTTTCAAAATAAAATTTACATGCTCACAGTAAAATTTTCGACTTCAAAAAGGTTAAAAAAATAGAAACTGAGTATTCATTCACCACTTCTCCCCATGCACTTCAGTGATTCTCTCTCTCTCTCTCTCTCTCTCTCTCTCTCTCTCTCTCTTTCTCTCTCTCTCTCTCTTTCTTTCTTTTACTTTTCCACATTTTAGGTTATACTTCCTCTCTTATAATGAGTTATAAATTCTCTGCTACCATTAAGGCTATGTATCTGGCAACTTCTCTGAATCATGACTAGGTTGACTACTCTAAGGAACTTCAGATCTAACTTCTATTTACCTATTTATACAACTAAGCATCTTGCTAACTGTATGTGTGCATGTGTACATTTGTGCTTGTGTGTGTCTCTGCGTATGTATGTATAAAGCTTTATATCCATATGTGTAATATGTGTGTATGTGTGTGTAACACTTATATAACATAATTTGAGATGTGGCTCAGTGGTCTCAGACCACTTGCCTAAAAAGTACAGAAGAATCACATGTCAATCTCTCTTAAAGTCACAGATTTTAGCTGCATAAACACATCAGACTAAATTTAGGTAGAAATCAATGAGTTTTTTCTATTTATAAAACATCATCCTTTAAGGTTTTAAAGACAGTGAGTAGGTTGCATCATTATGAAAGACTGCATAATACCCCAGCTCTTCAGGAGGTACATCCTAGGTAGGCTCATGCTTGGAATAGAGGGATTCAAATTCACAAATAACTCTTGACTGATTTCTAATAAGGATGAATTTAATTGCTTGTGTTGAAACAAACGCATGCAACTAAGCTTAAAACAGAGCTCTTAAAATTAAATTCAATGAACTGACAGAATACTGATTTTTTTAAAAACAAGTTGCTAGAGACCCAGGAAGAAACTTGTCAGTAAGGAATAGGTGAATATGCATTCCAACCCAAGTAGAACAAAATCTGGAGTTTCAAATGCAAACAGATATAACAGTAAAATGAGATAAGATCTGAGGATCGATGTGTTTTGATGGAAATCTAAACATTTCAGAAATGAATAAGGTAAAAGTGCAGTGATCAGAGACACTGAACTTGAAAACAATCATCTCATAGGTAGGAAGTGTACTGCAATGAACTGACGGCTGGAAGGGGATGAGCATTGCCTGGTGGGTAAGAATGTAGAAGAAAGCCAGCAATGGGCACTGGCAAATAGAAGCATGTGAAAGAGAGAGGAAGGCATTGGATCGATACCAGAGGACAGGCTATCAGCATTCTTTGAGTGAAAATAACAAAGGAGCAAATAAAGAGTAACAGGGTGAGTAATTCCAAGCTATAGAGACCTCTAAATGCCAGTGCAAACAATTTGAACTATGGCGGGACATTTAAAAGCCTGTATGCAAGATGGATCACTGTGGTACAATGGTGAGGGAAGATTGATATATAGAAGGGGGAGGGGTATGTTAGTTGTTTCTACAGTTGCAGAGAGTAATGACATGAACTGCTAAACTGTGAGTAGAAAGGGGAAGGAGGGAATTAATAGGAGAGAGGCTGCACAGGCAGCATTGTGAGTTAAAGCAATTAATTCACTTTGGTAAGAAAAATGCAGACAATGAAAATTACTCTTCAGTTTCCAGTGCGTAAAGCAGCCATGGCACTGGTGCTTTTGAACCGGCATAAGAAATATGGACAGATAAGCATCAACTTGCAAAGAAAGGTAATTATCTTAGTGTCAGGCGTCAGGCTGGCAGAGGCTGGCAGGGCATCAGGTAGAGAAGCAAAGCAAGTGGATAAATGATGTTTTCTTCTGACAAAACAGATGTCAGTACCATGGTGCAATAACATTTGCCATTTGATGTATCCCTCACTTAACCTTGACTGGCTGATGAATTGCAAATAATGAACAAAGTCAGGGGTTGTGCCTTGGTACTGAAAAATTCAAGCATTTGTGTGTTGATTTCATGTGGTATTATTGTATAATTTATTATAGGTACACATAATATATGTTTGTCATATATATGAAATACTTTACACATCCTCAACTACAGTGATATAAGCCTTTAGACTTACTAGATATCAATGAGGCTCTGATCTCTACTTGTTGAGTTGCAAGGCAGTGGGATTGTAGAGTTATGGGGTCCTGTGTCTGCTCTGCCACAGGGCTCAGGAGGCAGGATGTGGGAAGTCGACTGTGCTTACTCCTCACTGTCAACAGATGGGTGCTGGACTGTGGGGAAGCTATGGGACACCTATGGGGGTGGGGAAACACAGTCTGAGACATGGGACAGCCGGAACGGGCTTGGAGTTCCGCAGGCCTGCAGAGAGGCTAGGGCCATTTGATTCTCAGGCTCTCTGGCAGGGCACCCAGACACTGCTGAATGCCATGGAATTGCTGAGAATGGAGTGAGGGCCCGAGGGCTGGATTTAGCCCAGGGCTGAGGGTGAGAAGATGGGGAAGCTTTGGCTGGTCCCTCGGGAATGAGTTTTGACTTGTGATGAGTTTGGGTTTGGCTTGGTAGTGCTGACAGCTGGGAGCACAGAGAGGCCCTCTATAGATGGCAGTTCTATAAGTGAAGGCCTCCATGGCTCCCCACAGCGGATCCTGATGAAAAAGGTAGTCCATGGTATTAAGGCATTTATTGTCATGGAGTAAAGTGGATGAATAAAACCCTACCCCAATTATCAGGGAGGGCCTGAGGTTAAATACCTTTTGCAGGGAGGAGTGTCTGGGATGGGAAGTTTATTGGCTAAGTTTCCAGCCCTTTAGGTACCTCATTAAAATGGAGATCTGTCCTGAGGTTATGTGACCACAGGTCATGTTCTCTATCTGTGGAGGGGCTTGGGGCACTGCCTTTACATGACTGAAGGAAAATCTATGGAGGGCTTCAGCCAGACATAGTAGCCTAGTGCCTAGGAATCAGGTGAACCGTCTACCATCCCCTTAGGGTAACTGGAGTTTCTAGCTCAATCAGGAACCAGGCTGCCTTTCATGGTCCTACCTGGCTGGGACCACATGATAACTCCTGTGAACTAACAACTGCATCCTGGCAACTGTGTTTCAGACATCAGTTTCTTCAGTCACTTGAAGAGCTTGTTAGTACACTCAGTGATCTCTGATTAGGGAAGACAGGTGTGTATGTGGGGTGTCTAGGAATTTGCATTTCTCATGGGTTTTGGATGGTTCTGCTGCAATACCCCGGAGTATACACTGCAAAAGATACTTACTGGTTATTATGTGTCTGGAGTAGACCAATGGAATAGAATTGAAGACCCAGAAATGAACCCACACACCTATGGTCACTTGATCTTCAACAAGGGAGCTAAAACCATCCAGTGGAAGAAAGACAGCATTTTCAACAAATGTTGCTGGCACAATTGGTTGTTATCATGTAGAAGAATGAGAATTGATCCATACCTATCTCCTAGTACTAAGGTCAAATCTAAGTGGATCAAGGAACTTCACATAAAACCAGAGACACTGAAACTTATAGAGGAGAAAGTGGGGAAAAGCCTTGAAGATATGGGCACAGGGGAAAAATTCCTGAACAGAACAGCAATGGCTTGTGCAGTAAGATCGAGAATTGACAAATGGGACCTCATGAAACTCCAAAGCTTCTGCAAGGCAAAAGACACCGTCAATAAGACAAAAAGACCACCAACAGATTGGGAAAGGATCTTTACCTATCCTAAATCAGATAGGGAACTAATATCCAACATATATAAAGAACTCAAGAAGGTGGACTTCAGAAAATCAAATAACCCCATTAAAAAATGGGGCTCAGAACTGAACAAAGAATTCTCACCTGAGGAATACCGAATGGCAGAGAAGCACCTGAAAAAATGTTCAACATCCTTAATCATCAGAGAAATGCAAATCAAAACAACCCTGAGATTCCACCTCACACCAGTCAGAATGGCTAAGATAAAAAATTCAGGTGACAGCAGATGCTGGCGAGGATGTGGAGAAAGAGGAACACTCCTCCATTGTTGGTGGGATTGCAGGCTTATACAACCACTCTGGAAATCAGTCTGGTGGTTCCTCAGAAAATTGGACATAGTACTACCGGAGGATCCAGCAATACCTCTCCTGGGCATATATCTAGAAGATGTCCCAACCAGTAAGAAGGACACATGCTCTACTATGTTCATAGCAGCCTTATTTATAATAGCCAGAAGCTGGAAAGAACCCAGATGCCCTTCAACAGAGGAATGGATACAGAAAATGTGGTACATTTACTCAGCTATTAAAAAGAATGAATTTATGAAATTCCTAGCCAAATGGATGGACCTGGAGGGCATCATCCTGAGTGAGGTAACACATTCACAAAGGAACTCACACAATATGTACTCACTGATAAGTGGATATTAGCCCAAAACCTAGGATACCCAAGATATAAGATACAATTTGCTAAACACATGAAGCTCAAAAAGAATGAAGACTGAAGTGTGGACACTATGCCCCTCCTTAGAATTGGGAACAAAACACCCATGGAAGGAGTTACAGAGACAAAGTTTGGAGCTGAGACGAAAGGATGGACCATCTAGAGACTGCCATATCCAGGGATCCACCCCATAATCAGCTTCCAAACGCTGACACCATTGCATACACTAGCAAGATTTTATCGAAAGGATCCAGATGTAGCTGTCTCTTGTGAGACTATGCCGGGGCCTAGCAAACACAAAAGTGGATGCTCACAGTCAGCTATTGGATGGATCACAGGGCTCCCAATGGAGGAGCTAGAGAAAGTACCCAAGGAGCTAAAGAGATCTGCAACCCTATAGGTGGAACAACATTATGAACTAACCAGTACCCCGGAGCTCTTGACTCTAGCTGCATATGTATCAAAAGATGGCCTAGTCGGCCATCACTGGAAAGAGAGGCCCATTGGACACGCAAACTGTATATGCCTCAGTACAGGGGAACGCCAGGGCCAAAAAAATGGGAATGGGTGTGTAGGGAAGTGGGGGGGGGGAGGGTACGGGGGACTTTTGGGATAGCATTGGAAATGTAATTGAGGAAAATATGTAGTAAAAATATTAAAAAAAAAAAGATACTTACTGTCCTAGGACAAGAGATTCTAAGTAGTGCCCTGAAGAGTAACTCTCAGAAGATAATCCATGAACAGTGTCTTCACTACCTGGGTTACTTATAAATTTAATTCTGAGTCTCCATTTCCAATTCAGTAATTTTTTTATCCTTAAATGTGAAGCTTGAGAGTAAGCATTCGGTAAGTCTTTCTGAAAGGTGATTCTGAAATGTGATTTAAAAATTTCTGAAGTATGGGGACCCCCTCAAATCATGGTGAGAATTTGAATTGGCTTTGGGAAAATGAGCCACAAGTTCTTTATTTGTGCTGGAAGACCAAATGCCATAGTGAAGACAAGCATGGGCACACTTTGCTTTATTACACATAAACTTTGCATCTTTACAATTAATTGATCTAGACTAGAACCATATTCCCTTTCAGCTCTATAATTGCAATGAATTTGAAGAATGTGGCTCATGGTCAGAGAAAATACAGTAAGAAAAACAAGTTCCTGTTAGCTAGAGATGTCAGAAAGTATGAGTTTCATTGATATGACACAGCCCCAGATAACTAGATGGACAAACAGATATACACACAGACAGATGATAGATAGATTTATAGATAGATGGTAGATAGATGGATGGATAGATAGATAGATAGATAGATAGATTAGAGATAGTGCTCAAGATAGGCTCACTCTGACTCTCAGTATCAGAAGTGTCCATCCTTGGATTTTTGGGTCTGTGTTTCTGGGCTTGAAATGATCATGAAGGGTGAAGTGTGAGAGAGCAGAAATGTTCAAGTTCTGCTAGCTCCGAGGCAGAGAGCTCCTGTTCTGTCTCCTTCTTTCCCCCATTTACTCAGTCTGGGTCTCTAGCCTATGTCTAAGTCCAGGGCATGTCTTCTCTCCTCAGGAAATCCCCTCTGTAAACGCCTTCACAGACAGACTCTGAGGAGTGCACACGATTCTCCTAGGCAATCCTCAATCCAATTAAATTGACAAGATTGCCATCGTACAATAGCGTCAATTTTGATTTTCGTTTGTTATACTCTCTAAACCTCGGTCCCCATTCTGATGTGTTCCCTTGATAGACCTAATCGATTACCAGCCTTTTCTGACTTAGAAAAATCATTAATGAATAAGGTATTTGTGGGAGATATTGAAGCTTGTTTCAGGACTGCTAGCCTTTATATGATTATCCAGCACAGTTTAATTTTCTATTGGAATACATTTGAAAGAATATTTTTCGAGTCAATATAGTACTTATTAAAATATGTATTAAAATTGAATATAATTTTATATATCTCTATCTTCACAACAATGAAAATATCTAGTCATAATAAAATAGAATTATACAGATGGTAGATCAAAATATGATAAGCAGATAAATATATAGATGTGTTTTATATATATATATATATATATGTATATATGTATGTATGATACATATATAATAGCTGATACATTGATAGATGAAAGATACATGATAGATAAATAGACACAAAGACAGTCAGAAGAAATAAGTAGTAGATTGCTAGTGGGTAGGTAGGCAGAAAATGATGAGAATAAAGAGAAATTGTAATCCTGTGCTCTGTTTATATAAATAGGAGTTTGTAGTCAAGTGTTTTTGTGCCAAAGATGATACAACAGGAAACTTTATGGTTCTTCTTAAAAATATTGCTTTAAAAATAGAATGATCATATGATATAGTAATCCCACTTCTGAACATTAATACCTATGAATTATAAGCAAGGAGTCTAATAATCGTATATCTGTGTTAATGGAAGCATCAGTCACAATACCCAAGAGGTAAAGGTTTCCCAAGTGTATACTGATAGTGAAAAGGCATGCAAAATGTGATGCATAATTTCTAGTATGAATTTTTCCCTTCACCATCATGGAGTACTTTTTTTTTCAGGCATCCATGGCAATTAATTGAACAAAACAAAATAAACAAAGATGGTTGTGATAATGGCTGTAATATTTCCTGGCAGGAGGGAGAAGAGGAACTTCAATTGAAATTCCACAATTTCTGTTCTCTTCTGCCCTTGTATGTAAGGCTTCAAGTGATTTTGGGAGATGCTAGTGCATACAGGCACAGAAGATCGGTCAGGAAGTAGGAGTGGGTGGGTTGGGGGAGGGTATGGGGGACTTTTGGAGAGGAAACTAGGAAAGGAGATAGCATTTGAAATGTAAATGAAGAAAGTAATTAAAAAAAAGAATTTAAAAGGACATCTAGAAGTTGGGGGATACAGGGCACAAATGGTATTTATTTAGTTTTCTGACTACCAGTGTTAAAAATTCAAAATGCATCTTAAAGGTCTTCCCTAGTGCAAGAGATACAAGCACACAGTTAGGACAGCCTGACATCTTCATTAGAAAATGCACATCGAGAAGAATTTCAAACTGTTGAGGCTTTTCATCATATGTCATGTTTTTAAATCCTCACCTCTGTGTTCAGTCTCAGGGATAGAAATGCAAACAGTGAATGGATTAAAGACATATTTACAGAACCATTTATTTTTGTCTATTTTTTGCAAAGTAAATGTCGTTCTGTGAAAATACTGGCTGTCAAAAGAAGCGTGTGCTGAGTGCACACTGGGACATGTGGATTTACAGCAGAACGTGACCAAACATCATTTTCTGCCTTTGCTCCTACTTCCTTGGCAGCAGAGGTACAGACATGGAAATGGCCAGGAAGATGAAACCATGGATAGAAAAGGGAAGATTATCAGAGATGAAAGATTTCTGCATTATTCATATTGGAAAATAGCTGGACTAAGTGCCACAAGGTGAAACCTTGGTTAGCCAGGGAGCTGAGGCAAGATTTCAAGTTCAAGGTTTGCCTAGGATACAGAACCTGTCATTTAAAAATACTTTTGTAAATGTAAAAGGAGAGGGCTGGAGACAGCTCAGTGGGAGAGTGCCACCCATATGGGATACCCTGGGTTCAATCCATAGTAACACAAATGAGATATTAAATTTTATAAAACTCTAATAGAAATGAACAAGGTAAACATTTGCCAACTTACAGATGGGCAAAATATTCCTTTAAAATATTCAATATCAACCCAATAGCACCACTCCTTGTTTCCATGTACCCGTCTAAAACTTTGGCAGACTGCTATTCTACTGGAGGCCATACCCAGTATTAGGAGCCTCAGTCCCCAGCAACACTCCATCCCTTGGGTTCCATACCCAAAACTCCAGCCGAAGACTTCTTTTAACTGGAAGGCACACTGAGACTCAGAACCTCATGTACCTGGAACACTGTCTTAGTCAGGGTTTCTATTCCTGCACAAACATCATGACCAAGAAGCAAGTTGGGGAGGAAAGGGTTTATTCGGCTTACACTTCCATACTGCTGTTCATCACCAAGGAAGTCAGGACTGGAACTCAAGCAGGTCAGAAAGCAGGAGCAGATGCAGAGGCCATGGAGGGATGTTCTTTACTGGCTTGCCTCCCCTGGCTTGCTCAGCCTGCTCTCTTATAAAACCCAAGACTACCAGCCCAGAGATGGTCCCACCCACAAGGGGCCTTTTCCCCTTGATCACTAATTGAGAAAATGCCTTACAGTTTGATCTCATGGAGGCATTTCCTCAACTGAAGCTCCTTTCTCTGTGATAACTCCAGCTGTGTCAAGTTGACACAAAACTAGCCAGTACAAACACCAAAAGCTATATACTAGTATCCAGAACCTCAGAGGTCATATCAGTTCCCAGAGCACCAGAAACCCAGAAGCAACTTGAGTACCCAAAAGGTCACATAAACTGCCAAAAACCCCATCAGAGACACACTAACGTTCACCAGAATCATAAGCCAGTCAGGACAGAAGACCAGAGCAAAAACAGAAAGCAAGGGGAAAAAAATCTATCCAACAAGATAAATTCACCTAAACCTATAATAATCCTAAGCCTAAATGACTGAAGGCCAGTATAAGAACATGATCAACAACACCCAGGGTGAAATGGCACGATCAGATCCCATTTCTTCTATTTTCTTCAGTCTCTGGATATTCCCATACAGACGAAGCACAAGAAGATGACTTTAAAACCAATCTTTTGAGATGATAGTGGCTCAGAAAAGCAAATTATCAAATCCCTTAAAGGAATCCAGTAAAACACAAACAAACAGGTGAAGGAAATGAATAATACTGCCTACGATCTGAAAATGGAAATAGAGGAAATAAACTATAAACTAAAGGAATCCTGGAAATGGAAAATCTAGGTAAGTGAGAAGAAACTACAGAAGCAAACATCACCAGAAGGATACAAGAGATGGAGGAGAAACTATTAGGCACAGGAGATATGACACCAGAAATTGATAGAGTGGTCAAAGAAAATGTTAAATCTAACAAAATTCCTAACACAAAACATCCAGGAAACCTGGGACACTATGAAAGTATCACACCTAAGAAATATAGAAATTTAAAGGGGAAGAATACAGAAAATATTTTGAACAAAATCATAGAAGAAAAATGTCCTAGCCTAAAGAAAGAGATGCCTATAAATGTGTAAGAAGTTTACAAAATACCAAATTGATCGGCCCCAAAAAGAAAATCCCTCCTGCAACATAATAACCAAAACACTAAATGTACAGAAGAAAGAAAAGAACATTAAAAGCTATAAGGAAAAAAGGCCAAGTAAGATATACATTACACACAAATTTTCAAGGGAGAATTTAAAAGCCAGAAGGGTCTGGATAGATGTCTTCTAGACTCTAACAGACCACAGATGCTAGCACAGACTACCATACCCAGCAAAACTTTCAATCACCATAGATGGAGAAATCAAGATATTGCATTGCAAAGTCAAATTTAATCCATATCTATCTATAAATCTAGTCCTACAGAAGGTACTAGAAGGAAAATTTCAACCCAAGGTGGTTAACTATACCAAAGAAAACACAGGCAATAAATAATTTCATGACAGCAAAACCAAAAAAAGGGACACACACACACACACACACACACACACACACACACACAAACACACGCAAAACCACCATCCACAACAACAACAAAAACTGGAATTAACAATCATTGATCATTAATATCTCTCAAAATGAATGGAGTTGAAAGATCCTGACAGAATGTAAAAGGACACAGAAGCCCTGAAGTTGGCAAGATAGATGTCAGTGTTAGCAGAACTAGGTTCACTGATTTAGAAAAATAGAGGTGCACAATGCTCTGGCCACTCCTCGAACCTGTGTGTCTGCCAATGTTCTGACCAGGTGTGTGCCCATTGCTGCACCTTCATTAGACTCTTTCCTTGTACCCCTCCCATACCCATTTCTTGAGAATAGACATTGTTTAGATCTGGAAATCCCCTACTCTCCCCCTTCTCCTTTCCCCCCTGAGGGCCTATAAAATCTGGGAACTCTTTCCCCTCGAGGTCAACTCCTCTACCCCTGCGTAGGATATGACTCATTCCCAGAGCTCTGGCTTTCCACGAATAAGGCCTCATGTGGTTTGCAACAAGCTTGGTCTATCATGAGTTCTTGGGTGTCTGCTATTGTCCTGAGGCCTGATCAAGGGGCTCCTTTCGGAGTCTTTCAGAGTCAATTCCCAAATAAAAAGACACAGGCTAATAGAATGGATGTGAATACAGGATCCATCCTTCTGCCACACACAAGAAACACCTCAACATCAAAGGTAGACATTACCTCATAGTAAAAGCTGGAAAAAGATTTTCAAGCAAAGAATTCCAAAGAGAAAGCTGGTGTAGATAATCCGATATCTAATAAAATAAACTTCTGTACTGGCTAGTTTTGTGTCAACTTGACACAGCTGGAGTTATCACAGAGAAAGGAGCTTCAGTTGGGGAAGTGCCTCCATGAGATCCAGCTGCGGGTCATTTTCTCAATTAGTGATCAAGGGGGAGAGGCCCTTGTGGATGGGACCATCTCTGGGCTGGTAGTCTTGGCTCTATAAGAGAGCAGGCTGAGCAAGCCACTGGAAGCAAGCCAGTAAGGAACATCCCTCCATGGCTTCTACATCAGCTCCTGCTTTCTGACCTGTTTGAGTTCCAGTCCTGACTGCCTTTGGTGATGAACAGCAGTGTGGAAGTGTAAGCTGAATAAACCCTTTCCTCCCCAACTTGCTTCTTGGTCATGATGTTTTGTCCAGGAATAGAAACCTGACTAAGACAAATTAGTGCCAGCATAGTGGGGTATTCCCGTGACAACCTGGCCATGTTATGGGGAGGACTGTGGAAGGACTTTGGAACTTTGGGCCAGAAGATCCATTCACTGTTAAGCTCTGTGAGCTGTTGTGTAGGAGCTTGGAAGATAATGTTGAGAACAGTGCAGAAAAATGGAGGCCTGGCTTGTGAAACTTCAGAGGGAAAATTAAAGAGTCTTTTCAGGGCCATTGCTATTTTGGATTGTGACCATTTCGTGGTTCTGGTTATCTGGGGCTGAAGAATCAGCTGTGATTAACAAGATACCAGAACTACTAAAGCAAAACCTTTGCATTACTGGGACTATTGATGCTGGTTAGCTGGAGCTAAGAAATTAGTGGTGATTAAGAAGAAACCAGCATCGTTGAGGTGACATCTTCTGGGATGTGTTTCCAGAGATAGCCAAGGTTGTACTCCTGCTGCATCCGGACTTGGTAATGTGTAAGGGTCACCCAGGTGGTACTCATTTTGAAGGCATGAAGGGGTCACTCAGAGCAGCTGAGGCTCGGCACTGTGAGAGGCCATGGAAAGCCATTGGTGAAGGTGCAGCCTCAGTTGCAATTGACGGCCCAGGACTGAAGGGGTCATGCAGTGTTTTGGAGATGCCAGTACCATGAGATGACCACGAAGAGCAGCAGCAGTGTAGTACAGGCATCTGGAGTCGAGAGGACTACATGTGTGCCACAAAGGGCCTGGCTGGAGAAGTGACCCAAGCCCTTGGAGGAGCCCAGAAGATCTTGAGTTGTATCCCAGACATTGGATGGTTGGAGATTGATTTTTGCTTTTGATTGTGACTGTGCCCTGATATTTTCCCTCTTGAAGGAAGAAACTATTTTAGTGGAGCCCACAGTTAAGAGATTTTTTAATTGTAAAAAAAGACTTTGAATTTTAAAAGAGATGGATATTTTAAAGAGATTGAAATTTTAAGAATATGTAGACTGTGGGATGTTTAAAGTTATTTAGATCTTGGGGATGAATAAGAATGTAAGGGTTGAGGCTTACTAGTGAGGTGTTTGTGTGTCAAGTTGACAAGGGTCAACTGTACTGGCTAGTTTTGTGTCAACTTGACACAGCTGGAGTTATCAAAGCGAAAGGAACTTCAGTTGGGGAAGTACCTCCATGAGATCCAGCTGTGGGTCATTTTCTCAATTAGTGATCAAGGGGGAAAGGCCCCTTGTGGATGGGACCATATCTGGGCTGGTAGTTTTGGTTCTATAAGAGAGCAGGCTGAGCAAGCCACTGGAAACAAGCCAGTCAGGAACATCCCTCCATGGCTTCTGCATCAGCTCCTGCTTTCTGACCTGTTTGAGTTCCAGTCCTGACTGCCTTTGGTGATGAACAGCAGTGTGGAAGTGTAAGCTGAATAAACTCTTTCCTCCCCAACTTGCTTCTTGGTCATGATGTTTTGTCCAGGAATAGAAACCCTGACTAAGACAACTTCCTCCCAAAATTAATTTCAAGAGATGGGGAAGGACATTTCATACTAATTAAAGGAAAAATCCACAAATATGACAAATCAGTTCTGAACATCTGTGCCTCAAATGCAAGGACACCCACATTTGTAAAGAGAACATTACTAAAGTAAAACATATAGTATGGGGAGACTTCAACACCCTACTCTCATCAATGACATCATCCAGATGGAAACAAAAAAGAAAAAATAGTTGATTTAATGAATGTTATGACTCAAATGGACCTAATAGATATATCTTCAGAACATTTCACCCAAACACAAAAGAATATACCTTCTCAGCACCTCACAGAACTTTCTCAAAAACTGGCTACATGCTCAGTAACAAAGCACATCACAATAGATACAAGAAAATTGACATAATTCTCTGTATTTTATCAGACCACCAAGGATTAAAGAGGGATTTCAACAACAGAAACAACAGGAAGGCTATACACTCATGAAAACTGTACAACTCTCTACTGAATAGTCACTGCGTCAAGGAAGAAATTAGAGACTTTCTAGATTTCAATAAAAATGAATGCCCAACATTCCCAAACATAAGCAGTGCTAAGAGGGAAGTTCACAGCACTACCTGCCTTCATAAAGAAATTGGACAAATCTTATACTAACAATTTTAAAGCACACCAGAAAACTCCAGCACCAAAAGAAAGAAACACAGCCAAGAGGAACAGTTGGGAGAATGTAATCGAACTCAGACCTGAAATCAATAAAACAGAAACAAAAGAACAATATAAACAATCAATAAAACACAGTTTTTATACTTTGAGAAAATCAAACACATTGATAAACACTTATCCACATTAACTAAAAGGCAAAGAGACTATCCAAATTTACAAAATCTGAGATGAAAAGGGGAACATAACAACAGACACTGAAGAAATTCAAAGAATCATTAGGTCATACTTCAAAAACCTGTACTCGAAAAAAATTGGAAAATCTAAAAGAAGTGAACAGATTTCTTGATAGACACCACTTCAAGCAACAACTTAAATAGACCTATATCCCTTAATGAAATTGAAGTATCCATTACACCACCCTCCAAAAAAACCCAACCTCTTCAGAGCCAGATAATTTTCATGCAGAATTTTACCAGACTTTCAAAGTAGAGCTAACATCAATACTCCTCAAACTCTTTCATAAAATAGAAGCAGAAGGAACATCATTTTATCAGGGCACCTTCACTGTGATATCAAAACCACACAAAGACTCATGTTAAGGCAGAGAATTGCAGACCAATATCCCTCATGAATATTGATGGAAAAGTACTAAATAAAACATAGGCAAACTGAATCCAAAAATACATCGAAAAGATCATCCACTATGATCCACATAGCTTCATCCCAGAAATATAGGGATGGTTCAACACAATGAAAGTCTGTCAATGTAATTTACCATATAGACAAACTGAAAGAAAAACCAGAGGACCATCTCATTAGATGCAGAAAAAGCCTTTGACAAAAATCGAACACCCCTTCATGTTAAAAGTCTTGGAGCTATCAAGGACACAAGGTACATACATAAATATAATAAAGGTAATAATATACAGCAAGCCAATAGTCAACATCAAATTAATGGACAGAAGCTCAGAGCAATTCCATTAAAATCAAGAACAAGACAAGGCTGTCCACTCTCTCCATATCTACTCAATTTATTCATTGAAGTTTTACCTAGAACAATAAGACAGCTGAAGGAGTTCAAGGGCATACAAATTGGAAAGGAAGAAGTAAAATATCACTATTTGCATATGATTTGATATCATCTATTATCTATCCTACCAGAGATCTCTTACATTGCTTGGCATCTTCAGCAAATTGGCTGAATACAAGATTAACTCAAACAAACTAGTAAAATGATAAGTAAAACTAAAGACAAATGATAAGTGGACTGAGAAGGAAATCAGGGAAACAACATCCTTTACAATAATCAGAAATAATATAAAATATCCTGGTGTTACTCTAACCAAGCAAGGGTTAAAAACTTGTGATAATACTGTGTGATAAAAACTTGAAGTCTTTGAACAAAGACATTGAAGAAGATACAAGAAGGCAGAAAGATCCCCCATGCTCATGGATCTGTAGGATTAATATAGTAATATAGTAAAAAAAAAAAAAAGATTGTAGGAACCATAAGAGTTAAGGTCACCACAACAAAACTCACAGAATCAACTAACTTGAGACACTAGGGGCTCACAGAGACTAAACCAACAACAATCAGGGAGCTTGTGCTGGACTGACTTTACATAGCTTGGTCTTCTTGTGGTAGCAATCAGTGGTAGCAGAGGCTGTCTCTAACTTTTTTTGTAAGCTTCTAGGACCCTTTTCCTCATACTGGCTTGCCTCATCTAGCCTTAATTCCACAGGAGGAGCCTTGTCTTACGGCAACTTGATATAGTATGTTTGGTTGATATCCATGCGAGGCCTGTCCTTTTCTGAAGAGAAAAGGAAAAGGAGTAAATGAGGCATAGAGAAGGTGGTGGGGAGAAATGGCAAAGAGAGGACAGAGGGCAAACTGTGGTTGGCATGCAAGAAAAATAAGAAAAGAATGTCCAATTTTGCTGAAACATTCAAAAAACAGAAAAGTGAGGTGAAATACTAATCAATTATAATTTTGACCAAATGAAAAACAAAGTAGTTGTGATACCACTTAATTATACATTTCCGGTGGGAAATGAGGGGAATAGTGTACTTGTGATTATTCACAATAGGGATTGGTATGTCTTTAGAGACCATATTACATAGCTATAAGTATGCAAATTTGAGGGCTCTTCAACTCACAGTAGTACTTTTAGGATCATGTCTATAAGATACAGATAGACTTACAGATATACAAAAATGTTCATTTTTGCAGTTTTCAAGATAATATAAACATTTAACAAGCTCATGGGCTGTTTGGAAGGTATTGCAATCGTGTATAGGTCAAATATTCCAACATGAAAGATGTTAATGATATAGAAATTTTTAAAAATGCAGGCATACCTTTCCTTGACATTTATAATGATCAAAATGTGGACGAGGGACCAGCAAGACAGCTCTGTCATTAAAAGACTTGATGCCAAGTTTGATGACCTGAGTTCATTCCCCAGAATCACATAATGGGAGGAGAAAAACCAACTCTACCAAGTGTCCTCTGACCTTCAGTCAACAATGGTGGCAGGTGACATGACTCTCCACCAACACACAAATAAACATAAGGAAAATATGACCGACTCTAGCTAAAAATGATGCACATGCACACCTTTTGTATATAATATCTGATTAAATGGACAAGAAAGTGAAAATGCTACCTGTCCCATTGTCAAAGTGGAGGATGGCTCTAGGGATAAAAAGGGATGAGCAAGGCAAACTGGTTTTAAAATTCTAGTAGAATTCTAAGTTTCATTATTCCAACAGAATTTTAAAACTTGCATGGCCCTTTCCAATCTGTAAAAGTTTTACGGTAAGAACTGATCATCGGGTATACACAGTACTTAGTGTCCAGTTAGGTCAGCACACAGTGCACACAGTGCACACATGAGAACTGTGAAGGTAAGAGTTCCCAGGGAAGTTTTCTTCTTGAATTCAAGTGTGGGTGTTAAACTGGGAATAACCACAGGCTTGTGGAGGCAGCTCCTGGAAGGAAATCATCCCTGATGCATAAGGAGAGTAAATGACTTTGAGCTCTGTGTGGCTAATGAGAAACACTTGAGTAGATAAGGCTATGTCCTGGCTTCAATATCTATTTTTTTCAGTGTGGCAATAAAGCAGTCTTAAATCCATACAGTCTGCCAAGTAGTCTTAACAAACATACAGCACCTCGTTGTTTTGATCAGGATCCCCTTCACACGTATTTCCCCCAGGGCATCAATATAAAAATGTATCTGCAGTGTGTTCTCCAGAGCCTGACATCCTGAAACTCCAGTTAAGATGCTAGTGAGTACTTAAGAAGTTTGTAACTCTAGATTTCTCCTTCTCTTTTTGAGGATGAGAGTGAAGAAGGAATTTTATTAAAAAAAAACATGAGTTTTATTAATTAAAATAAGATTTTTTTTTAAAAAAATGTATAGATTAGAAAAAAAAACACAAAATGAGAGGGATGGACTGTACATAAGTCAAATGAGTGCACCGATTCCATCTCTCCCTCTCTCTGGTGGAAGGTTCTCTTTATTTACTGTGAGATTACTGACACCGACTCCTTGCTACAAGGTTAACTCCAGGGAAGTGTTATTCCCATCTCTCTTGACTACAGTGGGTGATACAGAGAAGATCCTCTAAAATAACGGTTATCCTCCTGAAAAAGCTCAGTTACATTTCCCCAATTATATATCTTTAATACTTATGCAAAGCTCCCCAGGCAGAGCACAGAAGCACGTTACTTTGAGTATAATTAGGACGCCTCAGTACAGGTATATGTCTTGCAAGAATCCAAACTCTCCACTTTCTGTTCATTTACACAGCTGTCTCTAGTACAGCAGAACAAAGATAACCGAGGGGATCAAGATCTGCCTTCCAGGAGAGGAAACTGGTAGCTCAATTAAGAACAAGCATAGCCCAAGACATTAATGAGATCTCTTCAAGGTTATGGATTGTGAGGATTGGTTTTACAACGATGCAGGCTTCTCTTCGAGACAGTTCCTGCGGGTATGGATTTCTGTCAAAGATACGACAGAAGAACTTTACTCTTTTGTGGACCATTGACCTAGTCTATCTCTGAGGGCATATTTTTTTCTCCCTGCACAAATTAGAAACCATTGACAGAGAAAAGCAGACAGCTATATAAGCTATGTGAGGACAGTTTCTGGAAAAAGAATCTACACTCAGTTTTCATATCTTTTGTCCTGGATTTCAAGAGCCTATGGTGAGAACTTCAGCAGGTGAGGAGGTTGTTATGTGGTGGCTGGTTTTGCTTTTTAATAAACTTCAAACCTTACAAACTGAACTCAAATACATGTTATTATTTCTACCTATCCTGCGATTAGTCAATTTCAACTGCCTTTGCTTTTGTGAAAGAAATCTACAAACCCGTCTCATCTTCACCAGGTTCCTGTTCCCTACCCTTCCAGAAAGGGCCGAGGACACACGAGAAGCTGAGTGACTCTCTTCTCTTGATTCCCTTTCTCTATCAGCTCAGTCTCAGGAAATAGATAGACATTGCTTTCTATTTCTCCTACTGTTTTTTTTTATTAGATATTTTCTTCCTTTACATTTCAAATGCTATCCAGAAAGTCCCCCATAACCTTCCCCACCCTGCTCCCCAACCCACCCGCTCCCGCTTCCTGGCCCTGGCATTCCCCTGTACTGGGGCATATAATCTATTGGATGGAACACAGGGCCCCCAATGGAGGAGCTAGAGAAAGTACCCAAGGAGCTGAAGGGGTTTGCAACCCTTCAGGAGGAACAATAATATGAGCTAACCAGTAACCCTAGAGCTTGTGTCTCTAGCTGCATATGTAGCAGAAGATGGCCTAGTCGGCCATTATTGGGAGGAGAGGCCCTTGGTCTGTTTTTAAAATCTATACTATAATTTTAAGTTAAAAGAGGAAGTAGAAAACAATACAGTTTCGTAGCTACTAATTCCTCACATATCTATTCTTTTATTAATCTCCCGAACTATCTTAAAAGATAGGTTTACATTTCTGCTCATATTATTTATTGAAGCTTTACATAGATCCTATTATTTCATCACTATTACTTATTTAATTTTAGGTTTTTTGAGATAGGATCTTGTTATGTGTCCTTGGCTGTTCTAGAACTCACAATCCTCTTGGTTCAGCCTCTGAAATGCTGGAATTACAGAAGAGAGACAACACGAGTGGCTTTATTTTTATTCTTATTCTTATTGATTGATTGATTGATTGATTGATTGGGTTTTTCGAGACAGGGTTTCTCTGTATAGCCCTGGCTGTCCTGGAACTCACTCTGTAGACCAGGCTGGCCCCGAACTCAGAAATTTGCCTGCCTCTGCCTCCCAAGTGCTGGGATTAAAGGCGTGCACCACCATGCCTGGCGAAGTAGGAATTCTTATCATCATAGCAAAACTCTCAAAGCCCACTAAAATGTGCTTATATTTGTAGAAGCTGTTTAAAAAAATCAAGCTCTACTTAAATCCACAATGGCAGGACTTCTCAGCTTGCATTTCTTTCTTCTACCTGGATTATTTTTGTAATGAGTAAAGTGAGATATTCAGGGGAAAAAAAAGACCTGTAGCATTCCTCTTTAACCTTCACAGTAACACCATATTAAAAATCTCATGGTATCTATTGCTATTTAAATCATGATTTATATCTCTTGTGTCTTCCTCACCTGACTCCAGCTACTGAGCCAGGTGACCTTTTCTTTGATGCTAAACTAATCTTTCTTTTCTACCTAGGGGACTGGTACAGATCTTGTACTTAGCAAATATTTGAAAATGGATATATTAATGCATGAGTGAATACATGTTTGTTTTAAAGTACTTTATTGATACTTTATGTCTGATGAAAGAAAATGAACTATCTCCAGGCAGCTTTCCCTCTTTAAACATAATAAAATTAAAATATAAGCATTTATATTTATACTCATATTCAAAAATAGTATTTGTTTTTCAGCAGTGTGAAGTAATACTAAAGGACTAATGAGGCCCTCTTCTACACATAGCACACACTCTTGCATGAAAGAACTTCTCCCAATATGTAAGGTTCATTTTTGATGGTAGATGGTAGTTGAAGAAAAATTATTTTTTCAAGCCATTTAGTAGAGTTATCCAAATGCTCAAATTACCTTCCATTCTATGAGCACCTACATAACTGACCACAAACATCAATCCTTTTTTCCTTGCCCCAATATACATACTTAACCACATACTGGTCCACTCTCTACTCCCACCTTTTTATTTACGATGCCATGTTATTCTTCCAGGAGTCAATGATTCTTTTGAGGAAGACAAAAAAGTCCTATTTTCCATCTACACTTAGCCTTTAGAAGGTCATGTACTTTCTTCCTCAGCAGCCTCCGCTAACATGCTTAGAATGTTCACTTTATTATAAGGATTGTTAATATTTATAGAGAAGATTACATGGTCAGCATTAATTCTCAAGGCAATGATTATTTAGGTTGATTCCCAAAGCTGAGAGCCATATTGAAACCAGAGGCTGAGAAACCAGAATAGCAAACCATTCTTCCAGCAGAGCTGTTTGCCTTCCCAGCAGAAAGCTCAGACACAGGCTCAGAACTCTTCTGATATGGAAGCTCACAGAGAAAAGTGAACATTACTGCTGCTGTTGTTGATATTCAATCATTTGTTAGTTACTTTGTTCATTCCATGGTCACCTATTGAATACCAACTACAGTTAGTTACTGGTCGTAATTTTAAGAAAAAAAAAAAAAACCCTACCCACTTCTAACATAGAGACTGCTGGGAATGTAAATTGCTTATGTATTTTTGTAAATAAATTACATCTAGAATGAAGAATAGCTTTTAATTTTTTTCCTTTTACAAATGTGCAAAGACCTTCACAAGCCCTTTAAACATATCTACTTCTAAATGGTGATTGTAGAAAAATAATCAGATAAAGACTTTTCACTTTGGAAAACAGAGACAGTCATTCACAGGAACCTTATTTGTTGACAAGATTAGTTTTCCTAATAGCTTTAGATAATCACAAGTAAGATAAAGTTTAGTATAAAAACAAATGCTGTATAGAAAGCTCCCTGAGTTATTTAAATGAATTGGATAACATGAATGATATTTGGAATGGGATTTGGGAAAACTTACTTAGTTTTCATGTTTATAAGTTCTTAATCCTTTTTGAACAAAAGAACAGCACCAGATTTTAGTTTTGGATTTCCAAGGGAAAGTGATTGGTGAGACATCACAAGGGACCTGGAGTTTCCTTTATGAGAATGCTGAGTTGTTCAGAGACCTTTCTTAAAAGAATAAAAATGTAATTTAACTGAAAAATTCAATGTCTGAGTACAATAAAGAAGGAGGAAATAAATCTCAACTTAGCCATGACCACATTGAAGAGAAAACTGATGAAGACTATTGATGAAGAGCACAGTACCTTTTGAATGCCTGCTTGGGACTCCAAAACATTGTTTTCTGACCCATTGCTTCGGTTGATCATCCTCCACATCTGGGAATACATGCTGTCTCTCTCGAAAGGATTCAGCCCCTTCATGCGGACATGCTGATATACTGCCGAGTCCAAGACTGTGCCATAAGGGATATCTGTTTGCTTGGACAGATCCTGAAGAGACCTTGATTAGGGGAGAAAAGGGAGACATAAAAGAGAGTGCTGACTATTGTCAAGTATAAATAAAACTGAAGGAACAAAAGGGCTATTTATCCAAAGCTAGATACCATCCAAGTTTTCTTAACTTACGGTTTCTTACTATTGAAATATAATGGCTAAGGAGGACTGCCTCTAAGTTCTACATAGCAAGTTACCAAGAGACAACATCATTAGCAAAGTGAAGGTGAAGTTTCAGTACTAATGCTTTCCTTGTGTTTGGAGGCTTCATGGGGGAAAACTCAGCTATCTCATCAAAGTAGTGGCAAATTAGCAGTGACAAATTTAGTTGTTCATACATCTCCCTTGGTGACAAGGGTTTAATGCTTTTATAGCATAATTGTGTTTTACATAAACAGCATGCTTTCAAGTCAACTAAATGCTTAAAACCTATTATTTATTATAGTCATTACTGTGTGGATAATATATAATGACAAGCAAGTGACATACATTATTCCCATTAGAATGCCTTACATTCAGAACTATTTCACCAAGTTCCAGATGAGATGGGTTCAGAGAACAAATGAACCGTGTGACACACTCAGTGAGGAACAGAGCAAGGATTCAAATACAGAGCAGGAATCCCTGAAGGTCAGGGTTTCCACATCAGGATGCTGATGCTTCTAAGTATCCTTTGCTCTCCTTTACCTATGGTATGTGCATGTGTGTGTGTGTGTGTGTGTGTGTGTGTGTTTATTTTGTGTGTTTGTGTGTATGTGTGTATGCCTGTGTGTGTTTGCATGTTTTGTATCAGTATGTGCAGGAACAGAAAGGGAGAGAAAGAAGAAAACTAGGAAAGGAAGAAGAAAAAGAGGGTGGTTAGAGGGAGGGAATAGAAAGACAGAGAAAAGAC
This sequence comes from Mus musculus, assembly GCF_000001635.26. Classification (NCBI taxonomy): domain Eukaryota; kingdom Metazoa; phylum Chordata; class Mammalia; order Rodentia; family Muridae; genus Mus; species Mus musculus. Next base: position 64,428,769 of record NC_000072.6, on the reverse strand, counting down.
TGCTTTTGTTAAATTCAGAGAGGACACATTTCACAATGAATGAATTTTTAGTTTTTATGATATTACTCTAAAATTTCAAAACAGTCTTTGATCCAGAAATATACTTTCTTTGTCTAAGGTTATATGTTTAGTTTCCTTAAATTTGGGTTGTTGTTGTTTGTTTGTTTGTTTGTTTGTAAAAGAAAAATCTATTTGGGATTCCCAAGACAGCTAGTAGAATAGAAGCTAAGTAAATTCAGTGACTGATTATAGTTTGGAAACTAAATGCAACAGGAATATTTCATCACTCCATCTGCTGCTTCTCCAAGTCCTAGGTTTGACTTATGCAACACTCAAACTATCTTTACCCTTGTTCCTTCCCTTTTGTTGTATCTTCCTAATACAGTGAAACAGCCAACTCTCTCACCCCTGTAAACATCTTAACTCTCCAGCAGGGGCTGGCTTCTCAGATTCCAACTTGGGGTGAGACAGTTGGCTGGCCAGTCCTGGGTACACCTCAATATACAGGTTGCTTTAGTTGAACAGTCATGGATTTGGTCATTCCTTCTCACAGTTCTCATGTTTAATAGAATGAATCCCTCTACCATTGGATTAAACAATGCTCTCTATATTGAGAAGACTGCAAGAAAATAGCTTCCACCATCATAGTAGCATGTCTTCCCAGGCAAATGGGAATAAAAGATTCCTACCATAAAAATCTACAAAGGTGACTGGAAGAGATTTCATAGAAGGGGTTCCCAGCAACTGCTGCCATGGTCATTATCAGTCCACAATAGGAAGGATAAAGCTGCATGTTTGAAACTTAACAAACTCTAAATAGAACTTTGGGTACCACACAGCTACCAACACTCTAAGAAAACAGCAACTTGGAGCAAGTGGACAGTTTGTGGGGTGGTTATCTACAGCCCACAGAACAAAGTCAGGAAACACTAATCACAAGTGGAGCTGGAAACCCACATAAGAGTAATGGGGCCCTGTCAAATGAATGAAAGCATAGTCTAGGGACCAGCAGTGGATCAGTCAAAGAGAGGAATTAAACAGTCAGGCTACTGGACCCCCATTTGTTTACATTTCCACCCAGCTGTTCTTGTCCAGTACACATCAAAAGTCAACAAAACTCCAGGCAAAAATCTTTTCCTTTCAAAAATACCTCTGAGTACTTATGATTACAATTTACCTATCAAAAGGTAAAACACTTTGCATTAGATGGCAGAAAAAGAAATGAACTTTATGTTGAAAAGAAGAAAAAGGACTCTAAGCGAAAGAAACCAGGAAACAATCAAGTGTTGCTACATTAACATATGATGAAATAGACTTCAAACCAATTCTTATTGGGAGAGATAAAGAGCATTGCTTCATATTCATTGAAAGGGACAGATCCACCAGAAAAATTATACTTCTATATATATATGTACCAATAGGGGCCCATTCAACTTCTTAAAGCAAACACCACAAGATTAAAAATCATAGATTAACCCAAACAAAATAATAGCAAATAATTTCTATATTTCACTCTCAGCATTTGAAAGATCAACTGTGAATGAAGAAACACTGGAATTAAATAGCATCATAGATCAAATGGACCTAAAAGACATCTATAGACTATTTCACCAAAATGACAAAGAATGCACATTCTCTTCAGCACCCCATGGGATCTTCTTTAAAATACATCATGTACTAGTAAATGCCAACAAACAGGAAAACTGAAACGGTCATCTGTATTCTGATCA